>NW_024465322.1:10592500-11192500 GCF_017591425.1 Ochotona curzoniae | reverse complement strand
TTCCTTTTGAGAGTGGGGACAGTGGTCTTCCAACATGCATGGATACAAAAATTTGCAGATGTGCAAATCCATTTTATAAAACTGTGCAACATTGGTGAACAACCTATGCACATCAATCTGCCTTCAAATCATTTATAGATGACTTCCAATCCCCAAGATGATGTGAACGCTCTGGCAATAGCTCTGTCACTATCATGCTTACAGAATACTGGTAAACAACAGTGTACACTCGTGGAACACACACATATTTCTCTTCTGAATATTTTACAGCATCAGCTGATTGGATCCACAGATGTGTATTAAAGTCAGCCATACTAGAGGTGGGGTGGGACGTGGGGATGGCGGCAGCAGGCAGGGGTTCCCCAGCCATACCTTCGCAACTCCTCCTGTCTGGCCCGAGCTCGTAGCCAGGGTCACACGCACATTGGTAGCTGCCCAGGGTGTTGAGACATCGCTGCTCGCAGCCTCCTTGGTCAGCTTTGGCACACTCATCTTCCTCTGTGAAAACGGCAAGGGTTAGGGAAGAGCCACAGCACACCGTTACAGGCTGCATTTCAAAGCCGGGTTCCAAACAGCACTGTGGACATCAGATTCCAACACAAGCACGGGGTAAGGAGCCCACTAAGCCCTGGATGGGTGATGGTGAGAGTACAAACTAAAAAGAAATAACAATCCTGAACTCACCAAACCTCTTCAATTAAAAGCTTCCATGTTTTCTGCATGGACATTCTGCCCCATAAAACGCAATCACCTCTTAGAAAATTTTGCAAATGTATATGCAATTTAACTATATTTGCAAACATGAAAATACACATATGAAAATAGTTACTTTCAAAGAGGCATATCAAAGTACTCCATAAACTCACTCTTTAGGAGAAACTTAATTTGATTTAGGAAAATATTAAGAGTCTTCTGCAGGGATCTGTATCCATGAAAGACTAAGCTTTCTTGATTGCCAAATTATGACAATGCATCAGTAAGTTCATGGGAAAAAAAATGAAGTAAAAGAATAGTTTATTACTGGGCACTTGAGCTGCAACTGAGTGCTGGGTCGGTGGAATGGCATCTTAAGCTGCTACCTGCTGCACTGGCATCACATATGTTTGCTAATTTGAAAGCCAGCTCCTTTACTTATGATCCAGCTCCCGCCTAACGGCCTGAGAGAGCAGCAGACACAGACCCAAGTCCGTGGTCCCCTGCACCCATGTGAGACACCTGGATGAAGCTCCTGACTCCTGATTTTCAGCTGGTAGAGCCCTGGCTGAGGCAGCCATTGGAGAGTGAAGCAGCAGGTGGAAATGCTTCTCTCTCTCTCTCTCCCTCTCTTTAACTCGCACTTTTGAAATCAGTGAAAAGACCTCTCTTGGGATATCGCACAAGCCTTGGATCTGCAAATTTGGAGACTGAAGCAGCAGGTGGAAGATGTTTCTATTTGACTCTCTTTGATGTTTGAATAAAAAAATAAAATTTAAAACATAACTTTAGGATGATAGAAAAAATATAATCCATGCACAGCTGTTTTTGTGAAATGAATTTTCCATGAACCTCCTGTAGATCCCTCATATAACTACTACATGAAGGAAACCTGGTGGCATGCTTTCTGTACTACGAAATAAAACTCACATAGAAAATCTTAAAACATATACATGTGCATTTTAATAAATATTTTAATACAGGTGGTGAAAGCCCTCAGCTGCTCTGCTGTTTAATCCATATGGTAAATACTTAAGGACTCAGAGACACCTATTTCATCGTTCTATTACCCTAAATTTTTTCACATATTCAATTGAGTACATGACTTACCACAGAAAATGAGAATATAGAAAACATTTTAATTTTCTCACCAAAATTTTGTGAATTTCAGAAAAAGCATATTTGATGTATGTACACTAAAATAATTTTCTTCCTGCCTTACTGTCATGACCTCATTCACCTGTGAAACTACAAAACGAACTAAAATGTAGTTATGGTATTAAAAATCAATGCTGACTAGTACTGTCTTTGTCCAAAAAGTCATTTTTTGCAGAACAGCCCGCTAAGGAAACCACGGAGAATTGCTCACGATCCTGTAAAGGACAATTGGGACGTGCTGGCAACTGGAAATTAACTGATGGGCTACAAGGCACTAAACTCTCTTCTCATTGGGAATCTCCTGTTGGTTTCATGTCAGTACATCCTTTTCTGGATATTGCTAGTTTTACTATTTATTTAAAAACTGATGGCAGAGTGCCACAATGGAGTTCCTGTGCTGCACTTCAAAGTCATTTTACAAATAGCTTTTTCCTTCAAAACTCACCAAATGATCCTTTATAAACAGCGCATACTTCAACTTCGAATACAACTTTAACTTTGGCAAATGACTTCAGGTTACCTTTAAAGAAGTTGGCAGCAAAGCCTGCCTTGTTCACCGTTCCATCCGAAACAAACTTCATCCACAAAGTGTTGGAGGTAGATCTTATGTCATCAGGTTTATCATAACCACAGAAACGCCCTATCAAAGGGCTGTTTTCACTGGATCCATCTCGAACTTCCAGGTAGTCATAGGCACAGTTGTCATGTCTTTCAATCTGTAGCAGTGAAAATACATCAATCTAAATCTTATTAACAGAAAATAAAGAGAGGCATAGAGGGTAAAGCCATGGCATGCAATTACAGCATCCTATATGAAGCCAGTTCATGTCCCAGTGACTCCACATGTGATTCTGTTCTGTCTCTGCTAATGGCTTGGAAAACCAGTGGAGGGTACAAAAATATGTGACCCCATCAACCACGCATGAGACCTGAATGACTTCCTGGCTCCTGGCTTCAACCAGGACCAGGCACTGTTGCCATCTGTGCAGAGAACCAGCAAAAGAAAAATCTATTTTTCTCTTTCTGTTTCTCTTTTTCTCTCTTCCTCTTCCTCCTTCTCTCTCACTCACATACTGTCTCTCTCCCTGTGTGTTTCTTCCTCACACACTGTAGATTTGACTTTCAAATAAAAATTTTTAAAAAATTTTTATTATATGAAACAATTCCTTTAGGAAGATTAAATATGCTCAGTGCTGTGGCACAGATCTGCTGACTGACTTGTGCTACACACGTGCACGCAAGCATTTCTCATGAGCGTATGCAACAGTACATTGCACATAAATAAAGAGCATTTTTTATGGACAAGTGCATCCACACAAGTCAGAATCAACAAGCAGAAGATAACTAATTTTTGAAATAAAGTGAATTGTAAGTCCAGATTTCTGAAAAGATACCTAGACTTAAGATGATCGTTAAAAACATGGGCCAGAAGTATAATTAGTTCTTCGACATAGTCATAAGAATCACCCCTTGCTGATCAGCACAATCACTGCTTTGTTCGTAGAGAATCTGTATTCATGTACTCTTGACAAATGTGTCATGAGTTTAGCTTAGATGTGTGACTTGGAAAGGAAACCTGGTGATTCTGGATGACAGCTCTTCCTAGGCTAAGGGATTCGCGCTTTCCAGCTAGCACAGCTGTTTGTAGGAACTACGAGATTGCAGAATCACCACTGATGTTCCTTTCCCAAGGAAACAGGGCCTTGACATGCTGCTCCTAAGCCCTGTGGCTCAGAGAAGTGCGGCCTCTGTCCTTAACCGCCACATGTAAATATCCTGTCACTGGCTGGCCCGTGCCATTCCATGCAGAAAGACATGTTCAATGCTCTACCGCACTGAACTTTTGAAAACATCTGGACTCAAATGGAAAGAGATGTGTCTCCAAGGACTAGGGCATCAAACTGTGGAAACTGTACAGCAACGTGAAAGTGCTCGACACACCGAGGAGCCCCTGGTAAATCACTGTGATGCTAGATGTTATGTCAGCCCCAGTTCTACAAAAACATTCTAGCATGAAATAGGTCTAACGTACAATTACTGTAATCAAATGGAAGGAAGGCAGCAAAGTGTACAACTTTATAGATGATATAATTTTAAATAACATTATTCAAACGATGTTCTTTTTTGCTTTTGGAAGAAATGTGAAATAGTGTGATTAATAACGCTAAAATGGATGAGCATTTATCTTTACACTTGACATTCATTTTAATAATGAGAAATATCTAGTCATGTTTAGGAATTAATGATACTAACAAATATATTTTGGGGAGCAAGCAGCTATGCCTAGTGGTTAGGCTGCCTGTGTGATGCACTGGGCTCCCTGTGCTGGCTGCAGCTTCCTCGGAGTGCAGACCACGGGAGGGAGCAAGGGACAGCTCACAGGGTTTGGTTACTACAATCCATGTGGCCGGCTTGTGCTGCAACCTGGCTCCTAGATGTCAGGAGCTATCTCTCTTTGCTTGTATCTCTGACTCCTGAAGTTGAAACAATTAAGAAGTAAAATCCATTTGTATAAAAAGGGGGGAACATAGATAATCTGTTTATATTCATTATCTCATTCAATATATTCTAATGATACTTCAATATATTCTAATGATACTTCAATATTGCATTAATAGCTACGTATAATTACAGTTCATAAAAGAAGAGGAAATACTCAGTTAAATGTTCAAAGCAACATCTTCAACTTGTCTATTTCACATGTCATTCACGTAAATGCTGCCACTCCATTTTTCCTCTTGACAATACTGTATTTTATTTATGTAATTTAGCAATAATTAGATATCTAATTAGATTGCTAATATGTAATTTAGTATCTTATTAAAAACCTGCTATAATCAGATAATCTGTGTTTATTCATATGGGAACAGTAGTAAGTTAAAAATGTCTCTGACACATGAGGAGATACCAAAAAGCTCATGGAAAATTGAATTGACACATGCTTACGTTGGTGCAAAATAGCGCATTCATGCATCTGAATGCGTGGTGTGCAGACGAAGAGTGTCATGCATGACATGAGAAAACGTGGATGCTTCTCCTCCCCCAGGACCTACTGACACACGGCACAGACCACAGATTTGGTTTCAATCACAGCACCACAACTGTATGACCTTAGCACGGTTTACTTAAACCAACCAGTGCTAATCTCTCGGAGCCCAAATATATCCTGAATCATAACTCACACAGAGCTGTGTAACTCTTTTACACTCACTAACCAAGGTCTCTTCCTAACTTCACATTCAAAAGCTGTACATGAGAAACAGAAAACATTAACCTCCTTATCTTAGTTCATTCACAATGAAAAGTCTACTTATCATCAGCTAATAAAAAATAGTTAATGCAATTAAAGGATTACTTTGTCCAAGCAATCCACCAGGCCTCAAGCTAAAAGTGCAGGTACCCAGTTTAGACGTATACACAGCTTAGAGTGTACACAGTTTAGAGAGTACACAGCTGGCAGTCATGACACTTAATGCTAGCACATTTCCCTGGTTTTCATAAGGAAAGTATCACCCAATTAGGACGCATTGCAATGTTGACAAGTACCTCCAAGTTAATCCCACTTGAATTCATGCATGTAGGGATTCAGTGTAAATAAAACTTAGCTTCAAGTTTGTTTCACTTATTTTTTTTGCTTTATTGACATTTCTTTGAAGTTGTTACTATAAACATTTCCAGTTCCCAGATTTTTCTTTTGCGAATCTGCATATTGGAAATTCCCCAATAGAATAGCAGGGCTGGAGGCTTCTTTACAAAGATGCTGTGGGAACAGGGGGAACCTTCCCAGGTTAAACTCAGAGGTGATGGGTGCTCATAAGAATGCTAACTAGCCCTGTATCCAATGTGATATAGAAAACAGAATAAATTAAACAAAGCAACCAAAGAAGAAACAACAAAATATTTAGGGGGACAGGCATTTTGCCTAGTGGTTAAGAAACCAGATAAGACGTTCCTATACCGAATGAGAGTCCGTGGCTTTGGCTACCAGCTCGGATTCTCGATTCCAATTTTGTGGACGTCCAATGTGGACGCTGACAGGCAGCAATGATAGCTTAAGTCCCTGTGTCTGCCATCCACTGCAGGCACCTTGATTGAGTTTTAGGCTCTTGGCTGTGTCCCCAGCCAGGTGTATTCAGGGAGGAATAGAACAAATCTTTCTCTCTCTTTCCCTCTCTGTAACCTTGACATCCAACTTTTATATAATTTACAAATATATATATATATGTAATTTTAAAAAAAGCAATGGAGTATCCTGACCTGCAGGGGAGGTGTGATGCCTGGTACCCACAGTTCCCAGGTGATGCAGGTGGCTGGCCTCAGTCATGTGAATCTGCCTGACTCTGGATGTCCCTCTGCTGCCTTTGCATCTTTAGAACTGGGGACCTCTCATCACCATCTTCCTTCTAGGCAGTTGAACATCTACCCTCACATGTCCCTCTCACCAGCACAGTCTCACTGTTTCTTTCAATGCTCAGTTATTTTAGATCCATTCTGTGGTTTAAACAGCCTTTTCTTGCCTTCCAACACATAACTCAGCTCCCCTCTTCAACCACAAATGACCTCCTAGCCAGCCCGGCTTGGGGGAGATTTCGGCTCCCTCTTTTGCTTCCTCCAGTCTCCACAACCAACAACACAGTAAAGCAACCGAAAAATATTTCTGATTTATTCAAAACCTGGGGCTCTTGGTTTCTGATATAAACTGTTATCTGGGTGATAGCTGAAAAAAGGCAAAGAATGGATTTTTTTCCCTAACAAAAATTATAGTCTACCTTTTAACCTCTTAGTTTAGAAGAGGAATAAAAGTTCTGTCATCTAGTGGCCCCTCCAAGCAATCTCATGAAACAACTCCATGCATTTGTCAGAGAAGAGTGTCAGTAGTTCAAAACATTCTGAATCAAGTAGAGCAGATAATGTAAACGCACTTTAATCTTCTTGGAAATGTCTGCAACAAGAGGAGAGAAAAATCCTTTCCCTCTTGATCTTGCGTTTTATAGGCAGTGCTTTTCTTCTTTGCTGATTAAACGGCTGATCCTCTGGTTTTGTGCTGATTTAATGAGGACTCCCTTAAACGCCACTGTCATTTACGGAGACTTTACCTCAAAGGCCTGAAAGGTCAGGCCCACGTGGTAGCCCTCAGACACGGAGATTCTCCACACGCACTCCTTCATGGGTCTGTAGTCATCGGGGTAATTCGGAGACTGGATCTGGCCTTCATTTTTACGTATCTCACCTCCACAGACGGCTGCAGAAAGCAAAAACAAGGTCAACAAAGCTGGATCCACTGTCCTTGTCCTCTGAGGTGACATCTGAGTTCACGTCCTGCAGCTCAACACATAAAATCACCAGGTTATAAAAATCAAAGTCGGGTGGTTGCCCTGCTGTAAAAAATGCATGTTTTAAAAAGCATGTGGGTCACCTCATCATAATCAGTCAAGGACTGTTCAATTTTTAATCACTGTTATTGCATATATTCACCAAAGTGAACATTGCCTTTCACTTTACAATTCTTTGGGGATTTTGTAAATGCATTCCATGTGAGCCCATGCAGCGCTTCTCTCATTTGGCTCATTCCGTCCTGGGAGCACAGAAGAAACGGCTCACCGGAATGGACGTTGCCCTGCCTGAGCAGCACTGCCAGGAGCCAGTGACAGGTGTGTGACGTCTGAGGCCCCTCTCCACAAGCCCTGCATGGCCATGTGTCATGCTGAAGACACCTTCGGTGACTTCAGGCTTCAAGGGAGCAGAGAGCTTTTCTGCCTTTGGAATCACCTAAATACTTATGCTAGGGGGTCCCTCATCCTCCACTGGGCAAGAGAGGAGGCATTTGCAAAGCCAGGAGGAACGACGCCAGTGGGCATTTTCAGAGAATTGCAGAACAGTCTCATACTGCTCCCTTGAACGTTGCCTCTGACTTAGACAAAGCACACTCCAGAAAGGGCACACTTCCTTTCTGTGCCGTTTTCTTGCGCTGGGCAGTTCTGCGGCACATAGAGGGAACCCACACATAACTGGCAAACAGGCAATTCTTTCATAACATTTCAAGGTTACTGTGAAGCAAAGTTGAAGACTGGTGCCATGAGTATCCTTTTGTGCCCCACATACTTGACCACATCTAGATGATACAACCTCACTGATAATAGACAAGTGAGTTGCTCTTACACCTTAAATTAATGAAGTACTTTTGTTAAACTCATCCTTGGGATTTTAAAATCACCTTTGTGAATATCTTTCACATTGTGAATGTGAAATGGGTTCAAGCTATTTTATAATTTAGAAATTTGGCTATGATATTATCCTAAAGCAACCGAATGCGCTGAAATTTTGAGACGTGAAGAGGTTTCTGAGAATCCAGGGCACTTGCCTTCGTACACAGCCGCAAAGCCTTTCCCTACCCAGTTGCTGCTGCTACGAAACTCGATCCACATCCTGCTGTCCGTAGAGGCCAGAACTTCGGGCACTTTGTCCCCACAAAATCTACCTAAAAGAAGGAAAAGAGTAAAGAAAAATTCCTAAACGTGATTTAGTATTCTAATGGGCTTCCAATGATAATTGCAAATTCTGTAGAAAGAAGGGTCCGGTGCGGTAACAGAGTGGCTAAAATCTTCGCCTTGCATGCGCCAGGATCCCATGTGGGTACTGGTTCATGTCCTGGCTTGTGGCCCGGGAGAGCAGTGGAAGATAGCCCAAGGTGTTGGAACCCTGGACCCACACGGGAGACCCAGAAGAAGCTCCTGGTTCCTGGCTTCTGGCTTCAGATCAGCTCAGCTCCAGTTCTTGTGGCCACTTAGAGAGTGAACCAGCAGATGGAAGAACTTTGTCTCTCCTCTCTGCGAATGTTATTTTACAATAAAAATAAATAAATCTTTTTAAAAGGAGTTTCCAAAGCTTATGAACAGTGGAATTTAAAAATAAGTGTTTTGGCGCACTAAAATTTTATTTACATTGAATTTTTGATGACTCCCCCAAGTTGTCATGCAGTCTGGTCCATGCCACTCCTTTTAGTGATAAGAGCCATAACGATGCCTTAATACTCAAGTGATACAAGTGGATAAGTAAAACAATCCCTTCAAATCCCTTTATGAATCATTGGTTCATGACCCTTGGAGTGACTGCTGCCCATACCATTAGTACACACAGAGGGCAGGATTTCAAAGAACACTTTAGTAAAAGGTCACATGTTTTATCCAGGTAGGGAACCTTACTCCAGAGGCAACAGGAAAAGGTGTGTGTCACCCTGAGTAGTTTGAATTCTTCATCTGATCAGTAGCACGAGAGTGCCTTGATTACCTCTCATCTTGAAATGGAGCTCCTTGCCCGGTCAAGTTTAAAGATAACCCCTAGGTCATTCCAATGTCTGATATCCATGTACTACCATTCCATATTGTCCACAAAGCCATCACTTCTAGTGTGCAGGCAGAATAACAAGTTGGATACAAGTTGCAATCTTTTCTAATTGCATATTCACAGGTAAACAGACCTGCCTTTTATTCCACTCATTGCTCCACGTTAGGTATTACTTTAAGTCTGTCATTGTGCTCTAAGTTTCTGCATCATGAGAAAAAAGACTAATAAATCTAACAAAATGCATATGAAACAATCCTACAGACTTATTACAATGTTATTAATTTTTGTGTCCTGCAAAAATTGCCAGAAATAGTTTAATATGTGGGGAATGCTAACTGATTACAAAATCGATTAGAGGCAGGTAACACAGAGCAGCACTTAAAGTGAAGTGTGCATGAAAATGGCCAGAAATTTCCCTATGCAGACAGTTCTGGGAGGTATGCAGTGGGATGTGTTTGTATGAGTCTATTGCCTTCCCAGGGATTCTGTAACCCAAGACTACATCCCTCATAGAAAGCCCAGGAAGAAATGGGAGGGAGGAGTCGGGGCGGGGGTCTGCACATGGAAACCTTACACACTAAGCTAGTTGGGCAGACCACTGCACACCAAACCCTATAATGTAATGTTGCTCTTAGAAGACTGATTTCCCACATATTACCTCTGGATATTATTTTTCAATAGGAGTTTAACAAAATGCTTTTTTTGGAAGGCGCATACCTATATAACAAATTGCTTCACACAGCCTGAAAATTAAATGTAAAGAAATTGCTTCCCTCAGTCTGAGTTGCTGCATTTGTTCAAGCCTTTCTGTCTCCTTCTTTTCAAACATTTCTGAAGTAAGCCTCCTGGACTTACTCAGGCTGCTATTGCTTCTAATACATGTGTCCACTCAGCAAGTTTTAGAAAAAGATCTTCAGAGCACACAACACAACTGAGCACAGCTACTTCTAAAAATAAAAGGAGAAGTTGCAATATCTAGACACAGGGTTCAGGGAGAGTAGACACTCAAAACGCCTCTCACTTTTCAGTAATGCAACAGCCACAATAAGCCTGCACATGCAAGTTAACAGTGTGGTTTGTGGTTAAATGTTGCCAGTAGACTTTGGTGAGCACCAAATCTGAGCTACAATTTATGAGGCAAACTCTAAATGCCTCCCAGGCACAGAAACACTCTGAGAGGCAAAGCCATGACAGTTTCAGAAAGAATGAATGTGCTTGATATAGCAAACCACCCATTAAATGTGTCACTGACAGCTCAGTCTACTATATGAGCATAGTACACACAGCACATACATGCGAAATGTATCAGTTTCTTGATCATAATTTTGTTATTTATTTTTCATGTATTTATTTGACAGGTATAGAGACAGGGAAAAGAGAAACCGAGATGGGCAGACCAGGACTGCTCTCATCCACTGGTTCGGCCCCAAATGGCTACAAAGCAACAGGCCCAGAACACAGTCCAGGTCTCTCCACGACTCAGAAGACACACCTAAGCCATCACCTGCCTCCCAGTGTGCATCAAGCTAGAAACAAGCCTGGTGGCAGAACCCAGAGCTCAGCACACTCCTTGCAGTGTGTAGGCATCCCTGCAGGCATCTTACAGGGTGGGTCAAACACTAGCCCCAAGCTGTGATTTCTACATCACTGGAGGACCAGCCACAGTACATGAGAAAGCTATTGTCATCAGGCTCAGAAACCCTGCTCTACTCACCAGCTGAATCTAACTAACTGAGTTTAAATTGGTCTGCTCAACTATCTGTTTTTGAGTATTCTGCATATGGTTGTAGAAAGCTATACTGTCATTAAACAGGACCACATTGTAACTCTAAGGTGACTCCAGGCAGAATTCCCTTTCTCTTACCAAGTAGGGGTGACTTTCTCCAGTACCCGTCTCTCACTTCGATGTAGTCGTACCAGCACAAGCTACTCTTATACAGGTCCATCGTGGTGAAATTTAAAACAATCTACAAAGTGGGGGCAAACAGAGTAAATCTCGTTATGACTCCATGGGATGGTCTGATTTCTAAACAGCAGGAACACAAGACCACCCTGCAAGCATGCTCCCAGCAGTTCACAAACAGCTGGATTAAACACAGGCTAGAACTCAGATTTATCCATCGAACTATAACCGGAGGCTTATGTCACTCTTCATCTCTTGATCCCAGAACATGTATTCTAAGACTGTCCAAGTCAGAAGCTGTTGTACATGACCTTTGTTCTGTGCTCTGTGCTACTCTGATGCTACAATTTTAGGAAAGACCATCTTACAATATTAAAAAGGCTTTTACTTTCAGATTATTAATCTATCTATTTATCTATTTACTTACACCAGAAGTAGGCACAAAGTAACACTTATCTGATAATTTGGAAATATTTATTATCTTCTAAAATTTGTTCTCGTTTCCACTTAAATTTAAAAATGTAAGACTTCTATTCTTTGCTGCAGAAACTGAAATGGACATTCGCTAAAAGAAACAAATTATGAATATCTGAAGTATTTCTAATACAAACCTATGGCTCACAATACTATTGAAAGAAATTTTGTGACAAAAAGTTGAAGATGTGGCAAATCTTGTGGATCTAAAGGGTGTGTGGAAAGTAGGATGAATCAATTCTGAGTCCATGTTCTACAAGGATGCCATCAATTCAGACACAATGTTTGACAAAAGATCAGTACTAAAAATGGCAAGCCAACCTGGGACTAGCTTACTCCTTTCCAGAATGAAAAGACATGCTCTTGCAAACATCAAAAAGGGTTCACAAAGATCATGGAATGCAACAACAAATGTAATCAAAAATAAAATTTGCAGCAAAAATTGTTGAATACCATGCATAAGAGAGATCTTAGAAAAAAATCATGAGAATTGCATATTCCTGAAAAAGCTGCATAAATTTCAAAAAAAGTGTCACAGTATTCATCCCCTTTCTATGTTGTCTATCGCTGCTTTTGTTCGGCCTGATAGAAATAACTGTTTGCAATAAAGACAACACCTTCCAGAAGAGTAAAATTAACAATATGCCATTTGCAGAAAACTGGGTGTGCGTGGGGGAGAGCTGTCTGTGTTGCCCAATGAGTTATACTACCATTTATGATTGCAGCATGCTGTGTAGGAGCAACGGTTTCAGTCTCAGCTACAGCTCTTCCCATTCCCTGCTAATGTGCCAGGGAAAGTAGTGAAAAGTGGCCCAAGTACTTGGGTGCCTGCCATTCATGTGGGAGACCCAGATGGAGTTCTCACTTCCTGGCTTCCATTTGGACCAGCCCTGGCAATTATTACTTGGGGGAGTGAATCAGTAGATACAGAACTCTCTCTCTCTCTCTCTCTCTCTCTCTCTCTCTCTCTCTCTCATAAGCATATATTCACACACTGCCCCCCCATACTACTTTTCCTCTCCTTCTGTCACTCTGCTTTCAAATTATTAGCTAAATAATAATTAGACACCTTAAAGGCTAGTAGAAACAGTCAAGCATTTTAAAAATTTTCTTCTTGAGTAAGCTTAGAAATACTTGTATTTATCCATTTCATCTATGATTCATGAACATAATTTTGAAAATATTCATCTTATTATTTTGGTGTCTAAAGCAGCTATAGTGGCTTTGTAAAAAGCTCATAGATAAGAATTCATATTTTTTCTTGAATTTTAAAAAATATTTATTGAATTGAGAGATGAGAGAAAGGGGAGACAGAAAGAACTATAGCACCAATAACCTGTTCCCCTCTTAAATACTCAAGCAAATGACTATCGGTGGGAAGTTGAGAACTCAGCCAGTTCTCCCACCAAGGTCCTAGCTACTTGCACAATCACTGGGGCCTACCAGGGTCTGCATTAGCAGACAGCTGGAGTCTGAAGGCAGAGCAGGGAACTGAACCAAGGCACATGAGGCAACACACAATCGTTTTAGCTACTGGGTTAAAGAAAGGAGAGAGTGACAGCCAGAACTAGGAACCCCTGCCTAGAGTCCTACACGGGTGCTGTACATTCGAGGCCTAGAGCCATCACTGGCTCCAGCAGAGGGTGCATAGCAGGAGGCTGTCCCCATGGGGCAGTCCAAAGCAGCAGCTTCACCGGCCGAACCTTCTCCGTGCAGTTCACCTCTATCACCTGCACCTGCATTCTGAGAGCTCAGTGCTCGCCTTGAAGGAGACTGACATCCAACAGAACAACCTCATCCTGGAACCACGGACAAGAGAAGGACACTGAGAGACAATGAACCTGGAGGGTACACCATGTCTCCTTTGAGCCTAAGTAAAGCCCGGAGTCGGCGCATCTACCTTTTCCCCCGGGGTCACCGACACTCTCCAGACGCAGTGTGTGTAGGAAGGGTAGCCGTTGGGGAACCCTGGGGAGGACAGGTTGCCGCTGGATTCTTGAAGGGTTTCACCACATGCTGAAAGTGAAAAAAGGAAACCAGATCATTGCTTTGTTTTTACAAAGGACAAGAACACAATAAATAAATATACAGTTTTGTGTGTGTGTGTGTGTGTGTGTGTGTGTGTGTGTGTGTGTGTGCTGTTTTGGTATAGACCGGAGTTTAAGCATTTCATAAAAGATTTTTTCTAATTATTTTTATATCTATCTCTGAGGAATTCACTAAGAATCAATATATATACAAGTAACAATCTGACATTCATGAAGTTCTATATGAAAACCTTTCCCGCTTAATCCCCAGCATCAGGGGTCCAGGTAAATCTTCAGACTCTTGCCAACTACACCTACTTGCTATGTCTCCAGGGTCACATAAAACATTCCCTAAATACAGCCAGTGAGAGTTAAAGAGAACTTTCACAACGAGTACCATGTCAGGAATAAAAATTATCCATTGAAAATTAATGAGTTGCTAAACATAAGTGGTATCAAAATGTCACACACAAGGTTTTTCTTTATCAACAACAACAACAAAAATAAAACATTAAGGCATCACGGAAGTTCTGAATTTTTCAAAAAGCTCTATCTATTTTCTATTATTCATACATAGAAAGTCAGATGGTAAATTTTCCTCGTAATAAGCCTGGCTCATTCCATGGATAGTGGCATCTGTTATACTGCTTCTGTGTGAGGACTGAGGGTCATCACCCATGGGCAGTGGGCATGCCTGCTGCTTATGGGACGCCTGCAATGAGTCCCCGGAGCCTTGGCTGCTTAAAATAGCTGCAATGATAGAATGATTCCACCAATGAAACGGTGTCTCTATCACCTGCACTCAATAATTTGCAAGTTAGCTCCTTCCCTCTGAAGGAGACGAGAATCAAAGCTGAGATATTATCATATTCCACAGTCACTCCTCTCCTCCAACACTCAATAAATTATATATGGTTCTTCCCAACTATATTAAATGCAGAAATAAACATAATGACTCTGAAAACATAGCGCAGAGCTGTAAACACAGTCTGTTGTGTTATAAATATTTATTCAGGAAAACAGAGACTGTGCCTGAACAATGGAATAAACTTAAAGTAGGAGTGAGCAATGTTTAATCTGATGAGCAAGCAGATCAGAGTAAATTTAGAAGAAAATTAAATGCCCAAGGTCAAGAATGCATAATTCAGCATTGTCCCGTGAGTCATTCAGGACACTTGATACATGTAACATTGCATGAAGACTTAGAAAAATGAAACTGATTAAGATTTTGCTAATGCAAACAATAAATTTCCAAGTAGGACCATTTTAGATGCTAAATAGTGACTTAGAGTTTGACTGAGTTCAATGAAAAAGACTATAATTTTTATTCTGTAATAATTTAAAGCCCCAAGAAACCATTGAAAATTCTGTTACTGGATTTGTTAAAGTAATATTTAAAACTTAGATATTTAGTCCATCAACACATACATATAACACTGCTCTCATTAAAAAGAAGGATATTCCCTAAAAACATGAAATATATGGTTAAGAAATTAAATAAACATATAAAACAGTACATGCTTACCAGGCAATAAGTACAAACATCTACATTCAGGTTGTGGTTATCATTCATGGATTCTTCTCAATAAATACATTTGGACAAAAACTAATATTGTTTGTCAACAGGAAAATGCAGATAAAAACCACAATTAGAGATCATCTCACTCTAGATAAAATGGCAATCACCAAAAAGATCAAGTAACAGATTCTGGCAAGGGTGTCAAGAAAATGGAATCCTTACACACCATTGGAGGAGAATAAAATTAGTACAATCATTACAGCAAACAGTGTGAGTCTTCCTGGTTAACTAGAAATGGATCTATGAAATGACTCGGCTATTTCACATCTGCATACAAATCCAAGAGTGATGAAATCAGCCTACCAAGGAGATCCCTGAATGCCCATGGTATTGCAGCACTATCAATAGCAATGCCAACTGAAGGATGTAGATAAAGTATGGTAAATATACAGAGTGGAATTTTTCAGTCCTTAGAAAGAATGAAATCCTGACAATCAGGAAAATGGATAGAATCAGAGGTCATTATGTTCAGTGAAAGACGACAGATACAGAAAGACAAACGCTGCACGTGTTGGCTGCCTTATGTGGTGGCTTATCCAACTGCAAGAGCACACTCCTGCACACCCACATGCCTGTGCTTGCAAGGAGCAATACCTGGACATCGATACAGCTTTCTTGCCTGTGCAATATCTCCTTTGCTTAAACGTGTGCGTTGACCGATGGCCGGACGTATGCCGTTATCATCACGGGAGGGGAGAATGGTGTCCAGAAACATCCCCCTGAAAGAACAGAAACAAACCACACCTACGTCACCAAGTCAAAGCTCATACCTCACTAACCAATATAAGGATACTTCTTAAACAAACAGGAAATATAAAGGGTGAGCTCCAGGTCAATGTTTTCACAAACAAAATACTATCATCAAAGTTAAAGAAAGTGGATGTTAAATGTGGATGCCCAAGAT
This sequence comes from Ochotona curzoniae, assembly GCF_017591425.1. Lineage (NCBI taxonomy): Eukaryota > Metazoa > Chordata > Mammalia > Lagomorpha > Ochotonidae > Ochotona > Ochotona curzoniae. The sequence goes on along the minus strand of NW_024465322.1, from coordinate 11,176,418 downwards.
GATATTCACTTGTTCCTTAGAAATCTGTACTATGTGTTTTTATATATAATCTCCAAGAAACTGAAGTCATGACTCTTCATCTTCCAGACAGATGACAGAATATTACATTATATTCTAAATATTACAGCATATGTTTAGAGAAAGAAAAATGATATCAAGAGTTATGCAGGGCAGTATAAAAAAGAATTATACATTATTAACAATCTTTCATAGAAAAGTTGGTAACCAAGAAATCCCAATCAATGCCCTGCTAATGCTAAACTGCACCTACTGAGTTGTTTTTGACTTAAGGAAAGATTTACTCTTCTTCCTAATACATGTCAACAAAAATTCTAATGATATTGCACTAAAGATACATCCTAACATTGCAAATGTACTTCTACCATTTATAACTTTAAAGGAAGTACTGAGATTAAAAAAGAATGAAAGGTGAGACTGTTCTTCTGAGAGGCTGGGAATTATAGTGTCTGCATATGGAGTTTTAAAAATCTATATAACAAAGAAGGAAATCTATAAAAATATTTTAAGTCATGGGGCCGGTGTGATGGCTCGCAATTGGCTAATCTTCTGCCTGCATGTGCTAGCATCCCATATATGCACCAGTTCATATCCTGCCTACTACACTTCCTATCCAATTCCCTGGTTGTGGCCTGGGAAAGCAGTAGAGAATGGGCCAAAGCCTTGGAAACCTGCACCAGTATGGAAGACCTGGAAGAAGCTCCTGGTTCCTGGTTGCAAATAGCTCAGCTCTGGCCGTTGTGCTCATTTGATAAGTGACCCAGCAGATGGAAGATCTTGCTTTTTGTCTGCCCTCTTTTCTGTAAATCTGTCTTTCCAATAAAAATAAATAAATCTTTAAAAATATTTGAATTAAACAATAAGTTTGTAAAACATTTTTAAACATTTTTCTTATCTCAGAGGCAGACAGATTCACTCCTCAAATGCATACGACATGGAGGGTGAAACTGGGAGCTGGGACACCAACTTAAGACTCCCATGTGAGTAACCGCAACCCAATCAAGTTAGCCATCACAGTTGCCTTTAAGCACGCAAATTAGTTGGCAGTTGGAATCAGAATCCGAAGCCAGTGCGTGAACCCAGATTCGCAGATGTGGGATGTCACACTGTGGCTGGCAGCTTAATTCCAGGACTAACGCCCACCCTGTAAAATAGCTTTTAAAGGGGTGCAATGAAGAGACATTTCTCTTCAGAATTCATAACTCACTTCTCTGCAAGTTTAAAGAATAACATTTGAAGTTCCACTTATTCCTTCCTTCACGGAACATTTATTAAGCACTGTTTTAGGTCTGGATTTACAACAATAAGCAGAACTAACAAAAAGATCACCCTTTCTGATTGTGACATCTTAAAGTGAAATTAAAGTGACATTAAAATGAAAGACTGACAACTTGAGTAGTGATTAGCACTTTGGAGAAAAATAAAAGTGAGAACATGATTGTCAACTGCACAGAGAGGTGTGGTCTTCAAAGGGGTGTTCAAACAAAAACTCTCCTGAAAGTTGACACTCACTCTAGCCAAACAGGAAGCGAAGCAGGGCAGGACAATATGACTACCTGCCAGCAGAGAGTCCCCAGAGAGAAAGAACCACCTGCAGATGTGAGAACTGTTGAAATGTTTGAGCACTGGCCAGATAATTTGGTTCCCTGGAGGACAGCTGCTAATTTGTAGAAAGATAGTAAACAGAATACCAGCACACATTTATGACTAATTACCCTAGCTTCTGAGTAAACAGAGCAGTGCTGCTAGTCAACCTGGAGAACTCAAATGCCACAGCTATAACTCTTTAAATACAGTCTATATATACATACAGTCTACGTATGTGTGTACTATAAATATACTGCTTCTGCCATGAAGATAGAGAAGTGGAGACTAAAGATTTATGGGGAGTTGATCATTGAAAGCAAGAGCTGGCAAGTGTCTAATAAGATGCAATCCAGGAAGATCAGTGTAATTGGAAAGGGAAGTTGAGTTACAAGGTAACATTGAGAACCATTTCTCAACGATGCTGCATGGATCAACAGACATGAAGTGGGGAAACTGAAACAAATGAAGTGCTAAAACTTCTGCAGTCATTCAGTACTGCTATTGGCTGTTTTGTATTTCTATTTCCAAAAATAAGTAGGCCACCTTTGGGAAGTTTCATTCTTTAAGCTTTCCAAAGGGATTCAATATCTTGAATAGGTTAATTACATCTTGGAGTGGATATATGCAAGCCCAGCCAGTGGAATGATGAATTCTGACTCATTCTGTCTACTAAGGGAACATCTTTTCCATCCTAAAGGGGTTAATCACTCATCCTTCTCCTTGTTTTGTGGGCAGGAAATTAACCATTCTCTTTCTCCAAGTCTTGGCCATTGAACAAGGAAGGCTGTTGTAAGACTTCCTCAAGGAGGCATTATCAATAGGCCACAGACAAATCATACTGGGGTTTACTTCTAATAGCCATTCTTCATTTGTTTAGTCGTGTTAAAATAGCAAATGAATTAGTCTTGCAAAGCTGCAGAACTCTTCTTTTAATGAAAACAGTTTGCAAGCATTTATCTTACAAAATCCATGACTCTGAAGGCCTCGTAGATTCAAATTTCTTCCCGCATTGATTTCCTAAATCTATTCCATGGACTACATTCACGGAAACAGCTGTAACCATTATGGAGTGCATGGCAAAATATAAAACTTTAAATACAAAGGACAACATCTTATGATTATCTCACTGATGTACAGAAAGCATTTCACAAGATTCCACATCCTTTCATGATTAACACTCCACAAAGTTGAAAGAGAAGGAAGCCACCTCAGCATAATGAAAGCCACATGTAAAAAGCCCAGAGCTAACATCATACTCAACAGTGAAAAACAAAACTTTGCTTGTAAAATCAGTAACAATAAAAGGATGCCCACCCTCACCACTTCTGATCAGCAAGGTATTGGAGTTTATGGCCAATGTAACTAGGCAAGAAGTTAGAGAAAGCGGGGAGAGAACGGGTATGAGAAAGGGAAGGAAGAGCAAAAAGAAGAACAGGGAAACGAAGAGAAAGAAGAGGGGATGGAGCAAGAAGATGATGAAGAAGCAGCAGCAGAAGAGGCTTTAGCTTTATTTGCAGATAACATGTTCTTAAACACAGAATATCCCCAACGATCCACCACAATAAACTGTTAGAACTGCTAAACCACCTTAGCCTTCTTAATGTGTACAAAGACAATTGTTTTGTATTTCAACATTGTTAGAGCATTTTTAGTTGTAACAGTTAGTTTTGGCCTGGGCCAGATCTGGCAATTTCTGCTGTAGTGAGACCTAGAGACTGTTGCCATATTGATAAAAGATCTTATACTCTCTGTCCCTTTTCCTGTAACTTTGCCTTTCAAATAAATAAATAAAACTTCAAAATTTTAAAGCAGAACTACCATAGGCTTCAACGATCCCAAAACAATTTAGATAAGCCAGAAAACAGGGTCTCGGAGAGCCAGTTACACACTCATGTCTCATAGCAGCACCGTTCACAATTTCCAATAAGTGGAACCAACCCAAAGGCCCACTGATGACTGAAGGCACAAAGAAAGCAGGTTATACAATGAAGCATAGTCATAATTATATTAGAAGGAAATCTTGTCCTATGCTTTAGGCTGGGTGAACCAGGAGAAAATAATGCTAAGAGAAATATGGTGAAAGAACCCAAAAAAAGTGGAAACAGGACAGAACACACTTTAGCAAAGACTCCTCACTGCAGGACAGACAGTACAGAATCCTCCTGCACACTGCGGCAGCTCCTGAGCCCAAATAATCACGCTTCAGCTAGCTCTAGATAACAGAACTCAGCAGCACCAAAGAGATGACTTGTCAACTTGGACCAATACCCATTGGTTACACGTCTCTATGGAAAATTCCACTCTAAGAACTGGTTCAAATATAAAATTTTATTACTCCTTATGAATAATTTCAGGCTAAATTTCTGGTTGCATTTTCTTAGCAAAATATGAGTTCAAATTCCAGAACAATAAGCATGTGGATAGCTCCTATAGTTACTATAGTTGTATGTATACATATATACACACACACACAGAATGATTTTTAAAATACAAAGAAAGAGTTTTCAAAAACTTCATGGAAAATGTATCTTATAAAGAAACCCTGTATCGAGTTTAAGACACTCTAGCAACAAAATAAATTATCCTCTAATTCCATATTCCTATTAAGTTTTCAAAGTACAATGCACAATTTTTTTCCAAGTTTAGATTCTTAAAAAAGAATGATTCTTAAATGCATTGGCTCATTTACACAACTTCCTTTATATTTTACCAAATATATTTTATTGAAAACTGGAATAAGTTCAACCTTTTTCTTTCCTCCCTCACCCTGCCTTTAAAAATAGCTGCGAGAAGGAAATACTGGGCACCAGAAGGAGTTGCAACGGGCACAGATGTGTAAACTGAGCCTGATCATGCCAAGCGAACGGGAGAGTTGAATGGCGTAACAGTTCCTTACCTGGCAACCTGTTCCTGGATGACATCATCTTTAGAATGAAGTAGATCAAAACCCAAATTTACTTCACTCTTTACAAAGTGTATTTGGTGAATGAAAGAATCTTAAGTTTAATAACAAAGCAGGGTAAGTGCGAACTGTGCCTTCCTGACATGTTCCCGTCGGATTCATGGAGTGGTGTCCTTTTTTTGAGTATAAGTGATGCTGGAGCAACAAAAGCACACAGTATCCAACCCAGGTTGCATGCAGAGTGTGATATTCCAGCTCAGGGACCAAGTGGGCCGTTTGATTTAGGAATCTCTAATTCTAGCTACACAATGCTGTGGAAATTTAAAATACAGGATGACTTGCTGGTTATTTTAACTGAAATTTGTAAAGTAGCTTAAATATAGAAATAATGCAAATTTTTCGTAATATGTTCATTATTATTTTAAATGTCCATGTTTGCTAGGAAATGCCATAAGGTATTTTGAATATATCTTAAAAGTATGCTATTGATGTGATCTTTTTTTTGTTGTTGCTGCTTTACTTCTTTCAAAGCGAAACAACATTTGAAAGGAGTTCTGGTTCTAACAGGAAGCAGAGCTTCGTTAGGAGCCATATAAGAGAAAGGAATTAAAAGTCAAAAAGTATAACCTGAGAGTCCAACCTTGAGAAGGTGTTCCTGGCGTAGTGCATGATGCTGTCAAAGTCGTACTCCTCTCCAAGCGAGTTCACTTCCCCGGGCTCCATCTTGAGGAAGTTGTACTCCTGACCTAGGAACCAGGGAAAACGAAATCTCAAACCCTTAACCGAGGCAGCAAAGGGCAGCACTGTCCTGCTCTTTGGAGCAGAATTGCATCTGCTCTTCCTTAAATGGCCCATCTCCTTGCTGCTCACTGAGTCCCAGCATGTGCTGTGAGCAGAGGTGGTCATGCTAAGCTCACACAGAAAGAGCAATGTAAGATCGGTTTGATGACTTCTGTGAAAACTTTGTAAAACCAAAGTTTGCAAACTTTGATGTATACTCTTTTACTCTCCCCTAATAGAAATTTCTTTAACATCTCTGTTTTCCTCTCCAGATTTCCCACCTTTTTGTTATGACTACATTTGCCAAGACACACACAATTTCTTCCTCTTGATTCAGAATTTCATAGCCTTGCTGTGAAAGCATGTAGAAACAAACTTGATAAAGACTGACTGCAGAGCTGAACAACGCAACTTCAGCATTCAATGTAAAACAGTGGCTATTCTACTTTTGTTCAAAATTGAAACAAGGTTCTCTTCTATGAAAAGAAGTTTCTATTTGGAATGTCTTCTTGATCAAGAAGAAAATAAGAACTTTTTCTTTTCTTTCTTTTTTCTTTTCTTCTTTTTTTTCCTTTACTTTTCACTTATGTTATTGTAACCTCATTTTTTTTTAAAAAAAAGATCCATTTATTTATATTGGAAAGTTAAATATACAGAGAGGAGGAGAAACAGAGAAGATCTTCTGTCTGCTGATTCACTCCCCCAATGACTGCAATGGCCAGAGCTGAGCCGATCCAAATCCGGGAGCCTAGAGCTTCTTCTGGGTCTCCCATGCAGGTCTCAAGGCTTTGGGCTGTCCTCCATTGCTATCCCTATCCCAGGCCACACACCTGGATATGAATTGGCAAAATGAGTACTTTAGCCACCAGAATGTGATATTATACTAGGGGAATAGATTCAATGAAGTCCATAAACACAATTGTAATAATACAGTCATTCTAGGGTCTCCATGGGACACAGCAAACTGATCCTCTGCCTGTGGTGCTGGCATCCCATACGGGCACCAGTACAAGCAGATGTTAACTTTCCATCCAGCTCCCTGCTTATGGCCTGGGAAGGCAGGGGAGGACAACATAGGGCCTTGGGCCCTTCGCCCATGTGGGAGACTAAGAAGAAAAAAATAAAGTATGAACATAACAGAAGGAATGTTGCATGGAGAGAGATGTCCTTCCTACCTGGTTTCACACAATAGTTCCGTTACCTAGGAAAGCTCTCACCTGGCTGGATGTTTTCTCTTATGATGGTCACATGGTTATCTCGATCCGGCCGTGTGTGCTCATGCCAGAAGCCTATCACGTGACCCAGTTCATGAACAACAATTCCAAATTTATCACAGTTCTTGCCAATGGAGATTGCCTGAGGTCCATTCCCTCGTCGACCCACATAGGAACAGCACCTACAACACAGCAGAAAGTGGGGACAAGGAGCCAGCGTGGGGAAACTGTCAATCATTGTGATGAGCCTTCAAGTCTGGCTCACTTGGAAGCTCTTTCCCTCGTGACGAGCCCTGCTTCTGGCATCCTTGTAAATCTATGTTCAGTTAACAATTCCAAACAATCAACGCAGTGGTTTTGTGATTACACATTATAGGGCATACCATAAGTCATCTTCAGACGTGTTCAGCAAAGAAGTCACAAATCATGACATGCTGGTTGTGTACATGCAAACAGTAGGCATCATTTCAAAAATTTTGCACAAATATTTTAATTGCTTTTTACAGTTTTTTGAGGTCTTATGTAACATCCAAGGCCTTTGTGACCAAAAGACAAAGCACATATTATAAAACAAAAACTATGGGTTTTATTTATTTATTTTTTTTCCCAAACTTACTTAAGTCATTTCTTGGCTCCACTTACCCACAAGGCCTATAGGTGAAAACAATGTAGCTCTCCTCATCATTCCTTTCAATGAAAGTCACACACGTGTGCTTTTCCCAGTGCCTCATGGCCTGCTTGAACATGGCTCGCTGGCTGCCTGGAAAGATTGCTGGTTATTAATACAGCGTGTCCAGCCCTGAGAGGAGCGCATTCAGAGCGTGGCTGAGCCACATGGAATGCCACTGCTGTCATCATCCTGAGACTTGTAGCACCACAAATGAGTCACTGTTGAGCATGGCACTCATTCTACAATCAGAAGCTGCGTGCTTGTTATCTCTGCAAATATGTGTGGACAAGGTTCTAGAAACGGGCCATTCTTTCTGTCAGTGGACAAGAGATTGGTCCCCTGATTGCATGAGAACATTTGAAAGTCTGTCTAAAAGCCAGGACAGAACTGTAGGCTCTTAGACAAGGCTACATTTATTATTTTTAATTAAAAGATATTTTAAACTAATAACCGAGGTTAATGGAGTATTTCTGCCAGTAGGATTATGATTTAATGCCATTCTTTTGACATTCATATTTTATAAAAATATACAATCAGCACGGCAGCTTCCCATTCTGCATCAAGGTCAGCATTCTGAGAGGACCTTACCAGTGAAGTTGCCTCCTATCACGTACGGGATCACACCTCCAGGCCAGATTCTCTCAGTTCTTGAGGTGGCAGCTCTGGGCACTCGGTTCTTCTCATTTGGCCCTGAGGATTTGGGAGGCACTTTTCCCTTCACTGTGCTGTTTTGTTCCAAGCCTGCAGTGACATTTAAAACATTGTGTGAAACAGAAGTCTCGGGTCAGGGAATCATTTACCTCTTATAGGTCAAAAACTAAAATGGCTTGTTTACATATTTGAATAAATATGCCTGGGATCGAGATGAAGTAAAGAAAAAAGTAAAACTTCAGTTATTTTACATTCTTGGAAAGAGCATTAAAATGTCTAAATATTTCACATCAAAACACTATTTGTTGATACCTTGAATAAACTTTAATGAATCTACGGACAACACCTAATAGCAAACAAAACTTAGACCACAGAAAAATTGTTTATGCTTGCAACTTTCTTACTTCACTTCCAATATACATATACAAAATAAAATCTATATTGCTTATAAGTGCATGATACTCAAACTAGTCTTATTCATGAGAAACTTCCCATCTTTTGAGTAAGAATTGAGATTATGTACAAAAGCTTAGAATTGTAAGTTTTACATGGGATAGATGTAAAATAAAATCACATCAAGACAAATGTGGTCCTGGTCTACCTGGGCCGTGCATTCTCTCCATGTTAACTCCTACTTAGAGACTAGAACAAAACGCACACTATTTCCAACCAGCGTCCAAGTCGGAAGTGATTTACCTTTTCCCAATATTTATCTACATGAGAAGCAGAAGGTCAAAGACAGAGAGATGCAGATCAAGAGATTTCATCCACTAGAGACTCGCCAAAGGCCGGCAACAGCCAGAGTACCATTGGAGTCAAAGCCGGAAAGGAGGAACTCCGCCAGGTCTCCCACATGTGGGCGAGGACCCACGTCCTGGAGCTGTAATCCGCAGCCCCTCTAGAGATGCACCAACAGGAAGCCAGGATGAGGGCTCCAGGTGGGACCTGACCTCAGGAGGGATGTGGCCCTCCCAACAGCTAGGTTAAGTGCCCACTCCCTGGGGGCTTTCACTTTTTCTTAGTGCCTTTCATAGTATTTTTTGTTCTTTTCAAATTTGCCCGCTTTTTTTTTATTCAACTATTACCATTGATGGAAAAGTTTATTGACTAGTTAGCACCACAACATGACTAATACGGAATGTCTCTAACACATCGGTTTTTACACTATTCTGGAGAAAAACATCTGTGTACTATAAGTGCTTAGTAATTCACCACTTTAAGGGCTATTGAGACGTGAGCAATGAAGACACAGCTTTTACAAAAATATTCATCTCTACAAATAATGGAAATAATGGCTAATAAATAACATAAATACTAACTATAAAATCAGAATTTAATTTCCCGAGTTATCTTTTCCTAACCGTACAAAAACATTTCATATTTTCTAGTAAGCTCATAAAATCAATTGATTAGCAGAATTTTTCCAAAACAGTTATTTATGACTCTTCAATTTCAGTCAAACTTTGAGAATGGTACTTATGGGCTATCAAGTGAATAACTGAGCTTTAAGCGCTGATATACCAGAGCCAATTCTTCTTATCCTGTCTATAAGCTGGTACAGAGCCCCTCGTTTCTTCGAAATCGCATGATCTCCAAGTCCACCTTCAAGAACAAACAAACAACAACAACAGTTAAGTTGCATTTAGTAACCTTTAGAAATCATTGCAAATAAGTAACGGTAACAGAGAAGACTGATGTTTTCCTTTAAACATCTTCTTCATGTGTATGGAAATACTGTATTTATGAAATATCCATAAATCTTTGTAGACAGTGAAAGTTGTATAGCCACAAATGCTGGCAACGAACAAAGGGGAGAAGGCGACTCGGAGAGCAGTGTAAATGACTTTATTAGGACAATGAGACAATTGAACCATTTACTGCTGACATGGAACATTTTTCTCCAGTGTGACCTTGGCATTCCATTGAGTTCTGCAGATGACAGCAAGGGTCTTTGCTCTGCTGGTTGCATTCCAGCTTCCAGCTCTTACCCCAGTGCAAACTTCAGATTTTCAGAGGCCAAACTGAGAAGTGGAAATAAGAACACTAGAAGACTAAATATGAGTTGCGACTTCTGCTCCAAAGTTTTATCCAAAACTTAAACCTTTTTAAAATTATATCAGTCAAGTGAATCTTGAAAAAATAATTTGTCTATAAAAATCAATAATAAATCCTCAGGAAAAAATCACAAGAATTTAAAAAATAACAATGACCAGCTATAAAATACAGTCTGCTTTTGTTATTTAATTTGAAAAAAAATTATGAAAATAAATGTGAAGAATTTGGTCACAAAAAAGGAAGAAGACAGAAACAAAGAAATGTATATTCTTGAAATTTTACAAAAAGGGATTAGAAAAAGAAGGTTCTTGTAATAAATCAAAAAACATAAAATTTAGTAAAAATTCGAGCTCCGTGATAGTTAACGTGGACTTCCCCACAATGGCATTGACAGTTCATCACCTATTTGTCTTAACTTCTTAATAGAGACATAAGTACAATCAGTAATGTCACTAGAGCAACTGAAGGTGAATTTATTCAACATTTGAGTGTCTGATTTGTTTGTGGAGTCTTGATGGGCTGGAATTCATGAACAAAGCAAGCTTTTCAAACTTAGAACTATTTCCTTCCAATCACTGTTATTCTATAAAATTACCGTGAAAACCTAATTTCCTAAATCGGAAATGAAATTATTCATAAGATCTATTACCATGTAAGTCTCTTAAAGAAAAATTCACGTAAGACCTTACAAGGCAAGTAGCTTCGAGTGCTTGTTCAGTGGCTAAGAACCTGCTGCATTGTTTGCACTACATGGTCACATCTGTGCTGTGCGTCTTGAGAAACATTTTTGAAATTTTTCATTGAAAATTCTAGAAAGATGAGGTAATACTTAAACATACTCATTCCTAAGCAGTTACAAGAAACATTTTTAAAGTATGACATCTGTGTGTTTAAAATGACCATTATGTAGCGAGTATATTTATGTTAGATGGGTCTGAAACAGATATAAATAGATTTATGGGAGCTAATCATGAGAAAAAGAAAAGGTCTTTGTTAATATTATAATAATGCTAAAGATGAGACTAATGACAGAATTGAAAAAGTAAAATTTCAAGTTGTGATAACGTGTCTAATAATATTGTTAGTGATTAGAAAGATTCTGTCAGCAAATGAAATAAGTTTCTGTGTAGGTAGTTCATTGAAAAGGAAAAGAAAAAATAATTATTATGCATATATTTGAAAACAGAGCTAACACATACAGCATGCTAACTAAATTAATGAGTAAGGTGAAAACTGAGTAGAAACTAAGTCTCTTAACAGGCTAATTGGTGTGCAGGAAATCACAGTTGGAATGTGGGACATGAAAAACGACCCAGAGAAGCTACAACGTTTTAAAAGGAATAATTCCAGTAACATGAATAAAAACTGAATGAAGCCATCAGCCTTACCTGCGGCATGAGCCAACTGTCCAAAAGGGTTCTGCGTCAGGTCAATGGTCCTGTCTATTTGGAAGATGTTTAAGTCTTCATCCTCTAAGGCAATGTCACCCCAAAATACAGCTGCAAAAGGAAAGCTGAATTAGAATGTAAAATATTTCAGAATGAAATAACTGCAAACACAACTAACTAGGAAAGAAGGAAACTTCTATTTGTATGGAAATATGGCCTAGAGACAGATGTCTTTACAGAGTCACTAGGGCTTAATTTAAGCACCAGTTACCAATTTTAAGCCATTGTTTAAGAGCATAACCCCTATTTCTTTTTTACTTCGATATTTGTGGGGACAGGTAAAGCACCTACTTTGAGGTCATTGATTTATGGAGGAGGGGGAGTGATTCTTGAAAAAAGAAATCACGTATCATGAGGTTATCTGTAAATGTCAAGATGTGAAAATCCGAGAAGCTCTACATACTAGTTACATAATGATCATACTGATTTGCTTTCCCAACATCACTGTATGAAGGGATCCTTTTCTCTACAAGCAAAAAAATATCAATGTTTTCCTCTGTTCGGGTAAGTCAATACAGATGGGTTATAAAAAGTCCATAGTTATTATTTGGTATTCTAGACACTGCCCCACTGAAATACGCCATGTAAATGACAACATAGCATTCTTTCCCCTATTTCATGATCACTGTCATAAATCCATTCGTGATGTTAGTATCCCAACTTTGAAGATGGCATTTACATATGTATGTATATAATACCTATATATGAAGTAAATATGGCGAAACGTTAAACTTTATGCAGTTTTAAAATATATTTGTTTAAGAGTCCAGAGGTCTTTTACTTTTCTTTCCCTTGTTACGCCATGAATCATCAAGGATGGGCTCCGGCAGGTTCCTTCCAATCGGTTCCGACAACGTGTGCTGTTCTGGGCGGAGCTTCAGTGGGACCCAGGTACCTTTTGCTTCCGCTTCTCTCTTTTGCTGATCCTTCACTTGTTTCAGGAAACTTTCTTGGCTCTTAGAGTGCTTAATATGCTCAATACACACATTTAAACTCTTGGCAAGATTCTTGCTCTTGATTTGTTTGTTTACAACTGTGCCAACAGCATGCTGGGTAACATTACAGACTCTCCAGTTCTGCCATGGTTAACATTTATGGGGCATTCCTTTCGGACAATACCCATCCCCTTGATGTCTGCAGTGTCACCTTTCTTGTAAGCGCACGTGTGTGGCCAAAGGACCAACTGCATGTTCCCTAAAGGGCCTGGAGTAATGGGTAATGTAATGGGTGCCTTTGCTCATTTCCTTTGTGTTCGTCATCTTAGTGAATTCCTGGAAGTTGGCGGCTCCGGCCGAAACTCTTAAATATAAATATATTTAAAACAAAAAATCTGAAGAGAATGACTGCGTTTCCTGTGGATCTTGTGACCCTCGGTAAGTCTTCACTGATGGGTAAGAGTCCTAATACTCACGACCTGTATGCTGGGACTGCTTGAACAAAGTGAGGTGACGTCACAAAAAGACAATGTCAGCATAGTTCACCCATGAATGCTGCTTTTCCCCAAAGGTGACATGCCTTTAGATCTCTGCAAAGTGGACACGCCACTACCAAAAGAAAACATATTTGATCCAAAGCTTGGTGTCGGGCTTTTGATCCTCGGTAACAACCCAGGCATTGCCCAGCTATCAGGAACCTCAGAGTCAGTGCGTTGGACCTGGACAGCCAGTTGGCTCTGAGTTTACACCTGCTATGCTGTGATGCTTCAGAAAACAAGGCGATCTACGTTCTTGTGAAATCATGGGAGAATTCATTTGTAACTAATATGCGAGCTTATTTCAAGGTCAGAAATACACATTAGCCTCCTTGACCAACCAACTGGTCAGTCCTGCCAGATGTCCAAATGCAGTAACTTCAGTAAACACCCAAAATCTGAGGCAGAGAATAACCAAGAAACAATAAAACAATGACAATGGTCCAGGTTTTTGGAATATTCATTTTTGACACAGGTTTCTTTCTTTCTTCTTTTAAAGCCAAGACAGAAATAGAAAAATACTCTAAAAGGTTTACAAAGTGACATGCTCTGAGCTTTTCAAATGATCATTTTATACTGGATGAACAGTTTACTATATAGGAATTTTTAAAGCTATAAAACATTAATTAAGAAAATTAACTTCTGAAATGTAAACACCAGTCTTAATAGCGATGTTATTCTTTAAACTTCTTGTAACACTTTGTCACATAAAATCATCTGCCCATTTTATTTTTCTCACTGAAATCTCTCATGAGGTAAGATGGGATTAGATTTAGGTGAAAATCTAGAAAGAAAGAAAATAGAGTTTGGTTCATGTTATATTATCAGTTCAACATAAGAAAAAAATTCATGAAGACTAGAAGACTAGACTCCTTCATCCTGCCCTTCTTTCCCACTGAAAACAGAATGTCAGTTTACTGAAGTTGAGATGTTTACTGTCTTGTGTGGTCATAAAAAAATCACAAAGTGCATACAGAATAGAGTGGCTCAGAGTTTAATGCCTGAAATTGAACCCTGATTCTAACCAGTTTCATACCTGTAGCAGAAACCACAAATTCTCTGATGCCCTTAAAGCCAGGCATCCAAAAAAGTCAAGGGGTCTTCAATCAGTTCACAGAAATATGTATATTATGAAAAAACCATGCAGCAGTTTCAAATCTTTGCACAAAAACAAGCTTCTCTCCTAGTCCTGTCGTCTGCAAACTTATTTGAAGCCCCACGAAACACAACTGGGCTCACGAAATATTTTGTGTATTACAATACTGAAGTTGCTGATTTTCATAAATATTCATTTCATTTGTCCTGAAAGATTTAAGGTAAATCCAAATTTGCTAGTTATTTACAACTGGCATGTGTGCTACTACGCAAAAATTTCTGGCCAGCAACTGACAGAGACTCAGCCAGTCTTCCTTTTTCTGGCACAGCAGTAAGTAGACAGAAAAATTGTGTTTCTGTAGTTTTCATTTGCATAGCAATCACAGCCATCGGGACAAAATGCACACTCCCTGACAGCAGGTCTGCAGAGCAGACTAGGTCCGACATGGTCAACTCCCCATTATCACAGATGATCGTCTCTGTCAGCATCATTAGAAGCACCGATTTTTTTCCTGCAAGAATGAATTTCTACTCTCCTCTGAATCAGCTGGTTGAATTAAATAAGGAGGCATTCAGTCAAGAAAAATGAGTGTTGTCAGTACTACATTTCACGTAATAAAAGTAGCACCAGTGAAATAAAATTCCAATGTGTTTCAGATTTGTGTTTTCTTGAAGTGATTTTTCACATGCAGTAGGATTCCTGTCCTGAAGGATTACAGCAAACACAGATCAGCAGTCCAAACATAAATCACTTCACAGAAGCAAAGGTGCTCCTTCTGTGGAGAAGAAAAAGCTAGCTGGGACTTACAAGGAGATGAGAAAGCTCTGGAATACACAACCCCACTTTATTAGTCACATTATTTTTTTAAACTAACTTCAAAATAGTTTGGCAGTTCTGCCTACATCATAGACTGCTCAAGGAGAAAACCAAGTATTTATTTGAAAATCAGAAACACAGACTGACCAAGGCAATTCATTTATGTGCAATCATGATTCACTGTCGGCCATATATGTCATTGAGCCTCAATATTACTAATAAGGAAAAATTGATTTTACAATTTTCAACATATCCTGTAGTTTATACAGTTTCTTTTAATACAGGTTGCAGTTGAAGGTTTCCTTAACTTTCTTTCTAAGCCTAAATGTTCTATTTCTGTATGTTAAGACATGGTGATTATGCATTAGTAAACAATGTAGCAATGTACCTTGTATATATAATAATGTACCTTAATTGCACACACAAAAATGTATGCTGATTAAAGTGGAACCTTATATATATTTGATGTTTAGTCACAAGGAGATATATACACTCATAAAGTTTGCTTTAGAGTTTTTCCTTTTCCTTTCTATCTGGTATTTTTTGTTTATTTTACATAAAAGAACCAAAAGTTACAGAGACCAGTTTTACAAGTACGAGTTGTCATGCATTTGGTGTATTTAATACAGTGATTTAAAAATGGGTTCTAAAGGATATATCTAGGGAACCGTTTGAGTACAACTGGAGTATTTACTATCAACTTGAAATCCTACTAGGATTCCTACACTCAAAAGGGAGCCAAAGTGACCAACAGTCCCAAATTAAATGTCACCAACAACAGTTTGTCAGCTTCCTGGAAAACCAAGCTTCTGCTTTTCACCCAAAGGTCATTTGCCATCAATGTATTACAAAATTAATTCTAGCGTACAGTGTAGATGCACTTCATAAACTAGCACATGTGCACACTCAAAAACATTGAATGCTGTTCCTACACTCTCACTCGAAAAGGAGCCTGAGATTTCCACCCTGTTCCCCAACTCCTAGGATCCTCTGTCCTTCATGTCTGGAACTGGGATCAGCATTAAAGAGGGGGCATATGTCTTTCCAAAAGTTGTACACACACAAAAATGCATGGGCTTATAAACACTGACATCACATACTTTTCTGAGACAGACCCACAGTATGTCAAAAGGGATCACACAAGAAAAGACAATTATTTTTGCCAAAAGCAAATCCTTCCAGTCAACTGAGAAAATATTTGCAAGCCAATGCCCTCAGGAACATGAGCATGTTTGATTGAATTAACACAAATATCTGCTGTGTGGTTACTACAGAATAGCACAGCTTGCACGTACTTCCCATAGCTACTGCTCACCAACTCCCCTCCCCAATGGACCCCACTTGCAGCCTCATCTGCTCCCTGCTCCCACCAATAATAAATGGATACACAGGACCTCACAACTATACTTTCATTCATCTGATTAATTCTGAAAATGCAGATCATCACACAGGGGGCATGTGTTGGCCAAAATAATTGATATTTAACCATTCCAAAGAATGAGTATTCCCCCAAATCCTCACTTTAGGAATCCAGCATATTATCTCTACATGCTGTCTGTTAACAACCAAAAAAACTTACCTTTATTTGAATGGCAGCACTAACATATATATGTACACATATACAGATACAAATGTATGATTATGAACATGTATAACATTATATGATCAGGAAATTCCTGACTGAGCCAGGTCAGTTATCTTGAGGCTTATAGGATTGCATAGAGAATTAAAGGACCCCACAGCCAAGAGAACCTGCTCACTGCACCAGGGGAAAGAATGACGCTCCCTGATGGTGTCACAGGCTGCTCTGATGACACAAGCAAAGTACATTGGGAGCGCTCTCAGGCAGGGTTAGGGTGTTAAACTCAACTGTGTTTAGACAATTGACAATCTCTAAGTAGATTCCTGAGGAAAAGTACATTTTGCAAAAGTTCTAATACATACATATAAAAGACAGTGTTACATCGCTTAAGAGAGACAAGTTTCTGCTGAAGTTACATACGCACATAACACAAAATAACACAAATGAAAATATTGATTCCAAGTTTGAGAAACAATTATCTAAAATGCAAAAAGATGTCAGGATTACGCAAAACCAAAAAATGTATTCTATAGACTCTTGGAAATACTATTAAAAATAAGGGTAAGACTCTTTTTCACATAGTATATGTCCTTCTAACATTTCTGTAACAAAAACAAAGATGGACGTTTCTCACGTGCAAGCATTCCATTTAGTGTTCTACCTTTTTCAAAACCTACATCTTCATTCCTACCATGTAACATCATATAAACTCAAGCCCACAGGAAAAGCATGTTTGAAATGAAACAGTAACCATTAGTTTAAATTTTTTATTAATCTTTCCATCATAAATTGAATGGGAAAATACAGCTAGGCAATATGACTCTCTTTTAAACAACTGACCACTTTAAAACAACATGCCATAAATTCTGGGGACATTATGGAAATATGATATAAGAAAAAGCAAGATTTTGCTTGGCTCATTGATTATGCAGAGAAAGAAACTGTCCAATTACATTCTACACTCAGAAATCCCTGCTGGAACACAAAACAGAGTCAAACAGCTTCTCCAATTACTTTTCAAATCAGGAAATAAATGTACTGTCAATATAAATTCCAGTGTTGAATTTAAAACACAATAATATAAATACAAACACACTCAGTGGAACTGTGAATATCCCTTCAAAATATGGAAGAATAAAGTCATTTTGACCGCATTTATCACTTTCAAGATGAATCTGGATTTATCAATTCATCGTGAACACAGAACACATGCAGTAAGTTTTCTTTTCAAATTTCTTTTCTGCTTTAACAGAATTTCACATTATAGATATGATTAAATGTCAATTTATCAAATAAATATCTTTAAGTTAGAAAACAAAAATTTTCTCTCAACAAAAAATCAATTCAAACAGCCTGTCAATCTGCATTTACATCCCCACAGTGCCTGGGGATAGGATTTTTCAGAACGTTATTAATATCATCCATACCACAACTGTTCATTTTGAACTATGTCTCTCTGCACACAGCACTCACAGTACATTAGCTAAGAAATGTACATGCTAATATTAATTGTTGAGTGTATATCTGAATTTTTTTTCTCGCACACTTTTAAGAAAGTAAGTTACTAAAACCACAACTCCTGAGGACCAACCACTATTCCGCTGCTCAAACACTGAATATATAATCCCCAGCAGCAGGATCCAGTGTGTTGGTATTTTTCACATGGCATGTCTTATGAAGACACAGCAAGCACTCCTAGTCTTCTCTTAGGCTACAGTTGTTCACATGCACAGTCTGGGTAGAATCAACCCAGACACTTGTGTTTCAATTACGTTTGTTTATTTTCTAAATATTGACACTGGCTCTTGGAGTGCATCTTGACCCACTATGGGAAATGCTCACGCCACTTGCTATGTGCTGCACTTCGATGTGTTTCACCCATTTCCCCCCGATTTTTGCTCATTTTTCATTTAGTCTAATGTTATGACAGGGCCAGAGAAACTGCTGCACTCCAACGTCTCTGGTGGTGATTATCTTGGTAAAAGACTTCTTTTGGGGAGTGAGTCAGACTGGAGCCCTTTTCTTTTGGTCGCTACCTCACACTGCACAACTCCCAAGCAATATATGCCCAGTGAATCAAAAGTGCCTTAAACGTAACTCTGTCTTGCAAATGAAAAAATTTTAAAAATCTTTATTTAGGGCCCAGTGGCCTAGTGGCTAATGTCCTTGCCTTGAATGCACCGAGATCCCATATGGACACCAGTTCTTATCCCGGCCGCTCCACTTCCCACTCACCTCCTGCTTGTGGCCTAGGAGGGCAGTCGAGGACGGCCCAAAGCCTTGGGAACCTGCACCTGTGTGGGATACCCGGAGGAAGTTCCTGGCTCCTGGCTTCCGATCAGTATAGCATTGGCCATTGCGGTCACTTGGGGAGTGAATCATCGGATGGAAGATCTTTCTCACTGTCTCTCCTCCTCTCTATATATCTGATTTTCCAATAAAAATAAAATAAAATCTTTTTAAAAACCCCCTTTATTTAAAAAATGCTCCACCATGTTCACAGCATCGCTGTTTCCAATGGCCAGAACATAGCTTCAACAAAGGAGCCTGTTTCAGATTAACAGTAAGAGAAATGTGATTGTGTACACATACACTCTATGGGATATTATCTACACATAGAAGAATTAAAATCTATCATTTTCTATGAATTGTTTAGAACCACAGAATATCATGTTGAATGAAATAAGCCAGATACAGAAAGAGAAATATTGCACGTCTTTCATTACAAACGGGACATAAATTTTTTTAAGAGAGACATGCTCATGTGATTTTGTTTTGTTGCAAACAGTGTTTTGCAAAACTTTGACTTTAAAACTTGGTCAAATAGGACTTGTACATCACTCTAATTTCAATGGCCTGAAGGCTACATTAAAATTTACTTTATATGAGTGAAAAGAGATTACATTTAATGGCCTTAGAACACACTCATTAAAAGTTCAGTACTTGTGTCTTACAAACTAATAAAACTTATTCTGAATCTTTCTCAGTTTATATATTTAGTTCTAATTAATTTCCTTGTAGCTACAAAAGATGTAAATCTTGCGGGAACTGTATTTTGCTATAATAATATATACACATCATCAGGCAGACTAATAATCTAGCTTGGAATAACAACCTCATAAATTACTACGATAAGAGCATGCCCAAATATTCACATATAAGCACCATTTTTAAATAGTCGGTTAAGTTTCAGTTCTGAAAGTGTGTGTTCTCGCTCTGTTTTTGTTTTTGCTTCACTTTTCAGGACATCAAGAATGTCACACATCATTGAAAAGCAGAAAAGTACAAACTGGAGTAATGTCTCTTAGATAATCCATAAAATGTTGGAAATTAATATGCCTACAGATACACACTTAACAGAGAAAGCCATTCTCAAGGTATGTTTTGAGTTGTTAAGCTCAAAACATCCCTGTGTGTAATTTTATTTTGCCAAGCTCTAAGCACATCCAGGGTTTTCCAATGCTTATTGTGTACACACTTGTATTCTTTCTTTCGCCATGCAGCCAACATTGTAAGTGGCTTTCCCAAACGTAAGAGGTGCTTCTCTGGCCCATGGTGTTGGCGTTCCCTACGGAGCCCATGGTAACTATCAGAGCAACAAGGGACAAGGCCCTCAGTTTGGTTATGTTGTTGTTTATTTTAATGAGCTTCTATAATGATTCTTATCTCATGAATTTAAAAAATTGACATGGTGGTAGAAAATGTGGAGTTCTTTTGAAAAATTAACAAAAGGAAGTATATCATCTTCCACTTTAAGGTCATGGATATGGTTGAACTGACTTGCATTTTTCTGTGAGAAAGAGCCATTATTTTCATATTCATTTTCATATTCATGTGTCGAATAAAATGAGCGTGTCAAAAGAATAAGAGTTGAATGTGAAACTTAGAATAATCTTCAGTACAGTGTTGAAATAGCACCTTTTTTTGTTTTCAGTCACTTGCTTGATTGATATCCCTCTGCGGTGAACTGAGGAGCTAGCAACTTGGAATAAGATTCCAAATTGGAACGGAGCACAGAAAGTTCCCTTTGAAAGCCTTTGACCTGGGAGCAGTTTGTTCACTATCACAAAATCACCACTCCGTTATGGAGATGGTCTGGTTACTGACACAATAGTTCTTCACAAATAATCAAGCCTCATTAACAAACCTTCACACATGAGTCTTGTTTAGACTCTGTGTTGCTTTTTTAAAAATACACAGATATATATGTAATATAAATTAAAATTCTTATTCTTTGGCCAAAGATAAGCGAGGCATTCTTAGGCAGCTCTTTCAGATGCTGAAAAGTTACAGAGTGAGGTGAAGATAAATTCTTGAGGTGCACATCATTGCTACATGAAGCTGTTGTACCGTTTCCACAGAAAGATGACTGCAATTCAGGGAAGTAAAGAAACTCACCTAGGTTAGAAAAGGTGGGACTCCAGCCTAAGCAGATTGTCACTGTTACATTAACTCCCCAACAAACCTTGCGCAGAAATCTGACTGTGACCAGATAAAGTCTATTTCCTTCCCAGCAATATCTCCCACGGACTTTGCCAAAGCTACATTCCTTTCTTAAGGTGAATCACCAAGTTGCCTTGGCCCCGTCCTCGACAAGCCCAGAGCCTCTCTCTTGCCAACATTTCCAAGCTCTCATCCCTAGCTCAACAAATTAGCAGCTTTCATATTGGACTGTGTGTGCCACTCCACCACATTAATTTTCCTCGAATAGCTTTCGCAAAAACTCTTGGCACAAAATACTCAACAAAGGTTTCCATCCTTTCTGAATATTTCTCAAAATGTGATCTTTGGCTCATGTGTACTAGCATTCATTGCTTACTAGGGAAAAAAAGGAGGGGGCTGTCTGAGCCTACATTCTAATTCATTGGAACATATTTTGTGGAGACAGGACCCGTAAGTTTGCATGTTGCACTTGATGAATCTCACTGATCCGAATGGGGACAGCTCTTCCTTCCACCAGGTCGGGTCTTAGGTTTGGCTCTGTGCTCATCAGCCACCCCATTATCTCCTGAACAAAGACTTAGTTCTGCACTTTGTGGGGATCTAGGATGGAGTCCTCTCCTCGCATCCTTGTTCCTTGTAAGTGCAAACACACCTCTGTCACTCTGCAACTCAGAAAACCATGGCTCTTCTTATCACTCTGTGTCAAAATAAATCACTCATCAAAGCCTTAGCAGCAGCCTAGCAGAACAGAACACAGCACTGCAAGCGCAGATCTTCTCAGCCTGCAGGGATCATGTCTACATCGGCATTCAGGTCACTCCAAGTATGGAGGCCACTTCTTCAGCACGATAGAATTGCATTAAAGTCCTAGCCTTGAACGCGCCAGGATCCCATATGGGCACTGGTTCTAATCCCAGCAGCCCCGCTTCCCATCCAGCTCCCTGCCTGAGAAAGCAGCTGAGGATGGCCCAAAGCCTTGGGACCCTGCACTCACTTGAGAGACTCAGAGATAGCTCCTGGCTCCTGGCTTCGAATTGGCTCAGCACCGGCCGTTGCGACCGCTTGGGAAGTGAACCAGTGGATGGAAAATCTTCCTCTCTGTCTCTCCTCCTCTCTGTATATTTGCCTTTCCAATATAAATAAATAAATCTTTTTTTTTAAGTGCAAATGATTTAAACTTAATGAACAGATACTTCTTAGCATCACTTCATATATACAGAAAAAAACGTTCAAAGTTGAACAAAGTGAGATAGGCTGACTTACTTGTTTTGACTGTGTTTTACATACAACCATAAGAGGTAGAAATTACAATACATAATGAGATTTAACGTAAGAAAAATTCAGTGCTTTAATAAAGTCAGAGCTCTTCCAACCACTGTGCCTAAGCATATGTGCACACACACACGGTCACACACACACAATCACACACAATCACATACACAATCACACACACATACAATCACATATAGAAACAATATTACACACACACTGATGCACAGATGCTCAGGGGTGTTGAATATCAGTGCTGCTCTCCTTAAACTTCATTGGTATTTATCCTCTTAGCTAACTTATTACACATGGCAATCACCAAATTTAGCAAAGCGTGAGAATTTATATATCTGTCTAATAAGGAGTATTTTTGACAAATATTTGTAGCCAATCTTAGTGAAAAGAATTTTAAATAGATCCCTATCCCATACCCTTTGTCATCCCCCCATACCATAGGGAAATGTCTTATGGGCCTTTGCATCACTTTATACAAATCCAATTTGGGAATATTGGGGGGAAAACCTAGTTGTTGTTCCAGACGTTAAACAACATGTCAAATGAATCATCATAAACTAAATCTTGAATTTGAAAAGAAAAATATTAAGCTAAGCTCCAACTAAGATATTACATCCAAAGTTTGAAATAGAGAAATACATTAAATGAATCCCAGTTTTTTAAGAACAAAGATCACATCATGGAGAATAAAATGACAAAATGTTATTTTCACTCTTTAGTACGTAATATGTTGCCACAGGATCCTTCCCTTGACGCTTATTCTGCAATGGCATTCATTTTAATTATAAGCTTCAAGTAATCCTACTATTCCATTTCAGATATGCTTTCTCTCTAGTAAAAGTTGCAAATTCATATTTAAGGGAAATTTCACTCTACTGTTAAGGAGAAATGTACAAATAAATAACATCGTGTTCTTTGCTAAGCTGTATGAAATTCACTCTCTTTTTACTTATTTTTTTATGTATTTTCATAATACATGAAAACAAAGGAGCAACGAGGCGACTTAACTCAAAGGTTTCTTCCTAAAGAAGGATAATGCAGTTAACATCTTTGCAGCTAGGGAGGCAACAATGACAAAACCAGCTGGAGATGGCAGCATGTGGTGATATATAAATAGATGCCCCAACGAAAGAGCACAGCCTGGAGAGGCAGGTACAAGTTTGCTCTGGCACTGCAGTGCTGGCAAAGCGAAGCAGACCCCAGATGGAGAAGGAGAGCGTTGGGGGCGGGGGCAGAATACGGGAGAGGCCCGGGCAGTCCATCTGGCCGCCTCGTTCCTGAAAACGGCAGGTTGAGTAAACCACGCAAAACCAGCAAAGGGCAAGTACCATGTCCTCTGCTACCCAAAGCCACTGCATACTGGCACCACGCGGAAGTCACTCATCACATGGGAAAGCAAGTACGAGGCCGCATTCACAAGGGTACAGCTACATAAACCATCTTACTTGGACCTTAATTTATATCATTATCTTTTAGAGTTTTATTGATGAAATACATGAAAACTTTTCTCTCTGTAGTAATAAAAGCTTTCTAAAAAGAAAGCCCTCACCAAATTAAAAAAAAAAAGATCTACCATAAATTTTAAATACGCCAGCACTGCACGTACAAACGAGCTGGGGTTCACTGCTGTTGACGTTGTTTCTGACTGCAAAGCAGGAAGCAGTATTGATCTGGGTTTCATTCGCAGCCCCTGCTTTCACTTCCGACTCCAGCTTCCTGACACTGGGAAGACGTGATGTCTGGGCTCCTGTCACCCGCATGGAATATTCGGAAAACATCCATCGCTGCCAGCTTCCGCCCAGTCCGGTTGCAGCTGCTGCCCAACATCTGAGGATGGGACCTTTCTCCTCTCCTTCTCTCCTTCCCTTCTGCCTTCCAATTAACCGTCCATTTTGCTATGCATACAACTTCTGTAGTTTTTAGTGTTTTTCAGAATCAGTACTTACACCACTCTTCATTTCTTGTTTAGAATGCTTAATAAACAAACTAACTGAAAGGCAGAGTGAGAGAGATTCTATCTGCTGCTTCACTCACACATAGCCACAGCAACCAGGTCTTCCAGGCCAGGCACGGGAGCCACAAATTCCACCCTGGTGTCACCCAGGGAAGGACCTCACACGTCTGGGGGATCATCCCCTGCTTGTCCACACCTTACCAGGGAGCCTGGATTCAGAGTGGAGCAGCTAGCTCCACTTTTTCTGTAAATCTGCCTTTCTAATAAACATGAATATGTGTATTTTTTAAGAAAACATGGAAAAGACGATCCAATATGTGATGCCAACATTGCAAGCAGTGTCTTAATCCACTGTCCCACAAGACTGTTTCTACTACTTTCACCTCTGAAATGACCCTTGGTCATTCTTTTAACTTGCTCCATCTGGCTAGAGCTTTCCAATTTTATCAACATTTTTTTCCTATAGAATCAGCATCTGGTACCATGGATTTTCCTCTCGAGTCTGCCCCTTCTAAACTGAGAAACTAAATAATTATTTGATATAATAATCTTTCTGTAGAATTGTTTCAGCAAACCCTACACTAGCACCAGGTCAGGTTCTTCTCATGCTCCCAACCTCTCTAAATTCTCCTTCTGCTGGATCTCTATCTTTCTTTGTCTTACTCTTCTGTTTGCAAAGTCTAATGTAATTACACTGTGCTCAAACAGATAATATGGGACAAACTCCCTATTTTAAAAGTGGTTGATGATATCTCAGCTACATCTGCAAATTCACTTTTCAGCTGCACTAAGATTCATGCTTAATTGAATAAGCAGAAGACAAGAAGATTAAGGGAACATCTCTAGAATCATGTCTACCAGAGGCTGCCCTCTGATCCCCAAGATTCAAATTTCTCGCAAATATGAAACACATTCACACTCACAATATTCCCACGAGTCTCATCTCGTTTTAGCATAAACTCAAAGCAAAAGGTTTCCATCTAAATTTCATCTTCTTCAAAGTGCAAAATTTCTCCTGTAAATCAAGTTTGGGTAAGTAATCCATTAATTATAATCCCTGAGAAAAATTTTCTCCAGCTGTGGGTCTATGAAATCAAAGACACAGTCATGGATTCCAGTAATTAGAATACCAGTTCCAAAAAGGTGAAAATGTAAGGTAAAACAAGGTCCAAAATCAAAAAGAGGCAATACACATTAGGGGAAGCCCTGGGGGAGGTTCTGAATGGTTCTCAACTCCATGCTCTACAAAAAAAACCCAACAAATTATATTTATATAATATATTTATCATATTAAATTTATACTATATAATATACTATAGCATATTATATAGGATACATTATATTTAACTTTATATTTCAATCTTCTATTATAAAAATTCATCAGAAGAAACCTGAAACAAAAACATATTGGAAACTACTGAAAAGAACACAGAGGTCAGCGGTCAGTCCCCACAGGAAAGAGCAAAACCCAACTTGCTGCCAAGGAAATAAGCCAACACGGGTTGTGCACAGGTAGCAGTCCCGAGGAAGTCTAACTCCATGTGTTCCGTTCACCCAAAGTAATCAGGATAAGGTTGGAAATAAACAAACAACCGCCATCGACCCTGGCAGCTTTATTTATATCCTGCATGCAATTCTTGGATCTCAATGAGGAGGGCAATATTGAGTATTCTGCTTCCCATTTTCCAAAGTTAAGATGCGGCTTACAGATACTACAGGAAACAGTTCCGAGTCAGCATGACAAACACTCAGATTCCTGCTTTAGTCACACCTCCTGTCCCTCAGAAGATAAGCGGTCTTATTTTAAAGATGTATTAGAAGCATCTCATCTATTCTTTTTTTTTAATGCTCAAATATTTTTAATTATATTTTTGACAATCTTTACAGTGTTAATTAGGGTAAAGAGGTACTAGGGCTCTAGGAAAGTGGGAAAGACTATTATTTTCCTATTGTTTCCTTCATATATCTGAGGTAAAGGGAATATTGCATCTCATCTATTCTTAGGGGGAAAAAATCACATTAAGAGTATCAAAAGCAAGCAAAAAATATAAATTTGACTAAGAAAAAGAAAGAACTACTGATATTCTAAAATGTGAAGCTACCAAAGTTTCTGAGAAGACTCCCACAGGCATGAAGAAAACACACAGTACAATTGGCACAACTGACAGTTTTTCTTTCTTATCAAGGCAATTACTTCTGACAACCTAAGATTTTGCTTCTTTGCCTGAAAGCTTACAACTTACTGTTTGGAATAATTTTTGTAAATTTTTAATTAATTACATCATAAGATTAAAATTCATTTAAGCAATTATTCTATTTGCATGAGCTAGCAATGATTTCATATACACTGAATGTAGTAAATGGATAATGCAGCTAACCTCACAGTGCACTTAATTCTGATTTTAACCTCCCACATAAATATCACAAACTAAAAGGAAATAAAAGGAATTTGAATGTCCTATTCACCTATGATGATTGAAGTTTTTTTTCTACTCTTTCCAATACCCAAATGAAATATATCTGATATAAAATTAAATGGTTCTTAAGAACATCCATGACCTATAATCAAGCACATTTCTTTGTTTCCTGATAAAAGACCTCTATATGTGAATTATCTAACTTACTAATATAATTATGAAGATAGCTCTCACTTATTAAATAAGTTTCAATTCTCATATCTATCCCAGGAGGAAGAAACAGCATTGAACCAAGTTTTACAACAGAAGGAGCCAAGGACAAAAGCAGTAACTGGCTCAAATTATAAAGTATATTGTGTGTGTGTGTGTGTGTGTGTGTGTGTGTGTTCTATCCTAAATGTTATCCTATCCTATACTGTAAGACCTGTAGCTAGACTGGTTTCTAGCAATAGAAAAACAGCTAAAACATTATCTCAGCCTCAGAGCCACAGAGATAGACAAGCAAAACTTCACTTTAACATAAATGAAGAGACTGTTGTAGGGGCCAGCATATGAGGGTCACCTAACCTGGGGCAGACAGAAAGAGAAGCCGGTGCTCCCACCGAGTGTTGGGAATGGCAGAGTGCTGGGAACTGCACAGAGAGAAGTGCACAGCCAGACCTCAGAGCTGTGGGGCAGCCAGATTCCTCTCAACAACTGCATATGTCAGTGTCCCTGGCCACAAAAGTCTTGGGAGAGAAATGAGCCAAGCAGGAACCCAAGGCTTCGAAGACACAACCACCTGACTGCTTTTGGGAAAGTGACAGAACGTTTCTCAGTATTACCATTACCATTTGTATAATGGCTAATCATTCTCATTGCTTTGTGAGAAATAGATGAGTCAGTACCCAAAAAGTGGACAACAGAATGACCTGGCACAGATGATATTCAATGACTTGAATTATTTCTCTAGCAGAACAAAAATAACTAGAAGCACATCAAACACCTAGTCAAGGGCTAAAGCCATTGACAAGAGCAATACAGCAACAAGTCTGTTTCCTGATCCAATAAACCTTAACTCATGTAGCTAACATAGAGTATACACCTTTCAAGGGACAGCATTTTATGTAGGCAATTTCCTATTTTTAGATTAATTTTTCATTTATGTTTTCAAATAGATGTACTTCAAACTTAGATATATTCTTCATGTTGACCTTGGACTATAGAAATCTCAGCAATGTATTAACAAATGATCAATCTTAATATCAGTGGAGTTCTAAAGCCTTAATTTTGTGCATTAGAAGCTGCTTTCTGTCACCCTTCTCTAAAATATTAACATTAAAAAGCTTACACTTTAATTTTGTCCACATGTGATATATGTTCCTTTTACATTTTCAAAGATTTGTTCTCAATTTATACCAAGTTCCAGCCATACGGCTTCTGCTTGGCCCAGCCCTAGCCATTACATATATTTGGGGAGTAAATCAAAACATGGAAAATGCTCTCCCCCTTTCACCCTTTGCATACCCCCAACTTCACTGGTTCCCTGTCAATCTCTGAAATAAATAAAGCTTACAGGTCTTGTGTTAAAATAGGTTAAGCTGTTTGTTATGACATTGGCATGCCATATGGGCCCAATTCATTTTCTGGTTGCTTCACTTTTGATCCAGCTCTTTGCTATCATGATAGGAATGCACCAGAAGGTGACCTAGACACATGGACCTCTGTCAAGATGAGCTCCTGGTTCCTTGCTTTGTCCTGGCCCAGTATGCTTTGTCCCTGGCCACTGCAGCCACCTAGGGACTGAAATGGAAAATCTCTCTCTCTCTCTTTCTCGACTGTCTTTAGCTCACTGTAATTCTTTCAAATAAATAAATAAATAAAGTTAAAACTACATCAAAATCGATAACTTTTAGATGATGACAAGGGATAAAATTGTTGTCTTGAAAACTGTACGGTGGAAGAATCAAAGGGTTATCAAGCATTCTTTATGTAAACCATATCCCTGGGAAACCAAATAATACAAGTGTGGAAGTAGCTCTTTGCAGAATTATGCGCACATATTAAAAAGATAGAATGCCATCATTTTACATCTCTTCAGGAACTAACACTTTCAACATTAAAGATGAACAATTGCTCACCTTATAAAAGCTAAGCCAGACATTATGTGAGTAATGATAAAAGAATTCAACACCCACGTGATTAATGCACATCTGATTACATCTTTGTTTCCAACAGCCAATGTTAAACAGAAAATGCAGGGGGACAGGTTCAATGAGCTGTGAGTTCCCAGATAAACCAAATCTAGAGCAGGGTAAGCTTTCCCAGAAAACAGAGTGCAAGCTCTTCCTCAGATAGATCCTAAAGCCAAAAAGACAAAGAAATGGAAAGCCTTTCCAATAGTTTATTTATTATTACTGTAATGAAATACCTGTACTCAGCAGCTTTAAAGAAGTTTCTTTGTCCCAAGGTTCTGGAGGCTCAAGGCATGGCACTGGCTCCGCTCTGGTGAGCATCTCCAAGCAGATGGTGCCACCATGACCATGCTGTGTGCAGGAAGCAGGAAGCCACAGCACCAGACAGAAAACCTGAGAGCCATTCCAGAACAGGACTAACCCCATTAATAGGATCTTTCATGAGAACAACTCAGGGCCCGACGAGAAACAGTTCAACCCCTCCCAGAATGGCATCATCACAGTCCCAATCATGACTCTTATCTGGTCCCAACTCGCTACACATGGGCTTTGGAAGGATAAATCACACTCAAACAGGACATCGGATTTTAAAATGGAGCGGCCCAATTCAATGTCCACAATACTTTTTAGGTTGACAAAACCATAAAGAAAGGTAGTTGTTATACAAAGCAACACAATGGTTACAAGGGGAGATTCGGGCTCCAAAAGCTGGGGGGACTACGCCTAAGCTCGGGGGCTATGCCTAAGTTCGGGGGGCTATGCCTAAGCTCGGGGGCTACACCTAAGTTTGGGGGGCTATGCCTAAGTTCGGGGGGCTATGCCTAAGTTTGGGGGGCTATGCCTAAGCTCGGGGGGCTATGCCTAAGTTCGGGGGGCTATGCCTAAGTTTGGGGGGCTATGCCTAAACTCGGGGGGCTATGCCTAAGTTCGGGGGGCTATGCCTGGAGCTTCTAGGAGGAGTCGAAGTGCTCTAGTTGCCGCCTTAGGTGGGAACCACAGGCATTTGGCTCCTACTTCTCTGAGCTACGTGTTTGTTCTGTCTGGCTTCCCATGTCTGTGTTTTATTTTGTCATAGTAAGGTCAAAAAGGTTAAACACTGATCGTGCATACTAACTTAGGGCTCCATTTGATTTCTACACTGCTGGGGCGGAGAGATTAATGTCAGACAGGTAATATTTACTCTCTCAGCATAACTTTCCCAGTGTGTTCCTAAGGTAACTAAGCATTTAATATTTACTTCTGGCAATATTTTTCTGTCACAGAGGCATTTTTAATCTGATCTATTTACTGAAGCTTAATAACTTGAAAAAGCATAGATGTCAACCTCAGACAGGCCTGAATTTCAATCTTAACTCCACATTGTTTTAATTTTGTGGCTCAGCCTTTCTGAAGTCCACTTTCTTGACCTGAAAAAACTGGGATATCTATTGGTTCTCATGGCTTATAAAATACTTTTAAATGCCTGAAAACATTCTAGACATGGGAGAAATGTTAACAGTGTCATTCCTTTGATAAACACTTCCGTCCCACTTAGCAATGCTAGCTTATAGGTATCATTAGGCAAAAGGAAATATTAGTTACCTTTGTACTATGGGAGCAAAGCAGATTCCTCCACTCTGGCTTTGTCTTGAAGCGCAACTCTCCCTGGTTACTTTCAGCTCCCTGGGGCATTCCCCTGAGGCACCACCTGTTATCTCTGATCTAGTTCACAGGCACCGTGCACTCTCACTTTTATCAGGCATCAGAATCACCACCTCACACACAGAAATTCCACTCTTCAATTCGGAATTGCACACACTGGGCTTAGGTCGCCTGTCAGAGGTGGCAGGAGTTGCCACAGTGGTTTAGGTCGTCGCCTATCAGAGGTGGCAAAATGCCTTTGGAAGCACCTTTCCCATTTTTAGAATGTCCCTCCATGATTAAGAGTTTTTCTCAACAGGTCCCTTGCACTTAAAAAGGGAGAATGAAAACCACCAGGAGAAGGTGGAGGTAACTTCAGGGAAAGCCCAGAAAAAAAAAAAAGAAAAGGGGGGAGAAGCTGAGAGCAATGGGAAGGGTGAGAGGAGCAGCAGGGTCTCTCCAAAGAATGTCCCCACTGCCACACTGTGGGTGACACAGCCAAGGGGACAAAGGGCACAGTAGCAGCTCAGACCACCTGCAGTGAAGGCTGTGGGGTCTGAAAAGGGAAGGAAATGCTCTTACATTGCATGGGCAGGCAGAAAGCAATCCAAGACAGCACCTGCAAGACCTCAGCTCACGGCTGGCAGGCAAGACATTCTAGACACATCCTCAGGCCCTGTGCAGAATGCTGGAGGTACCTGCTAGGACTGGATGGGATTGTCAAGGGCTTAGAGTGAATGTACTGTGCTACTTGGCATCCCTGCAACATTGCCCATGGATGGGGCCTGCCTGAGACGGAACCTGGATGCATCAGGGCTGCCCATGGGTGGACCAGCCTGAGAAGGGACCTGGATGCATCAGGGCTGCCCGTGGGTGGACCAGCCTGAGAAGGGACCTCTATTTCAAGTTACTAATGCTGAAAGAAAAGTAAAACCACTTAAAACAGTGCCTGACACAAAAAGAGAATTCCATAAGCACTGGCTAATGTCGTTATTTACTAATTGCCCCTAACATAGACAATAACATGATATTCAAGGGCACAGCACAAGCTGGAGTCCTTACAGATATGTATTAAAAGCAACATTCCTTTGTTTACAATTTTAACAATGGCATTTTAAATTACTTTCTCAAGTATTGTAAAGCAAACAAGGGAGAGAAAAAAAGCATTTGGGATTAATGCTTTTTCAAAAGAGAAGAATTTTATTTGTCCAGGGAATAGCTACCCTGAAAGAAAAGATCTATATTGCAGAAATTAATTTTGCTTTTAAAAAGAAAATTCTTTAACACGGAGGTCAGCAAACTTTTCCTATAAAAAGCCAAGTAATAAATATTGCATTTTAGTCTTTGTGGGTCACAAATCCTCTGTTGCAACCACTGAGATCTGCCGTTGTTAAGTAAAAGCAGACTAACCCATCCAAGAATATATGTGACTCTTTCAGTAACACTTGGTCCAGGCCTGTGCTGAAGCAGCAGTGACTAATTGCTCAGAATATTACAGACAATGAAATAAGATAAGCTTATCACCTTTTGCATAACAAGATGTCTTTCTGAACTCAATATGTTTTAAATTCTCATATATCACACTTGCCAATGTTAATTCATTAATTCTTCATGATGGTCCTATGTCCACTCCCAGTGCTAACCCTACAAACTCCATGGAAACTAGCGAAGCTTGTGAAGTCAGCTGACCTCTAGAGACTTCTGGGAGAATACACCCAAATCTTTATTTCTGAGCACTCCTCCTTACCTCAAGTCAGATTAAGACTTACTGGCTTAATTTAATGGAAAATTAGTGAAGCTGTCTGATTTAACTCCAGCCAAGCCTGTTCTTTTTCTGGGATATTTACTGGCTTAAGGAAGGTTGTGACATATTTGTCATGAATGGTTAGTCATAAATGTTACTTTCTAAAAAAAAAGGTTGCCAAATATGAGACCACTTCAAATTTCATCACACAGAGAATGAACTGATATCAAGAGTGGAAAAATACTTTTTTGGTGTCCTAGAACCGTTTCATTCTCACAGATTCAGCAGACGTTACTTCATACGTCCTAAGCAGTGAGTAGCGGAGATCACTGGATTTATTTCTAGAAAGTGAAGTTCAGACATCAAGAAATAACCTGTCGCAGAAAGTCAGCTGCTTGGCTGGAAACACTAGACAGACTTTTTGAACTTTCACCAAGTTACGGAGAGATGCAGTGCAGAACTTCTTTTTCTATCTGGATCTGTCCAAAGGAAGAGAACAGAAAGAGTCATGCCACTTCAACTCCTTTCTCCCAAGAAAAATCAGACTTGCACAGGGAACATTCAACCATGTCTTTACAGAGAAGTGTTGCCCTCAAAGTATTCACAGTGTCTTTTGTGACACAGAAGGAAGATTCTGTCTTTCACAACCACAAAAGGAACTTGAGAGTGATGGGCTCGTAGACCACTCGGAGCACCTGTTTAAAGCAGCACCAGAAATCGACAGTACTTCACGTTGCACTCCCCAGAGGTTGGCTCCATGGCTACCATTTTGCTGTGCTTGTTGAACGGGATGGTGCTTCTGTATTTGATTCACCTGGATGTCAATTAAATCAGCAGTTTTAATTACCTAAACCCATGCCCCGAGGGTGTTATTAAAATTCCAAATTACTTCAAGGGAACTGAATGGGCACCAGGGGAGGGAATCGGAGACTTAAGATTTTATAAGTTGGATTTCTTGAATCTGACTTTTCTGCCTTACACATCCTAGCATTAACTGTGAGTCAGCACCTGAGTTACAAGTTAAGGCAGGTGCAGGGCAGACAGGGCCTGAAGGAATCCCGGACTGTGTTTAAAGCTGTTTGTGCATGTGCTACACACACTGGAGATGAGTGAATGGCTGCAGTGTAAGAGCAAGCGCTAGGGGGTAGCCCACATTTCGTAACACTACATTTTGTCCTCTTTTGAAGAAATCGTCTGCATTTTCAGGCAACAGTGAAATAGAGTTTGTTTTTCTGTTACATTAGGGAGATGGGGTGTGTGTCTGGCACAGTGGTTGAGGGCTACAGGCCACACTGTCAGAATGCCTACACTTGCACTGGCCTTAGCTCCTGCATCCCGCTTCCTACCAATGCTGACCCGGGCAGCCATGCTGATGGCTCAGAAACTGAGCTGCCAGTTCTCTGGGTGCCGCTCTGACCACTGCAGATCAGTGCGGAGCAGACCAGCCAGTGGGAGCTCTCCTCATCCATTCATTCTCTCTCATTGAAAATCCTTTTGTTTTATTTTTTCTTAAAAACTAGTCAATAACTTGTTTTTCCAAGGCAGAAGAAAAAAAAAATACTCTTGGTGAGGGATTACCAGGATACAGTTACTTCCAGATTACAACTATCCAATGCATATGAGAACAGGACAATTAAAAAGAAGATTGAAAACATTGTGCTTCCCAGAAAAAAAACTCATTTTTTCTCCAGAGAAGCATTTTGACTCAGCGACTGCTGTGCTCCGAAACCAGTGAACACACGAGATTATTCCAGCATTCTGACCGCTTTCCTTACTACGGCGGCCTCAGACTCCTCCTCTCCTGCTGGGGAATCCTTCCTCCCGACCCTGCCACCCCCACCAAAAAATAGATGAGATCCTCTCCTTGTGCCTGGTCCTCCCTCAGCTCCCTTCCCGCCTCTCTCCCTCTCCTTTCCGCTTCTCTCCTCCTAGCCCCCTCCATCCTTCTCCTTTCCTCATATCCTCCACCCTCCTTTGCTCTGCCCTCTCTTCCTCTACCCCTCTTTTTCTCCTCCCCTCTCCTCTACTCTTCTCTCTTCTTTCCTCCTCTCCGGGGATTCCTCCCCAAACCTCCTCCTCACAGTAGCTTCCTCCCACATTCTACCATAGAACTTGGATCACATGTCTACTGGAATGTTCATGGGCAGTTCGGGGGTAACTTGTCTACACATCTGTCTCCCCAGCTAGATCCTGACGCTCAAGAGCCAAGCACTCTGGCTTCCGTGCCAGTCCCCTGCCAGTGCGCACAGCAGAGCTCCAGACAGCCAGTATCCCATCAAGTGGAATCATCTGAATTTCACTGAGGTCAAAGAAACCTTGTTTAATTCTGAACTTGAGAAAGGAAGAAATGAAAGGTGGTCTGTTTGTTATCATGCAGTGACAGTGCATGGTCCCGACTTCCTTTCCTGGGGAAAGGATACTGTAGAGATGATATTTAGCACCCGCAGGAGTGGGCTTTCTGATTTCTGTAGAAAGCAACACCTATCTGTGTAGTCAGAATGGAAAAAGAAATGAAAAGAAACTCGGAAAAGCCAAGCAGCCAAGTTTGCTCACCCTCGACACTACTGCTGCTCTGGCTGCGTACATCTGTGCTGTTTGCTGCATTTCATAACACGCTCAATGGTGTCTCTGGTCTCTGCTCACTAGACACCATGGGCAACCAATTGTCACCCTGAACTGTGCAAAGAAAAATGTCACCAGACATTCCCATGTGCTCTCCAAAGTCAGCGGAGGAGGCAGCCAACTGCTCCTAGTTGGAAATGACAGCTCCAGTTGAACAATCTCGAAGGAGCTAATCTTCTCCATAACTCCAAGCAAAGCACCAATTAATCAACATGTAGAGTACCCTGGCTGCAGCCCACACTCACATGAAGCAAAGAAGCCAGAACCTGGAGCGGTTAATCCTCTTACATTTTTCTTAATCCATTTTATTAAAAACAGCAGTGTTGTTACTAGGCCTGTGGCTACTCATGCAAGAGCTAGAGAGAAAAGAAAAAAAAACACCCAAATACCGAAACTCTCAATTCTAAAGAGCAACATGCACATTAAATTCTAGTGACATCTTAACAATCTTTACTTTAGTTTTAGTGCTTAAACTTATCTAAAGTTCTTTTCTGAGTAATAAAACATATGAATCATGATGAATTTAGAACTTTCAGGAAGTTCATGGAGCATGGAGGAGAAATTGTTCATTTTAGTGCAAAAAAATCTTCCTAAAAATTCATTCATTGTTTCATAATAGGCATTTTCCACAAGCTTTTTGGAAATTCTTCAATCATAACTAAGAGACTAAACAAATATATTTTTACTGATTTTACTATACATATATTCCAAAACAATCTCCATTTTCCATGGTATGAAGAGATTTTTATTGAGATTCTAGGGATTCAAGCTTTGTTTCTTTTTCATTGTTTTTATTTAAGAGAGAAAAGAAGAAGAAGGGGAAAAGAAGGCAAGAAAGTCTTTCAGTCTCCTGGGACACTGCCCAAATGCCTGCATTATCATGGCTGGGCCGGCCACATCCAGAAGCAAGAACTTCACCCTTTTCTCCACATGGGTGGCAGAAACCTAGTGGCAGGGGCCATTGCTACTGTCTTCCAGGGTCTGTATGAGAAGTTTGGATCAGAAGCTAGAGTCAGGAGTTGAATCTAGTGGGGCAGATGCTGTGGTCCAGTAGCTAAATCCTCACCTCATAGGCATGGGGATCCCTTATGGGTACTTATAGCTCCAGTCCTGCAATTTGAATTGTAGCTATTCAAAATGCATAAATCATGAGGTTCCACCATTGCGATGCTCGTGAAATGTTAGAGTAGCTCAGGAAACTTAGGTGCTTGGATCCCCTGGAGCTGTGCTTACAGTTCCAGGATTTGAAGTGGCCTCACTGTGTGGACTGGATACCAACACAGTCAGTGCAAGGCACTACCACCAGCCACTGCATCCTGGACAAAGAGAACCCATGAAATGTGGATGGTCTCATCTCTCGATGGTGAAAATCAGACTCAACAGGTGCTGAAAACAGAGGCATCCCTCTTCTACCTTCTCCCTGAGGCACATGAGCCCCCCATGTCCTGCCCACCATCATTCCTCCGACGACCTTGCTCTTCCTGCAACACGAGAAGGTTAACCAGAGGATAGGACCCAATTGCAAACCACGTGATACCCAAATCCCAGTCTCACAGGAGTCTTTATATAGTCACTCTTATTTTCAAAATTCATTTAACATCAATGAAATGTGAAATTTTTAACCTGAAACATTCCCAATCTGTTTTCTATCTCCTCAGGAACAACTTAGAGCCCAAATTTATATACTCAAGACAGAGCTGACACATAAGTGTTAGCCAGTTAGCTAGTTAGATACAGAGATATAGACATATTTGGTGTCTTATTTCTATTTCAATCCATAGGTTCTCAATGGTCTGAAAATATGGGATGACAAGTTTCCATGATTGTCACCCAACCTTCACCACTTAAGAATATGTAAAATTTTCAGCTTTCACCTAAATTTCATTGTTTTTCTATCCCAAAATCTGGTTGGTTGCCATAAAAAAACCCTTACATTCCAGATTCACTTTTCTAATAATATTATATGAGAAAATATTTATTTGAAGCTCTGAAATCTGACAAAAACTGTTGAAAGTCTCTAATTCTGGAAGTCCACAATTTTTAAAAATAAGACTGAAGAGAATGTACTATATGTTGGAGACTTAATGATTCCAAAAGCATCATCAACTGTTGGCAAAAGCTGTGATGTGTTCACTAGGGCTGCAGAATATCAGTGCAACATTTGTTTATGTGTAAATGTTCCTGTGTGGCAAGCACAGCTGTCCACTCAGCTCATTCCCAATGCCAACCAAAGCCTGAAAAGAATAGTGTCTTACTATAAATCTTTGGTTTAGAAGGGGTATGCTTTTATAATTCGTTCAAAGACATGTAGAAGCTAGTGATGTCTGGGAGACTGATCCATTCTCCTCTCATCAGTGATCACTCCATCACACAAGCCTAGGCAGGAAGGGAAACCACAGATTTCCCAGAACAAACCAATAACAAATACACGGAGTATTGATGCTAATAAGTTCAAATAGTTCCAAAACGATATTGCTCTGAAGTGCATAATGTTTAAAGTGTGAATATCAAGTTCAATGAATTCCTACACTCCTAGAACGTAGTTCCTCTTGGAACTGCAGCAAGTGTTGGGCACTGCTTACTTCCCTGGGTTCCACAACCACAGCCAGCTTTTCTGAAACCTTGGCAATATGCATTTTTCTGTTTCTTTCCTTACCATCCACTGGCCTTCCCCCTCTTTGTCAATCTGAAATTTACCTTCAGTAGAAGCATTTGGTCTAGCAGTTATGACACCAGTTAAGGTGTCCAATTTTCATTTCAGAGTACTAAGCTTCAATTTCAGGCTCCAGCTGCTAAATCCAAGTATTTGCCAGTGGAGATCCTAGGAGGCAGCCGTAATGGCTCCCCTGGGTAGTTGCTGCCATCCGAGTGGGGACACGGCTGGCGTTCCCAGCTCCCACCTTCGGCCTGGCCCAGGCTAGCTTTGCAGGCAATCGGGGTGTGAACACACAAATGAGGCTTGGTCTCACTCAGTGGCTCTCCCCCTACCCACACACACACACACACACACACACACACACACACACACCCATATCTGAGTCTCAAATAACTGGAAAGAAAGTCACCTTGTAATGTTATCCTCTTTATGCATTCCAGGTTTTCACATATTTTTCTCAAATTCCATTGACTCTCCTCTTTGGGCATTGCTCTTCTATGGTTTTCTCTCGCCTGAGTTACTTCACGCTAAACACGTGTTGATGTGGCCTCAAGGCATGATTTTAAATTGTAAATGGTCTGACAGGCACAGCCAAAGTGTTTCAAACCACAGACAGTCTCAGCTCAAGTGTGACCTTACACACCTGTCAACACCACCCAGGGCTTCATGACTCCCTGGGAACCAAATACGGCTTTCTTTTTCTGGTCCAGCAACTTAGAACTTAATCTTGTCTAACAATAAAGCATCAAGTGAAAGATGTCAAAAAATGTTCCATATGAAACCTGCCAGGAAACCAAGTGATAAAATACTGATAAGGAAGTGGCCAAATGGTATAAAACTTCACGTCAGGGGACACAAATAGAAAAACCTACCGACCTCAGAATATGGGAAGAGCTGAAGTAGGGGTACAGAGCAAGAAAGAGAATGAAAACAGTTCAGAGGAGAGGGGAGGCAGGCCAATGGAGATATATCCAAAGTTCTGCTGTCATAAATATCCTATGGATTTCAGCCGTGTGTGTGTATATGTGTGTGCATATTTCTCATTTTCAACAATCAGTGACACTTATTTAAGAGTACTTCCTAAAGTTTGTGCAAAAGGAAGGGACAAGTTCATTCTTACTGAAAAAAAAAAATTGAAATCCATGCCTACCAGGAATCTTCAAAAAGTTTGTGAAAAATTCTTAAATATATATATGTATATTATGCATAGGGCCAGGCACGGTGGCCTAGTGGCTAAGGTACTTGCTTTGCATGCACTGGGTTCCCATGTGAGTGCCAGTTCATGAGAAGTGCAGGTATTTCTTGACCGTCCAGGGCTGGGGTGGCCCAGGCATTGTCCCACACTGCTTAGAGCAATGGTCATTCTGGAAGTGAAGAAGCATAGAAGTGTCCCAGGTTGAGCGTTTTAAGCATACCCTTCAGGAGGCACTAGCATGGCATCACCACTGGCCACCCGTCCTTTGCACTCAGAACCAATCCCACCAGCACAAGAAGGGAGGATGAAAGCCTAGAATACCTACATCGATCCACACCCAAATCTACAGTTTCAGATGATTTCAACACGTCTTCCCAACCCTGCAATTGCTGATTCTGTACCGTACACTTACTCTGAACACTATGAAAGATCACACTTTAAAGAAGGAAATTTCAAGTAACGAGCAAATGAAGTATTACATAACTACTCAAACCTAAATAAATACAATCCTGACAGTTCTTCCTTCAAATGATATACTATTATTATGTATGCATTAGTTACCACATTGTTATATTGTTACATATGTAAATTGAGCACATCGAATATATTAGTCCAATAATTTCACAGCTATTACTTTCATTGGTGGGAAGGTATATCAATAATTAATACCAAAATATTTATTCTCTTAATAAGCAGCAGCTTTTGATTCCAATTTTTGTTATACTAAATGATTAAAATTTTAACTACTAAATTCAAGTTCTATATTTTTTGAATTATGAGTTATACAATTCTACAATTCTTACATTTGGAATTCTAGGAGAGGATGCTGAAAATGTAGTGATCAATGTCAAAATCTAAGAAAACAAAACTGTTTTTCTTAAGACAACAAAATTAGGAAATGAACTCAATCTTGAATAAATGGGCTTTGTAAGTAGCTCATGTCTTGTGGAAATATCAAACAAACAAAAATCATGCTTCCTTTAAAGGATAAGGCATAGTGTGAACCACACAGATATTCAACTCTCAGCCTTGTGGCTTTGCTAAGTAACAGTTGAATTTACTTGGTCACACAGCAGCCTCGGGAATCCCATATCAGCATGTTTGCTGGTCAAATATCAGAACTAGGCTATTTTTTGTTTGTTTCCAAAGATAGCAAGAGAATCTATCATTGACCTTTCTAAAGAAGTTACCTTCACTTCCATATTCCAATGGAACATATTAATCAAGAAAGACCATATGCATGTGTGAATATGAATAGAAAATAGAGTCCATAAATGCCATAGATCCATCAAAAAAAAATCATCCTGCTTCAGGCAGTGAAGGATCTGGCAAAGGAAGAGAAACTGTAGTTCATCACACCACTCAGTCATCAAAGGCATTCAGTCCTAACCACAAGTTTTCACTCAGCAACAAAGCCAAGCCCTCCTCAGCTCGGAGAGGACCCGCTCCGAGGAGCCGACTGCCCCCTCTTGCTTTGGCCTGCTTTCTTTCTCACCCTCCCCTCATCATCCATCTGCCTTTAAAGAAAATTCCAGTGCAGTTTATTGTAAGACATTCCTAACTCGAAAGCATTTCAAAATCTGGAACTTTCTGAATGACAAGAAGATGCCTTGAGTGGAAAACTCCACACCTGATCTCATGTGACAGGTGGTAGCCAAAATCCACTCACATTACAAATACTGCATAAAATCACCTTTAGGCTCTGTGGTAAGTGAAGCAGCAATGAATGTCATGTTTAGACACAGGTTTTATCCCTCAAGATAGCTTAAGAGGTCTGTTTAAATTCTGCCAAATGTATATATTATAATATATATAGAGAGATAGATATAATATATATATATATATATATATATATTAATCCAAATTCCTAAACATTTCTGGTTCGAAGAATTTTAGACAAGGGATTCCATCCTGTATTATTTAACATGTTTAAAATGTAAGATATTTGCATGGGAGAGCACCTGATCCATGATGAGTTCTCAGTATTTTTTCCCTCTATTTTAGCCAGAATATTGATCAACATTGTACATGAGAAAGATGATATAAAACCCCAGCTATAGCCAACTGCCTAGGTTGAATTGCACCTAGGCAAGTGTTACACTGCTTGGAGAAAAGCAGCTAATGGCTGGCAGGAATTCTGGACCTGGTTAATGCCAAGTTTGAGTTAACTATACCATCGTGCCAGCATAGTTGCCTATTTTCTTTCTTTTAAAAAAGATATATAGGGGGCAAATGCTGGACTTTTCAGGGCCACACCAATACACTTGCCCATGTGGAAGACCTGGGCTGGGCTTGTTGGTATCAACCACCACTGGTACACACAAAAGCCATAGCTGGACCATGTCAGATTGGGCCATGACAGCAGGCAAGAGAGGCAAGTCTGTGAGCAGATTCCGTCAAGATGTCCTGTTGGATTTACCTTGGTAATACACCCAGACTCTAAACTCTGTCCTTCAACCCCATCAGTAGTTCCCTGGCCTCGATTATTGCAGGGACCCAATCACATTCATAACTTCAATCTCTGTTCTGAAATCCTCAGTTCAAGTACATTTTTAGGCATTTATGAAGCTTCAGAATCTAGTCCCACTCTGACTCACCATCCAATTTTTCATCTCATTGTCTGTATTCCACACAGACTTAGTTTGGTGCTACAAATCAAAGCTGAGATGATTCAAGTTTGGATGATGTGGGTGCAAGGGGCATTTCCACTTTTACCAGGTGGAAACAAAGTTCATTTATCCCTTCTGAAGTCACAATTATTTTTCAAAGGGAAAAGTCCCATTCTATTGGTTTTATAAACCTGTAAAATCTGCTTAGATATCCAAAAATACTCTGAAAAAAAAAATTCAAGTGGTGTGGCCAGCTGTGTGGAATGGCCGGTAAAGACTCCACTAGCAGTGTTAGCATCCTATATGGGTGTGGGTTAGAGTCCTGCCTGCTCCCCTTTTGACCCAGGTGCCTGTATCCATGTGGGAGACTTGGAGAAAACTTCAGCTCTTGGCTTCAGACTGGTCTATCTGTGGCTGCTGTGACCATTTGAAGAGGAAACAAAGGAATGGAAGATCTCTGTCTCTCCCACACCCACCTCCATGAAAACTGCCTTTCAAATAAATAAATACACCCTTAGAAAAAGCCAAATGCCAGAGACATAATTAGTATCTAATACACTTTCCTTCTTGTCAACTCAAATTCAGCTCATTCCCCTTTAGGAAGCATTTCCAAGGTGAATCTTTTCAAAGGTTACTGCTTCATTTTCAATGTTTGTAGGAAAAATTTATCAAACATATTATCAGTTAAAATAATTGTACCTCAGTCATTTGCATAGTTCTTGTATTTACTGGGACCATCCATATGTTTTTATATTCTACACACTCCACAAGACACTGGTAATTCTTCACAGGTGCCCAGTCATAGGAAACACACACCTTTTTATAACTGATGTGGTTGTTTTAATGCAATGAGCAAGGATTGATTTAACCTATCATGCCTTTAAAAGTTCATGCTTCCCACATTGAAGGGAAAAAGAAAGAAGTAGTATGGTTTAAGTTCAAAAATGGATGAAGCTATAGGCATGATGGTCTTAAGAAAAACTTGACAGTATCATATTCATAAATACTACTGCATATCACATATGTGTAATCTGGTAATAAGTGTAATCATCATAAGGATAAATAGTTATCAGATTATCAGTTAAATTTTTCAAGCATTTTTGAAATTACTGATAAATATATTTTACATATATATACATATATGTCAAAAAATCCAAATTAAAATGGTTTCCACAGGAATAAGCAAGCTGTCAGAATCTCCTGTTTTGTTTCACATGTTTTAGTTACAAACAATTACAGAAACAAATGTTTACTGACTCTCTATCACAGTGATGCAGAAAATAGAAAACAGGTTTAAGGGAAATTCAAAGCTAGGAGACAGAAACTTGGGAACTGAGCCTGATTCTTTGTTGGCACCATTCCACAGCATGACGCTGAACAAAACACAACAAGACGAATGGAGAACTGGAGATGCTGGAGGAAGGGTCTTAGTCATCTGCCATGCAGATCATCACACACAGACAGGCTGAACAAAAAAAAAGGCAATCAACTGTCGGTGAATACATCCACATGAAAGATCAGCTAGTCACACTGTTTCAGGGTGAGCAGGAAGACGGTAATCAACTTGAAGTTAATTAAACAGATCTACTTTCTGGAAATTCAATACCACCCAGATTTTCACCTAAGTTGGCTAGATGTCTACCATAAATTCTGTAATATGTTGATGTTTGAAGAATATTCTGCTTCTCCTCCACCCTGCTTCTATCAGAGCAGCCGCATGAGAGAGCTCAGGCTTTGGAGGCAAGCCATTCTTGTCTGAATCCCAGCACCAACACTTCTCATTCCGTAATGTAGGAAAATCATTTAATTTCTCTGTGCCTCAGTTTCCTTATCTGCTAAACAGGCATTATAACATCACCCACCTAATAAGGCTACTGTGAATAGTGGATTTTTTATTTACTTCATAGCAAGAAGCCAGCACACAGTGAGTGTTAGGTATCTAATATCTGCTATGACTAATGTGTTAGCAAATACTTTCCTAAAGGGTCCAGAAAAAATATTTTAGGCTTTTGACTGCATGTACTATATCCCTTGTAATCACAGCAACTGAACTCTACTATGGTAGCATAAAAGTAACCAGTGATGATACGTGAGAGAATGGGTACAGTCATGTTCCAGTAAAATTTGTTTTTAAACACCTTTACTTATAAAAACAAGCATTGAGGCTCAGCTTATTGAATTCTCAGCTATACTGTTTGGAAAAACTATTGCTATTCCGGAAACAAGCTGTAGCATTACTAAATACCGAAAAGCTGAGCACAGGAGAAAGTTTAGTCTGGTGATACAGCTGCCTGCATGCCACATGGAAGCGCTTGCTTCCTGGCTGCTGCAAAGGGGAACCGAGGAAGAGCACAGCTTCACGCAGTTGAGTTGTTACAACCCATGGGGAGATCTGGATGGTGTTTCCAGTTCGGGGCTGAAGCCACAGTCCAGCCTCATCTGCTTAGACATCTGGGGAGTGAACCACTGATTGGGTGTACTCTCTACTGTCTATACAACTATCATGCAGATATCTTAAATCAGCAAAATGTTAAACAAAAGAAAACACAATCCTGTAAGATAATCCTTTAATCTACCCCCACTGGACACCTGCAGTCTCGTTGGTCAGTGACTGTGGATTGTGACAGAGAAGAGACTGTTGGTGCTTTCCTAAAACAGATGCGCAGCTGTGGTTACTTTGACACACTTACATGCTCTCTTGCTCCTTCAAACCCAATCCTAACTACTTCCAAAGTACCATTCTTGGTTACAATATGCCAAAGTTGTATCTGACACTAATTGTAACCAGATTTCATTTCCATGAAAACAGAAATGCAGGAAAGGCCAAGAAAGGAGCACAAACTTCCTGCAAACAGGAAAACAATGTACTTGGGTTATTTGGACCTTTCTTTTTTTTCCCCCAATTTTGTTGAAAGGAACCAGAGCAGTAGTTAATCTAGTGATGAATTTTCACAAAACTCTTGTCAGTATCCGATCTGATGTCCCATAAATTATCAAATGATTCAACCGTGCTGTGTCAGATCACACACATTCTGGGTGGTCGTTTACTTAGCCTCGACAATTTTCTTAAATAAAAACACCAATCAGTAGTGAGATGAATATCTGAGTTCAATGTTCTGTTTCTGGAATCACTAAAACTATTAGATAGAATATTTTCAAAATGTATCAATAGATGGCAGAAGAGAAAAAGGAATGATGGTGAGAAAAAGATGGAATCCAGAGCGACGAGCAGAAGGCTGAGGGTAGTCTGACTGAGGGCGACAGCCACGCTTGGCATGAATGCCGGAGTCCACTGTACCGTGCGCCCCAAAGGACAGAGACCCTCGCAATCTGGGAACTCCGAATAGATAACCCTCAAAAATATAATATTCCTAAATTTAGGACTTCTAGCAGTGATAATTAAATTTATACAATCCAAGGTACTTACTTAAAAACCACAAAAACTGCTTTTCAAAAAAGAAGCTTGAAATTAAGTAGAGGAATGAATGTCATTATCCTTTGAAATATCATAAGAAACCGTGATTCCCAAATGAGATTTATATTTTTAAATTTCTATTATAATATTCCTGTTTTGTGGTCCAATGCTGTCAAGTGCTCAATTTAAAGTCCTGATCTGTTAGTACTTTGAGACACCTATCAAAAGCAAAAAAGGGAAAAATCCTTTCAAATTCAAT
Organism: Ochotona curzoniae; assembly: GCF_017591425.1. NCBI lineage: Eukaryota > Metazoa > Chordata > Mammalia > Lagomorpha > Ochotonidae > Ochotona > Ochotona curzoniae. The sequence continues at coordinate 11,131,736 of NW_024465322.1, read as the reverse complement.
AAACAATTCTAATCTCCCACAGATCACTTAAGAGTATTTAAAAGGCTTATGTGACTATAATACTAAAATATGATAGTAAAATAAATTAAGCTAAGATCATCAATATAAGAAAACTAGATTATATACAAACTTTTTATGTCAGAATGTAAAAATGGGTTAATATTGGTTAATCACATTCTAATTCACTACATGTAGAAGTTAAATAAGGATAATTATAGCACTGAAGGCAAAATTCTTTGGTGTGATAAAAGGTACCTTTTTTTTAAAGACATTCAATTCCATAATTGATAAATAATTGAAAGCACTCTTTTTGTAATTGAGAACAGAACAAGCTAGCTTTGCTCATACTTTCTATTCAACACTGAAAGATTGTCAGCATAGCGATGAAGTTAAATTAAAAGTATAGGAAAGAAAAGCAAGAAACAGAACTCCATGTTTGCTTCCAGATGACCCAATAGACTGCCTGCAAGATATGGTGATAAAATACTGATGCTGAAACAATGTTACATAAGTAAGGACTATCAACATCAAACACATGTCTGCAAATGATTACAAAACATTTAAAGATATTTCATGTCATAAAATTACAAAACATATTAAGAAACCTACCAAAACCTGTAAAAATTCTACAGATAAAACATTTAAAATGTATGAAACAGTACTGAAGAATGCTAAAAAATGAATTTGCATACCATATTCATGGACTAAAGGCTAAATATCTTAAAAGTGATCCTTTCCTGATTAACCGATAGATTCAATTTAATTCCAGTCAAAATCTAAACAATGAGATCTGACTGACTAATTTCCAAGTTAACAAATACCAAAAGTGCAAATATAACAAAAATGTTCCCATACAGCAACAGGAGGGAGCTTGTGACGTAGAGATCAGGAACTGTGTGTGACTCAACATGAAATCCATCCATTTTACAAACATGTACCTGGCTCGTCTCTATCAGTGTCTACCCAGGCACTAAACCCTGGAGCCAAGGAATCGTCCCCCATGACTCCACTCTTGGTTGAACTGTCTTGACTTTCACCCTAAGGCCCTCTAGCTCACTGGTGGTCTCTTCAATCCAGCCTTTTCTTTTTTTCTGTACAGTAACTGCCAAATACAAACACACTGCTTGCACTCACTGTAATATAACCACCTCCCTGCTCCAATTGCACGTTTCTTCCTCCGTCATTTAAATCAGACAAGCCTTTACCGTTTCGTGTCTTTAAAATGTGACTGCAGCCCAGCCATTTCACTGCTTTAACCTTTAGGTAATGCTCTTTATCACTTCCAAAAGAATCAAGTTCACACCCTGAGTATGGAAGATCCTTGTACTGTATCTTCCAGAACCATTTCTTGCCAAAACTTAAACTCTCACACACCCCTTTGTCTGTCCAAACTAGTTACCAGTTGGTGTCCCTTCCCAAAATCAATGAATTTTTTACACCCTCGTCTTTTAACTTATTTGACTCTAAGATCTTACACCATGTTTGTTCCATGGAGAAAATATACGTAGAACATGTACCATTGCTTAGAAACTTTCTCTCACTTTCATTGAGACATCTGGATGATGTTCAAACTTCAGGAATATAACACTTGTTATATTCTTCCGGACACTCCTGAAATACCTCAAGTGCAAGACATTGGCCACATTAATTAACGTCTCCGTTGCCTAACAATCTACTAAGACCATATGCATTTAACCTTTAAATGTTTTATAGATTAGGTGTTACTATACCACATTACAAATGAAAGGACTCCAAAGTGCTGTAGGCTGATCAAGGCATTAGGATAAGATTCATACTTAGGTCTCCTACACCACATCCAACGCTCTTGATTAATGTACACTACCTAGACTGATGTTATTCTTTTTTTTTTTTTTTATTAACTTCATTCTGCATTACTACAAAAGCCTCAAAACTGAAACTTGCTGTGGAAATGTTTCTTTTTTGGCAGGGGCGGGGGGAGAAGGAGGAAATTTCAGCTTCCATGAAGAAACAAATACTATGTTAAACATAAAATAAGTTGCATTTGTAATTGATGTTCAATAAGTATTTAATGAATTAACTTTTGCACCTTGGAGCCATGGGTTTAAACTGAGTTCTGTGCAAACATGGAATTGTGAGTGTGGAAGCTCTAAGTCAAGCCAGATGGTCAGAAAGCTGAACCGCAGTGCTGAAAGGCTACAGAGCCAAGATTCCATTTACACATTAGTGAATGGGAACTGAGCTGTGGCCATAGATGCTGAGTGCTCCAGGCGTGGGAGCAAATAATCAAAACAGCAACTTATAGAAAATGGTCACATTGGTTACACAGGGTATCTTCTTACAAAAACAAATCTACTGCGGTATTTTATTTTCTCAACAACAAGATTTCATGCACTTACGATGTAAGTGCATATTATATATGGCAATGGGAAAAAACCACTATTCAAAAAGTGTTTTTATAAAAAGAATCTTCCCACAAAAAAAAGCAGTTATGGTTTAAAACAACCCTCTGCAACATCTATATTTATGTTATAATAGGTGGAAAAAATGAAAATTTTAAGTTTCTGACAAAGGGATATGCATCCCACATGAACTGAATTCTTGTAACAGAGGCACATACCTGACGCAGCCATTGAGGGTGGTTCGGGTGGTCGCAGCCCTCATCAAGTGCCTGGGTATCAATGTCAGCTTCTGATTCTAGCCCCTGTTCGTGTGGCCCCTGGGAGGAATTAGTTCACGTAGTTGAGTCCCTGCCTTTTTCGGGGATAACCCACCAAGCTCTGGAGCCATGGCCTTGACCTCAGGTGGCTCTGCCTGTTGTGCGCCTTTCAGGAAACATGTGTATCTGTCTCTCTGTGTAACTTTGTGCCTTTCAAATGTATGAGAATAGATACTCTTTTAGATTTAAACTCTTATTGTAACACCTCTACATTTTATAGATCAGAAAATTGAAGCAGTAAAGAGTTAAATAATTAGCCAAAATATTATTATGTGATTATGTGAGGGTGTTAGAACCATGACCCTCACACTCCAAAATCTATGTTATTCAAAACATCATTATTTTGCACTGTTGAAAACCTAATTTCTAAAACCAGTTCAAATTTGCAAAACTAAAAACCACTATTCGTATTAGAGAGGCAAAGAGGGAGAGGATAGAAAGGCAGTATGGCATTTTAAATCATTAAAACTTAATTAACTAAATACTATTTTTTTTTTTGAGAAGTGGATATCTGTGAGCCCACTACCCACCCAAGCATTTTCTGTTACCTGACACATGAGAGATGGTCAAGGGTTATTTCCAGTAACATCCTTTATATATTTTCCAAGAATAACCACCGTTTTATCACACTGTTACACTTTTTGTTATGTATGAAATATTACATACTTGTATATGTTACTTTTATATATTTATATTTTCAACTGCTTTTTTTTTTTTTAAGAAAAAGTTCAGAGTTTTGGACACAAATTCTGTGTCCAGCATGAAGTGGCATCGGGCAAGTCACCTTAAAATAGTTAACCACAAGTGCAGTTCAGCTTAAGGTGAGGAGGGTTGACATCATGGCACATCAGATCAACCCAGGGCTTACAATGCAGGCTCCCCCTGCAGAGGGCTGGCCAGACCCTCCTACACTGACCCTCAGCTAGCTCCCTGCAGAAGGCCAGGTCCCTACCACTCTGTCAGTTAGCCCCCTGCAGAGGGCCGGCCCAGGTCCCTCCTACACTGTCAACGAGCCCCCTGCAGAGCCAGGCCCCTACAAGCTGTCCACTATCCCCCTGCAGATGCATCTGGACGGAGCAGAGAAGGCCCACGTGCTTGGGCCCCGCATACCTATGAGGGGCACCAGATAGAGTTTCTGGCTCTTCAGCCTGACCTAGACTTGGATTTTGCAGGCTTAGAGAATGAACCAGAGGACGTAAGATCTCTCTGTCCCTCCCTCCAAATCCCTTTACCTTTCACGTAAATAAATAAATTGTGTATATGTATGTATATATAAGAAATGAGAGAATACTTGTTTTTTTCTGCATAGTCTTTTTTTTTCCACAAGGAAGAAGAAGAAGAAGAAGAAGAAAGACTTATGTGTTTGAAAGATACAGAGAAAGAGCAAAAGAGAAACACATTGTCTATCTACTGTTTCACTCCCCGAATGACTGCAATGGCTGGAGCTGAACCAGACTGAAGCCGGGAGCCAGGAGCTTCTTCTGGATTGCTCATGTGAGTGCAAGGACCCTAACATTTGGGCCATCCTGTACTGGTTTCCCAGGCATGTTAACACAGAGCTAAATTGAAAATGAAGCAGTGGGACTCAAATCAGCACGTACGTGGGATGTAGATGCTACAGGCAGTGGTTTTACCCGCTGCCCCACAATGCCATCCCCAAACAGTGTTGCATATGAAGTTTCATTCCACTTCCGACTTCTGTTACATATGGTAGAGGTCTGTTACTATTCTAAATATGTAATCCTGGAACAGATTGGGGATGCATGTATCCTGTAATCAACACCATCTTTCTGTGTATCAACTCTTGGTCGCTAGTCAACCCACAAGAGCACTTCCAAATCTTTCCAGCAGAAACCAGGCAACACAAGGTCTCTGGTGTGGGTCACTATTTTCTGTTACTCTTTCCAAATTGTAAATCCCAATTATTGTAACCCTTGTCCAGGTATAGAATGTTTCCCTTCTTAGGCTACAAAATACGAGGTTACTTTAACGTGTTTCTGGAAGTAGAAGTCAATGATACTCTATTTTGGTGCAAAAATATTTTGCAATCCATCCACAAATGGGCTCTTCCAAAAGCTTGTGAAAAAAAAAATGAGCATTATGGAAAAAAAAACAATGCATGGATTTCAAGATATTTGCACCACAGTGATCTTAAACTCTTGCAAGCCCCTTCATATATGTGAAATAAAAGTTCCCCTAGTTCTCAAGCTTTGAAAAGCAACAGCAATGAGAAGGAGCCTGTTTTACCAGAGCTTGTGCTTGCTTGTCAGAAAACAAGTACGAGCAGGAATTCCTCCTCCCAGAAAACATGATCATTTACTCAAAGAAAATATGTTTTCTTCCAAGGAATTGTAATTTAGTCAATATCACACACAGTATATATTTTAAATGTGCCAGACATTCTACTCTTAGGAAAGCAGACTGGCCCTCAAAGAAATTTCTTGGACTCACTTTTTCCCTGGAGCTTTTAAACCTTCAGAGGGCTTTTAGACAAGTTAGAATTGAAAATGACAATGTTGTTTAATTGCATCCACATAGTATATTTGCGTTCTAAGGGTGTTACCCATCATTTACTATTCTTCTAAATCATATACATTTGAAGGGATACTCTTGACACCTTTTATGGGGTTCATAGTTATAAATTCAATAAATATCCCAAGAGAAAATCTGAAGTGCTAATCAACTTAACATATTACCACTCTAAATATCAAAGCACATGCCGACAGGGAAACTGGTGACTGAATTCTACCCACTCAACCCAGCCCTTGCATTAGTCAATACAGAAAAGCTATCATCAACATTTTAGTACTTAGAATCCCTATACAACTTAGCACTAAAATATTTCTCTAAAGCTCCTATAGTTAGGGGCATGTATCTTCATTTGTTTCACATATAACTAGGGTGTATATATACATATATATATTTTATAAAAACTGAAATTCAGAGAGCACTTCCCCAAGAGTAGCCGTTATTCTATTCTCCAAGCAATTGAAAAGTATTTCAATTTTTTGAAATAATTTTTAAATACAAACTTTTTAAAAATTACAAATTTTTTCAAATTTCATTTTAAAAATCCAGAAGTGACAATCCACAGCTAAGCTACAATAGGTGCCCATAGCACAAACATCACCTCTTCAGCTGCCAATCTCATTATATTGGTGCCAGCTGGAGGACCTATCTAAAGGACCTATTACAAGAAAAGCATCGGGAATACAGAAATCATAATTAAAGTTCTCACTGTGTGCCTGCTGTGATGACAGCCTCACCTCTGGAACATTTTAGGGTCTCAATCTCCTTGTGTGTACCAAGACAATAATAAGTTCAATCCATAACAAAATGCATCAGGTTAAAAGAATATACAGAAGAAAACAGATGACATATTTTAAAAGTAAAAAGATTAAGTATGTGAATGTGGCATTCATCATGAACACATCCCCTGGACAAGCGATGCTTAAGGAACCTCAAGATGTCACTTCTTATGTGGGTCTTGGCCCATTTGACTGTTTCTTAGTTATCCATTGTGCTGTTCCCTGGAGTTTTTACAGTGGTGACCAGTGATACACATGCATATTGCTTACTGGTGAGAATGTGTTCTGAGGGATGCCTCTGAAGCTGGTTCTGTTCTCTGCTGGCATCACAGAGCACATGAACGCGAAACACAACATAAATGCTACAAAGGCACCAGGCAATGTGACCTTAGAGATACTTGATCATTATCCAGAAGTCAGGTCATCATGAAGCCACTGACTATGAATACATAAATCCTTAACTACTGACACTGAACCCCCATAACATAAAAACAGGACCCAGCCCAAGGTGTTATTCCATGCCCATTATCCAAAGGGCTTCACTGACTGAAAAGCCATCCAGCTGGCCTCAGAGGAACCAGTCACCAGACCCAAGGAGTCATTTGCTTCTCCAACAGGTAAGAAACCAGTTGGCCAGTGTTGTCCTGCAGTGATTTGTGAAGGGGAATTCCAGGTCTGAGCAGAGCATCACTGCCACCCCAGACCAACAAGAGCCCCATCATCAACTCCCAAAGAACACAGCATCACCGACCTATCACAGGACACTCACAAATGACCAAGCAGCAATGCAGACCAGCTGATCATGCCCCTCTCATCCCAGTTTCATTCCGTACCAGCCTGCACCTCCAACTTCTCAGGGCATGCATAAATGAGTTAAGAGCCGCCTAGATCCTTGCTCAGTTCTTTTAATAAATAGCCACTTTCTTCAATCATGCTGATGTCAGTGACTGGCTTTTTATACGTTTCCCAAGTGGAGCCAAGTTGAGGGTTCCAAAGTTTTGCCTCCAACTACTGGGGGAATTGTTCCGCCATGACGGGATCACAATCCTGAAAGGACTTCCTGGCTGTGACACATCTTTCCCTGGCCCACAATCATTCCTGGAGGCTGTTCCGTAATTGCCTGAGCATGCACCTCGACTGGACCACTGACTAGGCTGTGCTGGCCTAAGGCACTGACTGAGCAAAAGTACTGGGTTAAAATTCAGTTTGAGATCTAGAGAAGTCTTCGGTGAACAGCATGCATGACAATCCAAAGGTAACATTTCCTTGGTTCCTCTCTTCCAGGTTCTGCTATGACTGACACTGGACTTCAGGGGAGTTCTTCCTGCTTGGACCTGGAGAGAACGAATCTTTGACAATCTGGTTCACTGTGATTGGACATCAGTTTCATCCCATTCGGAGCTATAGAGATCACTGCCTTCAGAAACTGCTTTGCAACTTGCCAAACTTGGTTTGAAACTTGGTCCAACAGGTCCAGTGATCACAGCTCTGCTCTCCCAGCCTCCCAAGGTGTTCTTGCTATATGCAGAACATTTAAATCTATGAAAGAAAAAGATGCTGTTTCACAGTCCCACTGCTTGGCCTCAGTGCGCTTTGAGACTGAATGAGGAATGGCAACTTCACACTGTCTGCTCAGTGTCACCCTATTCCAGCCAGAGATGTACAAAATTAAAAGAAAATGAGAGAAAAGAAGTTCCATTTACGCAAGTTTTATTTTTGCTGTCAACCCAGGGCAGTTTATAAAAATTGTGTTAACCAAACGTGAGTTTCTTCACAAAGCTTAAGTAATCGTTAATAGGCAATCTACTTTAAACTAATTTTAAAAATAAAGGACAAAAGAACAAATTTGAAAATGTTCAAAATTAGTAACATGAATTTATGCCCGTGTTTGCTGGTTAGGAAATACTGAACAGGCTAGTTATTTGAAAATCAAAAGGTGCAATTTTGACCTATGAAGAAATAATTCCAATGAAGATACAATATTGTGTTCTGGGTACTAAGTACAATGAACTAGCTTTTAGAATTTTTTTGGATAAGAAAATGATTTAAAATGGTAGCTGTGCTTGTCTCATGCATTTTTTTTTATGTCTGCTAAGTATAAACTGGGTAATGTAAATAACACGGATGTTTCCAAAACTAAACCTAAGGAATCTTAGCATCTAGATTCTATGAAAAAGGATATTTGGGTTTGTTAACCATTGCTCCCATAAATTATCCATATATGACAAATAACTCGACTATTTTAAAGTGACTGAGCCTGAAATTTTATGTTCTGTTATTTAGAAAATGCCTCAACTAGGAGATTTTTAATAGATTATTCCAAAATGTAAGTGAAGGGAATCACCCATTAAATAAAAGTTCCCAAGAGGGAAAATGTAAAGGAGGTTCTGAAGGAAAGAGAGTTTCTGGCTAAACAGAGAGCTTGTAAAGCACTCTGACTTACAGAAGAACGGCCGTTCCACTCTATAGACTAGAAAGGGGAGGTTAAGACAAAATATTTACAGGTTTAAATACATTGGGGAGGGGTGAGGAAGGTTTCAAAGAAGTAAATCTTATAACATTTGTGTATGACAGGCCCAGCGCGATGGCATAGTGGTTAAGGTCCTCGCCTTGCATGGCTGGGATTCCATACAGGCGCTGGTTCTAATCCCGGTGGCCCCACTTCCCATCCAGCTCCCTGCCTGTGGCCTGGGAAAGCAGTCGAGGACAGCCCAGGGCTTTGGGACCCTGCACCCATGTGGGAGACCTGGAGGAAGCTCCTGGCTCTTGGTTTTGGATTGGAGCAGCTCCAGCCTTTGCAGCCACTTTGGGAGTGAATCATCAGACAGAGGATCTTCCTCTCTGTCTCTCCCCCTCTCTGTATATCTGACCTTCCAATAAAAATAAAATAAAATCTATAAAAAAAAACACAAAGATTTGTGTATGACAATATTGACTGCAGTTCTTAATGTATTGCTTGCAGCATTTTCTAAAACTTCAACATTGATAGTAAATGTATCCTGAATTAGAATTGGATTTAGAATCTAATGTTCTTTTAAAGTAGCAATGCTTTTGAAATATATATATATACATGCTGATAAATTATGAAAATATATATCTGCTTAAAAGTAGATCCTTTTAATAAAAAAAAAACTTGCAACAACTTTTAATAGTTTCTATTCAACTGATGACTCTTTGTCAATTTCTAGTCCACTCTAGTAAGCTGTCTCCTCATGCTGACACTGTTAAATTGTACCAAGTTACCAAAGGACTTTGTGTGTTATTTCTTGTATTCAAGGCTTTTATTTCCTTTTTGGTGACTGACCAAGGAAATGCACATTTTGTTTTAGTAAGGTAATTCTTGTGTTCTGTCTTGTATTTATTATGTTTTGGTTGTTTGAAAAGCACTGCGTTTTAAGAGTTACATTCTTATTCTGAAAGATTTGAGTGATCACTTTATAGCTATGAGCAAATCTGACTTAGGACTGCCTAACTCGCCATGACTAAACGGATGGATACTATTTCATGATGTTGAGGAATCTTATATCGACAAGGCGTTTTAAGGCCTCTTGGCGTATTTATAGATTTAACTCTGCTGACTTTTAGATTTCCAGGTGGAGCTCTGGAAATGTCAAAGGTTACATCCTCGTCTCATGAAAGTAATAATAAATTTAGCTATTTGGATTGTATGGAAAATACTGTCAAGATGTGACCTTGCTCAGCCTCAGCCTTGCTATTTCAGAGTATTACTTAGCTTCTCCCCGCCCCTCCCCACACACCCGTTACTTCAAATTGCTTTTGTCTTTTCCAGTAGTAAATGGGAGGCACTGACTTTCTGCCGGTCTTTCACCAAGACAGCAAATTACCACCTTACATTTCCACTAAGGCACATTCCCAGGAATCTCCTTCTCCTTGGGCCATGCCTTTCTCTTGTCACAAAGAACAGTCAGAAATGGAGAAAGATGACATGAGAGCCATAACGGGCCCCTTTCATTCTGGCTACATTCCAACAGCCACTTTCAGATAGAAAGGGCATCAAAGACGCCAGAAGCAGAAATGCAGGGAGAGGGTTCCTTTTTAAGGCTTGCCCTAGGTGTTTATTTCCTTAGGCAAGTAAACGGGACTGTGTGTAAATACACCTGCTGCAAACATTTCACACTGCTGGCTGGTGGGGTGACTCTTTCACACATCAGAGCAGATGGTTTCCTGGGGGTTCTTCCAAAACAATGGACCGCATTTCCTCCTCCCCCAGTTACAAGCGTCCCTCAACACATTGCTAGCAGTGCGTCACCAGTCACTCAAGCTTAGTGAAACATGCCCCTTACCCAAACTGCAAAGCAGGACCCCAGAAACGTGGGTAGGGAATCAGACCCTTAGGTCTGAGAGAGGTGGAGACTTTAAAGCAAAATTGAATTACATCGCAATTCTGAGCTCCAGCCCGGCCAGTTCCTAAGCTCCTCTGAGTTCTGATTAAATATCTGCCATAACAATGTGCGCCAAGCAAGATCTGCTAACTGATTAAAAACACACATAACCTCCTCGTCAGCGCAGAGTATCATCAGAGGGGGAAATCACCCAGGAAATAGGCAACATTTCCCTCCACTTGTCCATGCGCCTCCTCCCCCCAGGACCAAGAGAGGCTGAGTAAGGTCAACCCAACACGGAGCGAAAGAAATGCCAGTCACGCGTGAACAACCCCCACGAGCAAAGGGAGGAACCATCTGCCCATCCCTTCCTGGAAGCTTCGCCAAAGCCCACACCTCTAGAGATGAGGACACCACGTGCCCTTCGGCCTTCGAACACCCCGACCGAGTCTGCCCCGCAACCCCCAGGACCTTATTTCCAAAGTTAGCTGGGAGTCCCCGCTCAGCAGCCTCCGGGAGCCCGGCGGCAGAGGGTCCCGCGGCCGGGAAGCGCTCGCTCACGTGGTGGAGGGACGCGGCGCGCGCGTGGGGCCGGGCCTGGGGCGCAGGGAGGCAAGCACCGCCCCGCGCAAGGAGAGGCGCGCAGAGGCGCCAGCTGTGCGCCCGGGAGGGGGCAGAGCCGGGCGCCGGGGGAGCCCGCCAGGCGAGGAGCAGCTGCGGGGGCCCTCTGCGGTTCCTGGGGCGGGAGGACGCAAGTTTGAATGGGAAAGCTAGCTTGGGAGCAAACTCCTAGTCTAGCTTTCTTTTAAATGGACTAATAGCCCATCTAGAAGGGAGTTCCTCCGAGGTTGCCTTCACGCCAGTGGAGTCTGGAACTCACTCTCGGAATTCCTGGCAAATGGGGGAGTAGCGCGGTGCCCCCAGGTGGCAGCGCCAACGGGTCCCTAGCATTTGGGGGTTGGGGTCCTGCCCGGCGGGTTCTCCGCCGGGAACCCCGCCCTGGAACAAAGAGGAGGTACCGAGAGCCCGCGGAACGCCGGGGTTTCCGAGCCCGGGTAGCCAGCTGTCTTCCTGACTTGTTTCGTTTTTGCTGGCGGAGGGAGGGGAGCAAGTAACTCCTGCACGCTCTACCGCGCCAAGCAGGGGGGCCGGCAGTTGGCACCCCATCCCGCAGCTCGCAACTCCAGAGCGACGCGGGACGCCCCCTTCGGTGGGGAGGGCGAGGCGGAGGGGAGGAAACAGGTGAGCTCCCACGGCCTCACCGCCGTCGGAAAGGCGGCACCCTCCGTGCCACCCACTCCCCCAGCCCCGGGCGCGCCGCTGGCCCGACCCGAGGAGCACTTACCGGCTTTGCACGGGTCCTTGTAATCTATCGTCTCGGTTTGGTCCTCTTCGCTCCCAGCCAGAGTGTAATCGTAATCGAGGCCAGCGCAGACCCACGGCTGCCCGTAGGAAAAAACGATCCCGGAGGACAGCAGCCACAGGAGCATCCTCCTCTGGGGAAGCATTACCAACCCCATCCTCCTCCGCCGCCGCCGCCGCCGGAGAGAAAGGAGGGGATGGGACCCTGAGCCCAGCCGGCCTCCGGGGGTGTGCGGGGTCGGGGCGAGCTGGGGACAGTGCGGGGACCGGGGCTCTTGCTGCCCCCCACCTCCTCGCCACTAGGAACGTCCCTCGGCAGGTCGCTAGTGTTCAGGTGTCCGGAGACATGCGGATGCAGGCTGGACGGGAAGGAGAGGGCAAGCGCTGGCTGTTAGCCTTCCTCGCAGGGGGAAGTTGGCCAGGGGCCCGCGGGTGGGCGGAGGGCAGGTAAAGGAGCCCGTCTCCCGGGAGGCGGGGACGGACGCCTTTGGGCAAACTCGCCGCCCACCCCGGGGGCGTCCTTCTGGAGGTCCCAACTTGCCGCGGCCGCGCCCGGCGCGGGCTCAGCTGCGCCCGGAGCTCCGGCTCCCGCTCCGCTGCCAGGACCCCGCGGCCGAGCGCGAGCCGCCGCCGCTCCGGGAAGATGAATCCGCTCTGCACATCAGCACTTCGGAACTGAAAGGGGAGACCGAGCAAGAGGATGGGAGGCAGGCATCTCTAGCCGCCAGCCCTTGCACGCCTGCAGGAGCCAGCGAAGCAAGGAGACGCGAGTGTGAGGATCTGGGGGTGCACGGTTGGCCTTCTCCCCCTCCCACAAGCACCACCACCACCCCCCAGCCTGTCTTTTTTACCCTCTTCCTAACTTGAGAAAAAAAAAATCTTCGCAGCATCTAACCCAATCACTTGCATCCTGCTTACTTATTCATACAATCAGGGTCAGGATCTGGGCCACAGCCTCCTCTCCGACTTCTTTTGATAGCCCTACACAAACAAACAGACGCGAGCGCGCTCGTTCCATTTAAGCTTTACTAAAGATAAAAATGAATATGTGATGTATGGGCGTCTGCAAACAGCAATTAATAGATGATGTGCGCGTCTGCTGGCAGTGCCAGACCGGGGGTGGCGCGAGGGATCTTGACAACTTGGCTGCAAATCTCGATCCCCTCCCCCTCCTACCCTGCACTCCCCGCCCCCTCCCTGAGCCAACAGTTCGAGCGTTTCTTTGCTTTGCTTTGGGAAACTCAGGGACGGCGAAGTGGGTGAGCCTTCGCGACTTAGGGGAGGACACAGCCTGCTGCCAAAGTGTTTCGACCAACAAAGTTTCTAAGAATTCAGATCCTTAGAGCCGCAGTGGAAAAAAAAAAAAAATCCCAAATCGAGTTGCAGATTGCAGCCGCAGGAAACGTGGAGACCCTGGTGGCGGCTGGCGCTGGGGCTCCCGTGAGCTCAGGAAGGGAAGCGGGAGGGGGTAACGGGGTAGCACATTTTCTATGACAGTTAGGCGCGGAGCGGCTCGGCCTCCTTCAGCCTCCTGTTTTGGCTTCTCCGGAGGAGAGTGTGGAAGAGCTGGCAACAGAAGCAGCGAGGTAAAACCACACATCAGCAGGCAGACTTTAGACAAACACAGGTTGCGAGGAAATTGGGGAAGGAAAAAAAAAAAAAAAAAACAGAGGAAACTTCTGCACCGTCTCCTCTCCCGCCCTGCCCCTGGCGCGAGCAATTCCAAGGTTTCCCCACATCTGCAAGTAGTTTTCAAAATAGGTGAGCGCACTTCTCCAGGAACCTTCCAAAGGCAGGATAACAGTCGCTTCAGCAGGAACTTGTTTAAAAAATTGCCTTCGCATCTTAATTGGACAAGCACTTTCCCTTTTCCAATTAAGCAGGAACACCCAAAAGGCAGTGTGGAGAGGAGCGCGCTCACACAAACGCACACGCACCTTCCTTGAGTAAGGCCAATGACTGATTTGAAGATATGGCCAGAACGCCTGTGGGTTAAAAGTGAAAGGCTAATCTTGAAAACTATCAACTAATTGCAACTTTAAAAGTAAAAGGAGAGGTGAATTAGGGTCAACTGAACTGATTTCGAATTAGAAACCCTGGGGCTTTCTTAGAGACCACTTGAGTCCTGGTCTGTATTCTTAAACTTTTAAATGGCCCCCGCCCCCCACCAAGCACAGCAGACAAACTACTGCTTAAAAAAAAAAAGTTTAGTAAGCAGCTCCAGGCCTTTGGGCTGGGAATCTTTTGCTGAGTCATCCTCAAATTCTTTACCCATCAAAAAAGTTTGCATAATTAATAGTGTGGCTCCAGTGCAAGACTACTGGAAACTGCAGAGACTTTCTGCAAAGCTCAGAGAAATGCAGATCTCCATTAGTATTTAAATACCACCACTACATGATGATCTGAACTCTTGATATGTAGAATCACCCTATATTAATAAGGCAGTCTCATTACTATTTCCTATGTTGCAAATAGAGTACTAGAGTCAGAATGAAAAAAAAAAAATGTGGGGCCCAGTGCAGTAGCCTTGAGCCCCAGCTGCCCGTGTGGGAGACAAAGAGGCTCCAACCCACCCCAAAGTATGATGACCTCGCTGGGGAGTGTACAGACGGATGGAAGACCCTTTCTCTGCCCCGATCTGTCTCAGGAACACCCATGTATACCTGTCTGCCTCTGTCACTTTATCTTTCAAATAGTTAAAGAAATAACCATTATTAATGATAACATCCAGAAGAGACTGCATTCTTTTGGGGCATTACTTTCGCCAAGTGAAATGCAATGGATTATGGGTATGAGAACAGGATCTTGCTGTTTCCAATCTGGTGCAACTCCTAGGTTGAGGTTATTGTCACCTAAGGCAGGTACACGGGAAGGAAGCTCCTGCGGCTCACGGTCCTGGAGGCTGGGAAATGGAAGGATGTGGTGGTGGCATGTGCGAGGTCCTTTGCTGGCCTTTCTGCTGCACTGTACCATGACAGAGGCCGTCACACAACGTGTCCGAGCTGCCAGCCAGCTGCACTGTCTCCCCCTTCCCAGGAAGCCACCTGGAAATTGAGGAAATTCTACCTGGAAGGCCTTACCTAATCCTGTTACATTTCACCAGGTCTGTCTCCAAATTCACACTTGACATTTGGCAGACATATTAGAATCAGAGCAGTAATCTTTCATCGAATTATAGGGCTTGTTGATTAGTATCTGTAATGTGCGTTACAGTTCCTAGGACCTGGTAAACCTCAGATAATTTTTGCTCTTCATTTTCAGTGAGCTCTGGAAAAGTAAATACCTAATTAGACGCTTTGCTTTCACTTGACGTAAGGCAAGCTATCATAGAGTACTCTCTGGAGGAGCGACGGCCCACGGAGTGGGACCACACGTTGGCAGCAGAACACCAGTTTAACGTCTGACTTTGCCATTGCGTACTGCTGTGCATGAGCAAGTGTATTCTCTCGTTTCACGTTCCTGCTTTTGGAAACCACAATGAAATACCTAATAGGGTTGAACTCTGAGAGCTAGGTAAGATTATACATGTAATGTGATTCCTGGCAAGTGTTGGCACACAAACTTTTGGCTATTGCTACTAATTGCCATTATCCCAGCGGTATGCAACAACATGGGGGGCACAGTGAGCTGTTACACTCTAAAGCAAGAAATTGCAGATAGTCGCACATGAACATGTCTGGATACAGATTTTTAAAAAGCAGGAAAGTTTCATCTGAAAAATTACATTCATTTAAAATCCATCAAATAGAAATAAAGGAGTAGGGCCTAGTGCAGTAGCCTAGTGGCTAAAGTCCTCACCTTGCATGCACTGGGATCCCATATGGTCGCCGGTTCTAATTCCAGCAGCTCCACTTCCCATCCAGCTCCCTGCCTGTGGCCTGGGAAAGCAGTCAAGGATGGCCCAAAGCTTTGGGACCCTGGACCCACGTGGGAGACCTGAAGAGACTCTGGGCTCCTGGCTTTGAACTGGCTCAGCTCCAGCTGTTGCAACCACTTGGGGAGTGAATCAGCAGTTGGAAGATATTCCTTTTTGTCTCTCCTACTCTCTTATATCTGATTTCTAATACTAATTTAAAAATAATAAATCTTTTAAAAAAGAAAGAAATGAAGACATAGTGACATTGCTGGCGGTGCCTGCCATGTCTCCGCAGCTGACATCCCCAAGTCTCCCAGCTGGCTAGTTTCTGTCCCGTTAATTTAGCTAAGGCAGTGCTAGTTTTATATTTTCATATCATGCACAAGCCCCCCAATGTTTCCCTGCATGACTTCCCTATGAGAGGAAATTTATACTTCATTCTTCTTTCTTTATAGATATTAAATCATTGACACTGAAGGTGTCAATAAAATAAATGACATCATTCCAATGCAATCACAATAACCTAACTTTAAACCATGTAACAGTCATGAGCAGTAAGTTTATTGTGAGGAAGGAGTGTGCACTCGCTCAGACTTTGTGGGACCAGTGACTCCAGTCAACCACTTGTTGGTTTTCTTTATGATCTTATTCAATATTTAAAATTCAGAATAAGGGTTGGGATGCATGAGTCATTCAGGAACATACTGTCGTTTCCTAACTCTTCACCCTCCATCGGGCTCCTTTAGCTGGCCCCTGTTAGAGGTTGAAGTCTTGCTAAACTACAAACACTGGGCAGTAAAGAAGAGCCTGTGACGATGTTAGCCTCTAGTTTCAGCTTAATCCCATTGTCCAGTTTCAGTGCGCTGTGTTTCCAATTAGAGTCCACACAGAAGTTCCTCTACTCTGCTTGACGTTCAAGTCTTTGCCTCATAGAAACAGAAGCCACACCTGGCCATGCATGAATCCCACAAGACTTGGCACGTGCTAGGTGAAGCTCGTTTTTTACTGACAAATATAAAATTCAATCTGTATCCATTTTCTAAATAACATTCTAATAGTTCACGAATGGAAATACTTAACACTAGAATATATTAAAATTAATTTTAAATCCTATATATTTATTATAAAAACTGGGCTTGGGAGTCCAAAATATTCTTTTACATTTTTGTTGTGTATGTCTGCTATCTCTGAAGATTCCTTCTTAGTTGGTTTTTCTCACTTTGCTGTAGCAATGACGACCTGGATCTACTATTGCTAATGTGCCTCCTGGGTCTCTGACACCCAGGTTGAGTACTATGTCCTCCCTGTGGCCTGACCCAGCCTTGTATGTTGTAAGCAGTCGGGGAAGAATCCAGTCAACTGGAACTCTCTCCCTGCTCCCAACCCTGCTTTTCTTTTTTCTTTTTCTTTTTCTTTTTTTTTTCTTTTTTTCTTACTTAGTCGTTTAAGGTACAAAGGGTCAAGAGCTACAGCAAAGTGGGTAAGACCATTGTTTCCACACTAATATCATCATTTTCCCCCCTGTATCTTGTGTCAGGGGAGAAACAAGGGGAGAAGCCCCACCCAACCTCCCACCCATCCCAGATCCCGGATGTGGGGCATGCTCTGAGGGTCCTGCTCAAGCAGTTTTGACAGTTCAACAGTTCTGAATTGCTGCCAATCTCGCCATTCCAAGCAGGATGAAATCTCTTCAGTATCCACTGACTGACATAGTCCCTTCATGGTTGGGGTTCTGAGATCAGCTGTTCAGTTGAAGGGATCTCTGAGGTGATCCCAGACCTGATTCTTGTGTGTGCTTGCCAGTACAGGGTCTGGCACATTCCGTTGCCCCAGTCAGCTTATGCACATGCTGATGGTTGCAATTGCTGGGTCAGTGCTGTTTTGAGCCCTGTCTTCCACACAAACCAATGGGTGTTGCAGTCCAGCCCAACCCTGCCCACTTCATACTCTGCCCTCACAAATCAGTGGGAGCTGCAGCCTAGTCAGACCCCACCAGGCCCGCCCCTACCCTGTTCCCATGCATGCCACTATGTACTGCAGGCGTCTTCAGTCTGTCCCACTCCCATTTAGCTCTCGCACGTGTCAATGGGCATTGAAGCTCAGTTCAACGCAACCAGCCCTATTATGCAGCCCACACACATACTGGCGCCTACCCTGCTTTTCAAATGTATTATTTAAAAAGAGAAAAAATAAAATGCTTACCTCACCTGGTCCTTTCGTGATACAAACACATCAAATATGTAAATATGCAAATCAGTCAGCATGGAGCAAACCACAGAAGGAAAGCAATTCGAGATTCCAAAAGAAAACGTGCACTAAGTGTTTATGAAATAATTGGGAAAAACGAAGGATACCTGAAGATTGACAAGCAGGAGGCTTCGATTCACGACAGTCCACACTCGCCATGGGACTTTATCTCTCGGTTCTGCCACATCCGCCCACAGAGAACTGAATGACCAAATAAGAGTAACATATTATCGCAAACCTTATTAGTTTATCTGCACAAAATAAGCATCGAACAGCCTAGATTTATTAGTGAAACTTCTTTCAGTATACAACAAGCAAAACCACACTGAGAGGAGTTAAACAGAAAAAGCTGACATTGTCACTAGCCCCTGGAATATGGTGCGGGGTAATTGGTAGGTATATATTTAAAACTTGTATGACTTCATTTTTTACGATGCATTGTAAAATCGCCAAGTTATTTTATAACTTATTTAACTCCATTCATAATACACAGCTGCACTTGAACGCTCTTTTTCCTGTATTTCTAAACTCCCCATTATGCTCTGGACTGAGTTCCGGGATCCGTCCAAATTTGTTTTGTAAGCTAAACTGAGGTTTTAGGTGGCAGTAATTAATGACCTCGGCCTTCTTCTACAGGAATTATAATTCACTTTGGGTGGCTTTTCCCAGCACTAAAACAAGAGTTTTGTACTATAAAACCAACCTCCAATCAATATGAAACATCTGAAGCGTGTTTATATATTTATTGCTTTCATCGTCAAAGCACTTTAATGACTAACTAATGGTCCCTTTAAAAAGGTGAGCAGGGCTGGTTCTCTGCCCCAGTGTGGCTCTAACAAGCACTGGAAGCGTGCACAACTCAGAGCTGACAAGTAGGTTTATGTCTGTCCTCTTCCTGGCCTCCTTTGAAAGGTTCTGCTCAGGTTCACTCCATGTCTGACCTAGGTGAAGGAGTGGGGCAGAGGAGCCCTGGGCAGTGGAGCAGTGGGGAAGCATAGCAGTGTGAGCCCTGGGCCCATGGTCTCCCAGGTCAGCAGGGCTCATTCCTGCTCAGACAAGGCATCGCTGCACAACTCCCTTGTTCCTCCAGAGGGACAGGGTGCTGACGCTTCTGGTGGATTGCCTTGGTCTTTATTTCTCACGTCTTCAGTACAAGGTTGCAGTCTGCTTTCTGAATGTTTACCACTTCCCTAAAACACCACGGAATGGCGAGTGAAGGCAGCAGTCCAACCTCCTCTCTCAAGCCTCATTGTCAGAACTTCTGGTTCCCATCCAGCTGCCTGCTATGGCACCTGGCAGTTCCAGACAAGTGCGGGGATGGCAGGATGGGATTCCTGGTTCCTGGCCCTCCCCGCACCGGTGTGGGAACGAGGTGCAAGATTCTCTCCCTCCCCATCACTTTCAAATTAATTCATTAAATAATTTTAGAAACAGACTGAAGATTGCTATCTCTTCTGTCACTCTCCTTAAAAGAGCTGCTCATTCACTTGGGTTTCAGTGTCAACATAAAATGTAATTAAATCCTATTGCTGGAACAATTTCTAAGTACCGTTTCCTTTAAAAAATTTTACAGTGTAACAATTTCAAGGAAAAATAATACAGAAAGATTAAAACAAACCTAGAGGACCTGTAAAATGAGTTAATTCACCATTTCTAACTAAATAAGAACAATTGGTATGATAAACAGAAAATGTCATGAATTTGATTTAAAAGGACACAGTTTATGGATTACTCATTGGAAAGCATCAAATAACATACCAAGAACCTGGAGCTATTTCCCTCTTAATTACTAATAAAACAGGAAAGCAATTAGTAGCCCAATTCACTAACTATGTAGAAAGAACTTTTATTTGTCATTTTTTTCTAATAAAAATCTCAATCCTTAGGAGATGTCCTTAAAGAAGCACTTCATATATATATAAATATATATAAAATAATATGTAATATATATATAAAATATGCTGTGATATGTACCAGTTAATGATGTTAACTATACAAAAACATATCGTTAGGCTGCTAATTGGTGTTTTTTCCTATCCATGAAATCACCTGCTCCTATCTAAACAATACCCTTTTTGCTTTAACACCAGACTTTAAGCCTTTTCTAATGGAAAAAAATCTTCTCAAATAAAAAAAATCCTCAAGTGAAATTTATATACCATAAATTTTAAATAAGCTAAATAAAATTTTGTTTATTATAACATCAGTTGTGTTTTTTTTAATGTTACCTTCTATAGGCTAGGGTGATGCTTTTATGCTTTCAAGTTTATTTGTTTATTTAAATGCATGAAAGAGAGAGAACCTTCCATGTGCGGTTCATTCCCTAAGTGGCTACAATAACAGAAGATGTAGGAAGATGAAGGAATTCCATTTGTGTCTTCTGTGTGGATGGCAGGGACCAAAGCATCGTCTCACCCTCTGCCTCCCAAG
Organism: Ochotona curzoniae; assembly: GCF_017591425.1. NCBI lineage: Eukaryota > Metazoa > Chordata > Mammalia > Lagomorpha > Ochotonidae > Ochotona > Ochotona curzoniae. The sequence goes on along the minus strand of NW_024465322.1, from coordinate 11,111,492 downwards.
TACATTAGCAGGACGTTGGCTTGGAAGTGGAGGCAGACCTGAATCCCAAGCATTCATGCATCTAATGCAGATTCCCCAGAATACTTCTTTAGCATTTTCAATTATTATTTTTCATAGTGCAGTTCCATAGGCTCTGGGATTCACCCTCCCTCTCTCTCATCCCCACTGCCTCAGTTTCTCCCTGTTTTATTACAGTAGCGTGGTCCTTCAGCAGCAGTCGCAAGTCCATCCTACTCTGTAAAGTGTGTCGCGACATTGCCGGTATAGACAATAGTAGAAGTCCAGCATCCTAACCTGTGCTGTGAGGTTCATTCTAAAACCTGCTTTCCAGATCTATAAAACTACTGGTACATTCTGGATTTCTGTCAAAGCTGAAATATCTGTTTTCCCGCTATAAAAGTATAATTCAAAAAGTTTGTGGAAAATCATATTTAAAAATAAAGTCTATTATGGTGAAAATGGTTTTGCAATTCATGCATTTTTCCATAATACATATTTCCCATGAACCATCTGAAGATCCCTTATATCCATGGATTTCAAAATTCTTTTGCACTAAAATATTTTTAATTTCCTTTACCAGAACATTTTGAAGTTCTTTCATATTTGTCCATTATACTAAAACTTAAAAATGCTAACCAACAAGGGGTGAGAATTCAGGATGATTTCTTGTTTTAAAAAGTTGTAAGGCTGGCATTCTGGTATTGCAAGTTAAGCTGCTGCTTACAATGTCTGCAACACAAGCATCTATATCAGAGATTGAGTTCTGACTACTCCACTTCTAGCCCGGCTCCATGCTATTGACCCTAGGAGAGCAGCTGAGGACGGCCCAAATACTTGGTCCCTTTTCAACAGTGAGAGTTGCTGGCCTCAGCCTTTCCCAACCACAGCCATTTGCAGCCACTTGAGAAAGGAACAGAGGATGGAAGATCTTACTCTCTCTGCCTCTCCCTCACCCTCTCTTCACCTTTCAAAAATGAATAAAATAAGTCTGTAAAGATAAAAGTTCTCCTAAGGATTCCAAATGGATACTCTTATACCCTAACTATATAGAATATAATATTATATTCTAGTCACAGGATATAAATTAGAATGTTCAAAATACGAGCTCAGCATCAGAATTTGTGTACTGAAAGGGCTGGGGGAAGTGTTATTTCCAAACTAAGCTTGAAAATTAAAATTACCAAATGAATACTAGCATTCGTATGTGGAATCTACTAATGGCATAAAAATATTACCCACTTCTCTGGAAGAATAATTAAGCTGTTAAAGAAACACAGATTGCTGAAGTGTTGAACTCAAGGCATTGATTGTGGTGCTGATTAGATGTCCCCAACACTTCCTTAAAACAGAGCAAATATTGTATTGACCTAAGTCCTCAGCTAGCCTTGACTGTGACAGTCTGCAGAAGGTAATGCCAGGCCGTCAGGACCTGTTTCCTCAGAACCTTCAAAGGCAACCTGGCAATGAGGCTTTTAATCCCAATGACGGAAACAGTGCAGGAGTTGCAGCCGTAATTGCCCTAGTGTGTTTTAGACTGGCGTTCTAATTGGAGCACTGTTTAAGGCATTATCCACACCGAACCCAGAGGGGGCTCCCTGCAGGTCAGGCTGGGCAGCGAGGCCCTTGCAGGCTGGGCAGTGTTTTGACATCCTGCGACCTCTAGTGAGAACCAGCAGTTGTCAGCCAACGTAAATTTCCTTATCCAGACATGAGTCCCTACAGGAACTGCAGGGACAGGCAGAAAACCAAACAAAGACAAAAAAAATCCACCTCAGTGAGGCTCATAAGATACTTCGACTTTCCTGGGTAACAGCATTAACCAGGCTTAACACAGTAAGACAGATTGGAAATACCAGGTTTAACATGTATTCCTTCTATTTTCAAGGAATTTTATATTATCAGAGTAGAGTCAGTTACCGAAGTTAATCAAAATGAAAGGGAGCACTATGAAGAACCCAAGGACAACATCAAGTTAGTGTCAAGGGAAAAAGAAAGCAATGTGCCTCTTCTGTATACTGCAAATAATTGATTGTGGACTTTATCTGACATAATTTACAGTAAGCATTTAAAAAATAATACGCTCTGAATTTTTAACAGTTCAATTATACCATATTTTGATTGATCACTACAAAGTACAGAATTAGTCCATGAAATTAAGATACTACTTAATTAAGTATATTTCATAACAAAAGATTTATAAGTACATAAGGAATGAAAATACCTTGTTTATATCCCTGCAGATCTGTGGTCTTCCTGTTTTATATTTATTGAATATTATGCTTATTGGTGAATTAAACCTGTGACTATAGAGCAGTTGTCTCTGTGCTTGGGCTGAGCACTGATGGAGGATGGAAAGTTTTGCTCATGAATTTCCGGGAAGATAAAAACAAATAAAATTCCATGAATAATTTTAGTATGTTTTAGAATTATACAAAATCTAAAATTAATGAAGTATGTTGGATCGCGATATTGATCATCTTGTTCAGGAACATGAGCCTGCTTTCTTCGCAAGATGTCTTAAGCAGACGATAAGCATTTGCATAATGCAGGAAATGATTTTTCTTACCTTTGTCAATGCTCTCTCTAGAGTGTCAGTTTTGCTTACACGAAACATGGGAAGCTAGTGTTTAGCCTAGAGGTGGAGATGTTCACAGTCCACACCCAGATGCGAGGCCTGTGTCTGGTTTGATCCATTTCCTGCTAATGCCAAGCCCACGAAGCAGCTGATGATGGCTTGAGTGGCTGAGTCCCTGACACCTGGGGGAAAGCAAGGATCAGCTCTCAGCTTTTAGTGGATGCTGTGGCCAGTGACAGTGGCTGAAAACACTTAGGGAATGACCAGTGGATGGGAGAACACTCGCTCACTCGCTCTCTTTTTTCCCTCCCTCTCTTTCTCTCCTGCCTCTCTGCCTCTCACATAAACATTTATGCAGTATATGTGTGCATATATATATATACTTATATCCATATTGTACATACAGTTTGATATATGTTTATATACATATATATACACATATATTCATTGGACCAGCTTACCACTTAGCCTTAATTTTTTGGAGATTATTTCTATGAGACAAAGTTAAAAGGTGAAAGAGACAATACTGGGCCACGGTCACTTGTGCTTGTCCTCCTCCTCCATTTATGCGTTCTGGAACACTCCCTGAACTTTTCCAAAGTGAGGAAGATAGTTTCCCTCTCTGAGCAGAAATCTCATACAGATGTAGATGAGAAAAGGATGGACATCTTGGGGCTGGCACAGCAGCACAGCATGCTGATGCTCTGCCCTGTGGCACAGGCATGCCATGAGAGTCCCGCTGCATGCCCTGCTCCAGCTCTCTGCTTCTGGCCTGGGAAAGCAGCAGAGGCTGGCCTGCACCCATGTGGGAGACCTGGAAGAAGCTCCTGGTTCCCAGCCTCCGATCAGCTCAGCTCTGGCCATTGCAATCATCTGGGGAGAGAGCAAGCAGATAAAAGAATTTCTTTTTTTATCTTGGCTTCTCTCTCTGTAAAAAATATCTGCCTTTCAAATAAAATACATTTTAACAAAAGAATAGACATCTTTGCTTTTTATATCTTTCTCGGATGCCTTCATCTGCAATGAGCAGATGGCTCTACAACAAAAAGGCTACTAAAACAGGATCCACTCTTAATTGCTATGACACCAACTGCTAAATAACGTTGCAACAAGGAAATTCTAAAATTGGTATTTTATAAAACATTAACTTTCTTTAAAAATGGAGCACATGAAAATTCCACTTGTAAATACCAAGGTGGTTGTAAGTGCATGAACAACAATCAGTGAGATGTCTAGCGATTACATTTGGATATTTGCATACATTTTCTGTAGGTGTCAGCATTGCTTTGTGATAGTCCAATGCACAGATCTGCATTCTCATCTTGTCAAGAAATGCTAACTTGCTCTGTCCAATTCAGAGTTAATAATTGGAAGGACTTCTATAAGATTCAGACAACCCCAGATCATTCTTTAAGTTACATTTTGTGACTAAATCACTACATTTCTGTTTGAAAAATAAAAATGGAAATTTATGTTTCTTCTTCAGGCATGAATGAATAAGCACTTACATGGCAATTCCCAACTTAAAAATAAGATTCTTTGAAAACACACACTACAGTACTTACAGACCCCATCCGATGTGGTGCGCCTCGAGGTGGCATTCCATTGCTTGCAGTTGGAAGATGTTTCACATAACATTCTACAGAGTGCTTTAGATTTTAGAGGCCTGTGTGCTACCATGGACGCAGTCGGAAGCCTGTGTGCCATGTGGGTGCAGCTCAGAGGGCCTCTCTGCCGACGTGGACACAGTTGATTCACTCCACAAGTGGCCACAATGGCCACAGCTAAGCCAATCTGAAGCCAGGAGCCAGGAACCTCTTCTGGGTCTCCCACGTGGGTGCAGGATCCCAAGGTTTTGGGCCATTCTTGACTACTTTCCCAGGCCACACAAGTAGGGAGCTGGATGGGAAGCAGGGCTGCTGGGACAGGAACCAGTGTCCATGCAGAATCCTAGCACGTGCAAGGTGAGACCTTTACTTACTAGGCTATGGCACCAGACTGGACTCTCCTCTTTAGCACAGCACCTGATTGGGAGAATGTTAGAATTATCATGGACACAGAAAAAAGATATCCAAATCTCAAAACTGAGGTTATATGTGTTTATAGTTGCAAATGAGTGTGTATCATCAATTGTAAATAACCATGTAATTATAAATTTTACCCCCAGGAAAGGGTCTTTAAAGGTACATAGCAAAGTTTAGCTATCTAGCATGAAAATAACTTCAAGGAAGAAAGTGTAATGCAATAACCCTTTCTCTTCCTGCAGTTGCTTTAAATAATAGTCTAGTAACCAGCAAACCTACCAACTTCCTTTTTTTTTTTCCTAAAGATCTATTTATTTTTATTACAAAGTCAGATACACAGAGAGCAGGAGAGAGAGGAAGATCAATGATTCACAATGGCCGGTGCTGTGCCAAGCCGAAGCCGGGAACCAGGAACCTCTTCCAGGTCACCCACATGGGTGCAGGGTCCCAAGGCTTTGGGCTGTCCTCAACTGCTTTCCCAGGCCACAAACATGGAGCTGGATGGAAAGTGGAGCTGCCGGGATTAGAACCAGTGCCCATATGGGATCCTGGCACATTCAAGACGAAGACTTTAGCCACTAGGCCACGCTGCCGGGTCCCAACTTCCTTCTTTTATGTGCAATGGGGTCGCAAAATGTTAGTAAATATTACCCACTGTTTTCATCAGTGGATTGTGACAAGATAGTTGTATAATCTATTTTGCAGTTTATTTTTGTGTAGACCTCCTTTGGAAAATCTGAAGTGTTGTAGTTCAAGTGTGAAAAAAGAAAACATCAGTTTCTCTTTAAATACCATGCAACATATGGAATCTCACATGTAGCTGGCAGACATATCATTGAAAAGGAAAAAAAAGATAGAAAATTTCTACGAATTTCTCCAGAAAAATGAGTGCATTTTTGGCTCATTTTCACATGAGAAAATAATCAAAGTTGGCTCATTGAATCTGGTGCAGATTCAACGACAATGGAATCTTTCGCTGACTTGGGTGAGTGTATCCTGAGTGACCATGCATGCTTGCTTCTCCCACACAACCCAAATCATTGCTCCAGTTCATACCAAGCCATTCCTGTTGATCCAGAAAAGCACTCCTTTCACTCCCCAAAGTGTCTTAGCTTAGATGATATTGGAAGGTTACCACAAGAATGATACAGACAGGACAAATGCATTGTATGTAGTCCTGCTGCCAAAGCAGGGAAGCATGGAGGAGGTTCTCTTAGCTGTTCATGTGAGTGTGCCCTGCTACGAGTCTTCATCATGATGAAAACACTGCTTGGATTTCCAACACTGAGCTCAGGCTCAGGATGGTCATAGGGTATTGCAAAGCCAAAGCTGCTAATAATGTTTATACTTTCTCTCTGATTTGTCTCCAAAAATCCGTGTGCTATGATTCCTGACCTTCCTTCAGTGCTGCACACAATGCGGCTTTGGAGTCTCCTTTTTCCCTAGCATAGAAGAACATCGGAGGGTGTTCTGAGTTGAAACAGCTTTCCAACATTGGCCAGAGTCTTCCAACAGCACTGCTGGCAGAAGCCACAGTGAAATCGCTCATTTACATCAACCTCTGTCAGGGATACTTAACAATTAGCAATGCATTACATTTTATGTATTTTGTGGTGTGAGCTGATAATCTTGAACTGCACAATGTGAGTTCTGAAGATGATTAATTTACTTAGACAATCATTCATAGCATCAGGTAATTACACAGTTTTCCTGGCAACACAGAGAAATCACGATATCTTTACTGTGGCTGCATGTTTAATGGCTGCTCATGGTACTAACAAATGTTAACTGAGATCTGGCAAACAGGTTTGTTTCTTCTCATATAAGTGCTGCTTATCTTAATATAGAACCGGATACTTCTTCACAGAAGTCCTACAAGAAAAAGTCTTTTTCCTACAGGCAATCCAGTTTTAGACCTAGAATCCCCCCACATGGCAGCAATAGTGGTTTTGATGTTTGTCAATGTGTGTATGAGAGAGAGAAAGAGAGACAAGAGAGAGAGAGAGAGAGAGAATCATTTTGTGCTGTATGCATGTGTTCACTTCACATTTATGAAATGTCTCTTGCCAACCTAACCACCATGGCAGCTACCAAGACAGGAAATGATTTAGGAAGGAAATAAAATTTCCCTTCCAATGTGAAAGAAAAAATGTATGGCAGAAAACACCGAGATACAGGATACGTGTCTTATAAGGGACATAGGTATGATATAGGACAATATTCTTCACCCAGTATATTCTTGGATATGACAAAAAGAATATGCATGTAGTTTTTCATATTCTTTGAGAAAATTCACCTGACTAATCTATAACAAAAGAATCAATAAGAGGCTTGGATAATTTTTCAGAGCTCAACTGGAAACAAAAAATTCAGTTCCTTAGAATTAGGGCTGTGCTATCCACAAAACATCAGGTTTCAAGTCCTTATAATATATCCATATAGTAGAAATTATGTTTGTACATGAAGAATTAGGAGAACTATATACAGGTAACCTTTTGGAACTTCTTATATTTTAAATATATAGTGTTGGAATTAAAAGTTCCTGGTACAGTGAGTGCCATGGGTGTCTGGACCCAAGTTCTCATCCCACACTCTAAAGGATGAAACATGGGTAGAGCCAGCAGAGAGCTGAGTCTCACCGATATGTTGCATGAAAGCACACCCTTAGGAAGTCATGAGGGCATGCTCCATAACAAGGTTCAGATCCACTCCTTTACGTAATTTGGAGTCACGGATGGTAGTTGCCTGAGGTGGAGTTTGAGTATTTGTAAGCCTGGGAGTTCGGGTCAAAGCTTGTGTACCACCCATTTCCTGTCTCTGTTTTGGGAAACTCCGAAGTGTTACAGTGTCAGACCCATGATGTAAGTAGGAGTGTCAGTCATGGTGATGATAGCATGATGAGTTTAGTATGAAGTAAAGGTCATTGTGGAGCTATACCTGGCAGCCATGTTGACTACTTTTGGCTGGTGCTATTTCCAAGATGTAATTTTTTTGGAAACTGGTTTTCCACTGCCTGGAAACCAGTGGGGAGTAGGACTCTGCAGGGAAGCGCTGTAAATTCTTGTGGACCATCTCCACGACTAAACCAAGAGAAGCAAGAAGACCAAAAAAGCAATCAAATAAACAGAACTAGGTCACCGAATGGACTGTGGCATCATCTTCATCCATCAGCGCAGAAACAATGACATTAGGCAACAATTTGGCTTATTTTAGATTGCTAAGATTGTTGTCTAAAATTGAACCTACACAATTTAGTTATTCTTAGATTACAGAAACTAAGACAAGATGATCACAATATCTAAGGGGTTGTCAAGTTAGAGATATATGGCTAAATTTGCAGTTTAGTTAAAAATCATAATTATCATACTGGTATGCTGATATCGATATTTCTATAACTATGTATTATATTAACCATGTGCACATCCATATGTGCATTTATTGGCAAAAATACACCTCATAGTTTGTATTCTAGTCTAATATAAATAAAAGCCATCTTGCTTTAATTTAGCTTAACCAACACAGAAAAACCTATTACCTTTTATGTAAAACACCATCGTTAGAAATTTTCAATAAGCTAGCTGCTGCGTTTCTCCCTGATTTCGACTTGTCTTCAGTCCATTTTGAAATGAAGGCACCTCTTGGCTACTTTCTCACTGAGAAACATTCTCAACATAATTAACAACCTAAATTAAAAACCTAGGTTTTCTAGGTTATGATGCTAACACTTTGCTTTCTGACAATCAAAACTAATGATCTATTAGCAAAATTAATGATGGCTCAAAAGTTGGAAAATCTGAAGCCAAGAACTTATATGCAAGTAAAAATAATGACAAACTCATTGTAAATATAAGGTTACATATATGCATGTACATAATTATTCATTCATTTAGAAAGTTTTGGCATCCATAGAAACACATTTTCATTCTGTTATTCTATTTCTACATGAGAAAACAGAAAATTTATGAATTAATGAAAAACATTTGGGATTTTTGCAAAAGAACAAAAGGTTACAATTCCAAGTTGAATTGCTGGCACAAAGTTTTCTCAAGAGTCATCAGTAATAAGAATTTTTGAGTGAATACTGTTTTGTACATTTTGTATTTGTTTACTAAAGTTTTATGATTCCATTTAACGAATTCAGTCCTATGTTTTCAAATCTGTGAACATTTTAGTAACACAATATCTATTTGAGGATCATCATAAGTGGTTTCTTTATCTCTCAATTTTTTTTCAGATGTCTGATACAAGGGATGATGGGAAATAATAGCTTAGAAAACTACAACCAATAAAAAAGTTTTTATAGTTATGACACGTATTCAGTAGACACACAATAAATAGTGTGGATGAATTATTCACACCATTGGACCCCAAGACTCCAGAACCTCATGTTGAACATAGCTGAGCTGCTGAAAGAAGTCAAATGCTTCTCTTCCTCGTTTTTTACTCTTGCCTAACATGTAAATTATATGACATTTTGAATAAAAACAGCAAGTTTAACTATTCTTTCCATAGAGTGAAAGAGGTGTGTGTGTGTGTGTGTGTGTGTGTGTGTGTGAGTGTGTTTGTGTGTGTGTGTGTGAGAGAGAGAGAGCATACTATGGAATCTACAGATTCACATATCCAGTGCTCTCTGAACGTGTGCTCAAGTGCGTGTGCAATGGTGTGGGTTGCCAAGAGAAAGCTCCTGTTAGGAACATCAGTGAGGAGCAGACAGCTCTTGTTCTGCAAACATCACCAGCTGTGCTGGTTTCCTTGCTCAGGAGGACTTTCTTTTTTTTTTGGCCTAAGATAAATGGTTACAATTTGGACCAAGAAGACATAATGGCAAAATGTGATTTAAACAAAAAAAAAAAATTACTTAAAAAGAAGAAACCACTTTACCTTGATTTTCCTTATTTCATCAAAAATTTAGAGCACACACATGACGAAATTGTAGTGCATATTTGGCCTCACAGGACTTGAAAATACTGAGCTCATCTTGTAAACCCAGAAGCAACGCCTGCATCATAGAGACCTGGTTCAAAGAAGAGAAGAGAAGTCACAAATGTTTCAGAGTTTAACACTTGAAAGATCCTAAACACCAGTTCTGCATCCTCTTTCTCATCTCCAATCACCAAAAAAACAAAACAAAACAAAAGCCTAACATATACGCATGTCACATTGAAATGCTTGTAGCTCTGCTTCTCATTGCAACTTCCTGCACAAGCCTGGAAGGCAACTGCCCATGACTCAGGTCCTGAGTCACTGCCAGCATTGTGAGATCTGGACCGAGGCCTTGCTTCCTGCCTTTGGTTGGCGCAGCCCCAGCTGTTTTGCACCTCAGCATTTTGTTTCAACTTCAGATCTTTATTGCATTCTTTCAAGTCACAGGTCTTCTGTGTCCTTCTATTGGAAAATGTGTCACCTTCCCAGTGTGTCCTGGGAGGCTTGCATGACTGCAAGTTTGCTTGATTCTTTTCTAAGAGTACACACACACTGTTCCCTAACAGGCTTTCCTCCAAGGATATCCGTGATCTCTGATTCTCACCCAGAATGAAACAGCTAGTAATGCCTTGCACTTAATTTGAACACTTCTAGTAGTTTTGCTGAGACGGGAAAGAATTCACCTTGCAAGATCACATTTAAATATCTTTATTCTTGGATAGGATGCAGTTTCTTTCAAATGTAACAGAATTTTAAAAAGAAAGAAAGAAAGCATCCAAGGCTATGATATCTGTTAGAGAGAAGCTGAGCTGGGCTCCTGCCTGTGGTAGAGCCTGGATGGAATTTCCCCAGCTGCTATAAATATTTCAGAGATCCTGGGAGATAAAATATCTTCAAGTCAGATGGGGCAGATGGTCACTTTTGGCCAAGTTCAAATAGTGCACATTGAATTATAACCCAAGTATTCATCCTAGAGTTAACCTTAGTGATTTCAAGAATACAATGAACTGCCATGTGCTGAGTGCTCAGCAGTTAAAGCTCCATCGATGCCACAGCACTGCCAGGTAGGCATGGCACTGCTCCCATCTCCTCCATAAGCACCACAGTTTTGCAGAGGTTAAGGCACATAAGTTCGCTGAAAACATAAAGAATATGACCACTTTGGAAACATTTTGAATTCATGCATAGGTTTTCATATTATGCATTTCTTGAAGTTTTTGTCATTACTCACTTGCATGGATTTCAAAAAATATTGCCCAGAAATGGGTATCTTTAGTTACGTTTTCCATTGCCATATCTATTAGCAGTCAAAAGGTGAGCCCATCTTGGGCCTTTCAGAACCTACACTTTCACCACCACTGAATACTAGCTATGGCTGTTTGTTCTTCTTTATTTATAACAAAGGGAGACACAGAAAGGCAGGAAGGGAGACAAAGTGCCTCTCTCTACTGGCTCACTCTTACATGCCTGCACTGGCAGGGGCTGAACCATGACTAAACTTCATGCAGTTCTCCCATGTGCATGGCAGAGACCCAAGCTTGACTCACCGTTGTTTTTCCTGGAGTACTCAGCAGTGGGAAGCCAGTGCTGGGAGTGGAGTCTGGTTTTGAACTCAGGTACTGTGGTATAAGACATAGCATTTTGACCGCTGTATCAAACAGTCTAAATGTGTAAAACATACTTGAGGTCCAGCATGACTGAGACACCTATCAAGGGAAAGGAGAGGCACAAGGCTTTATCAGCATCACCTGCAACACAGAGCTAGGAGTATGCCTCCTTGCCTAAGCATTAGTGAACTTTTGGAGCAAAGGAACAATCACCTCTTATGGAACTATTGCATGCGTGCGTGTGTGCGTGCACACGAGTGTGTTGTTAGGCTCTTCAATGTGTAGCCAAGCTCAGAAGCTGGGCTTTGCTCTGCTTTCAGCCGCCAGTGGAGACCTGGCCGGAAAATAAACTCCATCTATGACAGCGCAGAGTCAAACCTGGTTTGATTCATAGGGCCAAACAAAAGTCAGAAAAAGGCATGATGCCTTTCCCATCGCAAGAAAAGGACTCGGACAGTACATCTGACATTTGTACAGGTTAAACAAAATGTTGAGAAATGTTCACAAAGCGTCTGTGTGTAGAGGAAAGTATTACTCAAGCAATGCTAATTAATATGCAACGCAAATAAGTCCTGTGCTTTGAATCGGCTGCAGCACCACTGACGGTGACGGAGGGAATCAAGAGGCCGCTTAGGAAGCAATCTAAGAGGAGTGCAACAGAGGGGCGGGGAGCGTGGGGCGGAAGCTAAGAGAGAATTGAGGAAGGTCAGGACCTTTTCTTTCAAGGGCAAGAACACAATGAGATGAAGACCTGGAAACACTATTAAAAATATCACCAAGGCTCATTTAAAATGCAGCATCAGCTTGACATCTCAAAAATACAAAACAATTAATTTTAAATAGTAAATATCAAATCAAGGAAATGTCGTCCTTGCTTTGCTGTTTTTCTTAGTGTAGCCTGGGCCGCGCCAGGGGCGGCAGTGCCACGGCACAGCACGCCTGCACAGCACGCCTGCACAGCACGCATGCACAGCACGCCTGCACAGCACGCCTGCACAGCACGGCCTGCACAGCACCCATGCACAGCACGCCTGCACAGCACGCATGCACAGCACGCCTGCACAGCACGCATGCACAGCAGCGTGCATGTCATCGGGGCCACGGACACCGTATTCTTCACGAGGGAATTTGAAGGATATGGTTGCCAGGAGAAAAACAGATGCTTAGGCTGTGACTGAATCGGCTCAACCTGAGGCGTTGCCCTTGTGTGCAGTGAGGCAAGCGGGGTACGAGATGGGGAGAGGGTTTATTCGTGTGTTCAAGTAGTACTGAGGATAAAATCAAGCCGTCCTTCAAAGAAGGCATCATGAATTCCTCCCCCTCCAGCAATGCTTTCATTGTTCATGTAGTAATGATTCGTACCGCTCTGGCTGTCCCATGTGGCTTTTCTAAAGGACATTTGCTAACAAACTCTGGCATTGCTTTGAAAATCATCCCAGCCACTGTAAGTCAGGGTAGAAAAGAAGGAAAACAAGATGTTAGGATTTCATAATAACTGTTTCTTTTTGTTTGTTTGGAAAGTCAGATATACAGAGAGGAGCAGAAACAGAGAGGAAGATCTTCTGTCTATTGATTCACTCCCCAAGTGGCTGCAAAGGGCCAGAGCTGTACCTAGCTGAAGCCAGGAGCCTGAAGCCTCTTCCAGGTGCCCCTCCCCGATTGCCACTCCCAGACCATAAGTAAGGAGCTGGATGGGAAGCAGGGCTGCATGGATTAGAACAGGCACCTATATGCGGTCCCAGCATGTGCAAGGTGAGGACATCATTTGCTGCTAGGCTACTGCACCGGGCCCCATAAAAATGGTTTCTATTTAACTATAGTTACCCTCTTTGCTTTTTAATTATAAGGCTTTGCGCAAATAAAAAATGAGCTTGGAACTTGACAGGGAAAGTTGACCCAATGGTCATACATGGTATGACAAGAATGACTCCTGTCAGGAGAGCAATGGAGTAGAAACACTACAGGGTTTTCAATAAAACACCCAGCACTGTATGTTCTGCTGCAGTGAGAAATCAGACATCCTTTGCTTTGTCCTAGAGACCACTGAGTTCAGATTAAAAAACAGTAGAGACAGCAAAAATGTCAGTCTTCATAAAGACATTGATGTCCGGTGGCAGTGATGGAAACACATACAGAGAGGAAGCAAGTCCTTGCTTGACACGACCTACTGATGATTCGTCGGCTTCTCTGGACTAAGCTGGATGAGTATCCAGGGACGAAGCAATCGGGTAACCCGGGCAGAACTGGCTTTCTGTCCTTTTGATATTTACATAGGAACAGGGGAGGAGTCAAAATTCTGTCTTATGTTCATTTAGTCGGGAACTAGACAAACCACATCTGAGTCCGCCGTCAGTGCTTCATGCACACAGATTTACCACGAAATTCAACCCTACACAAACCTACCTAGAAAGGGCGTTCACACAAGACACCAAGCTGTCCTTGACTTTGATTTTGTGTTGGTTTTTGCTATCCTTTCTAGTTACTTAGAAGGCAGTGTTTCTCACTCACAACAACAAATGCATGCAAGCCCAATGGCTTTCAGTATTAACCGCAGACTCCTGAGCCTACCCCAACCCAGGAAGGTGCATACCTAGCACCGAGTTCTTATTAGCAGCAGATAAAACTGGATTTCCTTGGAAAAGGAGTCTGCTGTTGTAGTCCAATTTCTCTAGGTCGATCCATTTCCTGAATGTTTTGAACGGTGTTTCTTCACCTTCTGAAATAAAATGGGCAAGCTCGCTTCTGCATGAGCACATGCTGCGTGGACCCGTAGCAGTAGGCATTCCATAGCTGACTTGACTGGATCCTCAGCAAAGAACACCGCTGCCTTATTGCCCCAAGGCCTTCCAAGAGAGTTATTTGCCTAGGATCCCAGTGTTTTAAACTCCAAGAATTTCTGCCGGAATTCATGTTGAAGGTTTCAAAAGCTCTGTTTTGCCCTACTGCAGAAACCCACAGAAACACCTGTTGCCTGCTCAGACATGCTGTCATACGTCACAGAAGGACACAGCACCACACTCCTCGGTTCACACAGGGTCTTCTTGCATTCCAGTCATACATGGGAGTGAAATTTGTGTCTTTGGCTAAGTGGGAATTTGAATGGCAATAATTTGATGCTAAATCTATGCAGCGTTTTATAATATTATTTGATGTATAAGCAGGACTAAAGTGTAAATTTTGTTTTCTTGTCATTGCTCATTCTGAACAGTAGTTTCATCATAAAAATTGTAAGAATCCTCTAAGGTTTTTGCTATCATGATTTCTGCTTGTACTTTTCATGCTTCTGTACTGTTCTTTCCTCCACATCGTAATTATGCCTGCTTCGTAATATGTTGCTTTGCCAGCTCTCTCTGGAACCTCACTTCACATCAAATGATCTACAAAAACATTTGATAATGCACAAATCAGAATGAGCTCATCGCAGTTACTAAGAGGTGTTTCCTCTGCCGCTGTCCTTGGTGATTTCTTCCCATGCTTCCTCTTCCTCCTCTTCCTCTCTCATCCCTCCCTCATCTTCCTACTTCTCCCCCGACCCCACCACCTCCTCTTCCTCCTTCTTCACTTTGTGTGTCTCTCTCACACCTACATACACTCATTCTGTCTCCTTCCTTTCCTCCATTTTTCAAATAAGGTAGATTCTCTCTACCTTTTTATTATGTAACCCACATAATGTGCCTGACATTGCACCAGATGATAAACACCCAAACCATGAACAAAATTAACGCTTCCCTTCTTTCTTATTTTGCTAAACTTCCTCTCCTCTTGAGTCCTCATTTCTCCAATGTCCTCCGCACAGCAAAAGCCCTCAACTGAAGGAGGTAGTTGTGGTATTTAGTGACCCTGGGATAGTATTAGTATAAATGAAGTTGGAATGTCATGATCTGAGTTCCATTGTGGAAAAAAACTGAGACAGAATTGCAATCTAGTACTGGGAATTCTACAAATGAGATCTGTTATATGTGGACAAGCTAAAGATAACTCCAATCAATGCATAGCTTTTAAGGTATCATGTTAGCTATCATGAAATCTGTGTGAGGAATAGGAGTCATGTATATTATTCTCATGCAGAGACTCTGGTCCTGCCTTGCTTCTGTTCCTTAGTAGCTATTTAATTCCAGGCAATGAATTTAATCCCTTTGTCTCTGAAATTCTGTACATTATTATTGCAAACATCTGTAAGAGCAATTCCTGGCCTATGGATTTTATTGCCCCTGATAGCCTTCCTACTTACGCAGTCTATGATTTGAGGGATTTTACATACTCTCCAGGGAATACATCTTGGTGGTCTGTCCAGTCTTGCTTTACAGACTATCTTGTCTTCAAATGCCACCACTGTTTGAGTACATCCACCTGATTTAGTGATTTTCTCTCAGTCCTATTCACTGTGTGGCTGTGGTAGGTGAAGTTTTTGTTTTGTTTGGGTCTAATTCCTGTTGCCTCACACTGCTTCTTGAAAACAATACAGTAGTTTGAATGAAGTGAGATGAGGATAAATATTGTCCTCCCAGCAATGGTAGCCAAAGTTCAGCAAGGAGAGAGTGGGATAATGACCCATTTCCTCTTCTGTAAGCATGGGTGGCAGCCAAAGGTGCTCTGCTGAGTTCTACTTCCTGTGTACGCTCTGGATCACTGTGTGTGCGGCTGCAGCCAAGGCTTAGAGAGGATGCCAAGTGGGATTTCACACCAGGACTAGAGGAAGGCAAAGACAACAGAGTGAGCCTCCCCTCTCTTCACCCTATTCCCACTCTTTAGCAACCCAGAAGGAAGACTCCTCTATAATAAACATTTTCAATGGAACACCATCTTAGTTTGCCAAGAAGATGAAGAAAATGTCAACAATTCCTTTTGCTTTGTGTCCCTGCAAGAATTCCAGGCAATTAGAATCAGTGCAAGTGAGCGAGCACACAGTGGTTCCTGCCTGCTACCGACAGAAACATCCCCTAGGATTCATTTCTCAGCTTCCAAAGACCTCAGCCCATGCCACACCTGTAAACAGGGCCTTGTGGATTCTCAAGTTTACTGTTGACGTTCAAATAACGCCTGGGGATTTATGAGGTGAAAAAGACCTCACAAGTTAAATGGAAAAAGGATTGCGGAGGGAAGTAAGCTTAACCATAGTATCCTGTTAGCAAAATCCATGCTGGAAGAGGCAGGAGATCTGGCCACAGCACCGGCGCTGCACACAGCTGCTGGGGTGGGGTGCTGCGCCATGAGGCACAGGTGGCCTGCAAACCAGCTGAAGAAAGCGGGTAATTATTTTCTTTGCCTCCATTTTTTTATCTGTAAAATGATTTCTAGAGGGTTGATTCAAAATAGAATGATTTAACACAAGATATTTGGTTAGAATTTTGGAAATACGCAATTGTTATTGATGTGATAATCATAGGGGAGGAGTGTTTCGTGAACAAGTCAAGGAAAAGCACAGTCCCTTGGAGTTAGAAAAGTGACAGAACATGGGGAAAGAAGAGCATGCTAATCTTAACTCATGGAAGAGAGATGGAAATGTGTGCCAGATTGAGATAGTAAAATACAAAAGACCTCATAAATAATACAGTGACCTGTGATTTCACTTTATTTTAATGTGTAGTGATTTTTAAATGAGAACTAGAAGTACATCTAACAATCAAATTTTTTAAACCAAGGATTTAGAAATAAGCTTGAAAATTAGATCCTAAGGAAGTGTCAGAATCATTGAAGCAAAGTACGTATTAAATCAGATGCCAAACTCAAGGGGACAGGAAAATCCTAGAAAATGTTATTTGTCTGCCTTACTTCCTTATACATCACACTAATGGGAGCTGTATTAGTGAAGCAATTTATGAACAGCTAAGTATATTACAAATCTGACCAAGCCCGGTGAACACTGTGTGCGTTGGTCATTGCCATCCTCATCATGGACACCTGTGTTTCTGTGGGAGAACTTGGCAGTGACAATGACAACACAGCTCTGGGAAAGGACCAGCTGATGGCCTTCCTGCGAGAACATGGTCTCCAAACGCACAGGACAGTCACCTCATGCAAAAGAACTCAAAGTGGGCTTCATCGGACCGTGCCACTGCTGCACAGGCAGTGGGACCAGTATTCTGTTCAATCAAATCTTGACTCTCACTGGCGTTTTAGATAGCTACTGGAAAAACTGGCAAGAAATCAACATATATAGAAACCGTATTAGTAGACATATCTTAGGATACTGTGTGTGTGTATGTTCATACACATACATGTTAGGATGTTTTAAAAGGTCTATGAAAAATGAAATTAGAGAATAAGTTTAGTATGGTGGAAAAAGTTTCGAAATCCATACCTATGAAAACTATTCAAAAAGTTCATGGGAAATATATACTATGGGAGAAGGCTATGCATAAATTTTAAAACCTTCTATACTGACAAAAACTGAGTGTTAATTCCATTTTGAAGCACCCCTACATGTACGTCACTGTATTAACTTTACTAATTGTTTTTACTGAGCATTTTGAGAGACAACTAAATGAAATGAAGACATTGGGAATTCTCTTTTTCCCGTATCAGCAGATATAAATGCTGATGACTGCAAACTGATAACGAAGCATTAAACCTGTTCTCTTTGGAAGACAACTTACAGATGGCTGACCAGGGCGCTGAACTGCTCATTGTGAAGTCGTGGTGTCTAGATGCCATCTAAAGCAAAATCATTATAAATACATACTTCCTTGATGGAAGGATAAAGATATATTTTCTACCCTATCACTGAAGGGATACATCCCAGTGAAGGTCATGGTTGGCAGTGGAAGATGAGGCAATGGCGAGGTACTGCCAGAAGGATGATACCATCGTATGTCTGTTTAACAACCAGGTAAAAATGTAAGCTATACAGTCATGAAATTAGGAGGTACCAGAAGCCCTCAGGCTGTGTGGCTCATAGTTCTTACCAATCAATCATGTGGACAAGCTAAAAGGGATAGTTACAATAGTACAAGTTTTAAAAATCTGAAAATATTCTGTTCATAATTCCATAGATTTCACCTGCCATGTCACACATAGATTATGGGCATTTGTCTCAAATGAAATAGAAAGAGCAATGTCAGGAGACTCCTGGCAAACACCTTAGAAAAACAAAGACAACACAATGTGGACTATCACCTAAATTATGTGTAAGCATCTGTACTCTAAGGGAAATTCAGCCAGCGGCTTATCAGCCTAAGCTTAAGTTCACATAGACGCTAGGAAGTGCTCAGCCCCACCTGCAGCACGCAAACACTCAGTCAATGCAGGTCGCCCTGCAAACTCCGGCAGACGAATGACATGTTTAGATAGGTGCGGCTGAGTGTTTATCTCCAGACTTAGCTGTGCTATAGCCCAGATGCCAAGAGAAAATGTTTGTGGTCCTGGAGAATTGAAATCATGTATACCATTTCCATGAGAAATTTAAACAACAACAACAGAACAACAAAAAAAAAATCTTTGCCAAGCGCCTACAGCATCACAGTAGAGCCATTCAATGAGAACAGCTTTACCATTCTGACACCTTTAAAATATCCTATGAGTTTATGCCTGTCTGGGCAAAATACAACGATACTACATGTACTAAGTCAAAGTTGGTAGAAAATTTGAATCCCACTCAAATTCTTAAAAAAAAAAATATTGCCCCAACATTCACAATAAATAATGTTATGATGATTTGCTAATTTTCCCACTTCCTATAATCAAGCCTTGCAACACCAAAGGCTCAAAGGAGTGCCATCTTTCCTCTGTCTGAACACCTGTAGGTCTCTAACCTGTTGACTAGCACAGTGGCATTTCCAAGGCTTAAGGAATGATGATAGCTTTTCTTCATCTTACCTTTGGACTTGAGAGAAATCTCTTTAGATTTTGAAATGAATTAGTCATAGGCCCAAATTTACAAATCCTTACTAAAAGGACGGGAAAAAGGCACATTTTGAATTGTTAGCAGTAGGGACTGGCTCTTCCCATTGATGGCCTCAGGTTTGTTTTATTCTGAGACACTGGTTCATCTCCCAGTGTCTTTCCTGACGGTCCCACCTCTTCTACATCAACTAATCACACCACCCACCTTTACAGAGAGCTTCTGCTTTTCACTGTCTAAATGCAAAAGCAAGAAGGCACAAGACAGTCAGGACAGGTGCGAACTGATCCATCAGGGTTTTTCAAATATTAACTTCTAACCTTATCAATTAAGGGTCACCACTCTTTGGAATGACTTCCAGCAGCATATCCTAAAGCAAAGTATCATTGACAAGTATAGGCAGAGCCTCACTCCTACTGGATGCGCTCACAGACACTGGAAGGAAGTCAGGCAAATTCTGCATGATTGACACACATGGAGAGAGCTATTTCATCAGGCTCTTTTAAAAGAAGCTTCTTTTTGTAAGAACTGAATCACTATTTGTGTGTGTGTGTGAGAAATACGACAGATTTGTTCCTCTCTTTTGCTCTCTCCCTTTCTCTGTCTTAGCATTGGCACCCTATCTGTTCTCACGCTGCTTTCCATAATTGGTCTCCGAGTAGAAGAAGCTGCCACCTGTTCACAAATATCACAAATGCGTCTCCTTTGGAAGTTTGCTTTAGTGGAACAGCGACGGGTTCGTGAGCCTCAGCAGCAGCGTCACCTCTCCATACGCACACATCACACCTCTCACTTCTTACAATGAAATAAGGGTTATATTTAAAGGATAGCAATTCAGTTAACATCTTGCTTTTACTTTAAGTGAGTTTTCTATTTTATTATTTCCACTTTGCTGTTTTATCTCTCTCCCACCAAGAAGGTGTCCTGTCAGGATTAAGAAATTAAAGGCAAACATAATTCTGTTTTAAGGACACTCTCGATGCAGGGCATGGTGATCAGATTTCTGCTATATCTTAGTTTATATAATATTAGACTTCTAAAATGAGACATTTCTTCATTTCCAGTTCTTCAAAAGATTGAAAATAATTAACAATATCACCAGTTTAATTGGCCAAAATTAAATGTAATAGTATAGGAGTATTCCAAAACACTTCCAGAGTAGTAGACAATTATCTTTTGTGAAAGAGTGCTTAAAGAAAACCAGTCCCCTTGAGCTAAAGACTTGGTGATAAAGTTTCTATATGAATTAATCCATGGAAGAACTAAATTACAAAGACAGTGTTGTGGCACAGTTAAGCCACTGTCTACAATGCCAGAATCTCATGAGCGCCACCAGTTCAAATCCCACCTGCTCTGTTCCACTTCCACTCCAGGTCTCTGTTAATGCTGCTGGGGAAGCAGTGGAAGATGGATGGTTAGAGTGCTTGTCACATACATAAGAAATCGTCTGGAATTTCAAGCTCCCGTCTTTGGCCTAGCCAACCCTGGCCATGGTACCCATGTGTGAACTCAGAGATAGAAGATATCTCTCTCTTTCTGTATTTCTGTATCATTGTAACTCTGCCTTTCAAATAAATAAACAAGCCTTTTTTTAAAAGTTTGTTTCTAAACTTAAAAGAATGCAATTAGTCAGGAAACATAAATATCATCCTATTTTCCACTGGAAACACTCCCAGCACAACATTGCTCCCCCTCCCACTGGCAGCGAGGGACCTGAGGGGGACACCTGAAACTGCAGGTGGTACCAAATCCTAAATGCTCATGCAGCGCGTTTTGTTCCTATTTATTCTAGGTCTTGGCAGTGTCAACACAGGGTTGTTTTCCCTTTCCTGCAATCATCCCAATTACTAATCCCTAAAAGGACAGTATTTTCAACTCAAACCCCAGAAAGACAGAGGCAATACCCGATAACTTGACTGACTACCACATCACATAATTACACAAAATTTCCAAGTTGTATAAATACAATTGCCACATTTTTACGACACAGTGTTAGTGGTAAAACAAACACAGAATATATAGCAGAAATGGCAAGATTATTTACCTTTGCATGCTCATTGGACCCCTATTTTTGTATTATTTTAAATATTGAAAAATAAAAGTTCAACAGCCAATATGTCACAATCGTTCGTTTATGTCTCTAATATAGACTTTGAATCTTACTGAAAGGCATCTTGAAATTTTAAGACCCAAGACATTTATTTTTCCAGTAAAGGAAATGAAATTCCATAACATCTGAAAATGAGAGCAAGAAACAGTTTGAGTTTGTCTACTCTTGTGTCTTTGCTAAAGTGGCCTGGCCTGCTGACTTGGATTAACAGTTGTCAGATGAACGTGTTAATGAAAGCCAAGACAAAAACTGAAAATAAAAAACCAGAACTGCTTCATGTACCTTAGATGTTTATAAGCAATATCTGTTTGATCTTTGAAAAGTTCAGTTCAAAACCAGTTCATAGAGGTCTGCAAAGAATGTCCAGAACCATGGAGAGCAGGAGAAATTGGACAGCTCTCCCAGCGACTGGGACAGTGGAGACTTTAAGGTGGACTCTTGGAGAGATTTCCTCAACCTTGGAACAAAGAAATCAACAGCAGCATTCCGGAACTATCAAAACCATTTAAACACTACCTTCAAAATATGCTCCACATTGAGAACCTTAGGATGACGTTGGGTCCCCAAACCCCAGGCACTGATGCAGCTGGGCTACTGGCAGTTGCTCTCTGCCCTCTTCTCTTGTCTTCACATTTTCCCCAGACAGAGGTAGAAAAAAAGCAGATCACAAACAGCTGTTTCATCCACTCTCCCCCATTTCTCAACCCTTCCTTCCCTAATCAGTGGTCCACATGGGCATGTATCTTTCTTAACTACATAAACATCATCAAACTCAAATTAATTATTCAAAATTAGTTTGTTTTCTCTATAAAAAATTGTGCATAGTAATATAAAGTTGAGCAACACAATTCTTGTCTGAATGCACTTGCTGATGTAGATTTTACACTAATATTGTTGCAATGAGCTAACTGGTGAAAAGCAGATATGAAAGATTGACAAGGGAGCAGATATTGCTCACTGGTGGCCTCTGGTAAGTCTTCACAGCTTAAGTAGTATGTGGCTTAGGCCTCGCAAAATTGTTAGAATGTCAATTACTAAAGGAGTTCGAAAGGTTCCAAGAATGTTCTAGGAAGAACGAGTTTGAACAAAGTCACAAAGTGAGGCTCCATAGAGCAAATGGTGGATGGCTTGCAGGAGTGTAGTTTTCCAAATTAATTAGACATCTGCCTGGAAGAGACACCAGAGCCAAGTGGTGAAAGGTCCTCAAGTCCATACTTACTATTTTAGGCCTCATAGACACAGAGCTACCACCAAGAAAATAACACTGTGAAAAGCCATCTGAGTCGTTCTGGTTGCAACATCCAGGAGAAAGCAGAAATCAGAACTTTCCTCTTGGTTTCTCAAGCATGCTGGGTCTCACAGACAATAGACACCTTCTTGAAAAGACCCAAGATGTTGACTGGACAATCACTTCCTTATGAAATAACAACTTTGAACGTGTGTGTAAGACACAGCTATACATAGGCTGGTATAAGCAGTGAGAGGAAACGAAAACAGGCTGTTGTATTGTGAGGATGTTCTGAAAATGTAGGTGGTATTAAAGATTTTTAAGAACTAAATGCTCTCTGGGAAGCCAGGAGAAATAAATTATTCTGAGAAATCTATCAATTTTCTAACAGCAATGATGCTAAATACATTAGAGCATCTATGATGCCAAGAATCTGAAAGTAGAAATACACAAGCTCTCCCTTCCTCCCTGCCCACCTCAAGCGCCTCCAACCTCACTTTATGTTGTGTTAGAATCTTGTTCACCCAGTCCAAGACACCAACATCTCCCAGGATATTACAAATCACAGCTAACACACACAGATTCTTTTATTTTCATGCCAAAGCAACTTCAGCCTGATTGTAAAATCCTGATTTAACATTCTCACCAGACATGGAGAAAATAGAGAGAATTTGATGGAGCTTGCGCATTAGATAAGCACTTCCCAATGTGTTAGTGTTCAACTGCATTAATGATTAAAAAAAAACTGAGTGGTGTGAATTTAATTTCCAAACATAAGTGCAAACTGTAACATGAACAGTAAGGTAAAATGGATTTTTATTTTGAACTAAATATTAACATATGTAATACTAGTGTGATGGCAGAATGCTGTTTTTAAAAAGAAACACAAGCATGAATCATGCTTTCCTTGTCATAAAAAAAATGTACAAATAACCCTTCCCATTCTACTGGAATCCTGCAGTAATCTCCTATTGAGACTTAGACTCAGGACCTCCAGAGAACAGATGGCCAAGACTTTATCTTCTTTGCTGATCACAGCGTGAGGCAGTGAAACTTGGTCCCATAGTGCAATCACTTGAAATATAATGCTTATTGGGATCTCCTATTTGCCTCTATTTTTTCAGGGGAAAAAAAGTTTTATTTTTAACAACAATAAATATTTCATTTTATTTGGCCTGTCCCTGCACACAGAGTTGGAGGACGCAAAGGCAGCAGACACAAGCCTGTCTGTTGCATTTTGAGGATGTGCAATCAGCAACCCAAATTTCTTCCCTTCTGGTCTTTGTTGTCGAGCAGATTTGCTTAGAATTCTGCACTAAGGACAAAATAAGCTGAACAAATCCCTTGGAGAAGGAAGACGAAAGACAGCACCAGTGCCAGGGTCTAAGAAATTATTATCTTTAACAGATACGAAATGATTGTGGGAGGATATTTTAGCATATTTATTCTTGTTACTTGCTTTTTGGAAATGACATGAGGGGATAGCCGTTTAGGTAGCTTTAACATTTTCTAGATTTCTCGGTTACAGGTGCAGATGGAATTTTTCTAACCTCAAAACCCAGGTATTCTGAGCACCAACGTGAAGCCACATGTCGAAAACTCCACATCTGATTTCAGATGGCAGCTGAACGCACAGTGAAAATATTGTACCAAATTACCTTCAATTTATGTGTGTATCATAATCTAGGAAGCATACTATGCTGCCTGTCACACATGTACACCTGTAAATATTCCAAAACAGGAAGGAAAAATCAAGGTTTATCCTCCTGGGACATTCGGTCTTCACCTAATTAGACATATACACTGAAGGACATATGTTAATTTTGCAATAGAAATTCCTAATAAGAGCAGAAGAATTACAAATATGGTAGAAATGAAGAACTGTAACAACTGTTTTCTTTTAAAAATTTATTTATTTGTAACAATGATTTTCTTTTCAAGATTTATTTATTTTGATTGAAAAGGCAGATGCACAGAGAGAAGGAGATAGAAAGGATCTTCCATCCACTGGATCACTCCCCAGATAGCCACAGTGCCCATAGCTGAGTTGACCATAAGCCATTAGCCAGGAGCTTCTTCTAAGTTTTCCACACGGGTGCAGGGTCCCAAGGCTTTGGGTCATCCTCTACTGCTTTCCCAGGCCATAAGCAAGGAGTTAGGTGGGAGTCGAGCAGCCTGGACATGAACCGGCACCCATGTGGGATGCCTGTGCATGGAGGTGGAAGATTAGTCACTTGAGCAATTGTGCTAGGTCCTGTAACAACGGTTAAATTGCCTTAATGTAAGACACATGCATCCAAGTTTACCTTGCTCCCATTTTACTTGGAAGGAAATTTAGGAATACAAAAATGTAAAAAGAAAAAATATATAAAGAGAATCTGTGGAGTACATGTTTATATTCCTGAGTTATAGAAAATGCAACCCAGGGCTGTGATTGTGAAGCCTCCATTAAACCTCCACCTGCAGAACCGGCTTCACATATGGACACCGATTCCAGTGTCAATTGCTACGCCTCCAATCCAGTCCCATGCTACCTGCCTGGAAAAGCAGCGAAGGATGTTCCAGGTACTTGGGTCCCAGGACCCAAGTGGTAAGCCCAAAGCAGGTCCGGGCTATCAGCCCATGCCATTGTGGCCATTTGGGAAGTGAATCAGCAGATGGAAGAGTCTAACTCTCTCCTTTCTCTATAACTCCTATAACTTTGACTTCCACAAAAGAAAAAAAATTACATAATCTAGGAAAGCAGTGTGGCCTAGCACAGTGTGCCCTAGTGAAGCTGTTAGGGCAGGACTGCTAAGCAGCTTTGTTTTATTTCCAATCCAGCTGAGAAGATGCCCCGAGTACTTGGGCCCCTTGCTCCCGCACCAGCACCAGCCATTGTAGCTCTTCAGGGAATGAGCCAGCCAATGGAAGTTCTGTCCCTCTTTTTGTCATCCTGCTTTTCAAATAAATAAACATCAACAAACATAAACAAAAACATAATCATGTCAAAAATCACATTTTTTACTCATAATTTATTGTGCCGCATATGGTAAGCAGCCTTTCAAAGACAAATTAAGAAACACACAAGCGAGCTTTTGAACAATAATCTTCACAAAGTCAACTCCAGACAGGTTGGGAGGTCTTTGCAATACGCTGCAGCATGTTGAGGAATGCACGGCTGGCTGGAATCCTCTCCAGCAGGAATAAGGCTCACAGTGAGACTGGGGAGACCGTCAAGGCTTAAAATAGCACAAACTAGGGAGAAGCCGACAGACGGTACATGTAGTAAACATTACCAATTTTACGCTTGTTATTGGTGGTGCTATATAACTGAGCATATTTATGGACACAAAGTAATGCATGATGCTCTCATACATTATGAAAATAATGAGGTCAAGGCAACCACCTTAACCCTCATCCAAAACCTCTGAGGTCTTACATGATGAGAATGTGAGAGAGGTGGTTCCTGGCCACAGTGAAAGGCACAGCTCTCAGCCCTGTCCTGCCATCACTGTGCAGTGCGGGTGCCAAATCTCCCTTTGATAAGATTAGCTTTGACTGTTCTTGACATCTATAGTAAAACACTACTTTCAAGATCATATCCAAAAACGCTATTTCATCGTGCTCCTTCCAGGAAGACGTGTGTGTAGTGTGCCTTGATTGTGTCCCGTGGTGTGTGGTCCCTTGTGACTGAGATATACTTGACATGTTAGAACAATGTTCAGACCCACACCCAGAGGACACAACTACTCAGCGTGCACACTTCTCCCATTTCACAACTCCACTCCACAGGCTGAAAACTGTTTAGTTTTTCATATCAGATATTTTAAAGGGTTTTTAAGAAAAAACAGAAAGTTGTCTAAGCAAATAAAGAAGTCTTTCCAGCCATCCCTCTATGGTGAGAGCATATTTTCACAGCAATAAATTTTTACCAAACATAATGACTTTTAGAACCTCCAAAGTGTTGCATCCACACGGTTGCTTCTTTTACAAGTTTAAAATTAACTCATAGTTGAATTAATATTTTCAATATTTTTAATAATAACTGATATCACTGGGTTGTAACTTCAGAAAAAGATATAAATTTCAATGACATGGAGATAGGAAACAACCATAAAGCAGATAATTTGGTGCCAGAAGTAACACAGGTCAAAATGATTTATTTACACAGACAGCACCAAGTATGACTCCTGTATAAAACAAATGCCTGCTATTGTCACAGCTGGGAGAGTGACCTTTTCAACTTTTTCAGGCTCCACTTGCGTGAATTATTGGCAATTTCCTCAGTATTGGGAAGGCACCCCTTTCCTTGGCACGATGCTCTCGCAACCTCCTTGTGCACATAGTAACTAGATAAAAATTAGATGAAGAGAAACTTGGAAGTTTGGGTAAGTGCAGACCAGTTTTTGCCAGAACTTCTTTATAACCAAACTGTGGAATCTCTGAGTGTCAATCTGAACACTCAAGTGCAGTCTAAAAAGTGCCCTGGAAATGGTTCTGGTCCCTGGTGCTTTTAAAAGGGTCATCTTGGATGAGCACAGGAAAGGAAGGGTGAACACAGGATAGCCCTAGAAAATCATTTCCTTTGGCAGAGAAGCACCAGTACTGGTCTCTTGGTTCTTACATGTTGAGGAACTAACTCTTCAACAGATCCTGCCTGGTACCAGTAACTCACAGGGAAAAGCACAACCAAGGCACTGGGTTTGAAGCACTTCATGCAATGGAGGAAAATGTGTTGACCTGGTTGGTTCCGCAGGTTTCCCCTGAGCTAGCTGGATTCCTCAGGCACTTGCACCAGCTGGGTTTGTCTCCAGCAATTACTTCTGTATGTTGAGTGGGCTTTGTGTTATATTGCATGTCTATGAAACTACTTTCCCTTTCCAAAACACTTTCTTTTTTTTTTTTTTAAGGAGATTTATTGTATTTATTTGAAAAGCGACAGGGAGGGGAAGGGAACCTTCCAAGTGGTTACAGCAACCAGGGCTGGGCCAGTCTGGGCCGTGTCAACACCGATAACCTGGAGCTCCAACCGGACGCTACTGGGGCTTTCCTGCTTTTCTGGTCAGAATATCAGGAGAGTAAACATGGAAGCAAAGCACGCAGGCTGTGACCCAGCACTGGTACAGTTTGCTGGTGTCATAGCAAGCAGTTTAACCTGCTAAGCCACAACATCTGGCTCCTCCAAAGTGCTTTCAGTTTATCATTTAATTTGCCCCACATAACAGTTCCATTTTAAAAATGAAGAAGTTGCAGCTGACACATTTTAGCTTTTTTGCCTGACATGATGAATCTTGAGAGCCAAACATGGCCACCTGGGCTCACATCTCTGTTTTTCACACTACCAGGCTTGCCTCTAGAAAATTCTGAACCCTTACAGCGCCTGTCTGATTTCACTCCTGTTTTTAACAAGTTCAGAAATACTGTGAGGCTCTTATCCTGATGAGTTGCCAAGCAATTGAAAGAACTAACAGAACTATCAGACTGAATGATTCACAATGGGGTTTTCTGGGCAAATATCTCGATGATCTATCAATTATTCCATTTGTTATAAAGTTAAGTGAAGGTATTTATCAAAACCTCACACTTTCTTTGAGAATCTGGAGTGGGAATAGGTTATATGGTGGGGAGAGGAGGCTGGAGGCAAAATAAGGTTAAACAAGAAATCCAGTGCAAAGGCTTAAGCCTCCTATGTGACTCACTTGTGCCTCACTGTGAATAACTTTGCCCCATCCCTACTGTCTATCTGCCTTGGCAGGGCCGACAGGGGAAGGCTGACAGTGCAGAGGTCAGCAGGTGGTATAGGGCACACACAGTTCCTAGAAGCATTTTTAAATACAAGGCCAGAGGATACTAACAGAAAAACTACCTCAACAGTGTTGGTGGAGCAAACAATGTCAGTAACAATCAAATGGGAGCTAAACTTAACAGGGACATCTCCCTCTGCATACTGACACCAGGTCACTGGGCACTTTGAGTTGATATTTCGCAGATATTTCTTCTTTTGCTACTCTATCATGTCCTTCTGATTAATTAAATTCCTCTCTGGAGCAGAAATGTATCTACTGTCTGAAGGAGCACCAAGATGTTTACAGAAAATGTGTTTTATGAAAAATTATCTGTAGATTTTGAAACATTTTTTACGCTGAAACAAGCTCAAACTGACTAATTTTCACACATCTGGGCAGGATTAAGTTCAAGGTATTACTGAAAACCACGTCAACAGGGTCTTTAAAAACAACAGCTGTGAGGGCAGCCAAACCAGCATCAGTTCATGGGGAAGAAGCGTGACATTGCTGACGCTTCATAGAACGTTGACAAGCACAGGGTCCCCATGGTCATAACTTACAAATGGGTAACTCGTGTTGGGAAGCGATGAGACGATGCTGAACAAGCCTGCAGACCCTCCATATCAGGTTTTGATGACACAGATTCATCTTGTTTGCACTGTCATTGAAAAAGGACCAAGCGATTCCCACCAGCAAGCATAATGTGTCTTTGGCTTGAAACACTGGAGAAAACATTCCATTCAAAGTTAGACACCAAAGTGGTCTTCTTCCGTCCAGCGACAGACAGCAGTGGAACATTCAATGGGAATTTTAAGCAGAGAGCCTCAAGTTCCTAAAGCATTGACTTGAAGAATTACAGCCTAAGGCGAAACAAGGCTTTTGCTGCATTATCCTGAAGATAGAACACAACCAAACCCATGGCTACACAGAGGAGGAGGTGGACCACTCAGGAGCAGAGGTAAGAGCGGCTTGTTTGTAGGAGGCTCAAGCCCCTTTCCGTGGGGTCCAAAATATGATAACGCATGCTTCTGATGAGAGTATTTTCATTCAAGAATGTTATCTAATTTTGAAAGGCAAGCTTCATCAGAAAAATCCTTAACCATCACTATGATGTGCCTGATCAATCAAAAAGCAAGGTTATGTAATTTAGATAATAAACTAGTAAAAGAGAACAATAGCTTACAATTGGTTCTGTGATAGCCTCTACCCAGATGGACAAGAGAAAGACAAGAAATAAGTAAGAAACATCAGAAAGTAAAAATTAATTATAGATATTAAAGAGACAATAAAGGATATGGTATGAACGGCTGCATAATAATAATTTTAAAACATTAACTGATGTGGAAAAACTCTAAAAATTGTAACTTAACTCCAGAAGAAATAGTACATATTACCTTATAATCATTAAAGCAATTCCATAAGGGAAATTTGGTCTTCTAGAGAATATCCTACCAAATATTGGCGGAAATAATTACCATTAAAGTACACAAAAATTCAAAGAATTAGAAACAGGGCAACTTCCCCCAAGTCCTTTTTTTTTTTTTAAAGTCTGAAACAACATTTATACAAAAACAAACTAAACTTTTACAACAGGGAAAGAGATGATGCCATTCTCACTCAGGAAACTTTTATCCATAAATCTAAACCAAACATTAGCACAGCAAATTCATGTGAACTGCAGATTGCTTTATGATGAGAAAAATCAGCAAATGAAAAGTGGATATGTTACCTACATTAGCATAGTAAAAGAGTACGACCACTCAAGTTCAACTGCTCATAAATGTTTATGAATATTTGCATTACCTTGCTTATTAATTATTTTAGTTCATAAATAATATTTGTGTATATTTCTGAGGGACACTATGACGTGTTGATGTGTACATGGCAGAAAGATCCAGTCAAGTTAATATGTCTGTTATGCTGCTTAATTACATTTTTTGCTGAGGAATTGAAACATCTACTGTTTTGGCAATTTTGAAATGTATTGCACATCATTGTATAACATAACAAATTACTAAAGCATGTTTTCCTGGAAAATTTGTAATTCCAAATTAGTATGTGTACATTATAAATATTTTCATGTGCATATACAGGTATATGAATATAGGGAAAGAGTGCACTTGAAATGGAAGGCAAATTTCTAAGGATTTAGAAAACTATGAAAAATCTATAGCAACTCTAATACTGAATTAAATTATTAAAATAATTTCCTTTAAGAATAGAAACAACATTAAAATGCTTATCATCATTACTTTTGCATTGAAGTAGACACTAGCTAAATAAACCAGTAAGAATAGAGAAAAATGTATCTGGAGTAAAGCAATTATAAAGTTTAGCACATTTGAAGAGGACAATTTTAATGTGAAGAATCTCTTGTATTTCTGTATATCAGGAAAACGTATTAGTCCATTCAGAAATTTAGTAGGTCATTGGGGAAAGGGAAAGTTTTCATAACTGATTTGGGACCATTGATTACCTCATGGGAACAAAAATGATGTCACTGTCTTTCATAACATGCAGGATTCGATCCCAGGTGGATTACAGACTGGGGAGTTTTGTAAGAAACACGGGTCGGGGAGTTGCTTGGTAAATGTCTGTGAGGTCTGTTAACTCTGCAGTAGGAGTGGGGAACATCTGGTCCGCAGGCTTTTTGAGACCCATAAAATCGTTTGTTCTGGTCCTGCCAAAGCAACCCTAGGACTCGAAATTCAGTAAGCCTCTAATAAGCTAATGTTTAAGTTGATAATTTTGTACAGCCTGTGAATGAGGTTATAAATATCCACAAGACTGCTGGCAGAAAAAGAAGTTCCCCACCGTAACTGTACCGTATGATGCGAGACTGATGTCTTTGTTGCTGCCCTGTCTGGATGGTCTCCAGCACAGTGCAGAAGTCCCATTGCCAATGCCCTGGATTCTATGTCTCCTTTTACATTTAGTTACATTTTTAAGATTCATGTTAATTTTTTTTTCCTCTGAAAGAGTAAACACAGAGATAGGGAGAGACAAAACGTGGTAGCAACGTGGTCCACCTGCTGGTCTATTCCTCAAATGGCCCTAACAGGGCTGGCACAGGCCGGAGACTCCCTTGTGGAGAACAGAATTCCTGGCATTTGAATCACCTGTCGCTGCTTTCTGTCACATCAGCAAGGAGGTGATCAGGAACAAGGCAGCAGGGACTTGAACCAGCACCCAGAAGGAATACTGGCAATACCCCGTTGTTACAACACTGGCTCCAAGGACTCCTAATATTTGCTTTATATCTTAAATGGTATTCACTTGGATGCAAATGTATTCATGATTTTTAAATATTCCTGCTATTTTGGTCCCCTTAGCAATCATCTTTGTGGGTTTTGAAGTTTTTAAGTCCATCTTAGCTCATATTATAGCTACTCCAGCCCTTTTTAAATTTCTTTTTCCGTCTCTTCATGTCAGGTATGCTTATAATACGGACATTTGCTCACTAAACGGTATGCATGTTTCTCACAGGCTTTGGCCATTCTTTTGGATTCTTTTCTACTTACTTTCCTTTGACTGAATTACTTCAAAGGCATTGTCCGAAGGATCCAAAATTCTTCCACTTGCTTTATTCTGTTGCTGAAAACCTCAAATGCATTCTTTATTTTTTGATAAAAATTTTTAGCTCCAAAATTTCTGAGTGATTCTTTTAAATGATTTTTCCGTTGAATTTCTCACTTAGAACATACACTATTTCCCTTGATTTTTAAAGTGTTCTTCCGTATCTCACAAGGACCCTTATTTTGAAGCTTTTCTAGGTTTTACATAGTTTTCCTATAATTTAGCATCCATTGTATTATTTTGCTTTATTTTTCAGAAATAATGGTACTTATTTTGAAGCTTTTCTAGGTTTTACATAGTTTTCCTATAATTTAGCATCCATTGTATTATTTTGCTTTATTTTTCAGAAATAATGGTACTAAGAACCACAGCTACAGAGGTGCAGTGTACAGAGTGTGTCTCATCCAGGATCCACAGGAAAAGCACTCATCCTGCTAGGACGGTGCACGGGCAGCAGCAAGCCTGCAGCACTGAACACTAACAGAGCTTTCTCAGCGCGCACGTTCCTGGAATTTGCAGAGCTAACAGTCACAGCCCCGAAGTTGCAAAATACAGTGAAGTCTTTATCTAGAGTTCGGAGGTGGAGTGCCAGTGATGCTGAAGACTGTGGGCTGGCAGCCGTCAGCATGAAACAGCAGAAGGCAGATAAGGCCTTTCAGGTCTCACCAGTGGGTGCAAATTACCCCAGGGATCAGAATAGCAACAAGCACACTCCTAGAACTCAAGGGAACTGAGCGGAATACCCTCAATCCTCAGCACACGCAAGAGCAATGCTAGGGCTTGTGTCCTGGCCCCCCAACACTCCGTTATAGCAACAGAAGGCGACTTACGACACAGTGGCTCCTGGCGCTAATACTTAGAAAGCAGAACGAAACTTCCCAAGAGCATGTGACCCAAATGCCCCATCATCTCACACCTGCGCCACGCAGATACTTCCTGTCTGCCCTGGCAGGTGCGGGGATCCTAGTGGCAACACTGGTGCTGGCTCTCCCCTGTACAAAATCAGCAGTAGCTCAAGTTGGAGGTTTGGGGGACTGGAACTGGGAACGTGGGTGTTTTTTTTGGAACAAAGAAATGATTCAGAATCATTCTTTAGATTTTTAAGCTAGCTCTCAATAAGAATTCTAAAATAAGGGTCTCTGTAGGTTCTCCTTGAAACACTTGAACATAGGCCATCTTAATTAATGCATAAAATGTTCAAAAATACTGTATAAAGAGTTGTGTCATGAACATGAGGGTTCTTTACATAACTTCAACAATGGTAAGTTCATGGCCAATTCTTTAACTCTGTGGACAGTCTGCTTGACTGAAATATTTTGAATCTAATTTCACTCCACTCATCATTTTGTCTCTAAATGTCAAAAATGAATCTCAGAAATATAAGAAATTTTTTCCTTATAAACACCATGCCATTTTATACCACAAAAAAGTACATTTTCTGTTTCATTTTGTTCTTAATCCTATAAATTGACCATTTACAATTGTACATATTTATAAACCATTAATGGATATTATGATGCATGAACATAATATGGAACAATTAAATAAATCTAATTAACATTTCCATTGCCTCAAATGATTATATTGTTGTACAGAACATTTGCAACTCATGCTCTCAGAAGATTTGGAAATACTTTTTAAACTACATTCACTTCATTTGCACGAATTATAAGCTCTTCAAAGACAGCAGACACAGGACTTCAATAAATATGCTACATAGGAGTACGCAGCACTGAAAAAGAATCAATCAAACCAAAATATTAGAAAAGGAGAATTTAATAGAGAAAATTAAAAATACAATGGGAACTCTCAACAATAGAATGACTGAGGCAGAAGAAAGGATTTCTGAGCTGGTAAACACCACAAGTAAAAAGGCCCAAACAGTTAGAAATCTGGAAGAAGAACTGACTGAATTAAGAAACCATCCAAGAATTAAGTGACATCATCATAAGGCCAAACATAAGGACGATGGGAGTCCCTGAAGTCATGGAAAGAGACGCTGAATCGAGAGATGGATTCGGTGAACTAATAAACAAGATAATGAAAGGAAGGGGAATCCAAATACAAGAACTGTAGAACAACCCAAAGAGACAAAACCAAAATCGTAACCAAGCTCTCTTCAGCTAAACTTAGAGAAAAGGCACTTAAATATGCATGCAAGAAACCTCAGATAACCTGTACAGGAACCCCAATCAGAGTCATAGATAACCTATAGAGGAACCCCAATCAGCATCATAGATGACCTCTCAGAGGGAACCCCAATCAGAGTCACAGACGACGTCTCAGAGGGAACCCCACAGGCCAGCAGAGAATAGAGTGACATAATCCAGCTCCTAACAGACAACCTGTCAGTCCAGGATAACGTACCCAACAAAGCTTTCATCTGTCTTTGAAAATGAAATAAAGAAAAACTTCCAAATCGAATAAAACCCGAAAGACTTCACCTCTACACGAGTACCCTATAAATGTTTCTTAAAGATGTCCTAGTAGCTCCAGCCAGAATGCACTCAGTTCACATTTTGAATTCTAAATTTGGCAGGTATTTACTGGATTTCAAGGTTTTTTTGACATTTAAGCTTGAAATAATAACTAGATACAAAGTGGTTGTGAGTTCTGTGGGTTGAAAACAGCCCACCATCCGAAAACGCAACGAGCTTAACAAAGTGCTCCGTGGAGAAGCAGTGTACTGATGATCTCAGTTCCATTTCCACTCATTTGTGGGACACGGGATGTCGAATACATTACATGGCTTAGCAGTCTAAAATGGTAAAATGCCATTGTGTTCATTTCAAATTTCGTTTTCAGTAAATATTAATCAGTGATATGTAAACACCCATAAAACTCAGAATTATGGGATTTTAGAGATTATCTTAGAAGTTATCATAAAACTGTATAAGTTCCCAATTTGTAAGTACAGCAGTTCATGGTCAAGGAAAATTTAGCAACACTGAGTTATACCCACTCTTTCTCTGCTGCCGGATGACCCCGTCTTTCCAATCTAAATTTATCAATGATCGCCTAGATGGAACAGGGACCGAATGTAGTGTTCATGCTTTCTGAATTTATTTGATCATGGATTCTTCATTGTACATCTTGAGGAGACAGTCTCTGAGAAGTTAACTCTCTGAAGTGCTAACTTGATTTAAGCTTTTTTATTTTATGTGATATAAAGCTAAATTCCAGAGATATTAAGTGAGCAACAACAATCAGGTCCCGAAAACTCAGGTGTTCATTTTGTCTAATGCAGTTTTTTATTTCTTTCCTAATGTTTCATGTAATACGATGGTTCACTAACATTTCACAAATTTAGCTTTATCACCATATCATTCTATTTCACTAAAGAATACCAGTGATGGGGCTGGGAGTTTATTAAAATGATTATTCTCTTGAAGCTAAAAGTTAGCTGCATACACACAAGAGATCATTACAAGTATGAATTGGATTCCTTACCTACCGTTAGTTCTCTAAGCAAGAAGAAAAGGATGTGCCTGCCTTTAAAATAATCCACTTAGACCACGACCCAGTGCATCACATTTGATTATAAAGTATGATTTGGAAATGCTTCTGGAAAGTCTGTGATGCTCAATGACATGGTTATGGATTGCACAGCCCAGTGCACATCACCATCTGCTAGGAGGAGATGCCCTTTCTGCTCAGTGGAAAGGTTACTCCCAGCTTCGCTCAGTGGGGCTGTGCGGGTTCCAACCAAAAGCCAGAGAAGCCTGGGCAAGAGCAGATTCAAAAACAAAACAAACAAACAAAAAACTTAAGCAATCACTGTGTGTATGTGAGGCGGCAGGCCATGGGATGGTGGGGAGATGACCACTGTCTAATCTCCACGTGGAGAGATGTTTAGGTGACTGGGAAAGAGAAGTGGTTCCCTCTTGGGCTGTGGAGGAATCATTAGTGGGGACAAGTCATTGCTTATACTCTAGCAAAGCTAAACAGAAGAATTCTGAACAATTGCCAGGACAAAACAAAAGTAGGATCTCAGTGAAGTCACAGAGAATAGCCAGCTCTTTGTCTCATGCATCTGGTCTGGAGCAAGTTAGCAGGATCGCAGTCTGCAGAGGGATGGCAGCCGGATCAGCATGATTTATTCTACTGTGCACACAGAAGACCAGCCCAGGTGCCGGCAGCGACCAAAACTGACCACGTCCCTGAACTCTTTCTTTGTGACAGCAGAACTCCAGGCAGCGCTACGCACACACCCGTAAAGTGCAAAGTGAAATGGTTTTACACATGCGGGGTTTCTGATGATTTGCAGAAAGCGGTGCGTGTCTCACAGTCTCTCAACAGATGCAGAATTACAGCCTCGACCCGTGTCAGCTCTGAAATGGAGCTGACATTTCTGTGTCACTTGATTTAAGAAAAGATATACAGTTTATGTTTTCAAGCACATTTTCAACAAAGGAAAATGTGCTGTAAGGAATCAGAGAGATATTCAAGCTTGTGATGAACTGGAGTGAAAATCTTATTAAAAGAAATTAGGACTCCAAGTGTAAAACTGGAGGTATAATTTACTCATCCTAAAGCAACATAGGAAGCTCTTTGTCTATGAATACCTATTTGCCATGACTTCTAACTTTGCAATAAAACAGATCGGTCAGCTGACATTTCTGGTAACATGTACCTTCCAATCAATTATTTCCTTCTCCTATACACAAAGCAAAATGAGATGCACATGACCTGAGATTTCCTTATGTGTGACCTTAAAGTTTCTCACATGATTAAACCTAGTGCAAAGTACTTGAAGGGTAGATAGCCTGCTGCAGTAAGAGAGTGACCACTTCTTGTGATTTGTGAGACACTACACAAATAGTTTAAAGGAAAAAAAAAAAGACACCACAAAGCCCAGGGCTGAGAAACAGGGAGTGATTTCCACAATTCCACTGCTGGTATTAACACATCTTGTCTGGGCCCTTGATACCCTACTCCTCGAATTCATCAACTCTTGCTACAGTGATACTTGAAAAAGTTCATTGAAAAGAAATATAAGTTTATTGTAGTGTTAAAAATTTGGAAATTTATGTACATGAGGGAGTCTTCAAAAACTCTTGGAGAATTCATATTATGAAAATAATTAGGCATGTATTTTTTAAATTATTAATCAAACTAAACATATCCTTTATTTTCACTTGTGCACAAACACTTTAAGTACTCTCTTTCTGGAGCAATCCCCCTGCAAATACTAGGTCATGTCTAGAGAATGTCTGTAACTAAAAACGTGAAAGGCAGCATGAAAAACAAAGCATGAATTAATTAAACTCGTCTTGGGCCAGCATTGTAGGTTAGGCTGCAGCCTGTAGTGTTGGAATCCCAGTTCAGCACCGACTGATTGATCCACTTGTGATCCAGTTCATACTAATGGCCTGGGGAAGCAGTGGAAGGTGGCCCAAGTACTTGAGTTCTTACACCCATGTGGGAGACCTGGAGGAAGCTCCTGGCTCCTGGCTTTCGCCTGTCCCTGCTCTGGCTGCTGTGGTCACTCAGCAGTAAACCAGAGAACAGAGGCGATCTCTCTCTCTCTCCCTCGCTGTGTAACTCTTCCTTTGAATATATATATTTAAATGTGTACATCTATGTATAGCTCATCTTGAAAGTAAACTACAGATTTTGCTGGTAGATTTGAAGTACTTACAACATCAAGGCAGCAGCAGTCATCTTTCTGTAACTTCATCTACACTTCTCCCATTTATCATGCTGAAAATCAAATGAAATAGTTTCAGAATATATGTATATGCATACATATACATACATATATACACATAACACACAATGCAGTAAACCCACATAATGCACTGATACAAATAGTGGGCATTATCTATATAATACATACATGCTTTATGTAGTACAGAACATTCAATATCATTATTATCATAAGTATATGATGCACTATATAATACATATGTTTAGATACTATGCTGTATCATGTCTGTGAATGTAAAATGTTTATCAGTGCCTCCTTCAAGTTAATGATCGAGCCAATAAATACATTCTTTTGATTTTATATAAATATTTTTATTTCAGACAGGAGCAATTCTACGTAGAAAAGTATTAAAAAGGGACTAGTGTGGGTTTTTTGTCTGTAAAGCAATCATCAAATGGAATTTAAAATGTATACATATCATTTGTTAACTGAGTCATTTTAAATACACTTATTAAGCACCTACACTATGCTAAATTTTGTAATGGCTATTGTCTAGTATAGTAAATAAAATTTGGATACAATGTAGCTACTTAGCAAACATGTAATCCTTATTCAATGTTGTCAGTGAAGAGGAATTGAACAAAATCAGTTTTTTTTAAAGCTAGGGATAGCCATCCTGGATGATTTTGCGAGTCCAACTTGGGTAAAGCACAATTCGAAACAACTAAAATGTTGTGGATTTTTAGGATGTAGACAAATAGTTAAAACTGAAGCAGTGGGAGAAGACGTAATGGACGGAGAGACCTCATGTAATGGCTTATCCAGTTTCCTGAACATGATACAGTCCTTACTTAACAAAAGCTTTGAAGAGTTCATGGTAAATGAATAGGAAAATTACAGATTAAATTTCCACTGAAATATATGTGAGTTTAACATGTTAACCCAGTCTTGATAATATTAATTTTAAAAATTTTACTCAAAATGTTTGAATAATAGCTCAAGATGTTCATTGAAACCCAAACACAGCTGTGCCCCTCCAGCCAGAGTAATTATATAATTACCAGGCCTATGATGAAGGCCTGTCTTTAACAAGGATTCGTAAAATATCTTGTGAGAATACAAATGGTCAGATAATAACTAGATTAAGCAGTTTTTAGTGAAAATTGCTTTCATTTCATGCTTGAAGTACCATGAAATAAAATCAATTTCAATATATCAAAAACACAAAACATCCAGAGATCTTATTAGCTATTTTATTTTCATGCAGTCATGCATTCAAACAAACTCAGGACTGTTTTGCTAAAGACGTATGGCCATTAACACTGTTTGAAAATTCTGCTAACTTTAGTGAGACCTTTGAGAAACTGATCCTACATCTTCAGTATTGTTTCACAGCACACATCCCAAGGATGTGCAGGAACAGCCTCTTCACTGTGGCTGGCTTTGACTTCTTAGCTTTAAATACCTTTACTTTCCTACAGGCCCTCAGCTCATTATCTTTAAGAATTTGCTGATTAATGTATTATTCATAGTTTTTTTTTTTAACTTTTTATGTATTTGTGAGTCACAGTTGGGGCAAAGGGGCATGGAGAAACTCATCTTCCATATATTCGTAATTTACTCCCCAAATGCTTGCAACATTTGGAGCAAAATTCTAGTCCATATCATAGCCCAGACCTAAGTTAATAGAAAAAATTTTAAATCAAAAGCTGATTCTAGATGTTAAAATGAATGTGATAAAATTACCAATAAATTTGAAATAATATCTTTATACAAAGGAAAGACCAAAATGAGACTATTTTATAGAATATTACTAGCCTGTCAAGGATCACATTATTCCAATTTTCTATAATTTTTTTAGAGAAAAAACTAGGCATTTTTCTCAATTAGCATGTTAATTACTAAACATGAATTTTGCTAGCCCATTTTACTCATCGAGTTGTTTGGAAACCAGCCTAATAAATAATAGGGACCTATAATTGGCTCTGTGTGTCATGGAACTAGGAGGAAAACTAAGCCTAAATTTAATTTATACCTGGAATTCAAGGAAAGTTTAATTTTGGAAAATCTATGAATCTCATTCATCAAATTAACAGACTAAGAGAGGAAACACATATGAAGGTCTTATAAATGAATGCAGTTAGAGCCCTCCAGTGGCTTAATGGCAAAATCCTTAGATTGGATCTACCAAGATCCCAAATGGGTTCATGAAGTGGCTGCTCCACTTCCCATTCAGCTCTCTGCTTACAGGATGGCCAACACTCAGCTCCAGTCATTGTGGCCATTTGGGTAGGGAACCAGTGGAAGGACTATAGTGTTGTAACAGGCAGAGAGCACAAGAGGAAATTCCTGAGCCTGAGGAACTGTACAATGAAAAATCAAGAATCTTTAAAAAGAATATTTGCACTATCATTTTCTTAAAACAGTAAAACCTGAAAATGTCCCAAATAGTGATCAATAGGGGGATGGATAAATATATTTTTTTACACTTAGAATTCAAGATTTTACAGAAGTGAAATCCTAGGGACGACAGCTATTTTTATACATTCGCTGCTGGAAAATGACATACACTATGACAGTATCCAAACTTCAAAACTATGCAAAGATTTAAAATATTTTACTATAGTTATGCTAAAACTCATCTTTAAATGTAAGAAGCATAGAAACATGAATTTCAGGATAGTGTTTACCTTGAAATTGAACTAGTAGGGGTGAGAAAAGATGTATCCATGTGGGAAGCTTTAGAAGTTACCAATCATCGGTCACATCCTGGCTCTGAAGTTGGTTGTCTCCCTGTGGGTCCACTATGAGTATAAATTAATAAAGTAAAAACAGATGCCTAAGTGGACCAATGAGTTTGATGTATTATACTTTGAGGATTATTACTATTTGTCTAAGATTCATAAAATTCTAGAAGGAATCATTTAAAGTGTGTTATAATGATGGAATCAGAGGAAAAGACATCAGTCAATGTTATCTAAAACAGGGCTTCTTAGTATCAGATTTTGAAGGAGTAGGCAAGGCAGAGTCTGGGTTCAGAAACTGCGCTTCCTGTGTTTTGGTTTCTGACTACTGGCCATTCTATTTTGGACAAGTTACTTAGATTCTCTGTGAAATAAGGATGCTAACAACCAAAGAGTGCCAAGTATTCAGTAAGGATTTATCTCTGCTGGTGACAAGGCCATGGCTGCCGTGCCATGGGGCAGTCAGGACCCTTCTGATCTCGAGTTCCCAGGACGACAGCCTTGCTAAAGCCAGTGTCTGAGGTTCTGGCAGCTGAGGGAGACAAAACGACATCGCTTCAACGACACATCTGCTCAGTTGCTGGAGTCTGTGGAGGATTCGGTGTGATCTTCAAGAACTTCTTTCAGGAGAGAGAGTAGTTTGTCTAAGGTCCATTTGAGCATCGCAATTTTGAAGTCCAACAGGAGTTGGACTGGCGAGCCTGTTTTCACCGTCAACGCATTCATGCATTGTACACCATTCCCGCTGGATGGTGATACATGACAGCAAAGAGAATTGAGTGTTGGTTTTTTTCATGGGAAGTTAATTGGAGACAATCTACGCACTGCAGCTGGTTTAACCGGTAAGATTAGCTGTCCAACTGTCCAGGTTAAATAATTTTTCCCCATTATCCTAAGAACACAGTGAAATTCCTGTGGTAGTAAAAATCCCATGGTATAAGCTAAGACATGGCATTTTCCTTAATAAGTCTCCAGAATATAGATCAAAGGAGAATGGAAAAAGTCTCCAGAAGACATTTCTAGATGTGCAGTGTTTCTCCTTGCAGGAGAGAAGAATAAATTATGTATCTACTTTGCACACAGCCAAATGTGCTATGAAACATTACTGATGTACTTGACAAATGCCCAATTATAGCATCAGCCAGTGCTAAAATAGCTAAAATAGCCATTGGCACAACTTTGCACTTCCAAATTTAATGTTATGGCTGACAGCATTTTTCTTGGTCTCTCAAAAAACAAAAATATGACTAGCCAAATTTTCACTCTGTGTATTTCCCAGGGATCTAATCCTTGTCCTTCTCTGTTTTAGAAAGCATATTCCCTGGGTGTGAAAATTGACAACCTTAGACACAATCCTTAACTTTTTCAGGGTTAGGAGAAGAAAAATCGGAATGCATCATTCGGTTACTATTAAAACAATTATGCCACGTGGAAGGATTAAAGTGCACATGAGTGTAGCTTGAGAAAAACCAGCCATGGGAATCTAGACCTAAGCAGCCACTTATAACTTAATAACATATTTAATAACATAATTTTATTTAACAGCTAACGTTCCTTTATCTATACAGAATTTTAACACATAATCTTATCATTTCCTGTGCTGCTCCTACAGAAAGATTGGAGATAAGTATTTGGATGGCATAATTTTAAAGGTTATTTTCAAGAACAAAGTCATTAGAAAGCAAGTAAAATTAAAAATGAAAGTAATTGCTAATGTTCATTGTGATGGAAATTAAATTGATACTGCCTAATGGGAAGGCAATGATAGTTTTCAAAGGTAAGTAGAATGTAAAAGAAAAGGGAAGTTGAGAAGAGGAATTCATTGACATTTGAATGTCAGCCTCCAGGTTCTTCCAATTGAAGGGAAAGTTTGTTTTGGCTCTAAGTTTCCATTTCAGTATCTTCACTGTCATGCCTGTTTTTAAAAATAGTAACACATGCTGTGCCAAGATGCAAGGGCAATGCCAACCCTAGAAAAATCCAGAAACTTAGGGTAGGAAAGAACTGAACAGCTTGTAAATGTCTAAAGCTGAGTGAAGAATTGGAATTAGAAAATAATGACAATGAAATCGTCACTGCTTGGTCCACAAGGTCTTGACTACCCTGAAGCTATTTTGGCAAAGAAATCAAAGGTTTTTATTTTGGTTTTTTGTTTGTTTCTCTGTTCTTTTAACTATTATTTTTCATGATACCGTTCCATAAGCACAGGGGATTCCGCTCTCCACCCCCTCATTCCTCCCTTCACTGTTTCCCCCCTGTCATTACAGTAGTACAGAGCTTCAGTGACAGTCACAAGTCCAACATTCTGCTATGTAAGTGCACCATGGCATTGCATATATTGACAATGGCAGAAATTCTAGCGTTCTATTGCTAAGGTATTTTTAACTGTTTCATTGGGAGTCTCCTTTCATTCAGGAGTAGGGATACATGCAGGAACAGAAACTTTTTAGCTGAAATGAGAAACAACATCTCCATTATAAGCAAATCCTTCTGAGTGAGGCAAGACCTGCCCCAGGGCATAGTCAAGGTGACATCAGCACCGCCAGCTCCGGGCTCCCCACGAGCTGGTACTTTTCCCTTGGAGTGAAGTCCACTAAAAGTACCTGAGCACCTGGCATCCTGTGGAGAGTCTATCCAGGGTCTGGCTTGAGTCCAAGATAAGTTACAGGGCTCTGAAAACTGAGATATCACCCAAGGAAACAACACCGCTGTGAAAACAGCCTCAGACATTCCTATCTGCAAGTTTGAAGAATACAAAACGTCTACATTACTCCAAATTTCTGATAGCCACCAACTGAGGAATTTAAATCAATTTTCATGTTGCTATCAACATAATGATAATGATAAATGATCAGATTCATATACTGACTAGTTCCCTGGGTGTAAATTATGTACAAGGTGCTGTACTCATAGTTTAATATAAAGTTTCTTTTTTCAGGCCCAGCACAGTACCCTAGCGGCTAATGCCCTTGCTTTGCATGCACGCAAGGATCCCATATGGACAATGGTTCGAATCCCAGGTGCTCCTCTTCCCTTCCAGTTCCCTGCCTATGGCCTGGGAAAGCAGAGGAGGTAGTCCAAAGCCTTGGAACCCCGCACCCATATGGGAGACCCAGAAGAAGCTCCAGGCTCCTGGCTCCAGATTGCCACAGCTCCACCCATTGTGGAATGAACCAGCAGCCACTGGGGAGTGAACCAGTGAATAGAAGATCTTTGTCTCTCCTTCTCTCTGTAAAGTCCAACTTTCCCATAAATAAATAAATAAAAATAAATAAAGTTCATCCTTTCAATCTCGTGGTAACCATCTTTCACTGTAAGATTCAGAGTGCTTTAGCGGTTTGCCCCAATTCCCATATAAAGATTCCAAACCTATCTCCCATATGCAAAAGGGAAAAAAAAAACCTGTTAAATATTCTTTTAATTTGCCTAGGGCATAAAATAATATCTAGTAGGTTTTAATTTGTTTCTTAATTTAGTCTACATGGTGCTTACCTAGTATTAGCAAACACATGATATGAGTGTGCTATACACATGGCTACTATTTATTATTTGGGCTACACTGTTTGCTAATCTCAAATTTGAAAGTACACATAGTACCACATGAGGCCTTTGAAAAGGTAATTAAAGTTACATGATTTCCAAGAGGATTCTTGTCTTGAACAGAACACACTACATCTCCCTCCATCTGTGAATGCGTGACTGTCTCTTCTCACTCTGCCCCCAAACTGCAGAGCACACACATCAAAAGTCACGGGAGGACAGAGGGAGAACGTGGTCATCTGCAACCTAAGAAGACAGCCTCACTCGAGCCAGCCACATTGGCATCCTGCTGTTGGATTGTCCACCCCTTAAACTATGAACAAGTAAATGTGTGTGTCAATACAGCCACCTAAGTCTGTGTTATTCTGATATGACAGCATTCGTCTCCTGACGCTGATGGGAACTTCATTCCATGTAAGACAATAACGCCACAGGTGCAAAACTGAGAAAAGAAAACTTTATGTGCATAGGGCAGATCTTGGAGCCTCTCAACTAACAAATGCTTCCAATGTGCATCGCTGAATATACAAAAGCCTAGTTTCTCCAGACTAACATCGTTGCTTAACCTCTTGGCGACTTTGCCTGAGGTTGTCATAGTACAGTGTATGTGATGTAAAACAAGTAGATATAGTGGATTCATTCTTAGAACGGAGACTCAACTCATCATTGTCAAGTTATCATGTATCAAAGAATCTAATAAGGTGCCTTCACATCCTGTGGTTCTGCCCTCTCCCCTTGTCAACTCCAGCTAACTTCACTAAGAATTTAAGGAATTAAATTTAAGGCAACATGTGGGCCAGAAGAACAAAGAGGGAGTTAGGGCTAAGTGTTAAGGCCCAGAGTTGTTGCTCTCTCAGGGCTAGGTACAACAGGAGTTCAGCTTTGGGCAGTAACAACAGGTCTGCGGAGTGGAGTCTTAAAGAGCCTCTACAGCTTTGCAGTGATGATCGTGGTGTTTATTCCTCTTATATCCTGAAGTGACACTAAGCTTATTAAAAGACTAAGCTCAGGGGTCTGGGTTCTAAAATGCCAGGGGACTTTGTTGGCTTTTGTATTTCTGAAACACTTGAGATCTTTAACATGATCACCTAACTGCTTCCAATGCCTAACAAAATGTAAGGGACAATTTCCCTTTTCTCACCTTC
This sequence comes from Ochotona curzoniae, assembly GCF_017591425.1. NCBI lineage: Eukaryota > Metazoa > Chordata > Mammalia > Lagomorpha > Ochotonidae > Ochotona > Ochotona curzoniae. Next base: position 11,066,762 of record NW_024465322.1, on the reverse strand, counting down.
CATTTCTGGATATCCAACCCTCCAGTAGCTCCAGTTTCTAGAACTGTGGTTTTCTTCTTTTGCTGCCAGCTGTAGAAGTCAGGGATATTGAACAACTCTCAAGTTGGGCAGGTGTCCCTGGCTTCAGCCCCTTGGGGCTGTTCAGGAGAGTTAAAGGTCAAGTTGGGCAGGTGTCCCTGGCTTCAGCCCCTTGGGGCTGTTCAGGAGAGTTAAAGGTCAAGTTGGGCAGGTGTCCCTGGCTTCAGCCCCTTGGGGCTGTCCAGCTAAAGGGCAGTTAATGGAGAGTCAATGTTTTGCAGCCCCTGTGGGAACACCGAGAATATTTTGTCACCACCTATCCATGTTGTTCTAACTGTGCACACGTAGGGTTCTGAGAACTGTGTCCCTTTTGTCCTTCCGTCTGCTCCAGGAAGAGCAAGAATTCATTTTGTATATTAGCATTCTGATTCTTATTGTGTGGAGCAGGGGAGGGATTTTGTGCACTGTTTTGTCACTGATGTTTGCCTTTAAAATTAATTTTATGAAACATAGACAACACCAAGCAATCTGCTGTTATGGGATAAATTCAATGACAGAAATCTCAGCTCTGTGGATGTACTTGCATAAATGCTTTAGATCTTGTGCCTCACAAAACAGCAGATACCCCCTCATCTTTGAGGAGCTCATGATGCAAATCCAGTGTGTGTCTTGGACCCATCGGATGCATGTTAACAGGAGATGCCCAATAAATATCTGCTGATGACAAGGATAATGTGACTGCCTTTACTGCCAAAGAAACCCCAGGGAGGTATCCACATGTCCCCATCTGGCTCCAGTTTTAAATAAGCAGCAGTTCGTTTTATGGGGGACAAGACAGAGATCACGGGAGGAGTCAGGCAGAATTTGGAAGTGCAGTACTGCTGGATCTCAGCCCTGTTTCTGCTAACTACCCCACCCTGCTGTTCCCATGGGAACAAATGTGCTCTTGATAGCCAAGCAGGTGGCACGGACAACAGTCATCAACAGCTCCTTTCCTGTCTGAGAGCAGAGCCGCACGACTGCAGGTCCCTGAGCTTTCCTGTGGGCGAGCCATTGCATCCAGTTAAAACGGTAACTCAAAACAGCCATCTCAATCCACTTCTCCATAATTCTCACGTGTAGTCCCACAGCTCCAGGAGCTACTTCCCTTGAGGATTCAGTTGTGCACAAGTCAAGTCGGCCTCTGGGCTAAGAGACAGCATGGGGACAGTTCAAGCTTTCAGCTGTCTGTCAGCACAGGCAGCTGTAGATCGAATCCACCTGCCAACTAGTGCTGGGAAAAAGAAGCCAGTTGGGGCTCCATGGGTTTCTTGTTTTTTTCATGTGTTGACTTCCTCTGCTTCCCTAAAGGACTCCATAGCTTGGAATGCCAACCCATTAACTAGAATTAAGACGTGGTCTCATTAGTCAGAGCCAAAAGGTTACACTCAACTCCCTCCGACAATCAACCAATATCCTTTTGTTTACTGGAAATCTAACAGGAAAACACTACCTTGAATCTAAATGACTGGGGGACGTATTTTCATAAATGCTTGTTGAATTTTCCTAATTAATCAGCAGTCTCTGGCACGAAGAGTCTAACTGTTGTGGCCCGAGACACGGGGCTGGCAGAAAATTTGTCAGCAGAAATCGTCCTTTGTGCAGTCTATAAACTACCTGACACAAAAAGTACTTAACAAACCTTGATTATGATCACAACACAATAGTTAATTAGCAGGACCTTTCTTTGGCCATACAAACTTCTTTAGACTCTTTGACATTAATGAATTGAGAAACAAGAGTTTCCCTACATTTGTATGCAGAAGTAGAGGGCAAGTTCTCCTTGTTTTCCCAAGGATATCCCTTGTGCTGACAGAATTCCATGGCGTGAGCCCCATAGCACCAAAGCTGAAGATCCAAGCTGGCCAAAGAAAACGCTGACCCTACTGGACTGGAGTTGGTTAAGGAGTTTTATGGTGAATGGAGAGTGAAGTTATCTCTCTTCTTCATGTTACACTATAAAACTCCTCCCGAGGGGTATCTGCAGCCATGAAGTCAGGAAGCAAAAAAGGATTAGCAGGAGAAAAAAAATCTTAGATTATCGTTTTGTTAAAAACTGTTAATATAAAGTTGATAGACCATTCATTCATTTAAAAGCATTCTTAAGGCTAAGCAAATAGGGTATAGATGGGGTTACTTCAGAAAGTCCATGGAAAAATTGGGCTGAAATATAAGCATGTTTCTAGTGCAAAGGTTTTAAATTTATGTTAACATTTTCATATGCGTTTCCTCTAAGCTTGGGAAGACCACTTGACTGCATGGACTTCAAAATGTTTGCACCAAGAAAGAAATCTTTTAATTTTGTTTCTTCATGACCTTTGGAAAGTCACTTCATTTTCAAGAAGACACAACAAAGGATATTCAGAACTATAGAAGTATAAATTAAGAAAAGTTGTGTTATATAAATTTTTATAAATCAAAAAATACACAGGCACATTAGCTAAAAAAAAATTTAGAATGTCTCAGAAATGGTTTAGGATTTATTTTTTATTCATGTAATTATTTTTGGAAAAGATTTGAATTCAATTAACAAACATTGGCAGAGAGTAATTTATAAATCATTTTTCAGTTATGAGAGTTTTTTTACAGACATTTTCAGTGAGAACATAGCAAAAGGAAGCATTTAAGCATATTGTGAAATGTTCAGGTTAGATGAGAAATAATTTCCTGAGGGGATTTAGTCATTGGAATAAGTCACCAAAAGGAAGCTCGACAACATTTTTCTCCAGAGTTCTTTAAAAACATGACATATTTCATCTCTCCAGGACAGAGTCGAATGTGAAAATGGGGAATTACTATGAACAAATTCAAGAAGATATGAATTTTTACCTAACCATGAGCAAGGATTTTATTTCTTCAAAATGTTTAAAATGGAAGAAAAATTAATGAGATTCCAATATTGCAAGCAAACTCTCAGAGGAATTGTTCTTGCTGCTCACAAAAAAAATCACAGTGTCCCCACACATCACTGTTGCTGCCGACTTTATAAAACTCAGTTTAGTTTTTGGCTGTTTTTCTACATGACCATAACAGTCCGTGAACTTCTATTTGGAATCCCAAACTGTTACATAACACATTAAATCTTGCCAAAATCAGTAATAGTTACTGCAGTCAAGGGTGGTTTGTTTATGAAATAGAGTGATTATATATCTTACCTGAAAAGGCCTCAGGAGATAAAGTTATATATTACAGGAAAATTTTTAGAATAACTTCACCCATGTGAATATTTTTAAGTAATGGATGAAGAGAGATCAAACTCTTGTTGTGTAACGTTGTACTAATCTCAGAGACCCAACACAGTCTTCCAAGGGGCTTGGGTACCAAGAGCTGTGCCACCATTTCCCAGTAAAGCAATTCAAACCATTGCTTACTGCTCTTTACAACACGGGAAATGAACAGTGTCTACAACATCTTGGAGAAAACAAGAAAAAAAGAAAAGACAGAATCTTAAGATACAGACATGCCTAGGAAAAAGACAATCAGGCAATGCCAGCTGAACAGAGAGAAAGGGGTGCCCCGGGGCATGGGAGAGACAGTGCCCACAGACCACATGCACAAAAGTTCCAGTCAGGACAAAAATACAAAGGCAGAAAGAAGGACTGAGCAGGACCATTTGGCTTCCCAGAAAGAACGTTATCAGCCACCTTCACGGTGAAAGCCTGGAGTCTATAGGAGGTGACACACAGAGAAGTGAAATAACCTAAGAACTGTTCTAGTTATTGGTCATTGGCGGTAGATAGTGGAGGCATGCATAAGGAAGAGCAGAATTAGAATAAGAAAGCATGTAATGAGAAATAGAAGAGAAAAGAGAGGAAATTATTTAGCCTAGCACATCAGGCACCTCTATTCTACAGTGGAGGATGTCAGCCTGATTCTAACACAAGCTTGTGTTTCCAACTGCCTGCTACAGCCAGCCCAAGAGGCAGCAGTCATGGCCAAGTACTTGAGGCCCTATCACCAATGTAGGAGATCTACGTTGGGTTTTGGCCTTGGCCCTGGCTCAGCCCCAATCACTGCAAACAGCTGAGGTATGGATGCAAGTTTTCTCTCTTGAGTCTTCCCTTCCTCTCTGCCTCCCAAATAATAATAAAAGAATTTTTTTGTTGTTAATCAAAGAAAGGATACTGCCATTCACATCATATCATAGAAATATGCAGGGATTTACAACAAAGTGTCTTTTTTTTAAACTCTTCCCAAGCTGCAAAGTACAATGGCATATTCATGAGATCCTCCTGGAGGTGTTTATGATATGATTTAAGCAACTTCTACATTATATGATGTGATTTTTAGATCACTTGTTTTTCTGAGTTACTATGTCACACAGCAGCTGCTAGGTGATGCTGAGGTAACACAGAGCCCCCACTTGTTGATGGCCTCTAACAAAAAGGGAGACTTCTTGCCTGCATAGCCTATGATTTTCACACGTGTTCTTAATTCAGGCTTCCAGATGATGAATAGCTCCTCTCTGGATATGCCACATGTAAAGAGAAGGGGAGAGAGATGGACCCACACCCATGGTCCCCTAGCCACTGCTCACACATGGCTGGGATTCTTCGGCTCACACTGCATTCACTGTTGAAAGCAAAGCACCTGCCTAACATAGGGCATTCAAAACACAATTCCCTGACTCGGAGGGCAGAGAACACATGTTAACAACACGTTTTACAACCATCCAGATCTTGGAAAACATAAAATATAGAATGAAAAAATTAAATGTTTCTGTATCTTTGCTGATAAGACCATAATGCAGATTTTGTTTGTGGCCTTTTTCCGATGAATTTCACACCACACTCTCACTCTATGTCACTAGTATTCTTGGTAGTGTTATTGTAAAAGCTGTGCTCAATTCCAATGCCTGCATAGATGTACTTTTCAGCCATTCCCTTGAAGTCTCTGCTTTGTTAACATATTGCTAATCAGTACTTTAGGACACATTTTCTACGCTGTTTTTTCATCATGCTTTGAGGAATATTAATGACCTGAAACAGATGCCACCATGCCTTTAAAAATGGATGCCTATATTCTCCCCTCTTGAAGGATAACCCCACTTTGAGACAAAACACTGTTTTTTTTTTCTTCCAGTTGCACCTGAACATTTGCCTGGAAAATAAAACTAACACCCAGGAGTGCTAATGTGTTTTGGTGTTTATACCCATGACTTGATTTGTTGTGAAACTGCTGGAGTAACCACTGGACATTGGGATCAGCCTGAAGAACTCCTCTTCAGTCATATAACAAATGAGTGAGCGGTTCGGGCACTGGCCATTTCAAAATCTCCACGAGAGTGTGCACCAAGGGGCCAGTTACACAGGACAGCAGGCTAGCCCTCCTGCAGCACCGGCATTCCATATGGGCTCTGATCCACACCCCAGCTCCTCCACTTCAGATGCAATCCCAGTTTATGAGCTGGGACAGTGTGAAGAATGAGCAAAGTGTTTGGACCTCTGCACCCAGACAGGAGAACCAGAAGAAGCTCCTAGCCCCACTTCAAATCAGCCGAGCTCTGGCTGTGAACCAGCAGACAGAAGAATCTCTCTCTCTCAGACCCTCCATCCCTCATTCATCCAGCCTTCCCTCTTCTTTGAACTCTTTCAGAAATCTCAAGAAACATATTGACTGAATGATGCAGTTAGCACCTCATTTGCTTACCCATTATCAATGTTTCCCTTTTTATATCCTGAAAGAACATTCCATCAGCTAACCCCAGAGGAATTCAATAAAGCCTGACCCAGGTCTAGTTGGAGAGCAGGAGAGACCCTTCAAGGGTGGGCAGTTTGCAGAAAGAGGTCTGACTTCTGAAAACCTCTCCTCCTTAGAGAAGGCCGCATGAAAAGTCACTCTTCTTTCTCCTGACAGTTCCATGTCCAGAGGCGACATCTGCAGTAGTGGTAAAAAGCTCCCTGGCATGTTGGAAAGAAGATGGAGTGAGAGTGTCAGGCACAGGGGGCAGAAACAACCTGCCACTTTGGTGCCTTGAGGAAATGCTGAGTCAACAGTTCTGGAAATGTTCCTGCCCTCCTCAAGTCCTGTTACGTAAAAGTGAGTGCATTTCATTATTGTCTAGTCATTTTCAGTAGGACTTCAGGATTCTTGCAGAAGGCAGCCTGCCAACACAAGGAAGGTGGGGATATAAGAGTGTGCTCAGAACCTTCAACCAAGGAGTCGGAATCAGCAGGGGATGGTTAAACATGAGGGATCTGGTATTGACACATAAGAATAGAAATGAGGCACATTTTGCCTCTTTCAGTGGCTGACAGATCTGCCATTCATGCTTATATTGTGGTTAATAAAGTAGGAGTAAATTAGACATCATATTGGAATCTGAGCATGAACAGGAATGGATACTGTCCATGCAGATACCTTAAAATAAATAAAACAAATTCTGGTTCATAATTTTGCAGGTTATATTCCAGAGATATCCACAATTGTGTTAACAGTAGTTTAACAACCCAAGAAAGAGGTTGCTCAGATAAGCTGTATAATGGAGACTGGCATACTGGGAAGCAAAGATATGATGCAATATGCATCTCCACTCCCAGATAAAGAGTTCTCCCGATGGAGTGGTTAAACACATCTTAACAAGAGAACACTGAACTTCTTACCATTGTCTATAGCTGCAAGGCCCTGATCCACTTCTGCAGCAGAATGCTGGACTTGTGACTATTGCTAAAGGACTACACTATTGTAATAATGTTGGGGAATGGGGAGGAGCTGAAAAGGGTGGCGAGGGGAATCCTTGGGCCTGTGAACTGCATCATGAAAAAATTTAAAAAGAAAAAGAAAGGTTGTGCACAGCCTTATTGTGTTTTCCACAGGGCAATGAAATAGAGCAGCACTCAAAATCTAAGGTACAAATCATTATATATTAGTCACAAAGAAAAGACACATGAAAGCTTAGCCAATATATAATCAATTTTTCTTGTTGGATTAAAAATGTTTTCCTTCTACATCTCTCATCCAAGTTTGTGATGGCAACAATCGTCGTCTTGAACTGTTTCACTGAGCTGCATGAGAACATGATCTCATAAAGTGAAAACCAAAGTACCCAGCACCAAGTCTTGCAGCAGTAAGTCCTAACCATGAAACTCTCTCAGTCAGTTACATGCAAGGACAAACCTTTCTGACTTCCTAACTCATTCAGGCTTTTTATCTTCAACCTCTATTACGATGTGAAAACAGGGGCAGAAAGACACAACATCAATTTCCTTTTTAAAATGCATTATTTCTCCTTTGCATTAGATATTTGATAACTATCTAAACATGAAAAATGAATTATTCAGATAATTAATTTCCCCCATGTTTCAAGGTAAAAATACATGCAACTTTCATCTTACTGAATAGATTTGTAATTAGTCCTGGAATTCTTCAGAATTACAATCAAGGAAATGTAACATAGAAATAAAGTGAATGCAGGCCTGAGAGCAAAGGGTATAGCCAGAAAAGTAGGGAAGCATGCCCCTTACACTCTGAAGAGCTCCGGCACTGAATACAGCAAGTGGACACTCAGTAACGGGGAGAGGTGGGTTCCATGATTCCACAGCACAAAAGCCTCGAATGCTCAAACCCCACACACAGAAGCTGTAATGTGTATATGTTATCTATATACATTCTTACATATGCTTTGCATAATTTTTATTGACTTAGTTGAGCAGGAGAGAGAGAGAGCTCCACTTTCTGGCAAACTCCACAAATACATAAAATGACCATGGATGGAACAAAGCTGAGGCTGTGATCCAGGAGCCTACACCAGGGAGCAGGAGCCCACACCAAGCATCAGGAGCCCACACCAGGGAGCAGGTGTCCACGCCGGGCAGCAGGTGTCCACACCGGGCAGCAGGTGCCCACACCAAGCAGCAGAAGCCCACACCACGCAACAGGAGCCCACACCAAGCAGCAGGAGCCCACACCAGGGAGCAGGAGCCCACACCAAGCAGCAGGAGCCCACACCGGGCAGCAGGTGCCCACACCAGGAAGCAGGAGCCACGTTGCTCAAGTCATGCTTGATGTCTCCTTGGATACGAATTAGCAAGCAACTGGAGTCTGGAACCAGAGCTGGGTATCCAACCTAGGTTTTCTCAAGTGTGATGTCATCATCTTAACCTGTATCTTTAACTGCTAGGCTAAATGCCCACTCCCCCAACACACTTTAAGTCATTCCTGGATTACCCTTAACATTTAATGCAAGGCAAATGCTCAGTAGATAGTTATAATGTATTGCTCAGGGAAAATTGACAAGGAAGAAAAGTCTATATGTATCCAGTATTTTCTGGATATTTTCAATCCTTGGTTGATTGAATCCACAAGTACAGAACTCACAGGTGAGAGTTCCAAAGTCAAACATTACCATTTATGCAATCTATCACTGATTATACAGGCATGATTGCTCATGGTTTGAGGAGACCATTAAACGATATTCTCATCAAAATTGGGATTTCCTGCGGGCCACTCTGAGGCTGGTACCCAGGAGGCTGCAGCTACAACAAAGATCTACCAAGATAATAATATCAAAAGAAGGATCTAGATTGACATCAGGAAAAAAAACCCAGAATTTAAATTGAAATAATTACAAAGGTTGGGAAAAAAAGTCATTACATAGGGCCTGGCACGGTAGCCAGTACAGGGATCCCACATGGGCGCCGGTTCTAATCCTGGAAGTCCTGCTTCCCATCCAGCTCCCTGCTTGTGGCCTGGGAAAGCAGTCGAGGACAGCCCAAAGCCTTGGGATCCTGCACCCGCATGGGAGACCCAGAAGAGGCTCTGGGCTCCTGGCTTCAGATCGGCGCAGCTCCGTCCATTGTGGCCACTTGGGGAGTGAATGAATGAACGGAAGATCTTCCTCTCTGCCTCTCCTCCTCTCTGTATATCTAACTTTCCGATAAAAATGAATCTTTAAAAAAATCATTACATAATATTTAGAGATGAATTCAGATTCTAAATCTCAATTCAGATTACTTGGGAAAACTTATCTGAAAATATAGACAGCATCATTATGTCAAACAAAAGGGAATAATTAATAATCCATAACCAAGAAATTTCAATACATTTCACTCAATTATTGACTGATCCATCAAATTATAGTAAAGATGAAAATCAGCAAGTTTGATTTTGATATTGAGCAACTAGACAATGTATTTACACATACACAAAACACTAGAATTAAGCACATATGCGACCAAAGCCAGCTATTAGGTAGTTTGAAAATCATTGTATGAGGCTAAGTTCTTTGGGTCTTGTATGATTAAAGCCTAGTAATAGGAACAGGTGTTTTCCACAGCAGTTAAGGCACAGTTTGGGATACAAGCACCCCACACCCAGTGCCTGGTATTGAATCCCAGCTCCTCTCTCCATCCCAGCTTTCTACTAACAAGGAACCTGGGGCAAGCAAGGGACAGCTCAAGGACTTCTTTGCCCTCAGCCTGGTCCAGCCCTGACTGTTTTGGACATTTATGGAATGCGCTAACAGATGGGAGATCCTTTGTTATACAATAGGTTAAGGCAACCTTCTGCAGTGTCAGCATCCTATATGGGCATCAGTTCAAGTTGCAGCTGCCCCCATCCAATCCACCTCTCCACTGATGTACATGGAAAAGCAGCAGAAAATAGCCCAGGTACCTGGTTCCCTGACGCCCATGTCAGAGACTCAGATGTACTTCCAACCTCCTGGACTCAGCCTGGTCCAGCCCAAGCCATGGTAGCCATCTGTGAAGTGAATCAGGACACATCTCTCTCTCTCTCTCTCTCTCTCTCTCTCTCTCTCTCTCTCTCTCTCTCTTTTTCTTTCTCTATCCATCTCTCTCTCTTTCTCTCTCTGTGTGTCCGTCTCTCTCCTCCCTCTCTCCATCTTTGTTTGTTTTTCCTCTTTCATTCTCTGTATATTTCAAATAAATATTTTTTTAAATTGCAGAAAAAAGCAATAACAGGTGTTTTAATCAAAACCCAATGTATCATTTTTTATTTAAAGAGATCACAATGAGAATTTAGAAGACTTAGAACTAAATTGTTATACACATATCAAATGCTGTATGTAGATATAAATGTTATATTCAAAAGAAAACGAATAGGCTAATCATCCCATCGTTTTTAAAGGACTTATTCACTTATTAAAATGGCAAAGTTACACATAGAGGCAGTGAGAGAGGTTGTCCACCTGCTGCGGCCGAATGGCCACAATGACCAAGAGGCAGGACCTGCTTCCATGTCTCCTGCAAGGACGTGGGCCAATCTGCTCCTTTCCTAGGCAATCAGCAGGGAGCTGAATCAGAAGTGGAGCAGCCAAGAATCTATCTGAGACCCAGAAGGGATGCTGGCATTGCAATAACCTACCCTGCTGTTTGTACTGTTTGAAACCTTATTCAGAGAAGGTAGAAATGGAAAGTGAGGGTTTTTTATCTGTTTGTCTGTTTGAAGATTTATTTCAATGGCCAGAGCTAAGCTGATACAAAGCCAGGAGCCAGGAGCCTCTTTCAGGTCTCCCATGCTGGTTCCAATGCTTCGGGCCATCCTCCACTGCATTTCCACCCCAAGAGCAGGGAGCTGGGTCAAAGAAGGGTCAGAAAATGAGAGAAAACAGACAACCAACAAATCATAGGAATTTGAAGGAAAACAAAATTTCAGCTAAAGCGAAGATTTTAAAAAGAGAATGAGAAGTCAACAAGAACAACACTGTATTGAAGATGTAAGCAAAATGAGAGATTCTTAGAAAAGCAGCACTGACTCAGAACAAGAGGAAAGCTCCAAATGGGCACTGTCATTGAGTCAGCAGCTAAAGTGAGCATACAGAAAACATGACAGCTAGTCTTATAGATGAATCAGACCAAATCTTCACGCCACCAACTGCTTCTATCTAACACACATGTCTATGAAACAGAAATACAAGTACTTCCCAATGCTTCTGTTTACTTATTTACCTGTTTAAGACACAAGAACGGAGCTCCTGATGGTGGGGCAGCTGTGAGCTGCGAGCCAACCCTGTCCTCCACAGGTGCAGCAGGAAGCAAATTCCTTGAGCTCCACTGGTGCCCACCCCGCGCCCCTGCAGGAGCCGAGTTAGCTGGAAGCTGGAGTCGCAGTCAGGAACTGGAGTCAGGAATCAGACTCAGGCACTCAGAGGTGTAGGAAGCAGGCCTCTTAATCACTCGGCAAAATGCCCACTCTGCAGCTCCTTGTTTGAAGTCAGTGAGATCTTGACATCAAACTCAGACAAGGATTGCGTGAGAAAGCAGCGGTAAAACATCTCATCCATGAACCAAAGCACATCAAAATGATTCATGAATGACCAAGAGATGTTTTATCTGCGGAATCTATAACAGTGTAATATTTAGAAATCTACAAAGATCAATTACCACATAGGAAAATTAAATGCAAAATAATAACTCTTAGCAAACAAAGAATTTAAGGGAACTTCTTTAAACTGATAAGAAGTTTCCAGGAAAAGACCAAAGGAAGCATCATTGTTAATGATGAAACATTACGATGAATTCCTTTTAACACCACGAACTAGCCGTCCTATAATCTTACTACTTTATTAAAAAGATTACTGGAAAATCAAGACTGCAGGGAAGGCAAAAAAGATGAAATACAATTCAGGCAAACTCAAAGGACCAAAACAATCTTCATTACTCTCAAATTACATAATTATTCACGCACATTCAGAGAGACAAACCACCTCTCCCCCAACTGACAGGCTTTAAAAATAAGAATTTGGTCAAGTGACTCACAATATTACCAATAGAAAGACATTATGTTGCTCTGTACTGGCCACAAGAAAAAAGAAAATCGGATTTCTAAAAACTGCTGTTTATAATAGGAAGAAAACACATTTTATACCTAAAATTAATTCTAACAGAATCATGTAAATCTTTTACAGAGTAAAGTATAAAACTTTATATAGATTTGTGAAATACTAAATTAGACAATAAAGTTGGGAGAGAAATAGCTATGGGAGCCCCGTATCACAAAGTTTACATTCTCACCCATGAAAAGGCCTGTGCATGGACCAAGAACAGGCCCTGCTCTCCCTCTGTCCTTGCTCCTCACTGAACCTCAACCTCAGCAGACAAGTCACAACTTTAAAAAATGTATTTACTCATGCATTAAATAAATATACATGCAGTATTTATGCACCAGGAACTCTCCTAAGCATTAGAGAAATAAAAACGAACAAAATGCTCACAGCCTTCTGCTGTTGAATGTTATTTATCAACCATGACTTTCTTGTTCTGCTTGCTCTCTGCAGGATATAAAAGAAGCAGGGGGTTATTTCTGTTGCTCAGGACTTAATAATTTTAGGAGATGAATACATCAAATTTTAAAAAAAAGTAAAAGAAGCATATAATGAACAATGAAACTGAATGCTATCCAACACGTGAATGTACAATTATGTAACAGTGGTCCTCTCTCAGAGACAGCTAATTCTACCAGCATGACACCCAGTGCACCAACCAGGTAACGTCTCATCAGACAGGTGGTGTCTTCCTCTGCCATCTGTCCCTGGAGTGTGTGTAACATAGAGGCAGGGACCCTGAAACTTGCACTGAGAAGAAAAATCACACTAGTGTGGTTAATTGCAAAGAGAACCTGAAATTTCCATTTTGATGCCAAAAGTAGTGCAGCTGGCACTTGATTAATCAGTGAGGGAATAGAAATGGAATGATTGGCTTAGTTCAAAACATTACCCAACTAAATATCAGTGAATAAACCAAAAGCCAATTGAAGGACAATTATACAACTGATAATTCTTCCCTAACAACGCACTTTTAAACTGTGTTTTGCAGGAAAAGGGGCCTGTTCACTTCTCGCCTCCATTTACTATTAACTACTCCTTATTAGCTGATGGTCCCATACTGTTGGGCTGCACTTGCTCAGAGTACCTGTCCAGTTTCTCCAGGTCAGTGTCTCCTTTCCCCCATCAGAACTGGGTCCATCACCATGGCTGCTTGACAATGCCCACGTCTCCTACTGGAATGCCTAGGTTCAAATCCTGCCTGAGGCTCCTGATCCGACCTTCCTACTGCTGTATACTTCTGGAGGCAACAGGCCAGGGCTCCAGTGGTTGGGACCCTGTCACCACCATGAGAGCTCAGATTGACTTCCAGGCTGAAGACTGTGGCTCGGACCTGCACGTGTCGTGAGCACCTGGGTGAAATGCTCTCGCCTACTGCCCTTTAAAAACTACAAATAAACGTAATGGAAAGATGGTCCATCTTCCTGATTTTGCCTATTGCCAAGCAATCGCTTTGGGGTGTTGATTATGGATGTTCACTTTTATCACATGGCTAGAAGTGATTTTTCTTTTCCACTGTAGGCAGCTCTTGTTTGGTTTCATTGCACTTGAGGGCAGCTCTGCCCTCATGGAGCAGGAAGCCTGGCCTGGAGCCGAAAGGGAAGGAACTCACAGAAATGGTAGCAAGGACAAGGACTCAATAACAAACCTTTGCAGAAATAAGCAATGACTTGGACCCCTCCTCCGTCTCATTTCCCTCCACATAGAAGAGGCTTCCACCCCCTTCTGTCATGCCCATCAGAGCAGCTTGCAAACTGCTAATTACTGAGCGTTTGTCTTCCTAATCCTTCACACTTTGGCCATTCACCAGTGTAATAATAAGGTGAGACATCCAAGGGCCAAGGGTGACTGTCAGAGCTCCAGGCATTTATGCTAACTCTTCGCCACCCATCTGGGACACCTGACATCTTCCTTATTGAAGATTTGCTTAGGGTTGGGGTTACTTTCTTTCATTCAGTAATATAATCATTTTTTCCCCCTCCAACATGGTCAAAATAACCCAGTTGTATTTTTCCAAGATAAAGAGATGGATACAAAGCAGTGTGTAAAATCTATTGTTAAAGAATGCAGTTGGATGCACAAAAACTTACAGGTGAATATCTAAAAAAAATATTGGGCTCTAGCTCTAATGAGTACACCTTTAAGAAATGGGTTGTTTTCCTTAATCTAATCTTCAAGCATTATTTGCCAGGAATTACAATAATACAAGGGCTGTGTTCAATCTGTAGTTGCTCCTACACTGTGTAGCCTCAAATGCTATGCTGGACAGAGCCTGTAGGTTCTTGAATGGAGCAGAGTATGTACAAAAAGAAATGAATTGCTTTTTCTTCAGTAAATATTTTTGTACAGCTCCATTTATTGTTTTAAATATATATTGCTGATTTTTAGCAAAAAAAAGTATGAATTACTGAAAAAAATCAAGTGTTGACTTTAAAAAAAAAGAAAAATAATAATATTTTGAAACAAAACAAAATAAAGCAGCTTTATCTCTCAGAGCCAGGGTGTAGAGCAAGCGGCCTAGCGGTTGACCCCAGTTTTCAGCATACTCTCCGTTCTGAGGACATTGCCAGGAAACGGTCAGCCTGGAGATACAATGAAAGGAAACCCCGCAGCGAAGGTTTCCCTGATAACATGTGATTTGAAGTCGGTGAATAGACCCAGCGGTCATTCAGTCGCTTGGGCCACAGTGTGCAAGCCTCCACTAAGATCTTGTCATCAAAGTGTCTGACACGAGAGGCAGAGCACATTTTCCTACTGAAAGGCTGCAATGGCCAGCAGCTACATTAGGATTCATTGGTGCACATTTGTGCTAAAATCTCATATACTGCACAATAGAAGATGATTGATTTTTAGTCAGTTCTGTTAACAGCAAAGCTTTAACCAGCCAAAGCACGATCCTACCCTGGGTGTGCAGTGCGCTCATTGTTGTGCCATGCACATTATGTGGCCTCCAAGAACTGATGCTTCTTATGCCATGTTTTTCATTGTATTTTCTATATCTTTGTTATCAGACAAGTGGCTAACAAATTAAGAGTTTGAGTTCTGATATAAATGGGCTCATTTTTGGTAACCTTGCTCAATACTTATAATCTATTTCTTTGACCTTGGATTGTAGCTAGAAAAGAAAAAAAAAATCAAAATTTGAGCAGCTGCACTGAATAGCCACTTGCATTTAGATTTTGTAACAATTATTCAAACATGTGTTTTGCAGATTTCTCAATTTATAATTCTTTTAAATGGATAAGTATAATAAAGCTGATCTTGGGTGAACATTTTTGGGTCTGTGGATTAAACTAGAAAGCAGAAGGACCTAGTGGAAATGACAACAGGAATCACATGTTTCATTGGGAATCTTCTGCTTGGATCAGTAAAAGGGGATAAAGGAACAGAATGGATTTTTGATAATATGCTATATGGAAAATGCCAAAATATTGAAGCACATGAAAACACTGAGCCAAGTCTCTTCAGTCTGAATTTGGCATCTCTCTCTCCCATTCGTCCTGTATTACTCTGGACAGTCCAACAGACAGTGGTGATCATTTTTGGACTGTACAACAGCTGGACACTTTTGTTTCCTTCTGATCTGTAGGTCTTTATGGATCTAATCAAGAGCATTTTTTTCAACTCTGATGGCTGTTTTTTCGTGGGACATCCCGTAAGTGTGCTGTGGAAGCCCAGGCCTCTCCTAGAGAATGTTTCCTATTCACTTGGGACACCGCAGGATTTATTTTGTTGGAAAACTGTCAGAATCATTTAAGCTTAGATTTTCCCATTGTACTAGTACCTTTTTCTAACTTAATGTCTTGTATATTCTTTTACATTTTAAGGTATAACATATTTTTAATTCACATTATGTCAGAGGCTTCATTACTCCATGAAATAAAGTATTCAATTAAAAAAAGCAAAAAGATCATAGTCTAAAAGAAAAATAGGCAGATTATTAGCAATTAAACAAGCAAAAAGATTTCAAACCTCACTTTTGCAAATTTTCAATGTCTCAAAATTATTTAAAAAGTGTAGAAAATAGGACACTTGTTGGACAAAGAAACAATAGGAGCAAGGGGCTATTTCGCACCAGCACCTCAGGAGAGTGCCGAGGGGCCAGGCAGAATGGCGAGTGGCTGGGCGCACTGTCCGTGGCCATGAGTTACACCGGACAGCACAGATATTCCCACTGCTCATTTTTCTAAGTGGTCTGTGGCAAGTTATTTCCTGTGTGAGACAGAGAGGAGGACTAGCCAAGTCCCTCCAGTTCTTTGTCATCAAGGAGTGTACACTGTGGTGTGCAAGAGGGTTGAAATCAAACACATAAATGTAAAATTGAGATGGGAAGTGGTGCCAGGGAGCACCCTGACTCCTGGACGTGAACACGAAGAGCCTGAGCTGGCAGGCAAGGTCAGGGGAAACTTCCTTGAGGAAGTTGTGTTGGACCTGAGATCTAAGGGATGAATAAACCTGACCAGGCAGAGAGGAACTGAGAAAGATACACTGTGGCGCTTGATAGGAATCGTTAGTTTTGTTTCATGAAGAAACTGTGCTTGGGAGAAAACTTTTCCCTGTGGCCAACAGTGTGGTCCTTGCCCAGACCGAATTCTTGGCATTGCTTTCTGAGTCTCCCCTCAGCCCAGCACAGTCTTTTCCTGTAACTTTGGTGCCGGGCTGTTTCCATCTCTGTTGAAGCATTTAGTGCACTTCAGATAACTTTGGAAGCACATTTTGCCTTTTCTTTAAAATATGATATATGGTCTACGTACAAATAAGAATTTTTACATAATTAGTCCACCAACTCATTAAACGATTTTGTGACACACTAAAAATATTTTATGCTAGAAAGCTCTTACAAAGCAACAAAGACATAAAGTCATATATAATAAGTAAAAAGTAAACTAAGCCTAAAGGCATGTTTAAATTATCCTGATGACAAAAAAGAAGCATTATATTTCTTAGGGTCCACAAGCATTATAATAAATTACTACTAGAAGAGTAATTGGGAAGAGTGTGTAGCTTGTCAATATTCACCTAAATATGTGCCCACTGCCGCAGCCATTCCACTCTTATGATTTACCCCAAGGAGGTAGCCAGGAAAGTGATTAGAGCCAGTCTACAAATATGGGGCTATAGCAATCACACAGTCGAACCAAGGAGCCAGCAGGAGAGGGATGGTTCCCATCAATGCACAAATCCCAGTCAATGCAGCCCACTGTGTGATTCCCGCATGAGGGAGACCAGATAGAAAAACTGGAAAACCCACAAATATAAGTATCATTACCTTGCAAACATTTAGAAAAAGAGGAGTTCTAATAGACAATGGTGTAAAATTATGGATAACTCTTTATATTTATCAAAGCTTTTATTTTTCATGTAATTTCTTGTTCTTAAGAAATGTCCTTACCATAGTAATGCCTTTTCACTTTAAAAATATAGGAAAAAAATAATTTAAAAAAAAGAAAAATTGCTCCATGTATTGCCTTCCAAAGACAACTGACCTAATGCTGTGAAACAGTGCTCTTCAATTTTTTTTTTTGAAATACAACTTTTTAAAAACATATTTTGATCCTATTTAATTGGGCTTCTGAGACCAGCACTAACCCTTGCCGGAGGGACAAGCTTTTATGGAGGATTTTCTTGTCTCCAATTACAGAGTTTTTCCCATAATAGGGGAATAACAGTTTATAATTAGGTTGACTGAATTGAAGCTTTATCCATAGTCTTCTGAAAGGAGACACCGCCTTTCTTCATTCCTGGAGTGCTCAGTTCAGTCAGATGTGGTTTTGCTGAGTCCATGATTCCCCTTCGGAACTTTGGCTGCAAGGGTGAAGTGCTTACTAACAATCGCACAAAATAGTCCTGCTAACACCCCAAAGACTTACAGACAAGTTAGCACCAAGAATACAGCTACTAGCAGACCTCTTAAACAATCATTGGACCAGTGCATAAGAGAAGAAACCCTGGAGCCAGATTGTTCAGGTTCAAGTCTTAGTCCCACCACTTTCTAGCCACATGATCTAAGCCTGCTAATTTGACATTCTGTGCCTTTGATTTGCTCATCAGTAACAATGGAAAAGTAAAAACATCTATCTCATAAACTGATTAGAATTAAATGAATTAATTGTGCTAGCACACAATCCAAAATACCTTCTCTGATATTACTTAGAAAACACTTCTGCTGGTGTGCCAGCTAAGGGTCGGAACATGTAAATCATGATTTAAACAATACATTGAACAAATGTAGGCTTTCCGTATATATGCGTATAATAGAGCTGATCACTTAAATACTACAAAATAAGCGTCATTGCCATTTTTAGATTCATAAGCAAGGATTTCTAAGGAGGCTGTATGACTTCTCACAGTCACACAGAGCTAAGAAGAGCAAGAAGAGGGATATCTAGGGGCAGACGTTTGGCACCTGTTAAAAAGACCCTTGGCTGTCTCTACCCGATGCCTGGGTTGGAGTCCTGGATGCCTGTCACTGTGCGCCACGGGAGGCCTCTGTGCTGGCACCGGCAGTCACCTTCTGCCACTCCCACAGGAGATGTAGGATTGAGTTCTGGGCTCTTGGTGTCAACCTGGCTTAGTCCTGGCTGTTGCAGACACTTTATGAGTCCGACAACAGATAGAAGGTCTTTATTGTTCTGTCTCCGACATGTAAAGAATAGAAAAAAAATAAAAATATTTTAACAGAACATAAATTGATGGCCTAGGGATAGCCTTGAATGATACCTTTCATTGTTAGAATAATTAGGAAAACCCCAAAGAAAAAAATGCTATAATTTTTTCCCCACATTTTTCTCTTGTTTCGGTAACAGAAAGTTTCTCTTCACTAATTCAAGATAATGTATGAAGCACCTGCAGTGGAGCTACAATATAAAAATACCATATATAAAGCTACCTTATAGAAAGTATTGTCTAAGTGGATGTATATTACCTTTCCTTTACACAACGACACTCCTGAACCAAGCTAGCAAGGAAAGGATGGAGATTGGACGCTGAAGTCCATAACTGGGCAGCCCTACCTTGCAACTGTGAAGAAGGGAAACCAGGAGCAGAGATAGTAGCTGGCGCCTGGTCAGGCTTTTATAACCAATCTGCTCACAAGAACTAGCTTCGACGGCTAAATCCTCACCTTGCCAGTGCTGGTATGCCATATGGGCACCAGTTCTTGTCCTGGCTGCTCCACTGCCCATCCATCTCCCTGTTTGTGGCCTGTGGAAGTAGTCAAGCACAGCCTGAAGCCTTCAGACCCTGCACTCACGTGGATCCTGAATCCTGGCTTTGGATTGGCGCAGCTGTTACTGTTGCAACCACTTGAGGAGTGAGTCAGCAGACAGATCCTCCTCCCTGAATATCTGACTTTCCAATTAAAAATATGTAGAGGAGTGTTCATAAGTGTGAGTAGCCCAACCGGATGCCTCTGTGCTGTTAGGGTTGGAGTTGGAATTGGGACTTTATGGATTACCTTTCTCAATTGTAGAGGTCTCAGAGCCAACTCAGTTCTGCAAGGAGTCAGAGAGCCTGTCTCTGCTGGGCCAGCTGGCTTATAATGTGTCTAAATGTTTATTACTTTGGCTGCAATCTGCTACGACAAGTATTGTTCTGTGTTGTATTGGTTTATTTACACACTTTCTCTACTAGACACTATTTTCCCCAGAGGAATAAAACAGAATCTTATCTTCTCATTCTTAGTACTTGGCTTAGAGCTTTCTCAATAAGTGTTTGATATAATGACTTTAAACACACTATTTCCAGTCCAAGTTCATTGCGCTGTCTTCTATTCCATACAGTCTGTGCATTTCTTGGCTCACTCATGATTACTTCTCTGAAATGCTACAGCGAGCTGTGGAGAGAGGCTGGCTACAGACAAGAGGAAGAATGTGGAAGCCTTACTACCATGAATAGATCAGTGATAACAGAGAGGAAACCAATTAGTATTCTTTTCATTATCAGCTGTTTCCAATTGTGTTAGGATGCTGTGGATAGAATTTCCCCAAAAAACAAATAAATAAATGAGGAAGAAGTTGATTGTTTAACTGCTTGTGGTAGTTAACACAATTGAGCTGAAGAAAACAACTGCAAGAGGCTTCTTGAATTTTGATTCTTAATGGATGATATTGTGCAATAAAATATTCTCCTGCATTTGACTCATCAGACAATACAAACACACTTTCATAGGTTATTTTACTCTCATTCACTATGTCAGCATGCAATAAGAGCCTCAGCAGTTTAATTCTTTAATGCACTCAATTTTTCTGATAATATTTTTAAAATTACGTTATAGCCAAAGCTTCATGCTCCACCATGGAAAGCTTTGGGCTACATATTTCCTATCAAATCAGATATTCCTGTTGTCTAGCCATCATTCCTGACCATGGATTTTGTACAAAGTGCTGTTTCACTATAAGTTTGCTTTGTAATTCCTCCTCTCTTCACCTACAACTACAGAACCATTTCTGCTGCTGAAGAAAGCAATCAGAGGTGGGTACTGGGCACAATGGTTGAGACACCATGTGGGATCCCTGAACCTCAAATCAGAAAGAGCAGGTTCCAGACATGCCTCCCCTTCTGAGTCCAGCTTCCTTCTAAGCTGCACCCCAAGAGGCGACAGATGATGACTCAAGCGCTTGGGAGATTGTGATGGAGTTTCTGCACTCTGCATTGGTCCACTGTGCTTGGTGTAAGCGTTTGCGGGGTGACTGAGTGGGTGGAAGTGCCGCCCTCCCTCTTGATAACATTAATTTGGAAACACAAAATAGCTAAAGTAATCTTGAGCAATAAAACAAAGCTGGAGATATCGTAACACTAGACACATTGTAAGGCAGCTATAACCAGAACAGCTTGGTACTCGCATAAAAATAGATGAGAAGAGCAATGGAACAGAGTAGAAACTCCAGAAATTAATCCTCACAGCTAAAACCAACAAACGTTTGACAAATGAGCTGAAATCCCTCTCTGGAGAAAGGACAATCTCTCCAACAGATTGTATAGGGAAAGCTGGACTCACAAACGCTGAAGTATGAAATGAGACCCGGAGCTCCCACCTCATACAAATAAACCACTTGATCTAGGACTTGATAGCATCAAACCATTAGAAGAAACACCAGGAATCATACATAGAAACCCCAAACCCTCCTTTCTTCATGTGTCCACTGCATGTTTCTGCATGGCGACCCTGGGTCCTCTGCAAAGGCAGGGCTTGCTGTGACAGACACGAGTGCAGCACATGGCAATGTGCATTGGTGAGGGTGGCAGAGACAGACCAACAACTGCTAGTGGCAAGCAGATACTGGCTTCTAGAACGTGCAGAAGCTTGTGTCAGAATCTCAGTGTACAGATTAATATTGACTCCATGAACACAAACAAATCACATTTGTCTCCAACTCCCTTAATTTCGCTTTCACTAACTTGAAAATGAGATGCTTAAATGAAATTATTCTAAAATCCTTTTTATCTTGCCATTTCTAAACATTGTTACAGGACCAATAAATTTGTTTTTGGTTTGAGATCACTTGTGGGATTTTGGTGTAGGCATTTTACAAGTGATCATTTTTCAAAGTTTCCCTAAAAACAAAAAAAAAATTAAAATTATAACTATTGTTATTAGAGTGACCAACACCAATAGTCAACAGTGAACTTGCTGATTATTTGGTGGTGGAGATTTTATTTCTGCAACTGTTTCTCAAATTTCATTCCATGTTAACTTTTATTGCATCATATCCTGATTTCACATTTAATATGGTCAAATGGCGAAATGCTTTCAAATTTTCTATTTTTCTTCTCTTCTAGGTGTATAGATGTTACTTGTCAGTGCATAAATGAACACACTGCTTATCACATATTACTTTCCCACTGTAATCTACCCACCAACACGAAGTAAGAAGCAAAGAAGGCTGGGGGAACTAGAGGACCTGCTCAGTGGGTGTTTGGGGTTAGAAAGAAGAAATACAAAAGGAGAAAAGAGCCTTGAAGGAGGATCCAAAAGCTAAAAGGCACCTGGAGTTATAATCCTCAGTTCAATTCATTTAATCAATTGCTTTCTCTAGAAATTTTCACTTCACTTTATATGATATAATAATGATATACTATTTAATGGTAAAATAATATTTAATGACACTTGAAGTGTCATTTTCTCAAGAAAGTTTATTGAACTTCATTAATTTAATAGAAAAAATAGTTGATTTCATAAATAATAGACAAAGAGGTGGCTTACTGACTTATATAAGAAACATTTCTGCAAGGCTTTGAAAATTCTAAATGTTCAATATTCTGAGTATTTGTTTTTGCACTTTCTATAGGAATCACCAAGACTCTCCAGTGAAAATTCCTGCCCAAGCAAAATATTTTCTAAAAAGGCCCATGAAACTCTATCTGATATTGTTCTTTGCTGAGAGAGAGTGAAATTATCATTTGATACAGCCCAAAGAAAGCACGATGATCCCAGATAAAATGAGTGATCTTTGCAAAGGAAAAGTACTTCCCAAAGCCGGAAACCGGGATCCCAAAGGCAGGAAATGGGTACTAGAATATTTCACTTAATGACTGCATGACAAGTCCATCACAGGTCATTATTTATAGGTCATTTTCCTGTCAATTGTAGGAATCCTGGCCTTAATCATTTGTGTCAACACACGCTTCCGTATAAAAACTTCCAACACGGTACAGATAATTCTGAGAAACACGATATGCGTTCTGACCATTTTGTGCTTTCCTTTGGCCTTTGAATTTGCCAAGATATTTCCTGTTAACTCGTTGGCATGACTGTTCGTAAGTGTCTGCCACTCTGCTAGCACTGGGTGTCATGCTGGGGGGGAAAAATGGTTTTTGTAAGGAAACTTACAAAACTTGTGGTCAGCACTAAATTTAAAGGAGCAGGACTACTATATCGACAAATTTGTGTAGTTTAGATTTTTTTCTTTAACCTCCCTTTTTTCTTTGGCAAGGTTGTCTTTTTCCACTCAGTGATTAATTTCATAAGTAAAAGACAAAAAACATTATGAACTGTTATGTGTATGAATTTTTACTTTAGGAGAAGAAAAAAAAAAGTTCTCCAAACTTCTCCAAAAAGTTGTATGGTAAAGATAGTATTCCAAAAATTAGATTCCTTCCCCAAGTTTCAAAAACAGCTTCACTTTCTAGACAAATCTCTTTCTAGACATCATTTTGTACCATTTCTAAGTCATGTGTTTTTGAGACAAATGATAGAACTTAGTCTACAAAAAAAAAAAAAAAAAAAATCCCAGATTTAGGTTTTGTAAGTCATGACCACTTGAATTCAAACTTTTGTGGAGCCCATAAAGCTTCCCAGTGAGGTCGTGGAGTTTTGGGGGTTTTGTTTGTCTGTTTGCTTATCCCTTGATATACATTAGAGAAACAAAGAATTCCTCATGGTTTCAGCCTTTCTGGACTCGAAGTTATTAATTCAAGGAAAATTACTATTCCAGGGTGAATGTGATATCACTTAGGAGAGTCTGGGTTTTGAATTAGAATAAGATTTGTAAATAAGATGTAAGCACATTGTGAGAGTCATTTATAAATGAAGCCTTTGAAAAGGACGAAGACTTCTCATTTGGCAGAAATGGAAGAAGAAGAATTGAAAGGAAAGAAGCAAAAGAATGAGCAATATTTTTACTATTCAATTTAACGATTTATGAAGCAGAAAGCAGTTAAAATTAAAAAAAAAAACTTGAGTAGCCAACCAAAAAGATAAGTAGTTACTTTTATGAGAATAAATTAAGAACAATTAGTTTCCAAACACTTTTTGCTTGGCATTCTAGACAAAGCTAACATTTAATAAGACCAATAGCGGGGATGTGTTTAACAACAAGAATAAAATTTTGACATATGTCGCAAGTTTTCAGCTCCAGCATAACCAAGGAATTAATCACCCAATCAAAAATACTGAATGTTGGCATTGTAGCATAGCAGGTTAGACCATGACTTGAGGGTCTTGTATCCATCGCTGCTCAGCCTTTTGGCTAAGGTCAAGCAAGATTCACAGATGCCCTCAGAGTGCCAGCTTTGAGTCCTTTGCTCTTCACACTTCTAATTCTGCTTCCTGCTCATGTGACTCAGAAGGCAGCAGGTGACAGTTTAAGCACATGGGCCACTTTCACCCATTTGGAGGATCCAAATGGAATTCCAAACTTCTACATTTGGCCTGGCCCTAGCTCAGACATGACTGTCAACTAGTGGATGAAAGGACTTTGTCTCTTCATCTCCCGCTTCCTCTCCCTTGCCCTGCCTTTCAAATACAAACAAATCTAAAGAAAAAACTGAAGCACTACTTGTTTTCAATAAATCCTCATGGTGAAATCTACTCTGGAAACCATACAGTATTAGGCAAAGGACCTAGAAATTTCAGAATGAGAAATATGTGTATTTTAGTGTATGCTGCACAGCAAATACTGTGCTAAGTGTAAAAGGCGTGGCTGATTATTGAATGAGCCTAGTCATGGGAGAAAATCATGGTGTGATTGGAAACTGTCTCGGTGATTAAGAAAAAAGTAGATCAGTTTCCCAAGAAATCCACACAATTCTCAGTGACTCTAAATCAGTTTCTCAACTTCTTGGGTTATGATCTCATTCCATTCAGGAATTCCCAAACTACGAAAGACTAAAATAAAATCAAGATGTGAAATCATGGCTGTTTCAAAGCAGCCTTACTCAAATTACACACATACATCTTGGAACTGTCCCATGACTTCTAAAGGGCCTTGCCTTTTGCTCAGGAATCGCTGCACTGCGACTCACATGTCGGCAGGGAGGCAGGTGAGCCTCTGCTTAGGATGACCGCGTTCAGTATCAGAGGGCTGGCTCCAGTCTTGCTTCCTCTCCTCCAGCTTCCCACTACTATGCCTGTGGAAGAGCAGATGATGACCCAAGTTCTTGCCTCCCAACTTAGCATGACCCTGGCTGCTGGAAACATCTGGAGAAGGAACCAGTGGGTGAAAGATCTCTCTGTGTGCTCTCTTACTCCTCTGTCACTCTGAATATCAAATAAATACACTTCTTAAAAAAACAAAAAAAATCACTTTAGAATAGGATTGACTTGATAAAGAGATATAGAATGGGTGTAAGCAACACTTACAGGTGTAAGCACTTGGTCTGGCACTGACCACACGGGGGCGGGGAGCGCTCACATCTCATGTTAGAGAACCCGGGTTTGACATGCAGCTCTGCATCCAGTTCCAGCCTCCTGCTCATGCACACCAGGATGCAGCAGATGTTGGCTCAAGTGCCTGGCTTCCTGCCACCTGAACAGGAAACCTGTATGAAGTTCATGCTTCCCAACTCCAGCCTCTGCCGTTGCAGACACCTCAGTGGTCAATCAGGAGATAGCAACTCTGACTCTTCCTCTCCAGGACGTCACAATAAAAATTCTACAAAAAAAATCCACTGGGACTAACTGAAGCTAGCAGGCAGGAACTCCAAACAGGTCTCCCACGTAAAGCCAAAAGCTCGAAAGTACCTGGTCTGTAGTTTTCTGCTGTACATTCACAAGAAGCTGAAACAGAAGCAGAGAAGCAAAGCTTCACCCCGGCCCTCTGGAAAGAATATGGGTATCTCAAGTACTAGTTTAGCAGCTAAGCCGAATGACCACCCCTGGGATACTGCAGGAAACACACACTCTACCCAAGCTTGATATCAGGAGAACGGTGCCGCTGAAACAGAATATCACAGAAATGCGGTCTCTTTCAGTTCAAGTGGTAAGAAGGCAAAATGATTGTTTAGTGCCAAAACCAAGGATTCTGTTCAGCTGGTTCCTGCTGAAAGTTCCAGGAGAAACCCTTCCATGACCTTTCCCAGCTTCTAGAAGCAGTCATTCTTTGGCTTACAGCCACATCACAGCAACTTCTTCCTCTCATGTCCATCACTGCCTCCCCCACAGGAGGGCCCCAGAGACTCGACTGTGTCAACCTGAACAGTCAAAGGGAACTGCCCACTCGAGTTCTTCACTGGATCCCATAGGGGAAGCACCTTTGCCCACATGAGTTCACAAACCCAGAGTCAGAGTCAGTAATGCTACTCTGTCTATAACTGCAGAAGAACCTGCGGCTGTCTTGAGGTTTGTTAAACCAGATTCTTGGATGTCAGAGAGGATTTTGCCTTTGAGAAAGAAAGGAAGCAGAGGAGACATGCTATAACTTGTCTGAAGTCACATTAGTCTCTTCACACAAAACTTCTTAGTGAAGGTTTCACAAAGTGCTTTCCAAATTTTTGTAATTATCTCTGGTGCTCCTAAGACATTTCATTTGACAGTCACATCAAATGAAAGGCATGTTTTCTTACCCAGCAAAAACAAAAGAATGCTTTGGAAGTAAGGAGGCGTAGAGTACAGTGGGTATGGCATTTTAAGACAGAGATGGGACACCCACACCCCATATCTTGGTGCTAAGGTTTGAGCTCTGGGTTACCCCTCATTCTAACATCCTGCTAATGTATACCCTGGGTGGTCACAAATGCTGGCTCAAGTACTTGGCTCCCTGTATCCATCTCTAAATGCCAGCTCTAGCTTTTGGGGGTACTGGGGAAATGGACCAACAGATGGGAGATTTCTCTCACACTTCCTCTCTCCCTGCCTTCCAGGTCAATAAAACATTTTTCAAGGACTCTGAAATCAGTTATTCAAATCCTTTATTTTTAAAAAATAAAAAATGAAAATCGACAAAGTCATCTATGTACCACTGGCAGGACAGTGTTTATAGTTAACTCAAAGATTACCTTGAAAATGTAAAGCTTGAACAGTGATACAATCCACTGTAACAACAGACAAGGCTTCACTTTTTGAAGCGCCTTGTACACAGAACAGTGATGTCAGCATTCACAAAGAAAAGTCATCCTACAGGCTTTGAATTATGTACCAGTAGCTGAGTGCGGTATAAAAAGTCACAACTGAATGTATTTCAAATAAAAGAAAACCTTCAAGAGAACTCATTTAAGCTTGTTAATGATACAAATGAATGTTGACTTCTGCCCTTTTTGTATCATTAGAATGTAGATTAATCTCACCAGAGGAAGTGCAGGAAAGCAGGTAGAATAAATGTTCCCAAAGAAAATATGAGTCATTTGGAAGTTTTTAATTAAAGACTCGCCCAGACATATAATACTCTCACCAAAGTTATTTGGAGAGTAGACATTTTCAGAACCAGATTATAAGCATCTTTAAACTATATCACAATATCTTTATGAATGGTCCCCAGTTTGGGTTTATTCTTGGAAAAAGAAATCAGGTTTACAGTAGAAGATGTCAGCAGATTAACTGAAGCCAGCAGTTCATCAACTGTGAATAAATATTGGAATCATTCATTAACCCAACAAATAATTACTGGGGCTCCTGACACGCCAGGCAGCGTTCCAGACGCTAGAGACGTAAAGCTAAACAAGAGAGATTAAGCACTCAGCTCTGGTTTACACCGAGTGACCATGACAGTACTCTCTAAATAACAAGTACAGAAATGACCATCTCACAAGAAAAATACAGCAAGTTAAGCTCTTAGGATGCGAAGCAAAGAGGATAAATTGATTTGCAAAGCCCCTGTGAACCAACAGCTATAGGAGGAGCAGGAGAAAGTGCAGTGCACACCACCCTAACCTACTCAGGGGGTCCTGATGCCAAGGTGGATAGCCAACATCAACAAGAATGTGAGCAAGAGGGCAGGGAGAGCAGTAGGCACAGAGTCCTTGGGAAAACAGAACCTTTCCTGAGGACGAATACGTGATCCAACTTCTACTGTTAAATGTTTACAATGGCTGTTATGGGATGTACATCGGACTCTAGAGCAGACGCCAAAGGACAAGGCAGACACTGTTTCTGCTGAAAGATGCTCCTCTCACTGGAGAGTAACAGGAAATGAATGTGGAGGGATAGCTCCTCAGTCATCTAGGAGTCTTCTTCTAGAGACAAGGATTGGATGTGGAGGAACTTGCCAAAGTCCACATTACTGGTTTCAGAAGCACAACGGATGACATTCCAAGCCCTGCTCACGCTCAACTGTCACTTCCGCTGGTCTGAGCAGCTTACCTGGTAGAGTGGCCTTGACATTCTTGTTTGAGCTATCTAAACCTCTAGTCATCAAACTCTTCCCAGGCCAAAGTTGAAAAACATATCCCATTACCATAAAGCTTAGACATGGGATGCCCACATAGATAACCACTGCCACGTATGTTCCTTGCTCCCCTTGGGAGGGATTTACAGGCAGTCTCCTAAAGATCATGGCAGATGGTCTCTGCTCTCTTTCTACCTTTTGTTCCCTTGACCTTGGGATTTTGAAGTGACCAAGTAGCTATGCAGTTTTTAGTTCTATGTGATGAATACTGGACTCTATTGGAAACATTCCAACCTTGTCTAGTAGACATCTCAACCCAGAAGATTGAGGAAAGTGAAGCACAAACTATGTGAGAGAATAAACTTGAATTTATGGAATCTGCCCACTCACAATCACTGATTTAGACTTAGTTGTACAATGTAAATGGTTATACACACTCATGCCTCAGCTATACCTTGAGCCATGCCTCTCCTAGGAGTGTGAAATACATTCTCTTGACTCCACGGCTATGTGGCTGTGGACTCACTTTCTCAGCTGTAAGCAGGCATTGCAAAAGGAACGAGTGGAGGAGGAGAATCCAGAGCACCCCAAAGAGTGCTGTCACCTGCTCGCCCATCTATCCGTGTCCCCCAGGCTAGCCTGTTCCTGACTCTAGTTGGATCCCTCCTGGTGACCAAGAGATGTCAGGGACTCTCCCAAAAGGCTGGGGAACAGGCAAAGCATAGCACATCACCCCTCACCTGCTTCAAAGACTTCAGATGCCAACTATAGGCTTCACCATTGTTCCTGGCCTAAGGATGTAAAATTAGTAGCTGAGAAGCAAAAGAAAACATCTTTCTAGGAATTGTCTCACGTAGTTCTGCAAAGGAAACCACAGAGCAGAATCAAGAATCTTTCTTCCATATGACAGTATCTCAGTATCTCTAGACTGCTTCCCAGAACATATTCATTTCCTCGCACACACTCAAATTTAACCACATCCCTCCTCAAGTTTTATGCTATTGATTAGGTGCGTCTGTAAAATAAGGATTTCTTAACTGTATACCTTTCAGCTGGGACTCTGAAATGAAATGGAAAACTGTACCATTTCACTCCTAACCAAATGTCTCCTTCTTAGATGTGAACTGCTCCACACTAGGAAGGCAACTCAAACACTGGTTTCTGATGCAACCCCATTAGTCAGCTAAGGGAACTCTAAAGAGTGCTGTGCTGGTGGAGGAAATGTTTGCCTGACTTTTACTACTCATTAGTTCTGCTCTGCAAAAGGAGCTTGGTCATATTGCTCAATACCTGGAACTCTATTAAGATTGTGGAATTAAAGAACTCAGTAAAACAACATCAGGCTAACTTTTGTTTGTGCATACCAAGTGTCAGAAGCTATCACAAATGCACTTTAGGGTTTTTGAGTAACTTGCAGTGATACAAGAAAATACGAATGACCCAAGGATTTTTGGATCACTTGCTTTCCCCATGAGAACGAGGGAGATAGCTTGCACGTCTGGATCCAATGTAAGACTTCCCGATGTACTTCTACCACACATCGATGGGCCTTGGGGTGCAGATCGGAGAACGCCACTCCATATTGACATCTTTCCACTGCTATGCATGCAGCAAATGTGCTCACCTTGTCAAATAGCACCCACTTTTCCTCTTATTCAAAACAGTGTCCTAAGCTGTCACTTGCTTCCTTCCTCCAACTCCATGGGGGAAGTGTTATTGTTGGTTCATGTCTGGATCTGAAAGGCAACTGAGGTCATCAAATAGAAAGGAACTAGCAAGCACATACTTGGCAGCCAACTAATGTGTTGACTGTCTGCCCTAGCAGGTATGACAAATACCTTAAATTCTGAATCCTAACCACTGTGCCTGAAGAGATACATTGATGAATCACACAATAGGCATCATTCTATCCAAGTTTTGATGATGTTGAGACTATACACAGATAGTAAAATGGCTGCTACATAACAGACTTTGCCCGACTTCAGGCTACATGACAAAGCTGTCTGTAGTCAGTCTTGGAGGAATATAGAAGAGCCACTGAGCCTTGGCCTGCACATTCATAATAATGATGCTTAGTCATTCTGTATAATGAAATAAGCCTGGAAACAGGAAAATGAGCAACCTTCATCATCTCTAATGTGGATTTTGCTGGTAGAGAATACGTGTGAATACTCTTCAGACAAGTGTGTGTGTGTGTAGAGATACATACAGTACACAAAGTATTTCATGTGCATAAAATAGTTCAGCATTTCAGCTACTTTGCTTAGATTTCCTTCTTCTGGAAGAGGAAATGGAATCCAAGGAAAGCGAAAGAAGAAAGGATTTCCTTGGCCCCTTCCTTGCTGATGCTGAAAGTTCCCAAGAAAGAAGGGTGTCCAGGTTTCTTACCACCTCCTTTGCTTGCTTGCTCTTCTCCCAAAATAAATGCAACAATACCACCATGCCCTCCACAATTCAACTGCTTTACACAAAGCAGATGTTCTCTGGGACCAGTTTCCCTTTTGCAGCATGGGGACTCATAAATTTTAGACTCGTTTGTCTTGTTAACTCCTATCTGAGCACACACATGGAAACAGCATGGGCAAAAGGTAACTGGATACATAAAGAAAGACTTTAATAATTGCTGCTAATACTGTGCTAAATGATTAACCTGCAAGTCATGTAAAATAGTTGAAAGACTGAAAAAGACATAAATCAGCCACCACCTTCATGTTTTATTTCATTACCAATTTTTTACTGTATTAATTTTTTCTCAGTTTGAACCATGAAACAGAATTAATTGGTTTCACTTCCAAAGCTGTGTTATTATAAACATGTACTGAAAGTGACTAGCAGTCCAAAAATATGTTCCATATATCAAAATATATATTCATAAGAGGTTCAGTTTAACCAGAGAGTGACTCTCCTTTCTTTTATCCGCTATTACTTTTAGGGGGGGGTGTAAGTATATTTTATTAATGTTTTCTAAATTCTCTGTTTAGCAAACATTTTTTCTTCTTAGATTTTGAGAAATCAAAATTGTAACCTAAAATATAAGTTTTACATTTGCGTTAGCTCAGTGTGAGCACTACACAGAAAACTTCACAAGCCTTAGCATATTTTTGAGTTTATTGGCCTGAAATTCATAGCGTTCGCTCTCGAAATATAGACAGAAATGTTTCCAAATGTGTAGTTAGGTCAAAAACATACATTGGCCATAACTTTATATGTAAACTTAAGGGATCACATAATAAAAATATAAAAGATTTTAAGAAATTTTGGAAGTAAGACCATCTTAGGATCCGTGAGACTTGCCTTAATTGAAGTGAGAGCTGCCTCTATCCAAACTAGACTGAAAGTTTTACGACTTACTTGGATTTACGAATGTTGAAAGCAGCCTTACTTTTCCTTTGAATCATTTCCAATGTACTGTTAACTAATACATGTATATTTAAAGCTATTGATTTTTATGACAAAGACTTTCTCCATGTGGAAAATAAACTATACATTACTGTCATATTCAAGGACAAACACAACAGTTGAGTTTTACACAGCAATAGCAGATAAGCTCTTCAGAGGGATCTGGCACACCGGCTCGGGGAAAGGGGGGATAGATCTGACCGTGGGTGCACTGTCCAAGGTCATGATAGCCACCTTTAGGAGGGGCTCCCATGTGCAAACCAGCCTTCAGCACCACCCTGTGTACAGGATGCCCTGAAAGGACACGTTCTTACAAATGACACAGCGATGAAGGGACAAGGGCTTGGACCTGCACTGTCCACGCACTGGAGTATTCACACCAGAATTCTTGGCCTTGCTTAGGAGTGAAGGTCTGACTTGTTAAAATATATATATATATCTAAATGGCCATCAGGTTACTTTTCCTTAGAAGTTGAAGGTTTCCATCAAAATATGGCTTTTCCAAGAGATGTAGCAACACACAGAAAAACTGACAACTGAAAAAACTAGACATATTCACGTTTTGGATTCCACACCAAGGACACAGATGCTTCCATGACAGTGTTCCTTCATAATCATCTGTGGATCCATGATGACACCTGTGCCGCCACGGCTCAGGGAGATGTACATGGGCCAGAACAGGAAGCAGGAATTCGGGGTAGCATTTTTAGTTCTGCTGTTAAGTAACTGTAGGATTTTATGAAATTCGTTGACCCTC
Source organism: Ochotona curzoniae (assembly GCF_017591425.1). Classification (NCBI taxonomy): domain Eukaryota; kingdom Metazoa; phylum Chordata; class Mammalia; order Lagomorpha; family Ochotonidae; genus Ochotona; species Ochotona curzoniae. Next base: position 11,034,727 of record NW_024465322.1, on the reverse strand, counting down.
TTTGAACTTTAATTCCTTAATTCACAAAATGAAAAGCACAGGACAGGATTTGGCCTGAGGCTAATGCTGTGTGTTGGACATCACATCCCATGTCAGAGCACCTGCCCACTTCATGTCCCGCATCCTGACCCCGGCAAGCGAGAAGAGGGTGGCCAAGGTATTCAGGTGGCTGCCACTCAAGAGGGAGACCCCGAATGAGTTCATGGCGCCTGACTGACCCCAGGCCCCGTCTTGACTGTTTTGGGCATGTGTAAAATAGCAGATGGAAGATCTCACTCACTTTCTCTGTCTTTCAACTTTAAAAAAAAATTTTTTTAATTTTTAGAACATGAAGAGCAGAGACTAAGTAACTTCTAAGATAATTTCCAACTTTGGTAATTCAAAAATTAAAAATAAGAATTAAAATATAATTATATAACTTATGATTGGAATTTAGGTAGCACATCCAGCAATTTTTATTTTACAACTTAAGGCTTCTAGAACATTATTAATACTCAATTTATTCATTAAAGTTTATTTTTAGAACTTCTACACTTATGAACCTATTGCTACAAAGTTTAGGACTAGCATAAAGTAGTTCTGTATGTATATGTATGAGGACATTAAAAGCTCAAAAAATGGAAATAAAAGATGAATTTATTTCTGTGCAAAAAAAAAAGACTTTGAAATCCACACAGTAAAGGAGTCATAAAAAATTATGAAACTGATTTTTTTAAAGATTTATTTATTTTTTTATTGATTGGAAAGTCAGATATACAAGAAGAGAGAGATATCAGAGGAGAGACAGAAATGAAGATCCTCTGTCTGATGATTCACTCCCCAAGAGGCCGCAACTGATGGAGCTGCAGCAGTCTGAATCCAGGAGCCAGGAGCCTATTCCGGGTCTCCCGCATGGGTACAGGGTCCCAAGGCTTTGGGCTGTCCTCAACTGTTTTTCCAGGCCCCAAACTGTTTTTCCAGGAAGTTGGATATGAAGCAGGGCTGCCAAGATTAGAACCAGCACCCATGTGGGATCCCGGCACTTGCAAAGTGAAGCCTTTAACTGCTAGGCTATGGCACCAGGCCCAAAATTAATTTTATGAGAAGCACAGGTATAGATTTGAAATCTTTCTGTACGAAAGCAAGGTTATCGTTTCATTTTATTTTTCACTAACTTTTTGAAATACCAACTTGCTTGTACTCCGACATTAAGTTACATTAAAAGTCTTTTGATTGTGATAAAAACTGATCTGTCCCTAATAAAACCTTTACGAGAGCTTCATCACTCGATTGTCTAAAAATAGAACCTTTATTTACTGATGATTGCATACCGAGGCCACTTATTTGTGATTTCATTTGCCTAATATAAATTCAATCATATTTGGATGCTTAACTCTAAAAAATGACTAGCCTCAACAATAAAAATGCTTTTACCAGTTTATAACATAGGTCTTTAAGACAATTCTCATTTGGGTTACATGAAAACTTCATAAAGCTAAAGAATAGCTAATTGGACTATAAAAAGTTAGGTTTGCTGATTCATTACTCATATTCATAACTTCTAAAGTGCAAAATGGAATGTCAGATAATACCTGCAGGGGAAATAACAATACAATGTGGTGCAAAATGTTAGGCCTGCACAGCGTGAGTCAGAAGCGTCCTTGCCTAGGAGCTTTAGGCTCTTGCCTTGTTCCAGATGCTTCTCTGCTTTCCCTCCAAGCTTTACTCCCTGTGTGACCAATCTCTACAGAGAGCTGAGCGTTAGTAAACACCCCACACCTCTACTAACTCCGTGTTCTCACACATCGTTTGCACCAGATCGCCGTCACAGCATCGTAGAGAAAGCCTCTCCACAGCACCACAAAGGGATGAGAGGTAAATGAGGTTATCGACGGGCACATGTTAAATCAGAGTGGAATTTGCTTTCACAAAAGAATTGTTGTTTACAGTCAGTAAATAACTATTCTTTCTAAGACGCTGGAGTCTTAGAAAGCCATGGCAAGAAGCAAAGCAAAGCCAAATGATACATTTTACTCTGGAATGTTTTTCACTGAGAATAAATATACATTGGGCCTCTTAATGTCGTATGGTTTTCCAAAGGGTTTTGTTCCCTGCACATGTGAGAATTATATTTAACATATCTGGGTCCAACACTGCCAGCAAGAACCTGTCCAGTTGGAACTGAAGGCACAGGCAGCACCCAGGCTGGGTCCTTGGCAAATAGACTGAAGAAGGGAGGGAAAGGACTGGGAGGGGCTGTGAGAGGAGGGCGAAATTAAGTGTTACAGCACTTAATCAACTGCCAACAACTTAATTGAAGCAGCGTTTGGCCTAGCCTCTGTTCACTGTCTGTGTGCCTTACAATGTTATTCTCACACAACACACAAAGTGGAAACATAGAAACCTCAGTATTTTCTTTACTAATTTAACAAATATTTGTTGAAGATTTAGTAGGTTCTAGACATCTAGCTGGGCCTGGTGGAAAGAAGACCAAGAGAGTGGTTGTCTACAGAGCCAGTGGCATGATTAGGAGAAAGCTTGCAGTGTGGACCACAACTAAATTCCCTTAATTCTGGGCACTCTGTGTTTCTATTCCATTGGATTTTGTTAGCATGAAACAGGCCCACATCAGGCATCGCTGATCTCCTCCATCTTGCCTTTCTGCACTCAGGTCAGAGGGCTCTTTTCCTCCCAGTCCGTGGATTTTCCTTGCTGTCCCTGTCTCCTAGAGGGCCCCCTTGCTTCCCTTGTGCTCCCAGGGGAGCAGTAGGGTCTTCCCACGGCAGAGTGCTCCCAGGGAAAGGGCCATTCTCAAGACACATTTCCTGCGTACCAGCAATTATTGGTCAGGTGGTCCTCACCTCTCCTGTGGCCCATCTTGTGAGATGATGTCACGGGACAGCTTTCTGTTTGCTGCTCACAGCATGGCTTCCCTCAGAGACCCTCAGCTACTCTGCTGGCTGATAATTCAGGCATCACGCTCAACCCAGAGCCCAGCAATGCTGAGTTAATCCATCTTCCCTAAATTCGACACAAACTCCATACCCACTGGCATGAAAACCATGGGAAGGATTATCGGCCCTTTCTTCAGTGAAGATCCATGAAGAATTTCCAAAACAAGCTAACAACTGAAATAAACACTTTAATTTACTTGTCAATGGACGGAATTTTCACACAAATAAAGATAAACATGGGAAAGTGTGAAAACAAAACAGCCAGTTATGCCTAAACAGCATGGGAAAATTGGTCCTCAAGTATGCTTTTTAAAACACACGTATGAGCAGGGTGTCTTGGCCTAGCAACAAAGACACCACATCCCATACATCAGTGGATGCATTCAACTCCAGCTTCACTCTCTTTCCAGGCTCCTGCTAACAGTGCTGATGACTGCTACCGGACATCCTAGTGAGGACCGACAATCTATCCCGACACCTGCTACGCCCTGGCCAGATCTGCTGTAGCGTGCTGGAGTGGGCCAACCTTTCTGTCTCTCTCTCTCTCTCCTTTCCCAGAATTTCAAGTAAATAAAGAAATGCTATTAAACATAAATTGCATCTAGTTTAAAAATCTTAAATTACACATGTGGTTCATGTTTGTAACTCACATTGAATTCCTATTGGACAGCATTAATGTCCGTTATTAGCACGTTATAGTCCTGAAGGAGTTTATTGATACAACTGTTTACTGAAAGCTAATGGTGGCTAGTTTAGTATTTAGACTCTGTCAAGAGTTTCCAAACAGGCAGCAATTTCTTCCTGAATAATAGAGACATTCGCTTTAAATCTTCAGAATTCATACTGGCTCTGGACCAGACATCAGTATGAAAAATCAGCACATCTGACTTCTACTAGTCTCTCAGGGGCAATGCGAGTTGATAGGTCTGGATGGAGCTGCTGAAAGAGGACAGAGTCATTGTTAATATTCTCCATGTGAAGAACCAGCAATCGTGGGAGAAAGAAGATCCCAAGTTTGAGTGGTATGTGAAGGAGCTAGCAGAGAAAGTAAAATGCCTTTGGAAAACAAGTAGGCAGCACAGGTTACTGAATAATAACCAGTGTGTGGGGTGTGTGTGAAAGAGAGAGAGAAGGAAACAGACTTCCCTGAAGGCAGCCCATCGGCACGTGGGTTCAAGGAAGGCTGTATCTTGGGAATGGGGCGGCACTGTGGAGTGTGGTGCCTGGCCATCACTTTATTTCATTCCTCCATGAGTGTTGAATCCCACTCCACAGCCTTCAGCAGTTTCTAAGCCACAGAAGAGTCTTTGCTATTAGCCATAATTACCAATGCCTAATACCTCCTAGTTGGGGAATAAACTTGACTTATGGCCCCGTACCAAGCTGTGCTTCCTTGGAATTGTCAGAAAGCATGCTGAAGAACAGGGACTTTCCCTGCCCCTCACCCCCTGCGCACTCGGTCCTCCAGTTGTTTTCCATTAACAGCACCTATATTCCTATTGTCAAATTATATTGGAACTGATAATAACCAGAGAGTGAAGACAGGAAGTGAAGGTTGAGAAAAATGATTGTTTCAAGTCCTTTCTCCTGCGTTGGTGTGGAGAGCCCGGGGACTTTCCCTTCTGCTCTGCGCCCTGGGGCAGCGATCTCTCACACAATGCAATGGACCTAGCCCTCGAGCCATGTCGACTTTCACCTTGTAATTGGTGTGCTCTGCTCTTCCTGACTCATCCCTTCCCCCCCAGGTCACACTAACTACTGTCTCTACAAGGTGAAATTCAGCCGGGAGGACAAGACAGCTTCCTTCTGCTAATGCCTGCATGGTGATAATCCGCTTTTTCCTTTTTCTTGTTGAGTCAGTAACAAAGATCTTTTCTACATCTGTTATACCTATTTAAAAAAACACCTAGTTTATAATTTTTCGTAGATCTTCAAATGCTGGCTCATGCTTTGGGACTTAAAAACTATAACTTCTGTTTCATCTGAAGTCAGAAATATGCAAACTTTGGCCTTGAATCTCAAAGATTCAAGAATGATTTACTGTCTGCGAAGGGGCCACTGTGAAGAAGTCGCAGGCAGCATTTCTCGGTGCTTGTAAGACAAGCCAACTCCTCAGCTCACGTACATAACTGAAACAAATGACACAGGGCTATTGTGACTCTGCATCAAAATATTGCTAACCTCATAGATAATACCGAAGGAGCCCTGCGATGCAGCGAAATAAATATACTCTCAGCATCTGAAATTAAAGACAGATCGAGCCTAGAGGAATATCTCTGGCAGCATACCATATAATTTATTACTGGAAATAGTTTGCAAATCTGGAAAAAATATTTCCAATGTGAGCTTGAGGTAAACTGAGGGTCCATTTAAATTGCTCAGTTATTAAAATACTCATAACCTTTTCCTGTTCCGAGACTACAGTGTTATACAGAATACAAACACGAATAAGAAGCAGACAAAATGCCGTGTGGAGATCTGGCTGTGTATAGCTGGAAGGGTTGCCGACTAGGGGAGTGCTTGCTGGGCTCAGATTCCCAACAGCCTTCACGCCATAGCGGACCCTGCACAATTGCAAACCACTGTTTCTCATGAATCTTTGAAGATCCCTCACAAGCACTCACAAGAAAGTGAGAATAGAAACAATTTTACCATGATTGAAGAATTGGCCCAAAATAGGATAAAAAACCGGGAAAAGCCTTGGTTGTGGCTCAGATGGTAAAAGTATCCAGCACACGCACCGTTCCATGTGATATCAGAGCCTGGAATGACTCAACACATTTGCCTGGGATCAGATTCCACATCTGTTGCCGCTTCCAGGTTCTGCTAATGCGCAGCCTAGGAGGCAGTGGGTGCTGACTCCGGCAGAAGGGTGCCTGCTTCCTAAATGGGAGACTTCATCTGAGTTCACTCTGGGCCTTGAGCAGCCCCAGCTGAACAGCCATGTGGAAAGCGAACCAGAGGATTGTCTCAGAGCATTTCAAATAAAAGAGTTGTTAAAAAAAAAAGATGGCTCCGGGCCAGGCATGGTAGCCTAGCAACTTAAGTCCTCACCTTTGCACATACTGGGATACCGTGAGCGCCTATTCTAATCCCGATGGCCCCACTTCCCATCTAGCTCTCTGCTTGTGGCCTGGGAAAGCAGTCACGGACAGCTCAAAGACTTGGAACCCTGCACCCGCGTGGGAGACCTGGAAGAGGCTTCTTGGCTCCTGGCTTCAGATCGTTGCAGCTCCAAACGTTGCAGCCACTTGGGGAGTGAATCATCAGACAGAGGATCTTCCTCTTTGTCTCTCCTCCCTGTATATATGCCTTTCCAATAAAAATAAACAAATAGAATTAAAAAAAAAAAGATGACCCCAGGCCTTCTCACACGTGTTGGACTATGGCCTGGAGCTCCCACTGCCAGGAGAGACATTTAGTATTTACATTTGAGGGGCACTTCCATTCACTGTTGGGAAGAAATGCTTTGGTGGGAGCCTAGGGAAGACATGGGAATCCTGACAAGTTTCTGGAAATTTCCGGAAATGGGTGGGATCAAAAAAGCTCATTTGATTCATTGTAGACTCTGCAAAAATTCTAATCCATCAAAGAATATTCAACATATCCTGAATTTTAAGTTTTTGGTCCTGGTAATGGATGGTGAGATTTACGAACCCAAATATCTGAAGATCCAAAGTCAAATAATACAACTTAATGGAGACATATCAAACTGAAAAACCAAGGGCGTAACAGGAAGCCATCTCTCATCCCCTCCAAAGCGTTACTACCAATAGCTAACCAATCTCCTGATATGCAAGAAGCCAGAAGACCACAATCACTGTCCTAAAAAAGCAAATCGTTTATCTTCAAGAAAAGCATATCTTTGACCTGTGCACTCTCTCAAGCCTCCCTGGCTTCCAGACCTAAACCTAGAGTTGACAGAATTACTCATCCCCCACCAACTTCACTCCTTTACATTCAAAGATGTGTCTCCCTTATTCTCAGGATCTCAGGTCAAGAAAACACAGCATTGAGAGAAAAACTCAGCCAACTTAATCATTCTCCAAGGGCTGCCACCATTGTGCGGTGACACCTAAACTTGCAAACTTGAGTACATTCAAAAGAAGGAGCTTTGAAACCTCATTTCACTCAGCAAATGTTTATGAGACCATTTCTGTGCAAATCTAGGACAGGAAAAGGGGGGAAGGTAACTTGGTTTGCAAACTGCAAGCACTCCTATCGCATGCTATCTTATGGAAGTAAAACATTCACACTGTGACCACATATACGGTGTAACTGATCACAAAGATCAATGTATGCTATAGGTAACTGTGGAACTGCTACATCATACCCCATAAATATGCACAATTAATCATTTTTGTTAATCATAAATCATGTTATATGTTTAAACATATGCATTTGTATATATTTATATTCAAGATAGAATAAAAATAAGAATATGAATGAATGAAATAAAACATGCATTAAAAAAGGCATAGCCATGTGAAGGCTCCTTTTACCTGATTTGTCTTTCTGACCAATGGATTCAACGAGGTTTTTCTTTTCCTTCTGAGTCACCCATTATCTGACAGAGATTGTGCAAGAACAGTGGAAAAACCTAAAACCTTCACTGAAAGATTGAATAGGAGTCAGGGCTGAGAAAAAGTGAAACCCAGTAAGATCCCTTTTATACAGCGAGACTCATTAGTATCCCATTGCCTTTGCTGGCAGATGAAAACAAAGACGGGAAGGATTCATTCAGATGTTGGATGTTGCTAATTATCACAGCCTACTATTCAGCCCGGAATTGCTAATTCTCTTCAGCCCCGTGCTTTACTTTGAATAGAAAGTACCTGTTTTCCTATCACTCTTCTGTAGAACTCCTGGGAAAATGCTGCAACCAAGTCAGCAATTAGCTAACATTTGTTCTCACTTTAGGAACAAAATCAAAGTTCACAGTTAATGGGTACTTAGTTCTTTAAAAATTCGAACGATGTGCCTCAGAAAAAAGCTAATAGAAGAGGTCCCAGATGACTAAAATAAAACACATTGACTTTTGTCTATAAAGCAGCCATGCTCTAAAACATTTTCAAGGTACCTCAGTATTATCCTCAATTATCACTGTGAGAGAACCTAAGGGAACAAGAACTGCCATGTTCCATGGCCCAAAATACATACTAATTACTCGCTGTCACAGAGGGAACTCTTTGACCTTAATTCAGAATTACACTGTGATTGTTTAAATGCCTGTAACCTCATTAGCATATGTCTTAAGAATTTTGGCAAGAATTTGGAAAGGTAGGGCTGCCATCGTGGCATGGTTGCTAAATCTTCCACCTGCAACATTGTGGGTTACATCCAGGATCCTCCACTTCCAATCCAGCTCCCTCCCAAAGGCCTGGGAGAAGCAGCAGAAGATGGCCCTGCTGCCCTCGTGGGAGACCTCGCTGAAGCTCCCTGCTCCCAGCTCTGACCTGGCCAACTCTGCAGAAAATGGCCCTGCTGCCCTCGTGGGAGACCTCACGGAAGCTCCCTGCTCTCGGCTCTGACCTGGCCAACTCTGCAGAAATGGCCCTGCTGCCCTCGTGGGAGACCTCACCGAAGCTCCCTGCTCCCAGCTCTGGCCTGGACAACTCTGCAGAAGATGACCCTGCTGCCCTCGTGGGAGACCTCACGGAAGCTCCCTGCTCCCAGCTCTGACCTGGCCAACCCTGACCACTGTGGCCATTTGAGGTGTGAATTAGTAAATGGGAATAAATGGGAAGATTCTCTCTCTCTGACATTCAATAAATAAATAAATAAATCTTTTTTAAAAAGAAGTTAGAGAAGCAACGGTATATTTAAATTTGAAAACTATATTAATGTTCTGGTGAAAGAAAATTAGAGTAAAATTTAGTGAAGTAAAAATCTCTCAGCAGGATTCAAAGCAATAAGTCACATGTAACAATTTCGTGATGACTTCCCACTTCAATGTTTATCATGACTTGACACATTTGATAGTGCTATTAATTGTGTTAGAACCAAAATGTTGAAGCCTACTGCAGAGAAAATATTCACCAAAGCATCTAAAGCCTCGATTTATTGCTTCCCCTTTGATGTTAGGACTGAAAGACCTTCTGAGAGTGGGTCAAGTGGTTGGACGCTTCTTGCACATCAGTCAGAGAGTTCTCGCTGGAGGACACTGGAGCGTTGTCCCATGCATCTTGACACCTGGGAGGACACTCACTCCCAGGTTGGCTGTAAGCTGCACGGACACACAGAGCAAGAATCAAGAGCAACAGCTGTCAGAGTAAAGAGCCCAGGGTCAATGGAGTAACCTGGTAAGAGTTAACAGGACTTCCTCTGTGTGCCTGCAAGGTTGCAGTCTCAAGGCCCCAGAACCATCATCAATTCCTGATGAAACTTCTGAGGCTCAGCCACAGTAGATTCCCCATTCTCTATCCTGGATGTACAAGGAAGAGAGCTGGAAGTGATTGGAGACCTGCTTTTTTCTCCTACATTTTATTTTTATTTTTATAAAAATAAAGAGAACAGATTTTATGTTTTAATAGACCCTGGATGGGAATATAACCTCCTATAATGATACTGAGCACACACTTTATATCCCCAGGCCCTGCTGGGAGTGACAAAGGAAATTCGAGTGGAAAGCACTGCAGGTCCGCCGGGGAAGAATCTTCTGCTCCAAAGGCTGCTTGAGCAATGCATCCCACGCACTCCAGGAGTCTTTAGACTACCCTTGGTCCTGGATTTGAATTCACCATTGGGACTTCCTACTGAAGACTTAGTCCAGGGAACAGTGTGAAGATGGGAGTAGGAACAGGCAGCTGTCTTCTATGCAGGCTGATGTGTCTCTCTTTGAATAATGGTTAAGTGTAGTGGAGTCATTATCTTCCAGGGACTTGACAATGCTGGATCCCAAAGCAGAGGTCCCAGGCAAGGACACTCTGACCAGACCTCTCATCTAGTTAGAGAGCTCTGGCAGCCTCAGAATTAATCCCCTGTGAGACCGAGTTCCCCCGAACCACTCTGCTTCCGCCAAATGGCAAACAGCCACTCTCAGTCGCAGAGAGCACCAAGTGTGGAAATCAGAATCCACAGCCATGTGAAGACCTTGCTGCTGCGCTTTTCTATTCGTTGTCAAGTTCTCTTTAGACTTGAAAGGCCATCTTCTAACTTTCATGCAGCACATTCATGCATGATTTACCATATCCTTTCAGCTATCCCCAACGCCACTGGTTTTGCAAAGTCCAGAATCAAGACATTGTCATCTGGTGAAGGCCTTCTTGCTGAACCTCACTTGGCAGAAGAGCAGAATAGAGAACTCACTTCCACAAGCCCTTTCCATAACGTGAGGGCTCTGTCCTAAATACTTGGTCCCACTGCTCAACACTGTTGCACTGGGGAGGAATCTCCCAGGACATAGATCTTAGTAGACACCCTCAAACTTCAGCTGGAGTTTTAGGGCAAGGTGCAAAAACAAAATTTTCAGGGAACAGCCAGGATGCTTCCTGTACATGGCCTTTGGTATCAGGACCCAGCCCTGAGCATCACCACTTTGCGTTACGATCAAAGGTTGCCAAAACTCTGATTTAGAAATTATGTCTCCAGGACAGAATAAAACAGTTTCACAGCTTTCCCCAGCTTTCTGGAGTAAGAAACGTGAATCAAGGCTGATGAGGTTGCCTTATTTATACTGAAAGCATGAGAAAGGACTTCTTTCTGCATTCCTATTTCCCCTTATTTGGATTTTATAAAGCAGTGCCTCCAGAACCATAGGAGTTCATGGCGGGCCTGCTCAGGATCACCAACAATCCCGCTGGAGAAAGTGTGCTTGGGTTCCGGTAATGTGGGTTCTGACTTAGTAGGCACAGGGTGTGGCCCCAGAAACTACGCCTGTTCCTTCCAACAGCCCTCATGTAATTCTCAGGAAAGGCCAATTTTAGGAAGTAACGTCACAGAAGGAGATGACAAGGTCATTGTTTGTGCTCTTCAGCAAGAAGAGGTGCAAGAGCACACACAGTTGGAGATCCATCCCTACTTCTAATAAACTTTCATAAGAATTTGGCAGAGGCTTTCCAACAAAAGCACATGGAGACAATGGAGTCTTCAAACATTTATACTTTTTTAATGTTTGACGCACACCGTGCCAGGACTGATGCATACAGGCGGGGTGGGGTGGAGCAAGAAGACAACTGTTAGCGTTTTAGGAATTTTGCCCTTCGACCGGCTGAGGTTCTCACACGGTGCGTGTCGAGCATGGATCCCCATGGGAGTGAGTTGTTATAAATTCTCCTTCCATTTCATGGCTGGGGAGGATGTTAGGAGCAGCATATTATAAACATGTCACGAAGTACTGTTTTCTTATTCTTTTAAATGTATCCAACTGAATCTAATGCCAGGAGTATTTGAAATACCCCTACCATTATCCACTTGAAAAACACAAACCAATCTTCCTAATAGACCAAAAATTTACATTATCCCATTTTCTTCCTGAACTCCTATTTCCTTTTCACATCCATCATGTAATTATATTCAAATAATACATTTGCTGCTTGAATATCTATTTGAATTAATCTCTTCCTATTTCTCTATAACAGAATATGTGCAAAAATTGAAATTAGAAATTTCTTAAAATTTTCAGTGATCATTAGGCCTTGAGATTTACATAATTCTCTCTGCACTTAATTATCAGTCCTTTTACTAGTAGACAATAGATTTTAAAATACACATTAGAAATGTATAAATAATTATAAAAAGAAGTTTTGGAATCTATCTTTTAAGAATATGTATGAGACAGGTAACACCAATTATATAGATGGATACTTCAAAAGTTCTCGTGAAATTGAAAGGTAAGAACTTTGCTGCCAAAAAAACTTTCTTTTCAAGTTTATGCATAAGCAAGCTCTTCAAAAAGTTGATAATGGCAGGCATTTTGCATAGTGGCCAAGATATCCCTTGCATCTTTGGCAGCACTCAGATCCCATGTAAAAGTTTCTGGGATTTATGTTCTGCTCAGTTTTGAAGTTCAACTTCCTGTTGATGTGTCTCCTGGGAGACAGCAAGCAGTGGTGCAAGCATTTGGTCCCTTGCCACTCACGAGGAAGACCTAAATGGGACTCCAGGTCTTTGGCCTTAACCATGGCTATGTGGCCACTGGGGAGTGAACTAGCAGATGGAAGAAAGCTCTTACTCTCTCTCGTCTCTTTATTTTTCAAATAAGTGAAAAAATATAATTCTTAAAACTTCATGGAAATACATAATATTTAAAAATGTCCATAGAGGTTAAAAAATGTTTGCACTAAAATAAACTTAGCCTTTAATTTCATTTCATATGAACTTTCTGAAGTACCCTTATATTTCGTGGTGAGTGTAATTTATTGCTAGGTTGAAACAAACCCCTGCCTAAGCTTTCCAACTCTATATTTCTGCTTAATAGAAACACTAAAAAGAACTTGCCAGGATATAGCAATGGATGAAGGAATTTAGTTACTTTCCCTCATTCTCTACAGTTCTCAATTCCAGACAAAATTCAGATGGTGACCGGCTTCTCAGAAACAATCGCTCATGAACTCTGCATATTAAGTTCTCTCCCGTTGTGAAAACATAATTAGACAAGTACTACATTTCAACGAATGTGCTCTTAAACATTGGTCATTCCCTCTCATCGCCAATAGCCCTGTTTTCACTGCCATACTTCTCTCAAGAAGTTTTGCCACTGTGGGGCAAAGAGACAAAATAAGGATCTTAATAATAAGAACCGTCTTCTGCTCCCTTTTGGCAAAGCATGGAATGGGTGACTGTGAAAAGGAAGGTAAAAGCCCCCGCTGATTTTCACAGAAGCATTGTTCTGTAACTCATTCCCATGTGCACCACGGGGAACATTCTGCAAAGCATCTAACTCAAGTTTGTCTCTATATAAATTAGGCAACTAATTTTTAAAATTGATGTATTTGAAGGAGTAAGAGAGAGAAAGAGCACTTCCACCCCTTGGTTCAGTCCCCAGACGCCTGTGATGGCCAGAGTTGGGTTAAGCCAAAGCCAGGAGTCACCTAATCCAGGTGCCTTGGGTGGTGACAGGACCCCATCACCTGAGCCATCATCCTGGTCTCCCAGGAGGGCACAGAGCCTGGTGCTGATCCCAGGCACTCCACCATGGGACACCGGAGCTTCTTCACTGCTGTTTCAGTGACTAGACCAAATACCCGCCCCACATGAAGAAACTGTAGAGCAGTTTCGTTTCTTTAGTACCTTTGGAGGGGATTAAGGTTTGCAGAGACTGAACACTACGGCCTTGGACTCAAACTCCTGAGATCCTCTTTTCGTCTCTTATTATACAGAGTCCTTAACAACGTGCAAAGAATCTGAGCTCCTCACACTGCTTAAATGCTAAACATGGGCAAGTAACCCAATGTGAAGGCTGTGGTGAGGAAGAAGTGAAGTGACAAAAAGCTGATGTCTAGTACAGTGAGAATGGGAACACTCAATATGTGGTGGCTCTCTTTTTTTAAGCTTCATATATGAGATGTCCAACTTGGATGTTCTTATAAAAGGCTGCAAGAAAGCAAAACATCTTGCTTCTAGAAAGACTTTTGGAATCTCCCATGAATCTCAGAACTCCTTAATAAGTATTTCAGTTCTAGGGCCTTTATTTCTGGTTCTTTTCTCTCACAGATGAAGCTAGGTAGAAATGAACACCAGAGAATTTATTCCCTCTACCAAATACCTGCTTTATTTAAAGGGGAATATTGATAAAAAGCTTTTCTCAGGTTCAGTGAAAACTGCAGGTCTCCTGAAAGTCAAGTCCTGGTCTTGAGGACCTGAGTCATAGGAACTTGTGCCATCTGGGGGTTACACAGCCAAGGTTATAAAGCAACAGCAATTCATAAGTCATTGATTCATCATACTGCAGAGGGGCTTTGGATATTTTTAAAGAAATCCTAGATTTTCCTTTGGATCCCACCTGATTTCCCCCGGATCATCCAATGACCAGATGTGTGTGCACACAGTAGTATACATCATGCAAAAAGTAAAAAGAAATTTGAAGTCTAAGTTGTCTAATTTCCTTTTTGCCCTGGAGCTAGTGAAAACTGACTCCCCCACACAGTATTTCTGAAAATGTTGATCATCAAAACTTTTACTAAAAAAAATCCAGTATCTCTGGTGATGAATTCTATGCCAATAGAAAATTGAAAGAACCAGCTTCAAAATGTTCCGAAAAACAATTTGAAAAAAAAATGCTAGCAGACCCACTGCTGGGTACTATTATGACAAACAGATGAATTTCTGCATATGTGCCTTAATCCAGCTGCACCCACTGGCCAAAGCCCTTGCTGGACACATCTTCCTGCAAAACTACTAGGCACTGATGAGCAAGGTGCCAGAAATAATAAGCTAGAGCTGAGGCAAAACCCAAGAGGAAACACTGAAGCTTCGATAGAGTTCACCAGCGTTAAGGGAGCACGGATGCGGAGAGAGTCAGTGCCCCAGAGGCTCCCTGGATGTATGCTGACGCTCAGAATGGATCATATTTCCCCTGGCTACCACCAACGGCCCCTAGATCATCTTTTTCTGATATTGACTTCAATAGTGGCATTCATTTCCAGGCTACTATCCAAACTCATTCCAGTGTTAAGAAAGTTTTTTTTTTTAACAGTAAGTATATGAAATAATAAAAAGAAAATCAGGCAAATGTTTGAGAACATTAGCCAAGTTCATTTCCTGTGATCATGACTGTGTCTACTCGTGGCTAATTCATTTATGAGAGGGGACAAACAGCCTCATGTGTCTGTCATGCTTCGAATCCGTCTTTGTCATCACCAATGTGTGGTAGAGGGGCATCAAGTGGAAAAAATCTCAAAAACGCATATACACCCACTCTCCTTATATGCCCCTATGAGTCCTTCTATCAAGGTTCACCCACAAAAACCACAACTGAATCCTACAGAGAAGGTCAAAACCAGTAATTGCTTTCAACAACCCAAAACCACAAAGACCTTGGAAAGCCAGTGAACATCGAACTGGCCTAGAACCATGTCATTTCTGGACTTGGCTTTTACTATATAGGAAGCCACGAGGCAATTTAATGAGCCACTTACAAGACTAAGCTTGCTCAGTGGAGCCACTTCCATCTGAATTGCATAATATTTGTATCACCATAGTATCACATGGAATCACACAACTTCAGGCCAACAATGCCCTGAGAAATGATAATATTCAATAAAATCAATTCCATAAGTATCCAAAGGCTCCTTAACTTGGACCTCTCCTGTGCTGGAATTGTACTATATTATCATGTACCAATGAAGATCCCACCTTGAAACTGGAAAAAATGTCATTTACCACACCCTTAAAGACAGCTCACTGCCTGGAAGGAAGAAAAAAATACTTTCAGAGTAATATTACATTGCAAAATGACCCAGCTCACTAATCAAAACACAGGCAAAAGAACAGAAGCAATATTTTAAAAAAAAAAAAAGAAAGAAAGAAAATTGAGTTACTGAGTTACAACTTTGCAGCGAACATAGATTTTTGTTTCTTTGGGAGCAAGTTTGATGTTTTCCAGCAGAAAGATGGTGAAGAAGGAGAGCATGAGGGCCAAGGGAAGGGTATTCCATGCATAAAGACAAGCATGAAGCAAGCACTGTATACAAAATCCCCCAGGGCGGTGGCAAGATGAGTACAAGAAGCCTGGCTAGGCGGTGGAGAAATGCTGCTTTACTAGGAAGCCAAACCTGATCTCACATAGGAGGAAACCCTGGATGACTTTTGGCAAAAGAGTGGCGTAGTTCCAGCTGAGTAACTCTGGCAGTGGCACAAGAGACTCTTGGAAAAGTGAGAGAAAGGATTTGAACACACTCAGTAAGAAAACAACGGCGTGAGGATGAGATCTTATCAGTCTCAGCAACACAGATGGAAGTGAAAGACATCATGTTGTGAAAAAAGTAATGCACAAAGTCTCAATCATTTGTTGAATCTAAAAAATAGGTGATCGCATGCAAGTTGAAAGTCTGATGATGGTTGGCAGAGAGAAGATGGAGTGCGGGGAAGACAGGTTGATTAATAGGTATTAAGTTAGAACTGGATAGGAATAAGACATTCTAGATATTGTTGCACAGTAGAGCAGCCATGGCTAATAGTAACATACTGTACATGTGTCTCTTTAAGAAAAGCTAAAAGATAGGATTTAGGATGTTTTCAGCATAAAGAAATGCTACATATTTTGACAGAAACCTATATTTACCATGGCCGGTCACTGCACATCTATACATGTGTCAACACATCACAAATATGCACAAGTCCCACAGGGCTGTTCAAAGTCTCAATAAGTCTGAATAGAAGTTCTGTAAACCATGGTCCATTGTTTAAGAAGCAAGTACAGAAAATCATTCATTTAAAAGCAGCAAAATTCATAATTTGTATTTTATACAGGCACACATGCACGGACTCAATCATCCGAATTGGAGCAATGGATAGGATCAATTAATGAGGAGCAAATGGGCTACTTCTGCTATCTTGATTCCATGACTCTTATTTCTGTTCGGTTCTCCATATGAATAAAACAGAAAAGCAACAGTCCATCCAAGGTTCAAGTATAAAAGTGCTGGATTGAAGCGCTATTGTCCAGTTTGGCATCCTAGCACCTGTTATCTGCAGCATTTGTTCAAGACCTGGAGTCAGAAACAGCACAGGCGATGTGAGAGAAAAGCCTTGTGAAATACGTTAATGAAAACAGTCTTAAGAATTCCTGGTATTAAACGGTTTGTCCAAAACCCGGCAGGCAGCGAAGCTGGAGCAATGAGTGGATCACAGCTGCCAGGCTGCTGCAAGCTGGGTGGTTCTCGTCCAGCATTCACTTACAGATTCTGAAGCCAAGGTCTCTCCACTGTGGCACAGCACTGCTTCACGCTTAGGGTCCACCGGACCACTCCCCTTGGACCTATCCTCTGATGACTCTGCTTAGCTTCTGTGTCACTTGTGCACACTTCTGCAGTTTTTTATTTGTTTACCAAGATAAAGAGAACAGATTTTGTGCATGCCACAGATGCAACTCCAAAAGAAAGACCATGCCTCCTTTTCTCCCCTTCTCTTGAATACTCTTCCTTCTGTCCCTTCTCTTCATCAGCTTTTGTAAAGACATAATTCTGCAATTCTGAATTTCTCACGCAGATCCAGATAACTAAAATGGCTCAGGAATAAAAATACAGTTGTCTAGCATGAATTTTTAATCATGTAATTTGAACAAAAAATATTTTATGACACAAAAATAAGTCTTCCCAGTCATACTTAGAACTTACCCCAGCTGTTCTGAAATGTTTTGCTAAGTATCCTGTCTCTATTATAATGATACCTGTGTTATTATGCTACAATGATGAAATAATTTTCTCTTAAATAAATATTCATATAAAATTTCTTTATGGCACAATAGGAGTGAGAGAACAGTGTGACCTGTCTTTCAACATACGGATGTTTTGTATGAAGAAACTGGCAAATAATTTCTCAATTTCAATTTCGGTACTTTGATAGAATTTCATATCTGCTTGATAAGTAGATCAATAAATCACCTTTTAAACTGTGACCTCTGACAATCAGGCAATCCCAAATATATAAAGCTAAATCTGCTCACCACTACCTTCCAGCCTTTGGTTGTATTTTGCTTCTTCAAAACAGAGAGTAAAAATCTGCTATTCCATTTGTAACAGGTATAGATATCATATAGATATGCATAAAGAATTCACACTTTTTTTGAGTGCCATCAATCATAACCTGCAGAAACTTTGTAAGTCCTGCCTCCTCTTCAAGACCCTGATGGTATTCCCAGAGCACTGTTGCAACATCTGCAGGAGACACCTCCCCTAACACTATGCAAGATTCCTTTTTTTTTTTTTTTCAGCATCTATGTCATTGTTGACTCAGGTTAAGCTCTGGGCCAAACCAAATACTAAGGCCAACTATTAACCAGACTACCTGCTTTTAAATTACATGCTGACTATTTCTCCCTGTAACAAACTCCTGAGACAGAAGTTGGATGGACTGGGAAAAATGACCAGGACTGGGTAAGACTCATCATTTCAGAGAAATACATTTCCACTTGAAATTCTTGATTTTTCAGGCAACCCAGAATTTTGCCGTTTGATGACATGATGAAATTGAACAAGATGGCAGTCTATGGAGCAATCTGAGTTTGAACTAGTATTAAAATGCGTATTTTAAGGTGATGGCTAATAGTACTAAAAATCTTTAATTTCTAAATAATCTGTATCAAACGCTTTAATTGAAAACAGACACACATATAGTTGATTGCTAAATGAAAACATGCATGAAGCACTCTTCTTTCATTTGCCAAATGTGCTGTTTGTTTTGTTCTGTTCAACATGATCAGACCGGAACCAGGACCAAGGCTGGGTTAGTTGCTAAATGAATCTGAGAAAGGACTTACTGTCCACCGCATGTTAATATCCCACTAGCAAATTTTAATTCTGATTCACTTCGCACCTTTAAAAGGCATTCTTGTGGAATAAATACCCATTTCATTTCAGATGTGTTTTAAAAAAAAAACACTTTAATAAGATACATCAGACAATTATATTCCTTCCTCTTATTGCATATTAAAAACATCTTCTCTAACTTTCAAGAACTAAAGAGAGTAGATATTAGATTTATAAGCCTGAATATTCTAGTCTTAAGAGGCAGTGCTGCATGCTGGAAAATGCCAGTTTCCCAATTCTGTTTTCTGTAACTATGTTGCATCATCACAGAGGAAGCCCTGTAGCTGCTGAGGGCTGTGATTTCCATGAGCACCAAGGTCTCATTCCCCTACCGTGCGTAGAAGAACTGTCCATTCCATGTGGAGAAAACACTGAAATTTATTATCTGGCTGCTCAATCTTAATCCCTTTGTTAAAACATTTAACTTGTTTGTGAAGCAGAATTTCTTTGAAAAGTCAACTTTCTCCAGGAAATTAAAAAAAAAAACCTCCAAATAGTACTTTTTTATGGAAAAATGAATTTCCTCTGAGAACACAGGCTCTCTGATGCTCTCATGCCCCTGGAAGTTCCTTGTCCAATTCTCTATCGTCACCTAACTGTGATTCACACCCTGTACTTAGATTTAGTGGCTTAAAAAAACAAAATTCACATTCAGAACGGTTCAGTAGACACAGGTCAGAGGGACACGGCCTGGATACTCCTGTGCACACAGATGTTCGACAGAAACGAATTGGGAAACACCCCTGCCCTGGCACTCCCCGAGCTCTGGGGCCAGGGACACAGGAGCCCGTCACCTCAGAGGTTCACCTGTCTGCTTGGCCTGCGACCTCTGAGTTCACACTCAGGTTGCACTTCTAATCACTTACCAAGCCATGAGTACAGAATGGAGGGTCTGGAGAGGAGAAGGCAACAGCTTTCCTCTGAGGACACTAGCAATCCCTGCTCAGGCAGTTACACTGGGGACCGTATCTAAGACGACTACAGCCCTTTCACCCAAAGCGATTTGCTGGCAAAAGGAGGAAAGGGAACAAAGCAGAGGAAATATTCACACCGGTCGCAGAGGAAAGCCATGTCAAACAAGAGTGGGGTCAGAGTTCACCAGAACGGCTTGTGAACAGAAATCAAAGGTGACCTGTCCAGGCAGGTCGTGCAGCCTGTGCAGGCGCAGTTACCCAGCAGAGACGCCGACGGGCACTTTCAGAATGGTGGGCTCCTCAGCAAGACAGACATTTGGCACTGCCCATCAGTCAGCTGTATGTCTTGATCCAGGTGCTCTGGAAGAAGCCAAGATCAGCCAGGTATCTGTGAAGGTCACCTTCAACATGTCTAGAGGAGTGAAGGCAGGTGTGTAAGCTACAGTAGGACAGGATAGAACTTCAGGGAAAGCAGGCAAGAGGCACAGATTGCTGTGGGAACCCAGGATCACAGGAATATTGCAGCCTGGGGCGGGGTGCGGGTCATGCACACTTGGGAGGGGCTGGGCCTTCAAGGAGCAGATGGCATTTTCTCAATTCTCTCTTTCATTTTGTGATCTATTTATAAATCCTTGTCATTCCTCTCCTGGAAGTCTCTTCCCGGAACAATGCTTCCAAGCACAACACAGATTCCATCAGTGCAGCACAATGTTAGGCACGAAGGTCCACACCAATTGGTGGGGATCTAATTACACAGAAACAGAAGAAAACATAATCCCTGCAGACGGCCCACCTGCCCCTGCAGACCAACAGCCACTAGCCACGGCTGGTTATGCATATGCGAATCCATTCAAATTACATCCCAGTTAAAATTTCAGTTCTTCAGTTGTACTGGTTGAATGTTCAGGGCTCAACAGTTGCATTAACAGCCGATGGCAGCTGTGTATTACAGTTCAAGCACTGTGTAAGTTCTGTGGGGCAGGACTGAAAAAATAAGTGTCAAAATTATGAAAACTGTGTTTTATCAGTTTTTCAGGTAGCTTTACATGAACAACTCAGATAATATATTAAGGTAGATATAAATACATCTAGAAGATAATGTAGGTCTAGAAAAGGTGGCATTGGTTACATAATTTAATAATTAAAAATTTGAAACAAAGTTGAATATAAAAAATGCCCAGGATAACTACTGCTTTTTAAATATTTATTTATTTTTATTGGAAAGGCAAATCAGATTTTTATGGAAAAAAAGGAAGAAAGAGAAAAAGATCTTCACTCCTCTGGTTCACTCCCCAAATGCCTGCAATGAGCTGAACTGAGCTGACCCAAAGCCAGGGGCCAGGAGCCTCTTCCAGGTCTCCCACGCAGGTGCAGGGTCCCAAGGCTTTGGGCCATCCTCGCCACTTTCCCAGGCCACAAGCAGGAAGCTGGATGGGAAGTGGCCAGGACACAAACTGGCACCACATAGGATCCCAGTTCTTGCAAAGCAGGGATTTAGCCACTGAGCCATTGCGATGAGCCCACACAACCCTAAAATACTATATTAAAAGCGGATGTAAATATATTAAGAGATAACATAGGCCGAGGAAAAGGTGACGCTGGTCATATCATAACATAATACTGAAAATTAAGAACAAATTTGAATTTCAAAATGCCAGGGTGGTTACTTTTGTCATTTGAGGGGGGAAAGCCAAGCAAAGAGTTTGTTTCAGCCCTCTGGTCCACTTCTTAACTGGACTGTCTGATTTTTATTACCAAACGTCTTTTTTTTTTCTTCAGCTTCACATGAATTTTGAGTATTCATCCTTTGTCACATGAGCAGTTTGCAAATATTCCCTCCAATTTTGTCAGTTGTCTATTCACTGGATTTTTTTTTTCCTTTTCTGTGAAGTAGTTCCTCAGTTTGATATAATCTCATTTGTTTAGTTTTATTGTTCTTGTCAAGTTAGTCAAAAATCTTAAAGATATATGTAAGTTAAATGTCAGGACTGACTGCTTTTAGGGAGATGGATGCAAACAGGAAAGTCTCTGAGTGTAGAAGCAGCATTTGTCTGCTTGTGTTTTAATTAAAAGGATATTTATATGCAATTTAAATGTTCCATGGAGATCAGTCTTTTAACCCCAGCATTATAAATTGTGAAACCTCAGGGGATTAAAATATGATGTCACAGATTAGTAACAATTTTCCTAATGACTCCTAGCAAAATACAGCCACCTGAAACTGAGCAAATTTTCCTGCTGGGAATTCAAAAAATACAGACTAGCTTGCTCATTTATATCTCTACAATAATTAAAAGAAGTTTTGAAGGAATAGATAAGAATGAAAACATAGTATGGGCAACAATATTTATGTCCTGCACTTGTGATGTTACATATTTAGCTTTCATTAGGAAATCAGAAGATAATTTCTCCAAGAAATGAATTAACATCCCTTCTTATGAAGAAAATGGGCTTTAAAAAGAAATACATACATTCTTAAAAGGTTGAATGACATATTTCATGCTCCCGAGTTCATGGAAGCAAGCCTTGTGTAAAACTCAACTTTATAAAGTCAGTCACAAGTAGTAAACTGTTTAAATGAGACAGAAGAAGATCCTGCCGTAAGATGTCACCAGGGATGCAGAAATGTCGTGGTTTATATTGCTATTTGTGCTTGTGTGCTACATTCTCCCAGAACAGGACATTGGGACATGTACAAGTGGCACCCAGTAGATAATCAAGTAGGAAATGAGGTTTCATTGACAACGGGGGAGAGAGAAAACACCAGTTCCTACCACTGGTACATATCGTATTGCCTGCACAGTGCCAGGCGCCCGAAGCTGCCTTCGGTTGACCACACAACATGTAGTCCTGACAACCATAATGTACTTCTGCAGGTAGAATCCACATAGATGAGAATTGCTAAAACATCCTCATATCAAAGCAATGTTTCCCGACCAAAGGGACAAAGCTGGGAAAGTGGGAACCCGAGGTTTCAACTCAGTGTTCCAGTGTTCTGTTGCTCTCTAGCAGTGGACATGAGGGCTACTCGTGGGTATTTTAGTCCCTTTCAAGGACTGTGCCCTGGAAAGCCTGGCAAGTCCACACCTGATCAATGAGATATGGTTGGAATGACATCACATCTCCACACAAGCATTAATTGTCGCGGTAGGATCCCTTAGCCCTCCCTGCCCCACTGCACATCCACAGACACGTGCTACGCTGAGCCCTTCTGGGAAGGGCTATTCTGGAGTCCCAGCAGAAGCCAAATATTTGTTCTCATTGTGTATTACAGTAGCCTAACCTAGCCAAAGTGGCTAAAACATTTTTGCATCATTTAAAGCTGTAGACCCCAGTTCTGTCACATTTTAAAATGAAGCTTTTCCTTTTTCTTAACAATGTTGAATGATTACTGCGGTTCAATGAAAAGAAATTCTCCAAAAATTATTCTCTAATTTCATTTCTGGCTATTTTTCATCACAAATTTATTTACTTCTACTCAATTCTAAAAGTCTTCCTCAAAGCTTAAAAAATGAAAGTATTTTGTTTTTTATCTGGTCAATGACAATTTCAAGATTGGTCTTCCTTCACTTGTCCTACCGTAGACTTGGCTACTTTGTAGCTGCATAATATAATATGAGCTAAAAGATTTCTTTCACTGAAATCCTTCTTATTAGAGGCATTTTTATAGATAAAACCTGCAACTGAGTTTCAGGCATTTTTACAGATAAATTGGCAGCT
Organism: Ochotona curzoniae; assembly: GCF_017591425.1. Lineage (NCBI taxonomy): Eukaryota > Metazoa > Chordata > Mammalia > Lagomorpha > Ochotonidae > Ochotona > Ochotona curzoniae. The sequence continues at coordinate 11,011,693 of NW_024465322.1, read as the reverse complement.
GAATTTCTAACGGTGCTGTATTAGTCAGAACTCCAGCTTCCAGTTGTTTGGGAAAAGGGAGGGGCCTCACTGAATCACTAAGCTAAAAAATGGGAAGATGGCAAATGCAGGGAGACAACCGTTCTTCAGGAAGCCTGGAGTCAGAGATAAAACTCTGGCAGCCTTCCCCTTCTTTCTGCTTCCCCACTGTATTCTCTATCTCTGGCAATTCCTTTCACAGGACAGTGGCAGCTCACATATTTTATGTCTCACATATTTCCCCATCAGCTAGATGATGATTCCTTTTCAACTGCAGTGTCAGAAACAGTAAGGAAGGTCTCATGTTGGCCTAGTGTGGCTCAAATATCTATGCTCAATTTAAACAAGGACGGAAGAAGTGGACATCATGCTAGCACATGATGCAGGTCACTGTCTAGTCGCCAGGACCCCAGAATGGGGAAAACAGTAAACTCAGTGGACAAGACCACAGATTCCCACTGCAAACCCAACAACACTGATCTATTAGTGGGCCTTTAGATTAATAGTGAAGGCATTGATTAAGATGCCCCTTTCCCATCTAGAAGAACCTGTGTTTGATAAGCTGGTTGCCAATGATGGAAACAGCAACAGTGGATTGCATAATTTCGTTGCTGCCATCCATGTGGGAGAGAGAGATTTGTCAGCTCCTGGCTATTGGCCTATTGGCCTTGGGGAAACTTAGTTGCATTCACTTGGGGCATGTGAGAAGTAAACCAACAGGTGGAAATTTAATCCTCTCTCTCTCTCTCTTTCTCCCGCTCTCATTTCTCTGTTTGTCTTCTGAATAATCTGCAGCATAATCAATAGATACAGGTTGTAGCTATGATCCCCACCACTGACCATAATTCTGGATCTCCTGGAGGTTGTGATGGAGGCAGCAGGTCTCAGAGCTGACATAGGGACACCAACTATTAAACTAAAATGATCCAGGAACTCAGGAAAGAATTCCAATTTGTCACAGATATGAAATGACCAAAGAAGCTTTGGGTGATACAAGTTCCACCCACAGGTTGGATGTCTTCTCAGAGGATGGAGTTTCTGGCCCTGATTTCTGCCTGGCCTCCCTCTGCCACTTGCCTGCATCTGCAGAGGGAAGCAGCTGATTGAAAATCTCTAAAGCATCTTTTTAAGAGCTCATTCCTATGCCATTTTTACATCCTAAACTATTTCCTGGACAATACCATTTTAAGGAATTATTGCTACTTAAAGTACGGATAGAGGTAAAAATAGGATGATCATAGAATGTACCAACTAAATCTACAGATTTTTGACACCCAAAGAAGGCATTTTTAGCAATACCCCTGAACAGAAGAGTACCCTGAAAACAGTCTTGCCCAAGCCAAGTCTTAAAAACACCCTACCAAAAAAATTAACTTGGCTTTCCATTATGTTCTATCTTCTGTCGGCTACAAAAGAAAAGAATAATTCCTTTGCTTTCCTTTTTCAAAACAATGGAAAGCGCTGTAAGTGACAAACATGCAAAACACTCAGGTATGACTGACACACTTCGAAGGGAGCCCAGTTGTGATTAGAGCCTTAGATGACAGTGACACCATTTAGCATCTATATTTGATTTCCTCACCAAGCTACAGTTAGTAAATACGGCCACAACAAACTGCTAACATTTGGATGTGGCCAAAAAAAAAAAACAAAAACAAAAAACGAAGCCTTTGGAACTGCACCACTGTGGTGGACCACAGCCTCCTTCTCTCTCCCACAGCTCCTGAGGCTTCCAGCCAGCTGAGGGCCCCATCCAACAGCACGGACAAAGCCACAAATCAGCCTCTCCCTGGAATCATGGTGAGAGGACCACGACAGCTCCTGGCCATGTGTATACTCAACAAGGGCCTTTCCATCCTGAGTTGTTACGAGATGGCACTTTTAGATGAAAACAGAAAGGGATGCATTGACTGAGAACTGCATTCACTGGAAGTGAAAAAGAAAAGTAACCCATTTTGAAGTCATCATATTTGCCAGAATTACGCATCCTTTGAGCATTCATTTCTATTTCCTTCCAGTTTTCCAGGGCTGTGTTGGCCTTTGCTTCTTTGCAAAACAAAATAATGCCCTCATATATATACCTGGTAAGGCACCAGTGGCTGCTGATTCTGAATGCTGTGTGCCATGCATTAAGTTTTTAACTTATTTTTAACTTTTTAAAATGCTTTTAGCTGATACATATAAATTGTACAAATGTATGGGTTACAATGAGATGACCTATGCAACTACACATTGTGTCATGTTCAAATCAAGGGAGCCACACCTCTATCTTTCAACACTTGTCATCTCTACTTGCTGAAAACATGGGAACACACTATTGTTATCAGTAGTCACCCTACTGTGCAAAGCCTTTTCTCACATCCCTGCCTCCTACTCTTCCTATTCTCTGATAACCACCATCCACCCATTAATACTTTCCTTTCTTCTCCAAATAGATGCTGTGGAAATTCTCTTTCTGCATTTAGCTATGATTTTCAAACTATCTGTGTACATGTGGATTTCATTTACATAAGTATTTGTGAAAGTTTTTAGAAAATTGATACCATAGCCTCTCTCCAAACTCTGAGACATTCAAATGGAGGTGTCACATCTTGTCTGTATTCATTTCTTTTGCTAAAGGGAAGAGAAAGAAAAAAGGGATGATCTTGGAAGCGCATGAGGGAGTGTTACAATTTAAGTTAAATGGGGGCAATTTTACACTATCAAAATCCTGTAAATGATTCGTCCTTTTGGTCAACAAGAGCTGTATTAATCCACTAGAAAGTGAATCCAACGCTTTGTATCTTTAGTCTTTCAAAATGGAATTTATTATCTACAATAATATTTAAATTTAGGAGACACAGGATGGTGTCATAGATCATTTTTTGTATAAATTTGTCATAAAGGTATACATCATAGCCTAGCAAGGACTGTAGAGTCCATAATATTCTGCTCATTGTTTATTCAAGTAATGAATGAATCAACCATGCTTACAGTGAATCCAACAATTTATGTACCTTACCTTGTTAAAAATAACTTCAGTGGGTGAACCGTGTAATTTTCTCTCTTGGTGTGTTAATTTCTTTTTAAGCTTATGAAAGTGTTAAGTGTTAAAGAATAAAACAATGAAATGAACATACACTCACACATATATATACTTCAAAAAATTCATGAAAAGGAATTATATGTATATATGATAATAAATACAGTAGCATAAAACCAATTAATCATGGACAGAGAACAAAGAAAGACATTACAAGGTAATGTAATTTTTACCAATGAATTATACAGGATACTGTTTGGTACACACCAACTGAGTAAATTATCTTCTCTCACAAATGTTCAGTCTTAAATTTGTGAGTTCAGATGTTGTAATTATATGGCCTAAATAACTGGTTAATCCCCATTACCTCTCAATTTCATGAAACGCAAAAGACTCACAGGTTGCCAAGATATGCAGCCAATGTCTTTTCAATGCCGAGAATCATTCCATCTCAATTTGAGCTTTAAAGGCTGAGGACTTTTATGTGTTACAACTGCTCAGATGCTAATAAATCTGAGAATATAGCTGCTTTTTAACAGTTTATGTTTTCCCTAAGCATCATGACTGACCATGACTAATCCTCCTAAATTAATTTTGTAGAACGTAGCATCTCAAAAACCAGAATAGAGCCATGCCCGTGAAGATGAGCCAGGCCTGCATATGCACCACTCCTCAACATTGTGAATTCATCTGGGAAAAGTTAGCATCTCATAGTTCAACAGTCCTGGCACATTCTTACTCCCAGGGAATAGTAAACTTCCACTTTTCTTCCTACAATACTTTATATTGAGAAACATTGTATGTCTCAGCTTTTAGTTCTTTTTCTTACTACACAGGAATAGAGAAAGTTAACTTCAGCTGACAATACAGAAACAACGAAGAAAGAGGCACACAATGAAGCCTTTTGTTTTTTTTTTTTCAAGTACCTATTATTTTCTGGCCTTTCTTTCTCAATGATCCAAAAATGGATGAGACTTCACCTTCCTAAGCATTATAGAATTGCATAGTAGTGGGATTGGAAAATACTTTCTGTTCTCTGAGTCCACAATCATTCGCTCTGAGCAGGTAATATAAACTGTGAGTAGCAAAGGCGAAGGTAATAAATTTTCCATAATGTAATTATTGTAATTGAGTTACCTACCTACAGAAAAATGCAAGTTCAAATGCACAATACTCCAGATGTTAGGATGATAAAAGTCTGAAAATTATTTTTTAATAAAAACAAGTAGTGATTTAGTCCAAAATATGCCAGTGAACCAAATGCACATGATGGAAGCTTATGAGAAAATGTTCTCTTGTAAAAGATTTCAATTTTTCTAAGAAGTATTTTGCAAACAGTTCCCTAAAAGTTGTTTAATTTGACTCATTTCAGAGGTCCTTCAATCCTCCCAAAATTACAGCCAAGGAAGAACAACAACGAAAAAAAAAATTCCCTTTGGTTGCCGATGTGGAAATTGCTTTACTTGTTCCAACCCCTTTACTATGTAAGCAGCTCCCAGAGGCAAACATCTGAACGAATCCAGGGAGGTTTCATTCGGATGTTCGACTGTGTTTGCCAGAAGCAAAAACTTGATTTTCCGCAATACCTCTGTAAGAGATCATGGTGTTTCTTTCCATAACACAAAGTCACCTATTTCAGAGTCTTTTTGAGCATTGAGTTGACGTTTGTTCCTCCAGTCTCATCATGATGCTCTAACTTCTCACCTCCCCAAGGCTTCAATTAGCTCTCCTGTAACATGAACAGGGGGAATCTGCCCACCACTGCACAACCAGCAACCCTCTGCTGAACGCCTGCCGTGCTTGGGGGATACGACACACACTTGCTAGCTAAACCATCCGGCTTCAGAAAACACCACTCACTGTTTCAGCTTACCACATCATAGAAAGGCAGGAGAGACATATATGTCCCCTTGAACCTAGCAGCCCCAAAAGTGCACCTAATTCCTCTGGAGAGGAAAAGGAGATGCAGACCCATTATTCAATGAGGGCAAGGTTTATTTTAAATTACTAAATTGATTTTATTCCTTTGCAGAACCAAGAGATAACCAAAGGATAACATCATTGCTACAAACTTTAAAGGATATAGATAAGCATTGATTTTAGCTGCTTTTTGATTTTCAGGATTAGTACAGGCAACACAATCCAAAACATGGGAACAAACATACATTCTGAGGAGCATTGTAAAAGAATATCTTATAGACTGTCCACTCTAGCAAAGGAAAAGGTACACATCACTGTGCATATGCTTCTTAAGAAGGCGAGGGGCAACACATGGCCTGGTTTAGGAGTCCCAGGGGACAGGGAGTTGGGGAGGGGATGGTCATTTGGCCTGATGGTTAAGCTGTCATTTGGAATGTTAGCTACCCACACGGGAAGACCTGGGCTTCAGTCTTGGCTCAACTTTCTGTTCCAAGTCTAGCTCCCTGCTAATACACACACGTGGGACAAGGTCATGATGGTTCTAGTAAATACGTCCTGCCACCCATGTGGAAGACCTGGACTGACTTACCAGTCCCTGGCTTCAGGTTGTCAGACAGGAACACCTGGGCAGTGAATCGGCCAATAGGAGCTATCAAAAAGATAAACTCGCTCACTTGCTCTCTACTCCACTCCTTCCCTCACTCCCATTTTATACATGCACACACCAAGAATTATAGATAAACAAAAATCATAAAACTCAAGACATCTCTGAGCAGCTCCTTGGTTACATGCCTCCACTTTGATTTTTCTCACACATGCAGTCATGTGTCTGATTTGTCACCTGTGATATAGGGCATGTACAAGGAACAAAAAAATGAAAGGTGACAGCAGAATTCCTTTTAAAGACAATTGTGTTCTCCCAGCCAGTCAACTTGCCTTCTGACTTTGTGCAAAGAAAGTCACCAGCACATAGTCAGGAGGGTGGGAGGGCCGAGAAAAAGGAACTGCATTTTATCACAGCGATACAAGTCTGGCTTTCCAGCCGCAGTTGAGAGGGAGGGAGGGAAGAAGAGGCAGTAGCAAAGAGGAGGAGAGAGGTTATGGAAGGAGAGGGTGGGAAGAAATCAACCCAGCCAGACGACCAGGGCAACAGCCAGGATCTGGGAGCACACAGCAGTCTTTAAGCCAAGCTTAAAAAAAATGAATGACTGATAGAATGTTAGAAACGAAATGTGTAATATTTACCGTCAAGATCTTTTTAATGTTGGGCTATGCTACCCAACTTTAACCTAGAGAAGTGATAGCTGTTCTTAACCGTAGCTCCCTGAACTCTGTCAAGTGACCTATAAATCATTCATAACAAGTCTATTACAGTATTAAATGAATGGTGTTTCAGGAAATGAGAAAGCAGCTGCATTTTATGGACATGAACAAGAAAGGAGGCCACAGTTGGTAGCAGCAAGATCCAAGAAAAACAAAAACTTCAGTGGAAAAAAAAAGGAATTTAGAGGAAAAGGTGGCTAGGAGAAGTCGGCATCAGATTTATTGGGACACATTGGGACTTCAAGCCCTTTTTATTTAAATATTAAATGTGCCCTCCACTAGGTGATACTTGCAGAAACCCTGGTGGCTCTAAAGACACTAGCTTGGTGAGCACAGCCTAGTCATTCAGTCAGCTAGAAGAGCCCCAGAGGGGGCCATCTAGCTGTTTTTCTGGAAATGTTTCAGGAATATTTGTTTCAAAAGTGTACAATTTCTCTCAGGTCAGCTACCAATAAAAATATAACTTCAACTAGTAGCAGGGTTATCTATAAGAGCAGAAAATGAGTGATTGTCCGGAACCCACAAGTAAAATAATCCATATTGTCCAACTCTCTCTAGATGTTACCATTCCTAAAGCCCCTTGGGAGATGAGGATGATGATGCATCAAGTCCTTCATGAATACAGAAATACAGAAGCAAATGCCCAGGTTGGGGCCATGCTACAATGCCAGCATCCCAGTTGGGTACCAGTTCAGGTTCTGACTGCCCCACGGTCATCCAGCTCCCTGCCAATGCTGAGGATGGCACCAGTACTTAGGCCTCTGCCACTCACATGGGAGACCAGGATGGACTTCCGGGTTCCTGGCCTATGCGGAGCACCCATAGTCGTACTCATGTGGGGAGTACAGGTGGATGGAAAATCTCTCTGTTTCTCTCCCAGTCTCTGTGTCTTTCAGATAAGTAAGATTTAAATTGGGCGAGGCAGGGAGATCCAAGGTTAGGTTTTGGAAAACTGTGTATAATAAAATGTTTTGGTTCCGGTAGAGGCACATCCTCTGCTTCCAAGAACTTGAAAATATAGGAAATGATATTGTCCTATAGAAGACAGATATTCCATTAAACCCACCATGATCTAAAGTATGCAGGACTCATTTAAAGAGGTGAAATAGCATATCTAAATAAATAAAACAGTGGTCCTGGAGCAAAGGACAGAGAATAGACTCTCAAAGGCAAGTGTTGTGAGTAACTTCTTACAGCACAATGCAAATGAATGGCTAGTTTTCCTCAGTCTCTACCTGCTGGCTCAAGGGAAATCAGGTGCAGTTTATTCCCTTGGTTGGCCCCTTGAAACAGCCCAGCTATGAGCCTGGCCCTCAAATTCATTTCCTTGGAGCTTATCTAAGGAGCTTAAATATTGATCAGAGGTGCACAATGCAGTGTGCCTTTGATGTTTTATGTGCTGTTATGGGTTAATCAATTGGTCCTCTGGACTTATACATCAGGATTTTGAGTTTATGGTTTGAGTTTCCCTAAGAGGTGAAACCACTTTCAAAAAGTTTTAAAAACAAACTTCTGAGCCTGAAAGCTTGAAGGCCAAGTTTGGGTTCATTACAAATTAACCTGAATAGCAACACTACAGGAGGTATCAAGAAAATATCCAGAGAGCCTAAACTGCTCAAGGACCTACCAGAAAAGCCCCATGTAATTCTCATTATTCTCCTAATTCAAATGATGCAAATATGAAACACACTTGGCCTAAAATAAAGACTAAGAACACAACGAGCTAATTGTATGTAAGTCCGTGCAGTGAGTAAGTTATCAAATGCAGAAGAAACTGAGCAGCCAGATTCAACACTAAAGTACACTTTTTAAAAGTCATGTAACTGTTAGTTCCACTCTGATTTACTTTGGATACTAATATTTTGACATCTGTTGCTGGAGTCATTTTGGATAACTGTAATAAAATATAGTATGTGTAGGTTTCTTCCCCCCCCCAACATCGTGCTTGAAGATCTAGGCGGCATCTTTGTGACGTTTTTCTTACTTTTCAAGTGGAAAAAAGCTTTGCTATCTGGGAATAACATTATTTTTGGCTTTGACCTTGTGTAGACAATTGTAATGACACACGCAGCTGGTGAAATGGAAACAAGAAAAAGGTTAGCTGCAAAAGGAAACTGCCCTTTTCCCTCCAGTCCATTGCCCTCCCTTTTTAAGTTTAATATGCCATACTTTTCACTTAAAATGAAACACTCAGTATAAGCAATCTAGCTGAATTTCTTCTATTCCATTCGAATGATTCTACTTCCATAGAGCTGGAAGAGACCAGGTAAGCTAGAATGTGTATTATATATTACTTTCTTAAAGATTTATAAAACACATTTTATTTTCTTGTTTAGTTAAATATTTCTATGTACAGAGTCTGTGTAAGTAGATTTGACTGACAATATAGCAATCAAAGCAACAATAAGGAAGCTCTGAGATCAAAATCCACCGAGCCAATTATGTGAAATAAAACAAGCAAACATTTCTTTAAAAATTGGAAGCCCTTCTTTACTCACTGGTTTAATAAACACACATTGAGCAATTCCAATGTGTTACCCACTTGTTGGTGCCAGGCATACAAATCCTTATCATTCTAGTGGGAAAGACAGACATTAAGACACGGACACTAAAATCCACTGGGTGTTAGTGAAAAAGAATGAAGAGAAAGCCAAGCAGGGAAGGGAGGTGATGTGCAAGTCCTGGGTGGTAAACCCAGATGCCATCTCCAAGGAGACGTTGGAGTGAAGTCTGAAAGACTGAATAAAATTCATAAATCAAGTGAGGGGCAGCCATACCAATTTAGGGCTCTCCCCAAATCTCAGAGCAGACCACTGACTTTATGGAATAATGTAATACTGCAAAACATGATGCTTTGATTTTTTTTTTTTTACTTCACCTGTTTGAGTGATCTGGAGAGAAACAGAGTGTCATGCCTTCCTTCAAGTGTACTCCCCACTAATACAGAATGTCTTCACAGACTCAGGAGCTAGACTGCAACTTATTCTTGTTTTTAACACAAAAACTGAACACTGGAATATACCTTTAGCATATTTTTCATTTTGGTAAAATGCTCATTAAGGTTTGTATTGTCATCGTCATATTATGTTGGTGTATCAGAGCTTTCATTGTATTGTTTTGAAGAGGACATAAAATTGTCCATTTTTTTTTGCATTCTTTGAAAAAGTTCTCTATCACACAATATACTCAGAAATAGGATCAGAGGGTCCATACACCCAATAAAAATCCGACTTTCAAACATGCATCATACTCTCTCCTAGACAAGCTTCAGCTTCTGGCTATTCTTATAAATTCCTCATCCTTGTGACCCTGCCAGTCCCAAAGCAGGAGATGCACATTACATAATCAAACGGGAAATTTTTTCACTTGAGATGGCTATAAAATTAGTTTGCATTGAGCCTGGCATGATAACAGTCAAAGCCCTCAGCTTGCACGTGCCAGGATCCCATATGGGTGCTGGTTCTAATCCTAGCAGCCCTGCTTCCCAACTTGGTCCCTGCTTGTGACCTGGGAAGGCAATAGAGGATAGCCCAAGGCCTTGGGACTCTACACCCCTGTGGGAGATCCAGAGGAAGCTCTGGGCTCTTGGCTTCGGATTGGCTCTGCTAAGGCCATTACAACCGCTTGGGGAGTGAATCATTGGACGGAAATCTTCCTCTCTGTCCTCCTCTCTGTATATTTGAATTTCCAATAAAAATTAAAAGAAAGAAAAATTGGTTTGCATTGTAACTCTTATGCTAATATTTTACAATGATGTTAGTGTTCTAATAAGTCATATTTGAATCCTCAGTCTCTTTTTTGAAGTTGGCATTACACATTAATGTGGTCACAACAAAAAATAATATTGCTAATACACAAAAGTAATAGACAAATCAATGAATAGAAGGCTTGTTATATATTTACAATCCTTGAAAACACAACAATTATTCGCATCGTAAAAAATCGCCACTGTTGTTTCACCTTTACGAAATGAACAGATATTTCTGTCCTCAATCACCCCAACTCCCAGAAACAGCTACCGCATCAGGAACAGGCAGCTTCTTCCCTGAGACCCTGGCGGCTATTCGGAGCACCTTGCTTTCTTTTTCAGCAAAAGAAGCAAGGTAGGTTGGTTGTCAGGGGAAATGCTGCGTTAGACAAGATGTCGCTTGCCAGTGAAGTCCACGGTGAGGGGGCACATCAGAGATGGGCCAAGATACCACTTGGAACCTGCATCCCATATCAAGGCCTCGGTGCCTCTCAGCTCTGTTCCTGATTGCAGCGTCCTGCTAGGGGAACGCTGGATGACAGCAGGTGGCCCCCAGGACTTGAGAACCCGACACCCATTTCAGCAGACCTGGACAGTGTTCACAGGCCCGGCCCTGACTATTACAGGAACGAAACGAACCGGGTATCAGACAAACAGGTGAGAGGGAATACAATCTCTCTCTTCCTTTCCATCTCCCTCTCCCATTCCCTCTCTCTCATCAGTCTTTCCTCAAACATTTTTTCAAAATACATTAATGTTCATTATTTTTAGAAGTTTTTGGAAAATATATATCATGCAAATCTTCATGGATTTCAAAATCTTTTTTGCAACAAAATAAGCGTACTTCATAATTCCATCTTTCCACAAACTTTTTAATATACCCTTGTAGTGAACAGTTTTTATACCCATTTCTTTGTCTAAGAATATTAACAAAAGAATTCCCATGATATTCACACTATTTCAGAGGCTAAAATCAAAACTATTTAAGAAATTACCAAATAGACTGGTAGATTTCAGTGTACCAAGTTGATGGTGCAGTAAACCAAATATATCCACTGTCTCATCTATTCCAATTTTGTGTGGTGAACGAGGATATCTCAATGAAAAAGACTTAGAATTCTCCTGTCAAGAGCTCTGTTCTCTGAATAGACCACTTCCCAGCCAGAACTACACTAAAAAATAAGCATCACATGTTGACCTTTTAAATGTATCATTCTTTTAAACTCCAATCACAGAAAATACTTGGGAAAATGTGGCTCTTTCATCTCTGTGTGGTAGGCACCGGAGTTCTTCCTATAGACCCTGGCAAGTCCCAGTTCCTCTTCACCCTTTTCAGAAACGCTTTGAACCAGCCCTCGCCAGCCAAAACTCTCAGCCTTCTATTTCCTTCTTTACTTAAAATGAGGAAATGATGTGTAGAAGGGGGAGAAAATAAAAGGATTCTTGTATTTTCTCCTTAGCTGGTCTGAATTATCTCCTTGTCCATATTTTCGCTGACTTCAACAACTCCCCAGGTCCCCCTGCAGCACCTGACAGAGAAAGCAACTTTGTGAAATGCTGCTCTCATCACCAACATGGGGGTTGGTCAAACACAAATGCTAACTTTATGCAACATGTTCCACATGTGTAAGATAAAGTTGTTGACATAATAGAAAGCCAAGGAGCAGATAAAACTCAAAACTGTTGAGGCATAGTGTATAAAGCCACTACCAGCAATGCGGCATCCCATAAGGCACAGGTTCACAGCCCAGCTGTTCCACTTCCAATGCAACTTCCTAAAGGACCCAGGAAAAGCAGCAGATGATGGCTGTTGCTCTTGTAAGGAACCCAGATGCTGCTGTGGCTTTGGCCTGGTCCAGACCTGGCCTTTGCAAGCTATCTGGGAAGTGGATCAGCAGATGGAAGTTACCCCTTTCTCTATGCATCTCCCTCTCTCTCTAAGGTTTTCAAATAACTAAATGAATCTTTTAAAAGAAATAATGGCACATATGTATGTGTTCAAAAACGTGTAAGGCTTAGCAGTGTTTCACATTGTTTATTTTTACATCGAACTGCCTTAGTAGCCATAGTGATCTGAGCTAACCTGGAAGTACACTGGCTCTAACAACAAAACCACAGTTTACTAACAGCTAACAGGTACTGAGGGCTCAACACATGCCACTTCCCCTGCTAGGGTTTTTCTGGGCACCGTCTCATTGTTGTCTCATCATTGTCCTCACCACTACAAGTGCTAAAGCTGAAGTTTACAGATGTTTCCTGAGGTCACAAGGACAGCAGCTCAGTGCACAGCCAGGATTCAAACATGTCGAACCAAGTGGCTCCTAATGAAACTACATTCTCTCCATCAGGGATAAGGCTAGCCAAAGGATTTCCTAACTAAGTCATGACTTCTGCTCTACGAGGCTTCACAGGAGAAACAACGATAGCTGTAGCAAGAATACTTAAGCTTGTCCTGAGAAAGCAATTATTCTTATACTGCCTACCAAGAAGTGTAAACTGAATTCATGGCCATAGTCCAAGAGCGAAGAGAGCCTTCAAGCAGCTACGTAGACGCATCATTCTAACCACACCGTTTTTCTTCTTCCCTCATTGCCCTTTGAGATCCTTCACTTCAACATGTAATTCAGATTTTCTTTTATCTTGATTTTCAACATCTACATAATTCATGTTAATAGTGGTTCGGGAGTGAAAGGCGATAAAGATGTAAGCGAACAAGTGAAAGTGGATGCTGAGTTTAGAAACGTTTAGGTTATTTCCATTGTGGTTATTTCCCCAGAGCAGGTACAGTGTTTAGCCAAGAGACACTGCTATCTCAGTGACAAACTGAAGTTCTAACCTTAACCTTTCTTCTAAAGTTGTGCAGAATGCTTAAAAATAGAGAAAGCACTGGGAGTGAAGGAAAACAAGAAAGCAGAAATATCCAACTCTTCCTAAGATTGCCTCCTTTTGCGTACAAAACAAGTAAACTGGGAATATTTCATTTTTTCCCTCCAAATCTTCATGTTAGAATACACTTATCTAGAATACACATATCTAGGCATGTAAAAAAATGAAATTGTAGAAAATCACGAAACAAAGCATGGAAGGTACTCATCCCTTCTATCTTCAACAGCAAATGAAAACAAGGCAATCCATACAGAAGTGATTGATTTACTCAGCAATTCAACAATGGGACAACACTTCATAAACATTTAATTTGTTGTAATTATTATTATCTGGAAGGCAGAGCAACAGGCAAAAAGAGAGGGAGAGATGGAAATCTTTCATCTACTGGTTTATCTACTGGGGTTGGGCCAGGCCAAGCTCATCACAGCACAACACCTTCCCGTTCTCCACTGTGGGTGGCAGCAACCCAACCACTTGATCCACTCTGATGCCTTTAGGATGTGTGTTAGCAGGGATCTGTTCAGAGACTGAGAGAACTATTGGATGTGGGTGTCTAGCCAAACCCCCACCCACCATTTGATATTTTGATTCTTCAATATAATAAGACATTACTGAAAGAATATAATAGTACCTTTCTTATTACAGCTGGAGACAAATGAATTTACCAGTGATGTCAGACTTGATTTCATTTGCATCACAGCACTACTATTAAAATCATTACAAGTTGGTCTGTCCACATGAGCCAGGCCAGAAACAAGCTCCAGAATTTGCTAGAGTTTTCTTTCTTCTGCATAACGTCATGGTTCTAAAAACAGATCAAATTTTACAGTAATTGTAAAGCTTCACCTTAGTTATAATCACATATTGATATCTTCTCTGTAAGTGTAATTTATTCAAAGCTGACATTTATGCGGAGTGTGCTGGAGTCCATCACAGTATATACTTCAGAAAGCATTCGTGCTTCTCATGTTAGACTAAAGAATAGGAATGTATTTTAGTTCTAATTAGAGATTTTTCCACAGTAGAATAACATACTCATGTTGAAATAGTTCATTGTTGAAATAATAGGCATTCAGAGGTGTAGCAAATTGGTCTTTAGTGCAATGCAATGCTTTTCTTGGGTAACTTATATCTGGATTCTCAACAGTATTTCCATAAAATTAAATTGTTCAGCTGAGAACATTTTTGAGTATATGTGAAATCAAACAATACATGTAAAAATTCCCTTACTATTTAATCATCCAAGATTTCCCAAATCATTAGAATGAAGACTAATGAAATGCCTGAGACCTTCCATTATTCACGTTTTATTTCCCCAGGACTAATTAATCCTGAAATCCCTGGTTAAAGAAGAAGAAGAAGCAGAGACAGCCCAGACTTCCCTGGTACAGAGTTAAGCAGGCTCAACGGCCCTGTGTTAAAAGTCAGCCCACAAATCCCATGACATCTTCTCAGCTTCCTACACTCTTCCTCATTTCTTAAAGACTGATTTATTTTCTTCGCTTAGAATCTCGGATTAGAAACTTCCCTGGAGAGCGAGAATTCAAGTCAGGGCAATACGGCTGGCGTGAGCCATGGAGAGACTGCTTTCCCAGACACAGAAACAAGTACCACTCGGGTACCACCACGTGGCAGCTGCTTAATTAAGCACACACCACATGCAGAGCAATTTCTGATGGGAAATGAAGATCCCACTTGAAACTGCTAGGGGCATTAGACAAGCAAAATGCAATTATCTGAACTAAAACCCAGCTGACATCTCTGGAAGGGAACACCAGGGGACCTTTGAGGATCAGATGTTCCATTTCAAGTTGGTGCCCCTGGCTTCAGAGTCCTCTACTTCCCCTTCGCCCCCCTCCAGGTAGAGAACACCTCACCCTGAGTCACCAGCACCTACTCTTCTTGGGAACACAGAGGAGGCTAAGTTTATAGGAACAGGGTAATTGAGACAAATAGCCAAATATTGTTGGCCTCATCACTTTTATTATTTTCAAGTTAAAAGAATTATATAATATTTAGAGGCATGAGACGTCTTTCCTAGCCCAGACAAAATCTGGGTTTTTCTTACTTTTTTTGAAAACTACACACTTAGAGACAGGATAGCTCACATGATCATCGGTGGTATCCAATGGAGACATTCATTTAAACTCTATCGTATGTAAATTAAACTTGTAGGAAAGCACGTGGGTCCTTGAACCATGAACTGCTGCTTTTTCAAAGGCAGAAACCAAACATACACATTCAAGTGGGATGTGACGTGAGCCAGGCCAATGTTTGGCCTTAGGGTTCTCAGTGCCTCAAGTCAGATGAGTGGCTGAGCAGACTTTGCCTTTAGAAATAAGTTTCTAGGACTTTTCAAGATTAAAAAATTAGAGAAAGAAAATGTCCTTCTGCTCTTATAATGGTAAGGCATGTCTCTCCTATCCAATGTGCATGTATGTATTTAATACACACTTACGTGTTGTAAATATTTCAGCTACATTGTCAAAAGTGTCTTTCCACAGAAAGATTTTTTTTTTTTGTAATCAACCTCGGCTGTTAGAAATTTTTCTTAGGTACTTCACTTAGGTCAATTTTTCCTTTGTTTGGGTTCATGCTGTTATTCTTAATTACATCCCATTAGATGTCTCTGAACAAGTCTTTGCTTTACCCCTGATTCGTTAGAGGAAACACTCTGTTTACTTCACCAACTAATGTGTCGCCCTGTTTACTCTGAGTCATGTCCTCGGCCCTAAGAATGAGAGCTCTGGGCTGCCTTGAGCCCGTTTTCCTGGAATGGTTTATTGGCCCCATGAACGGGTTTGACTGAGAAATCACCCGGTCACCTTTTGCTGGATGACTGGATTGGTATCTCACAGAACACACGCACAATGTGCTTGAAGGTGTGACTCAGAAACTGAAAACAGCAAGTGGGGGCCTGTTCTCACTCTGTGCTTCTCCATGTTGCCAATATGGTTGGTATTATTTACATTATCATTTATCTGTTTTGCCCTTTGATGCTTCACAACAGCAAGGCCACATTTGACTGTTCTTCCTTGTGAGCCGGCACAGTGTCTGTGGAAGCTATGATTGACTGATGTTGAGTGAGGAGCGAAAAGTTTGGATCTTAGAAACTTGCACACTCAGGCCAGTGCTGCTCTTACCTCCTCTAGAGTGCCCAGGGCTCTCACCAAACGCAAGTGTCTGCCAAATTTTATAAAATTGTTTCTGCTTCACTTACTTTGTGGGAATATAACCAGTTATCAAACAACTTTTCTTTCTGAGTTTTTGAATTAAATTCTAAGGAACTTTTGCTTTTAGATTAATGGTTGTCAGTTATTCAAAATGATAAACACATCTAAAAAAATCAAAATCTTATTAGCACAACTATTTAAAATCACACAAGCATCTCACTCACAACACAGGATTCTAGATTTCATTCCTTTTTTAAAAGATTTTACTTGTGAAAGGCAGAGCTACAGAGGGAGATATTCTGTCTCCTGGCTCACTCCCCCAGTGGCCACGATCACCAAGGTTGGGCCAGGAGCCTCAGAGTCTCCCACACACGTGCAGGGATCCAGACGAGCAGCCAGGACGCCAACTCCCCATTTCCAAAGGACCTTGTACCCATGTACTACCTTGCTCTAAGTCCATGTCATGACTTGAATTGAATCCACTCCAACCTGAGAACGGAATTTGGTTAGTTCCATTGTGTTCATGAAGAACTATGTTGTCAGGCTCTTTAAATAAGTGGCCTATCTTTTCATTGGAAATGTCTGAGAAGACCCAGTATATCAAACACTAATCCTGAAGGTTCTGTTTGCATAAGTAACTGAATCTTACTGTCACACCCAAGGTTTTTCCAGCCTTGCAGATGGATTTGAAGCAGTTAATTCATCCTAGTAATTGACATAAATGACTTAATAATTTCCCAACACACAGTCTTCACAACAGTGCAGCGAGGTAGATGCTGTTATTAAAATCCCCACTGACAGACGAGATGTAGAATGCAAATTTGTGAGAGCCACAAATAAGACTAGAGGCTTCTCTCTTAGTCCAAAGCACATTGTCACTACAGCCATCCTAAAACACATGAAATCTCTTGCAAAAGAATAGTTCCTTAAAACTACATTTTAAAAATGTTGGAAAGAGACAAGGAAATGAATGCAAAGAATTAATGATAAATTGCATGCCTTTTTCGCTTTATTAGTAGTGATTAATAGCCTAAAGCCAAGCTAACTGCAGAAATGGCTGCTCCTTCTGAGAACGCACCATGAGACAAAAGGCCGTTGAAAAGCAGAGGCTGAGTGGCCATCTGCCCAGGACAAAGCAGAGGACGTTTCTAAACTGCTGGGAGATGTTATCCACAGCCTCCAAGGTCCCTTCCAAAACACGTGATTCCAACAGGCTCCTACAAAGTGGACACTTTAGATTCATGAGTGACCAGCTATAACCTCTATAAAAAGAAATAGAATAAATCCAACGTGGGTCTTTCCATTATGCTTTTCTCAAAACAAAAAAAAAAAAAAAAGAAGCCATCATTTTAGGGCAACTCCAGGAGATAATTATCATGATGTCAACATTTTGAGCCCTATCAGCTCTAATTCATCTTTTCTTGTAAGTATGCACAAATCAGAGAAAATGAGCACTTCTTGTTCCTGGAGCAAGCTACCCAACATTAGAAGAGCAGCTTCCGCCTGTTCTGAGAAAACATCCAGATGTTGGCCAGCTGAAACAATACATCCCAGTGCATATAAAAACAAAATTTGTCTTCTAAAAGTAGAAATCAACCTGGAGTGCAGGACGCCCAATAAGAGAGAAGAAAGTAAAGTATTATTGACTTTGAACTTGCCGTTTTCCAGAAGGAATTCTTACATTTCCTAGGACACTGGAAATCTTAAAAAGTAAATAAAATCCTAAATACAATAGCTTATTCTCCTGATTCCCCTACATTGCACAAATAACAGTAAGTGCCCACTATTTATTTGGTTATTTCACATGCACAATTTTGACTATAGGTCCCTTGCAAAAATGAGAACCGAGGCCCAGCCCTGAGAAAAGTTGGACAAGGAGGGCAGATGAATGATGGCCTGGAAATTGTGCAGGTCATTGGGAGACCTGGGAACGGGAGGGTGTTGTGCTCCACCTGCTGCCCTCTATTCTTCCCAGACAAACATAATAAAGTACTAAGGAAACTTAAAGACTTTAATAAATAGCATTGGTTCTAAATTCACAAAAAAAGAAATCAAGTTCATGTCCTTGGAAATTAAGCTGAGGGAAAATGCAATTACATATTGAGACATCAGCCTGGCTTCCCTGATGAGATGAGTCAGAAAAGACAGGAGTGCATTCTGAAGCATGGCCCATGGATCCTCAGCGCTGGCATTACAGAGGGAACTGATGAAGAAAGAATGAATACCAATTTCTGAGCACACCTCAGCCCTACCAACACATACTCTCAAATGATGAGCTTAAACAATCCACATTTCATACCTCAATGCTTCTCATTTACACAAGAGTTGTAAATCATGTTTTCTTTTGTATGAATATAATACTTTGCTTATATAGATGTGTGGTCAAAAAATCTGGAGGTCCTTAATTTAACAAAATTTGCTATAATTTCATAATTTTTCTTTCCCATAGAGTATGAACTATGAATTTATGGTTTTTAGATATTAGATTTTTACATAGGTGGAAATTTTGTGGTATAAATTATATCCGCTTAAAAATAGATATAAATTATATGAAAGGCCTTTGAGTGCTTCTCTGGGGTCATTGTGGCCTAAATCTGTCCACATACTCAACAAGCAAAGAGTTCAGTGGGATGGTATTTACATAAAAGCTTTCAACATGTCACATCTTTAATAAAATATCTTCCAAATGCATCAGCAAAAAAAATTATCCTTTAGTCACTTAGTAGTTTAGAAAATATACAGAAAAAAAGGAGGAATTTCAAGGTTAGTAATTTCTTCAGTCTTCATTTAAAAAATCAGTACTTCCTAAAGTTACATAGTAGACATTCTGCAATTTAAATGTTGCAGTCTAAAACAGGGTTGTTCAGGTCATGACTGGAGAAGAGGTGTCCAGTTTTTTCCCGTGATGTCTGTGCGGCAACAGAGTGCCAGTTAGAGTTGAATTTTCATCAGCTGCAACTGAAAAGTCCTCTTCCATGGGAGTTATACCTTCCATGTATTATTATTACAATAATGCCACTGTTGATTAATAGATGCAATTCTAAGTGGGTAAAGGTAAATATGAAATCAAATTCATTGCCACAGACCCTGCGTGTCAAACACAGGATTATCGTACCTTCCACGTCTCTTAATTCTCGCAATTCTCTTACACACAGATACCCCAGAGTTTAATATAACTAGCAGAGATTACCACAATCAACAAGCATAACTGACTGCTTAACAAGAACATGGTGCTTCAAGTTCTTTAATAATTTCCAGGTACTAACTGCTTATTTCTACTTTTATGTTCTTTTACTTTCCTCCCTCCAAAATTCTGAATATCCGGTATAGCTGCTTGTAGGTCACACAATATTGAAAGGTAACCAATCCAAATTTCTGCAATTATTTTACGAGTCCCACTTTCACATGCTGAGCACCGCAGAACGCAAATGGGCACTGATCAACAACAGAAGAAGCCAAACATTTGTTCAAATACTTAGTCAATTTAAAATATTCTGCTAATCAACTAGATAAGCACTTTTCTTTGAAGCAAAACAATGAATGATTTCACCTTTTCTAAGATAATCTGTTATTGACATTTCTTAAATAGGGTCCAAGGGGGGCATTCCTTTCAAGGGGAAATAGCACCAGTCCCCTTCAGATCTTCCTCAGAAGTGAAGGCTGACTCTTCGGTTAACCTCTTTCTCTCTGCTATGATGTATTATTAAAAGCGGAAAGACATTGTTGATGGCACGTATTGTATAATAGCATTGTGGGGTACCATTTATTTTACTTTAAGGCAGTTTATTTCATCTTGGGCCAACTTGGAAAGCTTTTCAGAGGCCATCGGCACACTGGCTTTCTTCGTATTAGATAAAAGCAAGGACGTTGCTGGCACATTGATCTGGAGTTATTCAAAGACTTGGGGAGGAGAAAATTTTGATCCATGGTACAGAGTAAGTTTCACATCCTATAGACGTATTCAAAATCTGCAAAACCCTTTTATGAAATAAAGAAGGTCAGGAGGAAATTTTCACTTTTTCTTTGATACACACTGGAAATATGGAGACAAATTTTATCAGAAGAAAAAGGAAATAAAATACAAATAAAGTTCATTGTGAACTTTAAATGTCACTATATCCTCAAAGCGTAAGCAACCCAAAGCTGCGCCAGTTACTTACTTGTAACTATTGTACGGTAACATACAGTTTACTCATGCAGTACTCGGCACTTGATCCCAGGACACATCTTTCTGGCAAAATGTTCATTCAAATAACCTGATAACAAATAGTTTAGGCTCCATAGGGTCTCTTTAAACTCTGTTACAGAGAAGTCATGAATACTGCAAAAAACAAATGCGGCTATTCCCACGAAGTTTTATTTATGACATCAGGTGTTAGAAACCTAGATAGCTCCTGAGTTACAGCTTGGTAACCCGCATTCTGTGCCGTGCTCTCAATCTCTGTGTGAATGCTAGGAAAGGGACGGTTTACAGATTTAACAAAAGGAACATGTTCCTGAATATAAGAAAATGAATTCTCTTTCCCAATGTGCTAATAATATATCAATATATTCTATCTAAAGAGCTTCCCTCCAGGCAAGAATGTAAAACTCTCAAACTCGTTGTGTCTAGACCCACAAGGCAACTGACTACAGGCAGGATCTCAAATTCAACACATCCACATTCATGACAGACTCATTCCTAAGTTGATGACTTTGTATGGCCCTTTAAGAGAATATACCCTCCTCCACTGCTACGATCTTAGGCAGAGAAGGAGATGAACTATTTCAGGGAGAGACTGAGCGGGCCTGTCAGGTAGGGACATGAGGCTCGTGCTCTGATGAGTTGCAGGCAAATTTTGCCTTTGTTTGCAACACGTATTTGTGTTGTACCGAATTTCAGTTGAAGAGAGTGAAGAAGCATGGCTGTAAACTATTGGTCCAAACCACATGTCATCCTCCTTGCCACGTGAAATTACAGACATCTGAAGCTCACAGCCAGAGATGCCTTGTACATGAAGTGAGTTTTACAGACAGGAGAGTAGAAGAGATAAATATTTACGGAGGATAAAATGAGGAACAATACACTGGTCAAATGTCTTCACAGGGAATCCTATAAAGAATTGCAACAGGAGACAGATGCCAAAGTGTAGCCACAGAGCACCATCACACACGGTTGACAACAGCTGGTTTGTGGGGATGATCCATTTTGATGGTTTTAGAAGCTGCATCCCACCAACACAGATTTTGATGGGCTTCCTAGAGCCAAATGGCGACTTCCCAACAGTTCTCAGATGACAGGTGACAGCGAAGAGGATGCTGAAAAGCGGGAAATGCCCCACGTAGGTAGAAAAGACTAGCTGGTAGTCAGGCAGTTCCCTACATATTGTGTGAGAGACAGGGATGGGTCATATCGGGTCTCAAACACCTTGTAATCCAAAGACTCAAGCTACTGTTAGTAGTAAGGGCCATTGCTCAAGTGCTATAACACTGGAAGCTACATTTCAGCAGACAAATGTTCCCTTTGGAGCACACCAAAGGAACTGATATCATTGAGAGAACTGGAGTTAAACAAGATACTTCAGCAAGCTTACAATATATGAACGTGTTTGTTCACTGACCAGCCCTGGAATTTTGGAAATGGATTAGGAAACTGATACTCATAAACATAATTCATGATGCCCCTAGATTGCATGCTATGAGTTCCATGTCCATCTTTGGTCCCAGCATGGCAGCTACTGAATAGTCCTTCTCTCTAGAGTTGATAGACACAAGAGCGATCCCAAATGGGGCTTCCTGAGAACAGAGAACTCAGCTGGACGAGTTTAAATTCTGTTTAATCTCCAGAACTAAATGAGAAAATCAGAGCGTGCAGCTAGGTCTCCTTCTGAATGTGATCATGAGGAATGCTCTACAACTTAAATCCAATTGCAATGACACTGCTTAGAGTTCTCATCTAAATAGAATGGCTTTCTATAAACATAACTTATATACTAAGAATATAGTGTAAAGTCCCAAATGAACAGTGTTTATATAAAGGTATTTGGATAAATATATAAACATTAACTACCATTAACACAGTATTTCACTACGTGCAAGTGCACCCAAGAGCTGGTACAAACGTCCACCCTCTCCTTATTCATGACACACGTTCCTTTTTTACATGGAGTTACTTTCATTTTTTGTTTGAAAAACAAGTCTTCTATCCACCGGTTCACTCCCAAAAGCCCTGCAGCCACAAACTATACTTATAACTGTATTTCTCCATTAAAAAAATATAAATGAGCATTCTTGGTTGATGAAGAGATTTCTAAATAAATAATGTCTCACCATGTATATAGCTTCTCATTCACAAATAGCCTCATTACAGATTTTACCACACCATATGACCTCAGCAACTGTCACTAACACGCAGAGATACGAGTTTCCTCTAGCCTATGCTCCTCACCAAATGCGACCATCGCTAAACCAGTTGAAACAGAATATTTTTAAGACTATTTCTTGCCATATAAAAATAGAAGCAGCACAGATTAAGATCCTTTAATTACAGAAGACTTCTGGGTGTCGAGAAAGAAAAATTGAGTGTATATGAGTCTGTGTGGCCCTGTGCTATGTGTGGGTGTGCACTAGGGGCATGGATTCCCTAGGGAGACAGGAAGAGAGGGAAGGAAGCAGAGTCATACTCTGGTAAGGTCTGCAAACACCTCGGCTCAGGGTGAATGATGGAACCAGAGTGAGCAGACAGGAGGCCAAAGCAACTGTGGTAGACCAGAAGACTTTCTGAATGCGCTGGCAGTTTTCACACAGACATAGAGATGCCATCAAAGCGAGTTAAACACTCATGATAACCCAGGACCGATTACAACATGCCAAAAGCAGTCTGAGTTGGACTCCATCACCTTCCTCCCCACATTCCTTGCGGGCTTATCACAGCAGAAGCCATACACATTATAAACAGTGTTACTCATCGACAGGGCAATGGTTTCTTCCCGTACAGGAGTTTAAGATTACCCTCTGCTCTCACATGGCCAAGGTGTTCTGTGTTCTTTTTGCTGATCTCTAAGGGCAAGGACAGGATGCTACTGCAAGTCATTATCTGCAGAAGTACCAAAGGCAAAAACTTTGACAAGGACCGTGCTGTAGGTTGGCTTAGATAGTTTCTCTTCAACAGAGTCACTAATTCCTCACCATCATCTCTGAAAAACATTGGTGAACAAAGATGAACCAATCATAAGTGTCTACGGAGAATTCATGGAGAGATTGTTTTCATGCGATCTGTGAACTCCCAAACATAAAACTTGGTCTACATTACTCATCACACATACAAACATGTTTCAAATGGTAAAACCATGCTGAAATTCAAACTTAAATTTCTATAAAGGCCAATGTTTAAAAGCTTGTGTTACCGTATGTGAAGCATTAAGCTAAGGGAGACTAACAGATGTGGCTTTCTATGTAGAAAGGGGGCAATCACAGCTTCTGTTCAGGCCGGCGTCTGGACTGTGACCCTCAGCCAGGCAAGGGCTCCTGGCTTCTTTTCAAGGGGCCTTCACCAGCAGAGTGTGTCTCCATCCATTCAACCCCGACTCACCTCGACCTGCACAGACATCAGGTGGGTGTTAGCCACAGTCACAGCAGGACTGGGCCGTTTACTCTCAGGGGTGAAGCCCAAGTGTTGTGTAACACTCTATGCTCAAATAGCATTGTAGTATTTATCTCAAGTAAGATAAATTAATCAGTCAGAAATTTAAAAGTGCCCATTTGGGACAGTTTTCCACTGCTACTTAAAGCACACTGTTTAAGAGCTTGAGGGGTATGATTGATTGTTCCATTTTAGGAGGCATGCTTAACATTTTATTTCATGAGGCTTTTTTGTTCATTTTCCCTATAGATTTGGAACAAATATAAGTGACTTTCTTATGGAATTAATGAAGTATGCTTTGAAGATTTCCATCTCTAGAACGTAAGACATTATTTAATAAGGATTTGGTTTTGATCAATGCTCTTTGAATAAATGTGGGATATTACCCAATTCTCTCTCTTTTTAAATCAGTCCCATTACTGAGTCAGAAATTAAGCTGGAAACCTTTTTTCAGGTAGGGGCAGAGCGTCTTTAGAGAATGTCATGGTGAGATTTCAATATGTACTGTTTGGTTATTTTAAGACTGTGAAGAATTTGCTGGCATTTTTTCCCCTTGGTTCCTCTTTTGTAACTGATGATTAGGGAACACGTTGATAGTCAAAACTGTGAATCATCGGATGGAAGATCTTCCTCTCTGTCTCTCCTCCTCTCTGTATATCTGACTTTGTAATAAAATAGATAAATCTTTTTTAAAAGTTTTTAAGAAAGGTATATACAAAAAGTACACTATTAAAAATCCACATATGACTTTAATCACTTTTTGCAGCAAATAAGCTTAGCTTTTAATTTCATTTCCACTAACTTTTGAATACCCTTTTGTGCTTTCGTGTTTCAATGTTTCATAACTTTAGTTCAAAGCGGGAATGAATGTGAGCATGACAGAGAAAGAAAAAGGAAGAAATCTTTCTACCCAGGGCAGCTTCTCTTGGAAACCAGGGGTTTCTTAGACAACATTTGGTATTCTGCTATCAACAAATACGGATTTTTTTTCCTAAGGATTTTTAAGAAATATACAGCACTGAATACTTAGAGTGCACACTGTTCTCAATCTCTCAAAAAAAAGTATAAACTTACGAGGTAATTAGTATTTTTTCCCATTAATAAAATAAGATGCAAAGTAAATTGCTCCAGTGTGTGGCAGAGCTGAGAATCAGCCCTGTCCACGTGTTGTCAGTACTGATTGGAAAGCCATTAGCACCAGAGAAGAGAAAGCAAACTCCTCAAAGTTCTATCAGAGAAACTGAAAATCCACCTTGGGCAAAGTCCGCTAGAAGCCCGCGTAGGCAGAGAAAATATTTTACAAGATGAAAACTGTGCCTTGCCTTAAATAAGGTCAGATTACCAACTTAAAAGCATAAAATGGAACATGAGCGGGAAAAGTTGAACTCGCAGGAGGAAAGGCTCATTTCCACAGCAGAACGCGGACAGGCTGCGAGACACAGGCAAAAGACAAAACGGACAGAGAAGAGGCCGAGTGGAAATCTAAAGAAAATGGATCCGAATCAGAAAAGAAATTGGTAGAACACATATGAAGACTATTAAGATGTTAAACTAAGGAAGACTGAAGAACCAAGCACTAGCTTCTGAAATCCGAATCATGCCAAACTCCTGAGACAAAAGGAGAAGCTGAGTCATCCGATTTCAAAGGTAGGAAAATTGGAACAAATGATCGAATTGAGGGAGGGGAAAAAGAGAAGAGGACTGCGGTTTATTTTTGGAGGTTAAACGAAAGATTCTTCTGAATCGTGTATTAAAAGCATCTGATTCCACAGAAGGAGCTTGGAAAAGTGAAGCAGAGCAAAGAATTCTGCTTCTGTTTTCCCCAGGCCTTCTGTAAGTACTTAGGTGGGTGTGTTTGGGTAGAAACATGAGCTTTTTATGAACCCCTCAGTCCTTCCCCACCAACCTGAAATCCTGAAGCTGTGTTTATGACAACACAATCATTTCTACAGTAACTAAAGAGCTGTCGGCAAAAGAGGATTATTGCTTAAGTTGAGAAATAAGCAACTAAAAAAATTCTTAGACCACAAAGAACAGGTTCCCATGCCAATTTTCAAAGTGACAAACCCAAAGCAATGCAAATACGGAAAATGTTATGTGCTGGGCAAACCCCAACTGACCTTCTAGCAGTGGCCTTCAGATGTCATGGAACGGTATCTACAGTTTAACCCGGTAAGTGGCAGGTTTGGATAGAGTTTGCTCACCCTGACACATACATTTATCAAGAAGTATCTAGACTCAATACAAGGCATCTGGTTTATATCCCACTACCCACTCCACACAACATATAGAATTCAAACTCAGTCATTTGGACACTTTGTTCATTTCTTGGGCCGGTTTGGTATGGTTACAACTTCATCAAAAATAATTAAACTATGTTTTTAATTAATGTTGTCTAGGATTTCTAAGGAAAATTGTGATGTGTTACTATCATAGAAAAGGTGTCAGACTGTCTATCAAGGTGGAAATGTGAAGATGAATACACGGTCTTCAGGTTAAATTTAGTCTCCTCTTGGCTGATTCCATCTCTGCGTGCTGTGCACTTCTCTCCAGTTTTGTTACTGAAAAATGCTCAGGCTCCCTAGCTCCTAGGGAAGTACAGATAAAAACCACACTGAGGTTTCACCTATTTCCAGTGAGACTGGGTATTCAAGACCTGCTAACAACACTTGCTGGTGGAATACTGGCTAATGTAACCACTATGGGAGTCAGTATGGAGAGTGCTAAGACAGCTGAAAATCAATCTACTGTATGAGCCAGCTGTCCTACTCCTGGGAATATAGCCAAAGGAAGGGAAGTCTGCTTGCAGAAAGTGACTTGCAACCCTACAATAGTCCATCCACTAGAGGGAAAACATGGAAACACCCCAGGTGCCCCTCAAAAGAGGAATGAATAAAAAATAACTGTTGGTACATCAACTTTGTGAAATACTAATCAGCCATTAAAAAGAATACAATTCTACCATTTGCAGCAAAATGGACTCAGCCAGAGACCATGCTGTTCAGTGAAATAAATCAACCCCAAAAGGACAAATATCATGTTCCTCTGATATAAGGCAACAGTCATGCAAAACACAAACAGACAAACATGTGTGTGTACACACATACACACAGTCTCACAAATGAACTGCAATGGACTGTACAATGGAGACCAGCATACCAGGAGATACATTGCAAGTATGCATCTCTACTCCCAAATAGAACTCCCCCAAAAGACCATTAAATATACCTTAGAAATATGGCACTAGGTTTTCAACCATGACCTATAATGCCATGATACACTTTAAAAGCAGAATGTTGGACTTGTGGCTGTTGCTGAAGGATTATATTAATATTAATGGGGACAAGAGGAGGAGATAAAGAGGAAAGGAAGGGGATGTTCCCTATTCCTGGATTCACGGAAAAAAGTAACAATGAAAAAATAAATCACAATTTAATCAAAGAAAGCAACTGGAGAGAACGGTAGTGCTGTCTTTGGCGGAAAGCTAGACTCCACTGGAATCTCGGTGTTTCTACCAGCGAGGTGAAATGAACCCAAACTGAGCTTCTTCGTACACAAAACACTGTTACTACATCGTGCAAATCAAACGAAAGCATCCAAAGAATCAGAAAGTTTTATCTGCCTGTACATCTGGTCTCAAAAGCAGATGCGTGGGGAATGAATGTCAAAATGGGGACAAAGCGACTGTACAAAAGCTGAGAAGCGTCAGAGGAAGTTCAGCATGGAATTCTGCAGGCCGTGGAATAGTCCAACAGTGGCCAGCCAGTGGCCAACAGCAGCGACTGGGAGGATAGAATTTCTAGAGACCAAGGCCAACGGAGAGAAAATTAGAGCGTGTTTGGGATTTATTATTATCTATGCAAGCAATTCAATTAACAATGAGAAACCAAATTTCTCATGATTCTGAAATTAACCAAGTATATACTGTATGGATTTTAAAAAATTATCAGTATCTTTCCAACTATTTCTTTCTTTGCATCCATCCAATGATTTATTCCACAGGGATACTTATTTTCATGTATGACCCAAATTAAATTTAGTAGAAGCAGCTTTTGGATGTATGCAAAAAAAAATAATAATAACATGAGGCTAGTGCAATTACTACTAGCTACAAAAACCACATGACAAATGTATCTATTTATCTAGAACAACCATTTTCAAATATTTTGGTTTCCGGGTCACTTGGCATCTTAAAACTCGTGTGGACCCTGACAGCCTTTTGGTAGCTGGAATCTGGGTTCCCAGGAGTACACTGCACGCTCTGAGGACACCCTCAGGATCCGTTTGTATGTTTGTTTAGCACTTCTCACTAAAATCTATTATTCATAGTCTGTCCAGGATAAGTTTACAATGTCTGAGTTTGACCAGGTCCTGAGTGGCCTATTTCAAATGTCATGCCCAGTGGCTCTTACGAGTATGAACACTCATACATCAGTTACTGTTGTTTGAATGTGGCTTGTCCCCTGAGGTGTCTATGTGAAAGGAGTGGTGGGATGGGACCTGTGTGAGGCAGGACATCGCGGTGGGTTAGGTCACTGATGCACTCAGGAACAAGTAACTTACTCTTTCTTTTTTAAATTAACTTACTCTTGTGAGAGCAAGTTGTTAAGAGCAAACCAGAACCTTGAATCCCCCTCTGGCTTCCTGTTTTGAGATCTGATCTCTTCCTCCCCGACATACTACCACTGTTGTGATATCATCTACTTTCAGGCCTCACCAGACATCAGACCCACTGTACCTAAACAACTGTGAGCTAAAGGAACATCACTTTTTAATAAAATAATCAACCATGGGTTCTTCACTTGGGAAACAAACAAAAACAAATGCACCAGCCATTGGGAGAACAAGCTGCTATTTGCCAGCCCTAAGATAAAAAACAGCTTAAACCAGTGGACAAATTGTTAGCATAGGATAAATGAGAGACTTCCTTTCACAAATGCCAAGGCAGAGTTCTGAGTAATCCTCACTTAGCAACAAGTGACATTGGAATCCCACCTGCCTTTCTCACGTCTCCCTTACCTTTCTCAAGCATTAAAATTAACAAATGTGCAAGGATTAGTTAGATTAACCATGAATGATGCTGCTTCTCAAAATCGTCCTTGATTACAGAAAATGGGGGAAAAATAAGAATAAAATATATGAAAGCAGACCAGAAGGTAATCTTTAACATGTTTGTAGACGTCTTCTTGACAACAGAGATGCAGTTGTAAATGATTTTTCCAAATGTGTAGAAACAAGAACAATAATGGAAAGATGTGTGTGCGTGTGGCTAGCATTGTGACATCAATAGATTTCTATAAGTTTCAATAAAAGTCCATAAGAAAATATTTTTCTGGCAATTAATATTCTCTGGAGACCACTTTTAACTGGATGCACCATGTCATATGTTATCATTAGGGTTACTAGACAAAGGTTTGAAAACCAGATCATTTGCAAGTATACAAAAACGGTGACAGGAAGAATATAAACAGATAGCCATATTTTACATTGACACATAGGTAAATGTACCTTAACTGGGAGAACAATGTATGTGAAAATAAATGCTTCGACAACCTGCAAGTCGGTGGTTTTCTTAAAAGCCTGTTGCAGACTGTTAGAACAACCATCGAGTAACAATTCATCTTTTTTCTTCCTCACTATTGTTTCCTGATGAATTTTTCTAAGTGGCTTGCCCTGTCCAATGTTATCAGACTAATAAGAATCTGAGCTTCAGTGCTGTCACTGTTTTGAGCAGCAATTCCTGCAAACATGTCAAATGCATGAGTGAATGGACAAATTGACTTAGTGAGAGAGCACACCCAAAAGTGAGCTGATGGCTGACCATCTCCCCTAATGACTGGGGTCTCTGTGGGAAGAAAAAGCCCTTCCTGATGACTGCACAGATCGTAGTGGAAGTCAAGACGAGAGCCCAACCTGACCCACAAAGGGGCAGCAGTGCCTTCAGTGTGCAGTCCAGTCCCTGTTGGAACCAGGTAAAGCCGGATACAATGCGTGGCTCCAAGGGCAGACAAAGCCAAGCTACTTGGAACAAAAAAACAAAAGGGAAAGTGACCTCACTCAAATGGTGTCTAGGCCAGAACAAGGCAGTCCATTTCTCACTTGACTTGCAGTCCTAGCTGGTGAAGGGGTTGCCCACACCTCTGAACCTCTTCACCTGGCTTGAGGCTGCTCATCCTGTTTTCTTCGCCTGCCTTTCAGACTCTCAAATCTCTATTAGTGACACCAGGTAAAATAATTTTAACCCATGGGATACACAATGTCCATGACCATTCTCAATCTCTCCCTCTCTCTCTCGTTAATATACTGTTTTTCTCTTCATTTTGCCTTCACAAACCACACTACTGCTCCTTAATAACCTCATTAACTAGTAGTTACTGGAACAGCTGAGGCATTTTTGTCTCAACTAGATCTTTTTTTCTGATGCTAACACCTAGTCTCCATAGGAAGACACTCCCAAAGCAGTTTGTGGAAGCCTATGTTGGCATTGGGAGCCTCTAAATGACCTTGAATTTCTTTCTTCTTTTTCCCATGTAAGACCAGCTAGTGAATCACCATGGTTTTTCTTGGGCCTTCCTTAAAGGTTTTTCGGTTTTAAATGTGACAGTGTGATTTCCATCCAGAACTAGCCAGCTGCCTGTACAAACATGGAGCTGAGTCATCTCCAGACATCATGGGAATGTCCGAAGCTCGGGGCACAGAACCTGCTTGCTGGGACACACTCATCTCTGAGACTTCAGCAAGCCTGTCAGAATGAATCAGCACTGGATGCAACATTCATGACCCTTTCACCTTTGGGGAGGTGAGAAGGAAGAGCCAGCTTCTGAGCCAGATGAACTGTGCCCATTCAGGCAGTGAAATCAATGAGACAGCTACAGAGCAGAGAACAGATCTGAAGAAAAACTATCACAGAAACATAACATTTATCTGGAAGTTTCAATCATCAACAATATAGTAAATAATAAGTAAATAGATAAATTCCCATGAAAGTTCTAAGTATTGCAATTTCTACTTACTGGTCTCCAAGTTCTTACTCATGAAATAATCAGCTTGCTTGTAGAATTGAAGCTAAAGTTTATTCATCTAGTCCAACTGAGAATTCAAACCTGGAAAGAATCAGTCAGTTGCCTGAGTTGGCCATCCCACAAGATGGACTTTCCTTACAGGTTTTATAGGAATAAATGCATGGAATGAGATTTAAGCATACACTTATTGATCACATTGAAAATCAAATAACATGTGGTAGTATGTAACAGAGCTGGATTACTGATGAGGGAGTACTTTACATTGCCACACCCACTACCCTGCTGGATAGTGCCCAGACACGGAAAGCTCGACTTCGGGCTGTCATCTGTCTTCCTACACGGCCCGAGCCAAGAAGCTCACTGCTTCTTCAGGTTCAATGGAGGCTCCCCCGGCCACAGAGCTGGTTGGCTGGGAACCAGCTGAAAGTGTTCTTCATAGGCCTCAACAGAGATACCTGGCTTTCATCTCTGTAGCCACTATTCCTTTATTAAACCCACATTCAGAGCCCATGGGTTCATGTCCTAGACATCATGATGAATTTAATTAGCTTGCCCATGATTCATGGCAAGTAACAGTCAGAAAATCAGAAGGGAAACCTTGGGGAGGGAGAAGAATGGCTTTAAAGTAGACGTGCTTGTTGAAAGCAAGGGGAAGAACAGAGAAATAGCTGGCAGAGGCACCATTTCGGTCGTCAGGTAAATGAAATGCCAACCATTCCACACTCCTTGGAAATGGATAATTTTAGTTAGTATTGATAATTTAACTGTTCAAGCAAGACAAATGAATAACCATTAATACATAGGATTTTGCAGATTCACCATCTCTTCAGCAGTGATAGCAAAATAAGCAGCAGACACGAGTCTTCTTCCATGAAATCCGTGTAAAACAGGCTAAATGAGAAGCATTCATCAGCATCAGAAAGATCAGTAAACTGTAGCCAAATACATATCAGTGGATGAAAGTTATGTACCTATTAGAATATTGCTATGATTTAGATATTACTTTAAGTGGTGCTTATCTCCCAAAGTTCCATGTATTAAAGGATTGGTCTCCAAAACCTCACATTAATGGTAATAAGAGAATGAAATTTAATCACAGTGTCAGAAGGCACAGCCTTTAGGAAGGGATTCAATCAAGTTCATTTATGTGATGGTGGCTTTAGAAAAGACACCTGCTCACCAGGTGGTGCCCGTGCCAGCTCAGGTCCCTGCAAGCAAGTTGCCTCATCCCACTACCAGCTCATCCCATCATCAGCCGCCTCAGCCACAGGGGCCACTTGGTTGTACACGATGAGCCTCCTAATCCAGGAGCCAAAATAGCTCTTCTTAGTTGTTTCATGGTCGTTACGAAGACCCAATTGATTTTTCATCAGCAGTTAAAAAATATGAAAATAATAAGAAGTTCCATATGAAAAAGAATGTATGAAAAGTATATGATGAAAAATACATATAAAGGAATACAGATTGAAATCCACTAAGAAGATTGCCAAGACAAGCATCCAAGAGATGAATCAATAATATAGAAAATTGAATCCCAAAAGATAAAAGAGACTCGAGGAAAATGGCCACATAATACATGATAAAATGGTGCAAAAACGATTAACTTTGAGTTTGCCTATCATATTTACATCACCAATAATATGAATGTCCAAAGTAATTGAAATTAACGAAATAACTTAACACATAAGAGATAATAATATTAATGACTAACAAGTACACTACTATCAAATGTCCTCTAAATATAAAGTTTAGATTTCAAAATGCTTAAGAATATTTTTAAGAAATATACAAAATTTCTTTTGAGTGTTTAACTTACAGTTCTTTTTAAACTTTGTTAAGCAAGTGTTTATTGAGTACCGTGACTGGTCTGTGTTTCCATTCATGAGAAAAAAAAATCATAAACTGTTACAAAATATAAACGTTTTTTGCAGATTTTAAATGATGCTATCATTTTTTTCTTCCCTGGATTTTTTAAATGGATTTCATTGATCTCAGATACTTAGTCTGTTGTGCACTCTTGACAGAGAACCGTTTGCCGCGTTTTATAGCCATCATTTGATATTGTTGGGTGTCACTTGCCAACATTTGGTTGAAGGTACTTGTATCTATGAACACAAAAGGTAGTGATCTTTCATCGTGGTTTTCTTGCATTGTCTTTGCCTGGTTTACAGGATAATACTGGTCTCCTAAAATGAATTGGCTCTCCTAATTTCTCTGTAAGACATTGTCTCATTCATATTGCTTCTCCCTTAAAAGTTTGGTAGAGTTTGCTTCTGACTGTGCTGAGGTTTGAGGTTTTCTTTGTTGAAGATTTTAGCTATGTATTTCACTGCTTAGCTTGCAAAGTCTTCAGACACAGCAATGTTTTACCATCATTTTATACAGAGTCACAAGAAAGGTAATTAACTTTTTTCCTCCTATTGCTAAGCATAATCATTAGGATCAGGTGCTTCATCCGGTATTTAAGACATCCATATGCCACATCAAAGCACCTAGCTTTCAGTCCGGCTCTGCAGGGATAGTTCTAATCCTTGGGTCCCTGCCTCACAAGTCAGGCACATACCTCTTTGAATTCCCAAGCTCAGTCCTGGCTGCTGATGGCGTTGTAGAGTGAATATCGCTTACAATTATGTGTGACACCTTATATTTGGTTTTCAGTGAAAACATATTCCTCCACTGACTACTCACATGGCTTCTGTTTGGAAAACTTTCTTCCCAGATTGGCTTCTGGCTTCATCAATTATGATTTGTTTCTTTCATACATTTGAAATTTAAATGTCACAAATTACATCATGGATAATTATTATAAATGCAAATTTACAAAATTCTATCGTGAAAAAGTCAAGGATTTCCCAGAGACAGGAAAATCAAATCCAGAGGCTCAGAGCTGCTGCCACCCTTGGTGTCCTCGTTGCCCTTGCAGCCGGCATCCTGCTCCAGGTCCTGCTGGGATCTACTTTTGGCAACGGGGCTGGAATGTATCTGGCTCAGAACTATGACACACCAAATTGGCTAAAAAGCTTGCTGAAATTCAAAAGGACTTGGCCAGAAAGAAACCGCCCCTAGTTTGCCAGACTGACTCCAGCACAGTGCTGCCTCCTGGATACGCTGATTCTACCTTTAAGCATTTTCAAAAATCTATTCTTTTTTTAGTTGGTATTATTTTCCATGATATGGTTTTATGTGTAAAGACATTCTCCCCCCACACTTCCCTTCCCTTCAACAATGATTGATATGACCTAAGATGGCAAGAACTATTTTCATTCAGTGTAACAGAGAATCTACCATCTGTCTGGAAGCAACTACTATAGTTGTTTCTAATAAGTTTTTCCATGAGCTTCTAGAAGACCTGGCCCACATAAGGATTTTTCATTTATTTTGATATATTGAAATCATTTTTTCTTTTATCAAAAATAACACTTTTACATTTTTGAAAATATAAAATTGCTTGAAATCTAACAGCTGAATATCAGCAAACAGAAAAACTTATCTTTGCACTAATTTTACATATATATGAAAAGTATCTCTAATCTGCTTTCTACACAATACAATGCAAATTCTTCCATTTGCTAACAGGGTGAATATAGACAAGTTATTTAACCTCAATAGCCCCTGTTTGTTGCTTAAACTGTAAAATAGAAAAAAAAAAAACCCTCACATCTGTACTGTAGATTTATTTCACAGATTATATAAAGGTTTTGCATAGGGAATCATAGAATAAGCCTGGAATATATGTTAGCTTGCACTCTCATTGGATTCAGTATTTCATTAGTCTTCCAAATCTTACATTTAATTTCTATTATACAGATAATAAAATGAATTTAGCCTATATCCTACCACTTGACATTTTAATGCTTAATTCTTCACAATAATACATCATCCTGGAACTGAGTTGTTTCTAATCGCCAGCACTTACCTGCTCCTAACTGCCTGCCAGGTGCTGTACTAAGTGCCTTGTGTGTCTGTTTAATCCTAGCACTGGCTGTACTCTGCATCTGCACAAAGAACAGTTCAACAGGTTTACTCAACCCGCACAGCATCAAGGACTACTTGGGGAAAGCAGGGTTTGTACTCAACTCTGCTGACCCCAAAGTCCATGCTAGCAACAGCTCTGCTGTCTTACTTCATATATCTCTAATAAAAAGTAATTTACAAACTAACAAATATTGCCATTTGCTAATTATTGTTATGAAAGCACACATTTAAATCTGCATTCAAAATTATTCTATTTGCCATTATACCATCAACTCCCTTAGACTCTGACCTGTCACATGGCTAGAGCCAATTTGATAAAGAGAGAATGTAGGCATAAATGCTGGCAGTTTCAGTAATGTTTAGATGGTATCTTTGGTAGCAGAGAAACAAGGAACCTTAAACCCTTTCTCTGCTGCCAACTCCTGCCTCCCTGCAAGGTTTTTGAGGTCAGTGTGCTTAAGAAGTGATTCTAAATGGAAAGCAAAGTATCATTTTATTTTTCTCTTAGGCCACTGCCCAAGGAGCTTCATTGCTCTATAATGATGGCTTGGAACTTGTAGCTAGCCGGAATTCCAAGGAGGAATCCCTTCTCTACCGGTGGGATTTCTAATCTTGAGTTCTTAGGATCTTTGGGCCTTCACATGGTGAGAAATGGGGGCAGAGTTGTGTTCAATTGTTCACTTGTCCATTTATTCCAGAAATCAATTAAGCATCACTTTTCTACCAGACACTGCTCTGTAAGCCAGGGTTACAGCAGTAAATGGTCGATCTCAGCTCTCGCCCTCATCAAGTTGACATCTGAGATCTGATGGACAAGCAGATGTGGTACATTTATTCATTATTCATCACATCCATGAAATTATGCCTCTGTACTATTTATCTCAGGATTGGAATAAGCTGCCACATTGAGTGCAATATACCTTGTATTTAATATGAGTTATGAAGAAACAGAATTGTAGGGGCCAGTAGTATGCCATGGATAGTTAAGCCACTTCATGCAACACTGGAATCCCATATAGGAGCCTGTCTATGTTCTAGCTAGCTCACTTTCAATCCAGCTCCCTGCTGTGCATCTGCGTATCAGCAGCAGATCAGAGTGCTTGGAGCCCTGCCACACATACGGGTGCTGAAGAGAAAGGACTTGACCTCTGCTTTCGGTGTGGCTGACTGGGCTTTTGTGGCAAGTTGAGAACTGAACCAGTACATGGAAGATCTCTCTATCAGGCGCTGCCTCTCTCTATAACTGCATTTCAAATAAATAATATAAATCTTTTTTTAAAAAAAAGCAAGAATTATGAAATCTATACAGCTTTTGTGGAACATGAAATCAAAAGATGAGGGTTTTTTTGGTGAAAAAAAATCCTGAAATCTATGCACAGTCAATAACACACATTTCCCATGAACTCTTAAAAACCCTCACTAGAGCACAGATTTCAAGATGTTTTGCACTAAAATAAGCTTGGCTACTTAATTTCATTCTCCATCTACATTTTGAAGCCCTTGTACAATTTCCCATAGTAAGTTGAGTCTAGGGCACAGACGGTGCTGTGATGAAGTGGCCAAGGAGGAGCCTACTGAGCAGAATTTTACCAGCAGGTGATGTTTCAACACGCTTTTTTGTCCTACCATTTAAAACAGCCCAATCAGTACACTACATTGGAACAATGAATTTGACAGCTTTTCCTCCTCAACAAAGATGAGACTATAAACAGAAACTACTTGGCACAGGAGACAGCATTTATCTGGACCTCTTTGGGCACTTACTCTACTTAATATAATTGTGTTTGTCTTACTTTCAATGTGTGCATTCATTTTGATCTGATCTTGTTTCTGTAAACTGCATCATCATCCTTTTCATCTAACTAGGAATAATGTGTATGGCAGGTCACCGAGAGTCCCTTGAATTGCTCTGAATCATTACTGACAGATCTAGGCTCCAATCGTTTGAGTCTTTAACAAGTCTTTGTGAGTTTAGTGACATTTTGTGTTCTGTAACAACATGACACATCACAGGAAAGATTGCCACACCACTTTAATTTTCTTGATGTGAACCACAAGTCAGTTTCAATATAATACTTTCTTCTCTTTTCAAATACTCTGCATAAACAATTCCCTGCCTAACATTATTCCATTTGCTCTCTAGGCTTATACATGCTCACTCTCTCTTTTTCTTTCTTTTTTTTTTTCATTTTTCTTTTTGCTTTCTTCATGATTATATTTGGAGTATTTTTTTACTTTTGTTTCTTTTATTGTGTTCTGATACAGATCCATAGACTCTGGAATTTCTTCCTTTCCTCTCCCAAATCCCCATCCTTCCACTGACTCTCCCTATTTATTACAATAGTACAGTCCTCCATAACCAGCCGTAAGTCCATCATTCTGCTATTGAAGTGTATCTTGACATTGTAGGTATGCACAACGGCAGAGAGTCCAGCATCCTGTCATCAAGATATATGTAACAGTTTCATTTGGGAGTCCACGTTTGATTTAGAAGTAGAGATGTATACTGCATTGCATCTTCACATCTGGATATGATACTCTCTCTTACATAGTTACCATACATCCTCTTAAATGAAAAGCCATAAAACAAAATCAACAGGAAGAAAAATATAAAATTTACAACATGAAGTTAAATAACATGTTATTGAATGACTAACGTGCTGTTAAAGAAATGAAAAAGAAAATATAAAATCTTCTTGAAGAAAATGATGCTACTGTATGACCTATGTCACTGATGAAATTAAAAACAACTTTTTTGAAGAAATGAAAATAAAAAACAAAAATATCAAAGCCCATGAGATGTAGCAAAAACAGTGTTGAAAGGGATATTTATAACATCAGGTGTTTACAAAAAAAGTTGAGGAATATCAAATAGATGATCTAATAATGCAATTCAAGGACTTATTAAAAAAAGAAAAAATGAACGGGAAGCAAAAAATGACAAAAATCACAGCAAAAATTAATTAAATTAAAACCAAAATAAATCTACACACTGCAACAAGAGAGAACCATTCTTTAAAAAGATGAGTGAAGCAAACTTTTAGCCAGACTGGCAAACAAAAGTGAGAGAAAAACCAGTAAGAGTAAAATTAAATGAAAAAGAAAACTACCTAAGAAACTGGTAAGGTGATCTCTCCTTTGATCATTGTATGGTATCCTTCTTTGTCGCTTTTAATGCTTTCAAAGTCTCTATTTTCTGATATAAGAATGGCCAGTTTGTTTTTCATTTCCATTAGTCTGAAATACCTTTTTTCATCCTTTCACTTTCTGCATATCTTTGTTGGTGAGATGTGTCTCCTGTGATCAACAGACTTTTTTTTATCCAGTCTGCTAACCTATGCCACTGGATTGATGAGTTTAAGCCATTTACATTCAGGGTTCATGTCGATAGGTAGTAACTTGGTCCTGTCCTTTCAGCAATCAGTTATTCACTATGTTCAGTCTTCTGTTGTGTTTTTTATTGGCACATTCTCCACAATTGCCTTTGATTTTAAGTGCTATGGTGCTACTCTTTTCTCTGTCAAGAGAACATCTTTAAATATCATTTGAAGGACAGGTTTGGAAGAGTCATATTCTTTGAGCTTTCTGTAGTTTTCTTTTCTTTGAGCTTTTCTTTACTGCACTTTGACTTTTTTTTTTTTTTTACTGTGGAAGAATTTTATTTCATTTTCAAAGACAAAGGAAAGCTTTGCTGGATCACTTATTCTGGGCTGACCATTTTTCCCTTTTGCAATCTGGAATACGTCGCTCCACTCCATTCCAGCTTGCACAGTTTCCTCTGAGAAGTCAAAAGTGAGTCTGATTAGGGTGCCTCCACATGACCATCAACTTTTTCATGTGCATATATAAGGATCTTTTCCTTAAGTCAACTGAAGAGAGCTTGATTATCATGTGTTATGGTGAAGATTGCTTTTGGCCAATCCTGTTGGGAGTTCTGTGCCCCTCCTGGATGTTGTTTCCCAATTCTTTCCTTTCTTATATCATTGAATACATTCTTAAATTCATAATGACTGAAGTGTCCTCATTAATATCTGCCTCCCCAACTCCACCTCAAATTCTTGCTTGTTGATGACCTCAGAAGTTAACTTTATTTGGAAACAGGACTTTTGCAGATGTAATTAGTTAGGGTTAGAAATGAGATTATACTGTATTGGGTGGGTTCTAAATCCAATAAGAGTTCTCTTACAAGAGAAAGGAAATGACAAACGCAGAAGAGAAGAGAAGCAGAAACACAAGAGATTGGAGCTTCCTGCACCTACAAAACCAAGAATACCAGTGGCCACCAGGGCTGGAAGAAGCAGAGGGAGACCTCAGATAGAAAATGGCTCGACTGATCCCTCCAGAACCAGGAGAAAATGAATTCCTGTCACTTTGAGCCACATTTAGACTAATTGGCCATGGCAGCCACAGAAAACGTGGCACTCAAACAAGGGTCATGGTCCAATGTCGTGTCTCAGTTCTTCGTTGATGCAGATTTGATAGCCAAGGAGATAAAGTCAGCCCTTTCATTGCCAGATCTCTACTCATCACATTGCTGAACTGACTTTAAATAATGTGGGAAAACAGTGTTCAGAAATCAGTTCTTCCCTTGGAGAAAAGTTAGTTCACTAACAGGGTACATTATCTCTTTCTTCACCCCTGTTTTTTCCTATTTTCTCCCCTTCAACTACTTGTAAAATTATTTTCAAGCTAAATTTCGCAATGTATTTAAACTGCTCTATGAACTAAAATTTTTTCCAGTTTCATACTTTTCAATATCTACTTAGCTTTCACACTCTATGATATGAGGCCTATTGTTTAATTTTTCTCTTGAAAAATACATAAGAGTAAACAGCTTCAACCATAAGCAAGGCAATGTCAGCTGTCATTTCACGTTTTGTGCCTGAGCTGTGTGTACTCCTTGATTTAGCTGCTTGCTGTAGATACAATCGGTTGGACTTTGCAGTTTTGGCATTCATGTTCTGCCCAGGAGCAGCACAAAATGCCTCTACCCTGACCTGCGTGGGAGCTCCTGAGTCACCAGTGTCATGGCCAACAGAATTCCGTTACCAATAAGTCTTTATGGGCTGTTGTTCCTACTCATGCTACTGTTGTTTTGGGTTGTCATCTAAAGGACAGGTCAGATTTATAGCTAACTCAATGGTCCTAACCCACAGTAGCAGACGCCTTTTAAGAGAACATCCTTTTGGAAATAATCAAACTGGTTGTAATTTGCTGCCCACAAAACCTAGCAGACAAGATTACAAGTTCTATGAAAATTAAAACCAGAGTTATCCTTCTTACCAATCACTTGAGACTGACATAAGCAAAAGGGATCTGCATGGATGAGAATGCCAGATGTCAGAGAACTGCCTTGTTCCTTAAAACGCAAACATGCCACAGCTTTAAGACAAAATGTCAACACCAACGATACCTCCACAGGAGCACCTAAAACGAAAAAAGAAAGGTTTTGGCTTTAATTTCTTCAATCCCATGGAGAGAGGAAGTCATTGTTCCTCCAGAATGGGGCTTGGAAGAGACCTTGGGAATGTGTGGACAGAGTTGAGGCCAAGTGAACCCTCAGGAAAACAGCACCCTGCCTTGGGCTCCTAGAATGTAACAGTGTAGACCAACAGGAAAGCCATAGTGCCAAAGGTGTTCCCCTCCACACCAACACCTCCATCTCTCTTTTTTTTTTTTTAAGATTTTGTTTTTAATTGCAAAGTCAGATATACAGAGAGGAGAAGAGACAGAAAGGAAGATCTTCTGTCTATTAAATCATTCCCCAAGCAGCAACAATGGCCAGAGCTGAGCTGATTCAAAGCCAGGAGCCAGGAGCCTCTTCCAAGTCTCTCACACAGGTGCAGGAAATCAAATTTTTAGGTCATCCTTTTCTGCTTTCCCAAGACACAAGCGGGGAGCTGGATGGGAAGTGAGGCCGCCAAGATATGAACCAGTAGCCATGTGGAATCCCCGCACATGCAAGGCAAGGACATTAGCCACTAGACTACTGCGCCAGGCCCTCTCTCAATCATCTTAACAGTCCTTGGCTCCTCCATGTACACCTGGAATGTTGCAGTTGCAGTGTAAGCAAAGGGCACTCCATGGTAGCCTGATACCTAGGGCAACATCAACTTACTTTTCTTCAATGAAATGGAAGCAAGGTGAAGTATGACAACATTTTAGGCTGGCTCTGAGTTATGCCTCGAGAAGCAATTTGGACTATAAACAAATTCTTTGATGAGATGTTTAATATTTGTCATTAGTTGATCCTTTCTCATAGCCTTAATTCTTTGTCCACTGCTGATCTTAACCTGTAGCTCCTAGAAATCCCAAACATGTTCAGGTTAAGAAAAGCCATGCCAGGTGTTGGTTTACAGCAGTTCACCACCACCAGCTCTGTTTTCAAGACCAAAAGGGTTATCAGGACACCCACTCAGTCTTTGAATCATAGAGGTCTGCATAGCAAAACTGTCCAGAGCCACATCTGAAAGGAAACGATGGGTTAACCAACAAAAACAATCGTCCTCTTGCACTCCCTCCATTCCTTCACTCCTACTTCCCTCCAACCCCCTTCTCAATATCCCTCCCCTTTTTTCACAGGTTTCCCGTAGCCAATCCGTTTACATAAAAAACGCAGGAGGCATGCCTATAGAATTAAGACTGAAACGATCTAGCATTCTGTGGGTTGCTATATTCCAAGGATAGTCACTCTTCACTAAACTGCACTGCTCACCCCCAAGGGGCTCTGTTGATCGCTTTCATTCACCGTTTAAATCATTCCCACCATTAGACTGAAGGGCTTAAACTCAATGGAAACAAGTCCTAAAAGTGAACTCTGTAACCTCCTTACACTTCATACACAGCAGCTTGCTTGGTCTCCCTGATAATATCCTCATTCAAAATACAAAAGCGAAGCTGAAACAATGTCATCAACCATGCATGCTCAAAGTGTGTGACATCTCCTCCACCTCCATAGTGGCTGAGCCCTCTCATTTACCATCTTGGCCTCAACCCCACAGTCGTCCAATCATCCCTATGCTACTAGAAGAATATGCTGGATGAGAACTTGGCAAAACACAGGCCTGCTCTATCTTCATCAGCATGTGGATTACACATGTGTACTCGGACCAGAAGTAGGCAGAACTAATTTCATATATATACCACAGTGGCACCACATCTGGTTCCCATAAATGTCAGTTGAGCAGAATTAGCCTGGAGTTGGCAGGAAATAGAAGCTCTTATGCATTCAATTCTTGGCACTTGTGCTTCAGTTACAATTACTGAGATTTTACCCTGTGACACTCAATTGTCCTCTTCCGCTGAGTGCCCTACGGCCTTCTCCTCCCCACGTTCTGTGGTGTGTATTTAGTAATTCTCATGTAGAGTTTACACTGATTTTCCAGAGGTTCCATTTAGAAAGAGAAAGAAGATACCCATGCATGAAAAAAAACAGAGCTTTTATTTTTTATTTTCAAAACGTTTTGCTAAAATCAGGATATCAGGTACAAATTTTGCCCATGAAGATCTATTTTGAATGCTAAGATCTGGTGCTGACATAGAGCCTTACTTTGGCCTGTTAGTTGTGCCATTTATTTTCTATTCCACAAGATAAAACAAGAAGTTGGAGTTTTACTAGGAAATATCATTATTCTTAGGTATAAAATTTAAAATAAATTTCCTTTGCTCAGGCTTCAAAGATTCAAAAACTAGATCCACTGATTCTAGTTATTTCCAAGAAAAAAAATATAAATAAATAAATTGGCTTTCAGTACTGTCTACTTTCAAAATAACAAAAGTTAAACCTGTGGTGATGCTTTTCGTCAGGAGAGTTCAAGAAGGCTGTGAATATTCCTCCAGCCATTTCCGATTTTCTGATTTCAAAGGATGCATCATGCAAAAGGCACAAACAATGGTTTCTTTCAAAATTACTTCCCATACAACGCTTCGTGCGGCCCTTGGAAGTCATCTCCTCTGATTTCTGAGTCATTTAGAGTAGTTGTACATCTGTGTGCAACTGAATGACTTCAATTACGTTAACTTCTGATTCATAACGCCCCCGTTCCAGTTTTATATTTAGTTCTGTTTTCTCCCTTTTCAATGTCAACACAGAGCGAGACTATTCATAGTCTTCACCCTACGGCGTTATTGTTTACAGAGAGTGCATTAAACCTTCTCTCCTGCTAAACTTTTCTTTCAGCCATATGGTTGTGTCAGATAAACACGCAGGATCATCAAACTGGCAAGAAGTCTCAAGGTTGATGAGTTCAGCATCCAAACTAATGCAGTGATATCTGCTTGATTCTCTGGCAAGGGATATAGACTCTAAGGTTTCCACAACTGCGAGCCCAACCAAAAAAAGAGAGAGTTCTAATATTGCTAAAGCAAAGTTGTTTTTTTTTTTTTTCTCCTTCCTGTGTCTGGTGAGATCAGCCTTCAGGCGAGTGTGGTGGCTCAGCAAGGTAGAATGGCACCTGCACTGCTTTCTTGTCTTTCTGAAGTGCTCTGCTTCTAAGCCAGCTTCCTGTTAGCACATCCTAGGAGGCAGAGGATGACGGCTCACGAGCTTGGGGCACTGCCATCTCGGTGGGAGACCCAGATAGAACTGTTGGCTCCTTGCTTCAGTCTGGCCTGGCTGTGTGGGCATTTGAAGTAGACTAGTGGATGAAAGATTGTCTCTCTCCCTCTTTCTCTGTGTGTATCCCCCTCTCCTTCACTAATAAAACAACACCTTTTCTTCAGATTTTTCCATCACTGTTTCCTGAATACAATCAAACCTCTGTCTCAATGTTACTGTCTCAGAAGACTTACCAATCATTCCTTATTATCTCACCCAACTTAATTTTTCTTTCCAATCCTGGACTACTGCCCTACATTGCACTGTAAGTCTATTTGTTCATTCACTGATTATCTGAAGCAATACAAAGTACGAGCTCCACAAAGCAGGAACTGAATTGTGTATCTCTTAGAAATGCCTGGCATAAAAAGGGTACCTGAAATAGCGGCTCATGGGTTAAATATTGAACTAGCATGAGCACCTTTGCAGTTTTTACACATTGATCCAAATTCCGCTCCTTAGAATCCAGTAGCAGACATTCCTCCACCCACAACCAGCCCTCAGCTATTTAAAAACAACTTTGAAAGCCTTTCATTTCAAAGCTATGGATCAAACAACCAACAGCATTCTCAGGAGCATGATATGAAAATGCAATTTTCCATCTCATAAAAATGAAAGAAGTGAATTTGAGGAACAAGACATGGAACTTGGAGATATCAGAGACAACACTGTTGCTTTTCCCTTTTTTTTTTTTTTTTGTAAGAGCACTTGTA
The DNA here is from genome assembly GCF_017591425.1 of Ochotona curzoniae. Taxonomy (NCBI): domain Eukaryota; kingdom Metazoa; phylum Chordata; class Mammalia; order Lagomorpha; family Ochotonidae; genus Ochotona; species Ochotona curzoniae. The sequence goes on along the minus strand of NW_024465322.1, from coordinate 10,967,676 downwards.
AAGTGAAAATTAATTACTCAGAGAAGAAAAGGAAGAGGTATGGTGTGTGAGTGACCGCCACCTGAGACTGGGCAAAGGAATTTTAGTATAATCACGAATGTGATCTTCTGGTTATGGGACATTATCTTCAAAGGGAAGTACCACAGGAAGAATTAATGAATCAGAAAACAAATGTGTGTTCAACAGCAAGTGCACCTTCGCAGATCACGCTGCACTGTCACATTTAGATGTGTATGTGTGTGCCTGTGTGTAAAAGCCTTCACTCCCTCTGCCTACTTACTTTACTTGTCCTGGTTCTCAAAGTCTCTTAACCTAGAATAGATAGCAGTTATTTCTAAAATCTCATTCTTCATTGGAGACACTTGGGTGGCTTTCTTCCTGCATCATAATAAATCTATATTTAGACATTTTTCTTTATTTCCCATCACGTATCAATAGATTGTCCATGAGAATGGCTAAAATAGAATATTGTATGTTATCCTATACATTTTGCATATCAAAACTCCCCAGTCTGTTTCTAATATTTTATGTACCTTTTTTAATTTTTACTGAAGAGAACACAGCTAATTCTTAGTAATCCAAGGTGGCAGAAGATGGGACTAGCATCACTCAGTGGGGTCTACAGTCCTCATTTTTTAAAAAAGACTTAGTTTCTTTGTATTGGAAAGGCAGATTTAGAGAGAGAAGGATATACAGAGAGAGAGGTCTTCCATCCACTAGTTTACTCCCCCAGTGGCCACAATAGCCAGAACTGAGCCGATCCAAAGCCAGGAGCCAGGAGCTTCTTCCTTGTCTCCCACGTGGGTGCAGGGTCCCAAGACCGTGGGCATCCTCTATTGCTTACTCTGGCTCCATGCAGGGAACTGAATGGAAAGTAGAGCAGCCAGGACATGAACCGGAGCCCAAATGGGATTCCTGTCCTTACAAGGTGAGCATTTAGCCATGGAGCCATCTCGATGATTCCTATAGTCCTCATTTTACATAACAGTTTTAAGCTTCTCTTTGATGGGTACTAATACGATGTATCTGTTAGCCTCACCTGCGTCTGAAAACAGCAGGCAGCCAGCTGGGTGTGGACAGTCTGCTGGGGCCTGTCTGGTGACCATGCTCACTGTACCCACCTGCACCTCACAAGAAGGCACCGTTCCCTTTCCTTGCCCTGCTTAAAGTCAGCTACTCATAATGACCAAGCAGTTTTCAGCACACCAAGCAGATTACGTCCATTCTTCTTATTATTTCTCCTTAAGTTATCTCCACTGTCCCTGAGGAAAACAGATCCAAGCTGCTGCCACCAGGTCTTCATTCGCAAAGGATCTTATCCTTTTTCCAACAATGAGCACTCCTCTGAAGATGGGGCTGTGGCTCAGACTTCTTCACCTCTCCTTCCTTATGAAGATCCACATCAGGACCCTGTCATCATGGTACTGACTGATTGCAGCAACTCCTTCCTCTTCAAGTTCCCAGGGGGCCTTCTGCCCACACTGTCATCCACCAGAGCCAACCATTGTTACCTGGAGGAAACTGGATTTCTGTCTGCGGTTTGCTGAGTCACTGCTCGCCATCCTGACTACCTTTGTCTCCCCCTTGTTTCCTTCTTGCACCATATCCTGCGCTGAGTGCCCCTCTCCTCATCCTTGTGGACTCTTCAGCCAACACACAGAGTCGGAAGCTTCTCTCTACCTCCTGCTGGCCACCATCCCATCAACACTCCTCACACGTTACAGCTTGTTCACTCCTCCCATGCTTTCTCCGTTTCTAGGAGAGCAACAGTGAGTGAGCACCCTTACGCCACACTTCACAGTTCAGGAAACCTGGGCCTTGACAAGATATTTTAATCAACACGATGATAGAACAGACATGTATTAATATATGCTAGGGCATAGGAAGTCATTCTAGTCATTACTGAGATGCTGAAAATAGAGTGAATCGTTTCATGTGAATTTATTTTTCTCAGAATTTAGGATACCCTTGACTGATTCTCTACTGGGCCTCCTCCACCTACACACTGCTCCATCCCAAAGAGCCCAGGCCCGAGCCTGGTGACACTCAGGAGAGTTTCTCGGCTTCCTCGGGCTTCATGCTCTGCCGACAGGGTCCCAGAGCAAGAGAACAAACCCACTCCTTCAAGTGGTCCGACAGCACCTCCTCCTCGCCATTTCTTTCTCAACAGGTTTTCACCCCATCATCACTATTCCCTCTCTCCTTTCTGCTACAATCAGAGCGAAGTGAGACCTGCACCCTACCACTCCACCAGGAGGTCAATGGGGTGTCAGCATCCTGCTTCACAAAGCGCTGGGCGTGCCTCTTGCTGCAGACGTTCAACTTCACATTCCTTAGGTAAAATGATGGAGAGTCCTCAGTGTTACACTCCTTAAATGACAGTCTTACATATTCTAGCAGCAGTAGTATGCTACGACATCTAAATATAGCCCGTACAATGCTTAAATTGCACAAAAGAAAGCAGATCTCTGGGTAAGAACACTTTGCATTCGTTTTCTACTGCTGCATAACAAATTCTCACAAACTCAGCAGCTTCAAACAAGATGAATGCATTAGCTCACAGATCCCCTGGGTCTGCATTTCAGCATGTCTTTGCTGAGCCTTCTGCTCACAGTCTCATGAAACTCTTACCCAAATGTCATTCCCAACTGTGATTTTATCAAAAGTTTAAATTCTTCCAGGTCCCTTGATTGCTGGCAGAAATCATCCAAACATGATTGCAGAACTGAGGTTCCAATTGTACCGCTGGCTCTCACCTCCCTGCAGTGCCTGGAGGCCACCTGTGATTGCCTGCCTCATTGGTCTCTGCCGTATGGCAAGTAGCTTCTTCAAAGCCAGCAAGGTAACCCCTCTCTTGCTTGGCATCTCTGCCACCATGCTGCTACATCAAGGCCTCCTGTGATATGGCAGCATTGGAGCCGTGACTAGCCCATTCACAGTTTCCACTCACCATCAACAAGAGCTAGCTGCCCAGGACATGTACACTGGGAGCAGTGTGGGGGAGGGGTAACTGCAAAGTTTGCCTTGGAACTTTGCCTGCTACAACAATGCAGGCTGGAGCTGCTTCCGAAAGCGACACACGTCGTCCATTTCTCAGAGGGCACAATTCATTGGGTTAGGTAAGTCACAAATACGGCCTTTATTAGCAGGTATTTTTCCCAACACTGTGGTCCTCGTTGGATGTTCACATTGTCTATGATAAGCCTAGAGAGACTGCTGTTCACAGTCAGTAGCTTATGAATGGGCACCAAGTATTTGAGTCGTGAGTCTAAGCATTTGAGGAAGCGATAGAGCAACTTGCTTAACTGAAGTTTTTGGAGGCAGGGTGGTATTTGTGCTGTGATTTCTTCCGCGCTTTGGAAAGGAAGCCCACAAGTAGACCCCAAGACAGCTCTTTCTTTTAAGCCTGCTTGGAGGGCATAAGTAACAAAAACCTATCATAAATCCTTCTCCACTGAAATTTCAGGCTAAACTTAAGAATGTATGAGATTCGAAAGAAAACAAATGGTATTGGTCTGTCTTATTAGTATTCACAAAGCGCAAACTAGCAAAGCTGCCAGCCATCCTTATACTCCTCAAGACAGCTTGATTAAAATGTACCAAGAAACATAATCAATTTGCAATGCTTTTGTCACATTATGTAAATGTAGCATTTTTCCCTGTTTAATTTTTTTAATTATTGAATAAAACCTTCCATAAACTCCACTAGTTTGAAAGACATTTTCTTTCTACAATGTTTTTTGAGACTTTAAATATGAGATTGAGATAGTGCCACCCAAGCCAACTAAAGCACCAAGCTCATATCACCCTGGTTTTTGAGGTTGTATATTGCTAATAGTGATCAGCCCCAGGGTCCTGGTCTTCATTCTCAGCCAACTGACACTCAATGCCTACCATTACATATACAGGGAACTTGCATAGGAGTATGGTGATTCAACAAAACTCCACCAGGTATATCAACAAATACCTCAGTTATTCTCTCTATCCAGTAGATGCCACAACATGCTCTTGATCTTTGTAAATGAAGACTAATCATTTGTTTCTGTAGGTTAAGTCAAATGCTGCAGCTTTCTTAGCTTCAGTATTTCTAGTTTGTGCAATTTTTGCCAATTCAGTCATAACAGAGAGTTCTCACAGTTTTCCTTCTGCTTAGGTTTTGGAAACTCTTTCATACCCTGGAATTTATCACTGTCAAGATCTTATTCTCTTCAAGGTCCGTGGGGACTCATGAGCCAAAGCTGTTGCTGGCTGCAGCTCCAGGACGAGCCTGGCTCGCTGGCATTGTTCTTGGACCTTCAGGAACTTCTCAGCAGCATCCAGACTCCTCCAGTGGAACACACTGAGATCTAGACCTCCTGAGCATTTGTGCAGTCAGGCTCAGCATGCTCTGACGTCTGCAGCTCTTTGTCTGCTGGCTAATGCCAAAACTGATCTTAGTTTGCCCTTTGTTGTGTGTTGAACTGGACGTGGCTCCCCAAAACTCACATGGGCACTGCAAGCCTAATGACTAAATGAGCAGTTAGTGGATCAAGGCTAATAGTGGGTGAGTTGAAATGGGAACTAGATCTAATCATGGAGTCTGAGAAGTCTAGTGGGAGGTCTGTAGATCACTGACGGCTAGCCTTCAGAGTCAGTTCTCAAGACACAGTTGGTTATTTAAGCCAATTTCAGCCTAGCCTCTCTGCTTCCTGGCTCACCAGCTGATTGAAACTTGCTTTGTCATCACCAGTCCCCAGCAGGTGCCAGATTCATGGGGCCACCCGATCCTGACCTGTAAACCTCAAAACTGTAATATAAATAACACTTTTCCTTCCCAAAAGTTTCCTTACCATTGTGATCGTTAAAATAACCCCCCCCCCCAAAAAAAAGGAAGGAAGAAAAAACCATTACTGCTAAGTTTTTGGTTCTGGTGTAATCTTAAGGGTAAGGCTTTTATTTAATCCCTATACAAATCCCACATTCTTAATCTTTGTTTGGGGGGATGTCTCATCCATGTCCAATTTCAGAGGGATAAGTCAAAGGACATAGAAAATAATGGGCATTTTTTTCCTATACAGAAAAATGTTCTGGGACAATATACAAGAAACTGTCAACAACCATTGCCTTTGGCAAAAGGAAGACCATAGAACTAAAGATGGAAGAAGCTTGCTGACTATACATACTCATTCTACTTGAATATGTTCTAGTCATTCATCTTATAAATATTTAGCCATTTCTTTACAGAATTAGTAATGTGCTAACAGTTTTCTTTCTTTTTTTTTTTCTTTTTCTTTGATGGGCTTGGATTCAAATCCCACATCGGGATGGCTGATAAAGAGATGTCATGTGGTTTCATATAAATGCCTGATTATCTTTTATCCACACTAACCATTGTATAGTTGAACTTGATAGACAGTTTTTGAAAACAAAAAGGGTCAGGATCTCAGTGACTCACAGATCAGAATGAAGCAACATTATTTGCTTCATGCATATTAGCATTTACTCATTTACTAAATAAATATATCATTTAATGAGCCAGTTCATTGGGAGACATTCAGACAATTCATGCTGCTTAAGAAAAGGAACCTTTTATTTCCCACAGATGTGTTGGAGCCATGGCCTTGGTTAACAGTAACATTCAATGGATGCACTTAAACATGCAACTTCACAGGTTAATGGTATGTTATCAAAAAAGCAATCGAACAAGTAACATCTATATGATGCACAACAAAATTTCTATATGAATTAAGACCTTAGCCCTCAGGTCGCATATTCATTTGAATATTTTACCCTTGAAAGAGTGCTAACAGAGGACCTTAAAGGAAGTGAGGAAAGCTTACAATTCCACAAATATGAGGTCGAGTCTTTCTGTAATATATGGATATGTTGCTCTTGCTAAAGCCACGGCCTGCTGTAAACAAAGGAAGAGAAGAAAGATATCTACCTACAGCAAAGCATGGATGTGTCTGTGGTTTGTTTGTTTGCTTGTCTCTTGGGGCACAGCTCCTGCAAGTCTTCTGTCAAGCACCAGTCTTGCTTCCAAAGAACAAGAATTCTCTGGAGAAAACAAAGAAGCATGGCAGACAAGTATGGGCTGTGTGAGTCTTCATATGATTGCTGTCAAAATCAACCAGGTGTGGCTAGGAGCAGGGAAATAGCACTAGCACCAGAAGATGGTGATTTACAGACTCCCCCTCGCAAAGCAGAGAGAGAACAAAGAACGCATGGCGGAAAGCTTGGAAGGGCAGCCTGCAGGGAAAGATCGTATTGTCACAGAGCATGAGGCACTGAGGGAAATGGAGTTTCAAAGAACAAAAGTCAACCTCAAGTAAAAATACAGGGCAAAGGGATTGGGAATGGCTGGGCTCCTGTCGCAAAGGCAGAAAAGACTTGCTAGAGGGATTAGGCTTCAAAAGAGTAGAAAGAACTTCAAAAGGAGTTTGTGAGCACACGTGCTCTAATGCAGAGAAGGTGACAGTCACAAACACAGATCACACAGTCAGCCTGGAAATGGTGTTGGTCCCACAAACATGACGGGTAGAGTTCCTTGAAACAGAGTACATCATTTAAAACCAAGCAGATCTCAGTACAACACACAACTAATCTATCTTTACATCTAGGTGATATTCGTTGTCAATTTCATCATTGTCACATTATCCCTTCTCATTAAAGCTGCCACCTTAAAAGAACCAATTTAACACATTTAGAAGCGTTTGAGTAGATTCCTGATGCTTGATGCCATATGACCACGCTACCTGAATTAATTATATTCAACCTTTGCCTAATTATTAAGAGAGATGGCCAATGAAATAGCACCCCAAAACACACAGTTGCAGGAAACGCTGTTTTCCTCATCTGGTAGACCCCCTTCTGTGAAAGGTCATGGATTCAGAAGCATTCAGAGCCACAGCACAGATTAGCTCATTGCTGTTCCACCTGCCCCAGATTGTCCCTATCTTATCAAGTTAAGCCAAGAATTGCTCCATAGTAGCCGGTCGCACGTGTTATTTCTGGCACAATGCAGAGAACAACATGGAAAGTTTCCATCTAGGTTCTTCATTGCCAATAGAAGCATTTTTGAGAAAATGCTTTATATTCTTTCATAGCTACTTTTACAGCAGATATTTATTCATTCACTCATCTCATATTTGTTGAATCTAAAAATCTGTAATCTGACCAATACTGAGGAGTTTTGCTTTCCCCAGCTGGGATCTGGACTCATATTTTAAATGCAGTTCCTATAGGTTCCTAAAACAACAGATTAGCAAAATCTAATGCTGTTGACATTTAAGGCAGGAGTCATAACTTCTAGATCAGAAGTCCCAGAAGGCATCATAGGAAAAGGAGAGACAGAATTGGCTGAAAGTCCTTCCAAAGGCAGAGGTGTGGAGGAATCAATGCCTCTCTGACGTGCAGGAAGAATGTAAGGGGTGTGCTAGAAATAGAACCCATATGTTCACCTGAGCTTTATTCACAGCAGTCTCAAACTGGAAACAATATAAACACCCTTCATGAGGTGCTGGACAAATTGTAGCACAGCACTACAATGAAATGCTACCCAGTGATAGCAAACTGTTGATACAACATGGAGAATCTAAAATTCATGTGTTCCGTGTTCATCAAAGGATATATATTGTATTATTCCACTTAAACAAAAGTCTGGAACAGCTTCTAGTTCATGTGTTTGGGAAGTAGCAGATCATGCTGTGAGTACTGGGGCTTCTACCACTGATGTAAAAATGCAGTTGAGTTTCTTGGCTGTGGCTCCTGGCTCTACCCTGGCCCAGCCCAAACTCTCGTAGGTGCTTGGGGAATGAACTCAGCAAATAGCAAATGTCTATTCTCCACCCTTCTTTATTTCTATCTTTCTTTGTCACATCTGCCTTCCGAGTAAATATTTAAAAAAAAAATAGACTGCCTTATCTACTTGCTTATAGTGGCTAGACTGTAACAAATGAGTTGCAATGACACTTGCAACCAAGACTGGCTTACAAAACAAAACAACTGTGGCTTCAGCCTTACAGTCACTCACTCTCTGTCTTCCGTTTCCTTCCTCTTTCTCCCACTCTCTGCCTTTATCTCTCAGAAACTTTGCTCCTTAGCGACATCAACACCTGCAATAGTTTTAAGGTAAATACATACACACCAATACCCAGAGGTGACTGTGACTCTAGCCAGCCCCCTGAATTCAGCACATGAGAGACCACAAGCCGCAGTACCAGCTGGGCCTCTCACAGTGTAAGACAAAACAGCTGGTGTTTTAAGCGTCCAAGGTTTGGAGTATTTTCTCTGACACAATAAATAGCATACTTATCAAATTGTGTATTTTCAATATTTTATGCTGTTTACAATTAAGATTGAATAAAGCTGAAATGAAAGAAAATGACAGAGAGGGACAAAAGAAAGGAGGGGTAGTGCAAAGTGAAGAGAGAGACAGGCAGGGTGCAAAAGTGAAAGAACAAGATCGAGAGCATAGGATGGAAGGGGAAATCTGGCACAAACAGTGAACTTCTTGCAAGATATTCCATTGTGCAGTGTTTGTGAAAGAAAAAGCAGATAATCGGTTGCTTCAGTTCCTGCGTCCTCAAAAGGAGGCAAGTGGAAATGAGAGTCAAGTTTAACAGCCTAGACAGAGCTCTCACAACTCAGAAGTGCTCAGACCTCAGTTCCCAATCTGATCTGGATGGCGGCAGCAGTAAAGACAAGCACCTAGACAAGGCATGCTCACCTGAACGGCCCAAGGAACATGACCCCCAGGGGCAGAGAGGAAAGCTGTTAGCTGAGGGCTCGCAACAGGGGAGAGCCGCACAGCCTTGTTTGAATGTGATTGCGGAAGGACTGCAAACTAGTCAGGGTTTAATTTGGAACAGAGACAAGAAATGACAGGACAGAATATCCAAATCAAACACAGGCAAAGGCTGTTATGACTAAGGATAGAGTAAAGGATTAGTTCTAGGAACAAAAAAAAAGTCACCTTTTCTTCTGAGACAAGAATGGATTATATACATACACAAAATGGTTTACACAAAAAGACAGTTGGAGTGGTGGAGAGCAGCCTGAAGACAAGTGGGAATTCAGAAGGCGGGAGCCTAGTATCTTCGTGTCTGTGGTGAATTCTCAGCCTATTCCCTCTGATTGCCTGCCTACTCAGCAGCTAGCCAAGTCCAGGCAGAGGCTCTGCTCATCTTTGGAGCAAGGGTAACAACACTTGAGTCCTGTAGGTCTTGAGAACCACCCGCAGGTAACTCAACTGTGTTTTTCACTGCTGCATCTCATCAGAGCCACAGGTTCACTTTGACTCATCAAGCTCACTTGAAGTGATCACTGCAGAGTTAAGAGCTGACCAGGATCTGAACGTGGGGACTGAGGTGCGACAGAAGCAAGGAGAGGGTGCAGAAGGGGTAAGAGACTGTTGAAGAAAGAGGAACGTGGGTCAGGCACAAACACTGAAGATTCCTTTTGGCTGCTCAACACCACACAGAGTGTTCTTCCCAACACCACACAGAGTGTTCTTCCCAAGGGAATATAACCCAAAGGTTGAATCATTACAACCATGCTGACTCTGGGCTCTCTGGGTGGTAGCCTCACTCGAGGCTCCTCTGTCCTTGGATCCTTGGGGTCTAACAACCTATATCACAAATATAACCGAGCCCTTTGTTGAAGAGGATGTCTGCAACAGGGAATGCTTAGGGACATGATGACATTTTGCCTCCAGTCAGAGATCCTGCATCCCCATCTATGCTTACACTAATCTTGCACTGGAAAGAGAATCAACTTTCCTAGCCTGCTAGGACTTCACTGAACTTCCACCCTGATTTCACATAGCAGAAAGATGGCCTTGCTATCCTATTTTCAGGCACTCATACTTTTCTGTCTGTGTAGAACTTTACTGAGGTATACATAAAGTATATATACTGAGACGAAGTGTGTCACACTTCACAAAGGGTACTTACAGATATTTTTGGAAAATGAAAAGATAAAATTTTTTTGCTGTTAAAAAAGAAAAAAACAGACTTTGAAATCCATGCATATGAAGGAGAGGTCTTTCAAAAAGTTCAAGGGAATGATGGCCATGGAAAAGCTATGATGATGATGGGTGTATTTCCATAGTGGCATTCTGAGTATCCACGCAGTGAAGCTTTAACCTGTGGCTTAGAGGCAGGGATAGGGAGAAACTATTAAAATGATGAAACTTAGCAGCTGACTATCCTAGATACTGGGGAGGGAACAAAAAATACAGTGATATCTCTGTTTCCTAACATTTGCAAACAGCCATCCAACATGGTCATAAACAAGTGATAATTTCTGAAGACATTTGTGTTCTCACTATTCAGAAGTGCTAACAGCAAAATATCCTGCAACACACCCTAAAACAATTACCTGGTCCAAAAAAATGTCATCGTGCCGCCCTTGGGAGCACTGGGCTAGCCCCTTGACCTGGTCTTAAAGGCATTTACTGCGTTACTGTGGAAGGCACAGTTAACTCCAAGCATGCAAACTCTGAGTTAGGAAGAAACACTACACACATGAGGAATGGAATCAGGAAAGAAGAGCCAAAATGAGGGGCGCCGGAAATAAGACAGAGTACATGAGACCAGCAACAGCTATGTTATGCAAACCTTGGAACTATAGCCAAGATAGTGAAACATGGGGTGTAATGGTTCAGCAGAAAATGAGGCCTCCTCCATCAGAGGGCTGCCTTTGCAGCAAATCTCCCAGAGCTGGTGAGAAAGGCTAAGAATTTATACTGTAAGCCAATGAGAATCAGACTTCAAGAAAAATAATCAAATGAAGAGATTTTTGCTTCATTTGTTTATATGTTTAGTTAGATTCCGACGTGGAAAGACAGAGAAATGGACATAGAAATCCCAAATGGTAGGACCTAGAGCAGAACCAGATCCAGCAGACAAGAGGCCAATCCAGATCTCCCAGGCAGGTGGCAAGGAGCCAACTCATTGCGCCATCACCACTGCTTCCCAGGATCTGTGCTGGCAGAAGGCTGGAGTCAGAAGCCAGCACCTGGACCTGGGCCGTGCATCCTGACATGTGGTCACAGGCTAAACGCTTGCTCCAAAAGATGAGGTTTCACACAGAGAGCTTCTAGACCCTGCGCCCAAAGAACAAGAACATAATTATTATGTTTGGATTTGAGTTTGGATTTAGGTTCAGAAGCTCCCAGTTCTTAAAAGAAAAAAGAAATTCCAGGTGACTAAGAAAATGACCAACGCCACATGCCAGAATATAATACGAGCTCATTCTCATGACAGCCAGTGTCTAGTGGCCATGGGAAAACTGACCTGAAGACAGGGAGAAGAGAATGGGAAGCAGAAGGAAGAGACCCAGAGAAAGAGATCTTTCCATCCACTCATTTCTATAATTTCCACGATAGAGATGGCTGGACCAGGCCGGAGCAAGAGCCCAGATCTCAGCCCTGATCTCCTGTGTGGTGATCTTCCAAGGTGCACACCGCAGGAAGCTGGAACTGGAAGCAGAGCCAGGATTCCAACCTGGGCACTCCCGCACGGATGTGGACATCCAGGTTCCTGCCCTGCGGTTGACTGCCCAGCCTCACACTATTGCAGTGTACCTGGCTGCAGAAGGGCACAACCCCACCCTGGGCACTGTGACTTCTTCCTTCCTCACCGGTAGAGTTCCCACAATAAAGACCCTGGTTTTTCCACATTTTCTTCCACAATCCAGACAAAATGCATGCTGAGTACACAACAGAGATATGAGTTTTATTCCTGGAAAAAAAATGTAATTGAAAAAAAAGTTTATTTTGGTGCCAAAAAAAATTTTGAAATTCGTAAATAGTGGTTTTTTTTCATAACACGCATTTTCTACAAAATTTTTTAAAATCCCTCACAGCTAGGGATTTCAAATTTTTTTCTTCATCAAAGTAAATTTTGGTTTTTGATCCCATTTCTCCTTGAACTTTTTGAAGTAACTCCTGTATAATTAGACTGGAAAACAAAAGGGAGCCTCTTGTAAAAGAACAAAGGAAATAACCCCGTGGAATCCTACAGTGTGTGAGTCTCTGCAGGAAAGGTTTTGGCAAAAGAAAAAAAAAAAGGAAGGAAGGGCAAGGGCGGGAGGGAGAGAGGGAGAGAGGAAATGCTATCTCAAAATACACATTTTCTTCATTCACAGTTTGTTGGAAACTCTTACTTTTCACTGACTTTAGCCATAACTTGGTGTCCTGTACTATTGAGGCCCTGGTTCAGAAGCCCCCATTTTTTTTTTCCTGCCTCTGCATTTAATTCATTCCAGAATGTTACAGAATCCATCTGTTCTCTCGGTATCCTCTGTTTTTGACCAAATAGGAATCAAATGCTGATCTACCACGAAAATACTCAAAGATCCTTGGCGTAAAACATTACCTAACCACAAAGGACTATGCGATTGCTATACTTATAGGCAATTGCTAAAGGGAGATGCAAAAAAAATGAAAGCTGTAAACTTGCTATATGTGGAAAAAGAGCAATGGATTTATATGAAATGATTTCAAGCACTAAAAATTTTAGACAAGTTTCAAATCTCTCATTCCTCAAGTGATGCAGTTGTCATTAATGACTGATAATCTTTAATTATAAAGAAGAAGTCAACATTGCGTTATTATCCTAACTACTTTTTTCACATCATTTTCCTGCTTTGAAAAGAATCTATGACCTTGACCCTTGTCTTCCAGGCCCACACAGTTGACCAAAATCTCAAACACAGTGATACAAGAACAAATATAGATTGGTTAGGCAAATACTAGAATACACTGAGAAAATTCAGTCCCTGTTCTCTTACCAAAACCATGGGGTAAAGTATGCCCCATTATGCCTCTGATACCGATGAGACCTGGTTAAAGCGGGTGTTGTACTCAGTCCAGGTGGAAAGGTGGTTTTGTTTTTTGGTTTGTTGTTTTGTGGTTGTTTTCCAAGCCACCCCATATCCCAAAGGTATTGGTTTCCTGTTTCCAGGGGGATTAAACAAGACATCATCTGCCTTTCCTTGAGTGATCCTTTCATGCTCATTAACCTCACCTTTGATTTGCTCACAGATATTCATTCTCCTGTGTGTAGCCGTCTGTTCACTAATGAGCATGCACCACTATCTTTTCTACTCACTCCATGAGTGATGTCATGCACACCTGCTAATTTGAATACTAGGCACCAGCTCCTTCTCAGATGACAGTTCTGATCCGTTTCTTGAACTCTGCAAACACACGATTAATGTTTCTTCTTGGATAGCTAGTAAGCTGTGGGCTGCACAATGACGTTTTGGTCAGCAGCTGGTCATGAATACAGCAGGGACAATCTTGTAAGATGGTAATGGAGCTGGAAGATCCTACTGCCTAGTGATCTTACTAAAACATGGCACATGTGTTTGCGATGAGCCAGGCACAGTCCCACCTAACTGTGCTGTGACTCACACAAAAGTATAACACATACCATTATGTACTGAACATCAGACCTCGTCACGGAGAGCTGTTACTGCTATGTGTGTACTGTACAATGCCTGTTATTCTTCTAAAGTGTACTCCAGCTGACACTTAAATTTTCCATGAAAATACCATGCTATTTATGCTATATAGATATTTAGGTTTCTTCTGTTTATCAAATCTCTTGACCACATTTTTTTCCTTTTACTTGACTTAATCTCAAATTGCTTTGTTTAGCTCAGCCATAGGAACAAGAAGCTGTACCTTATCCATCATGGAGCCTTAGCATGTAGTGGGCTAAATCATCTAGAATTCTGTAAGTGCGTTCAGTGATGCTCACACTGGGAAGAATTTGCCTGATGCCACAACTGTTGTATGCATCTTCACCATTAAGTGACACAGGATGGTATCCACAAAACAACAGTAGGAGCTGCCTTTCCTGAGATCTCACACAACATGCTGTATGTGGGCAAAGGAGCCCGGACCCTAACTGTAGCCCCCTCTTGCTTCCAGCCTCCCGTTGGTCACCTACCCCACGGTCATCACACCCTGGACTGGAAGGGATGGAAGTTTCACTCCCTTGTATTCTCCTCTTCTTGACTCTGGCCCCTGGCTCACAGGAATTCTCTTCACACAGATGGGAAACACTATGCAGTTATTCTTCAAAGCTTTAATGTTGACACTCCCAAAGAGAAAATCAAGAATCTCAGAAAACCTTCTCAAAACTTATCTGATTGGAAAAGGAATTGTTACTGTATATGGCTGTTCTGCATGTCAAAACTTCATGATTTCATTCTTCCTATTTGCACTCTTATCATAAAAAATTCCTAATTTCTCCTTAATTAAGTAACTATATGAAGATAATTAGGACAAGTTATATTTACAAAAAGGAAACAAGGCAAGTGTGTTAATTAAGTTTTAAAATTATTTCAAATGTAAATGAGATTTCAGACATAACACAAAAAAATAAATATTCAACATAAAGATCTCCCTTAACTAATATGAATATTTTAACAAACAAAAGAAAATTAACACAAAATTTTCATGGAAATTCAATGAACCCAAAGCTTTCTTTTCGTGAGTCTTCCAAAAGTTACTACTTTTCATTTTTTTAAAAAAAGTTTCTTATGATTTTCAGTAGTTTTTTAAATATTAATTTATTCATGTTTATTATCTGAAAGTTACAGCAACAGGGAGAATCAGAGACAGACATCTTGCATCTGTTGATTTACTCCCCAAATACCTACAACAACCAGGGTCTCCCACACAGGAGGACTTGAGCCATTAGATGCTGCCTTCGTAAGCACGATAACAGGAAGCTGGATCAAAATTGGAGCAGTCAGGACACAAACTGGCTCATACACATGGGATGCCAGTGGTACAGGCAGAAATTTAGCCTATTGCACCACAACACCAACCCCGTCTGGACCCTTCTTACTCATGAAGCCCATTGAAAAAGTATTACTCCTTCTCCAAGAGCTATCCTAGCCAAACCATTTGACCGATCCAGGACCTGAAAAACAGCCATGGGTTGTCCATTTCTACCCCAGCTTAACCATTCCCAGCCTAAGCTGATACAAAACTACTGGCTCCCTGCCCAAAGACCAAATGGGTATCTGCATACTACGACATATTTTGGACCTCAAATCCTGAAAACTTAATCTAGTTTCTTGACCTCAAGAGAATGAACTCCAGTGGCTTTGTGAAGATCACACATGCGTGATTACTCCCTAGGGAACATCAGAAAACACTTCATCCATCTAATATTCTGTCTCTCCAGCTCCTATCAACTCTTTACTCTTGCCAAACTGTCTAAGGATTCACAAGCAATTGGATGTAAGGAGAAAGGATCCTATATAAACAATCACGCTGTTTTTTCTACTTCCTTCTTCCAAGTACATTGAAAAGGACAGGATTTCACACAGGAAACACTTAATGATAATATTTGGAGGAAACCTGCTGACTTTGTAAGATACAGTTGGCCAAAATTCGGGTCAGAAATACCCAGGGAAGTAAAAGCCTCCTAGAGTTACAGGGATGAGGTTTCTACAAGCAACAGAGCCCTCTGGAAAAGGGCAAGGGCAAAAACTGCTTACAAAGGGGAAAATGGAAACACGAGGTTGCAAGCAGCTCACGGATGTGCTATGCAGGTGTGCCAAGAAGTAACCACAGTGTGACTGTGCAGAGATCAGAGGAAGGAAGCGCTCTGGGCTTCGCCATTCTGATAATGACAGACAGGAGAAGGAGGAAGAGAGGGATGTAGGGGAGCAGAGAAACGTGAAGACAAGAGGCAGTGGTAACAGTCCAGGAAGGGAGTCAGCAGACAGCCACACACCCTGTGGTTGTGAGGGCAATTCTTTGATATGCCAATGGAAAGGACTGTCGATGAAAATCCTTTATTAGAGGACTTTGCAGTGTGTTCAGGTAGGTGTCCTGCATAATCATAATTGGTAATTATGATCTGCTGAGTACATGGAGCAGAATTGTCACTGTTTCCCTAAAGGCATAAGCACTACGGAGGACACTGACCTGTTGCTTTCAAAGGAGGAGAAAGTGCAAAGCATTGTTTGCAAAGATACCAACTAGTCAGCTGACTAGGAAGGTTACAGTGCCTCCCCCGAAGCTCATGAGCCAAAACTGAGTATAAATATGATTGAAGTACCAACAGGTCACCAAATTCTGCGGAGAGCAGCTGTAAGAGCACAGAGAGGGTTATTGACTCTGCAGGTTCTGCCACCAATCATGAAGGGATGGGTGTTCAGAGGCAAATGGGAACCATGGAGGAGACAAGTGCAGGATCAAGGCTTTCCCTTGGGCTAACATGGAGAGTGGCCTTAGATTTCAACTATCCCTGTCTGACCCAGCAGATCTATAATCCAGCGTACTAAACTGGCACAGAGCCCAGGCACGCAGCTGACAGGTGTGCAGCCCAAAGGGCAAAAGGAAGGTCTGTTGGATGTGAGATTTTACACGCTTTGCTCCTAAGACTCCCCCTGATGCACTTTTCAGATTTCCACAAGCTCTTTGCCAATAAAATTACGTTAGTAACTGCCGGTCACATAGCCAGGATGTGACCTCAGAACCTTCTAAACATCAAAGAAGTTTTTCTGGAGGCCTCGCTGAACTGTGAGAGAGTTTCAGTGTCAATACTTACGTTAGTGGACATTTGGGTTTGGCTAAGTGGTCGGAGCTTGGTCTACTTTAGTCCTAATAGGAACTGGATCAGATTAGACTAAATAAGAACAAGGTTACCTTCATCAAGATTCATCAAAGGTCCTAGACACATCCTATGGCTAAGAGGGAGGAACTAGGACAAAAGAGGCTCTGGAATTTTATTTAATTTTATACATAGGATAAGGAAGTCTTTCTGGTGCTCCTTAATTCTAAGAGACAGATAGAAACATATATAAGCATCTCACACATCTATATGTATATCATAAGACGTATAATTATGATACACACATACATATGTTTAAGGAGTCGATTATGACACATATGAGAGTGCTTCATTTAAATTTCAACCGTGTTGACTAGTGAGTGCTTAATGAAATGATATACTGAGCGATAAAACAAATGCTATCCAATAAAAGCTGAGAATTCTCTTGTGTTTCCTTGGGAGCATAGAGTAATAGAAACCACATAAAGTGACTGAGCAAGCACTTTTTAACTCTGCTTTTATTACTGCAGCCCTTACCCCACTATAAAGTACAATTTTTTAAACCTGGGTTTTAAAACTGGATTGTACGCTGTGACACCTCAGTGTTGCTGAGCATCTACTGCCCATGCATGAAAATCTAGCAGGTAAGAGAAATTAGAAAAAATTCAAAATGTACAGATGTCTGGATCAAAGTTCCTCAGAGCCATAAGATGCTGTAAGCCATGAATGTTTATAAAATCAATTTGTTTGTTTTGAGAGGCAAACGCCTACTCTGGTCTTCTTGTCCACCAAGAAACACTCAGGAGATATGTGCAATCGTGAATTTTCCATCTGAGAACAGCAGCAGGGGCCACAAAGGTGCAGCATCACCAAGAGCAATATTTGCAGGGACCAGTGCTGTGGCACACAACACTACTCTCCCAGCTGCATTGCCAGTATCCCGTATAGGCACCAGTTTGTGTTCAGGCTACTCCAGTTCCAATCCAGCTCCCTACTTATGGCCTGGAGAAGTAGCAGAGGATGCCACAAGTCCCTGGGACCTTGCATCCATGCGGAAGACCCAGAGGAAGCTCCTGACTCCCGGCTTTAGATCAGCTCAGATCTGGCTATGGCATCCATTTGGCAAGTGAAACAGTGGGTAGAAGAATTTCTCTCTATATCTCTCCTTCTATGCAAAATCCACCTTTCAAATAAAAATAAATATTTTTTAATACATGCTGCATTACACATAAAAAAGCATTGTCTCGCTGAGTACCAGTTATATCTGTGTCTGTAAAAGGTTTGAACATATTTGCCCTAGCACACAATTAAATGAGAAGACGTCTACTTCTTGCACTAAAGAACTTAATCTGCGAGGGTCTTCAAAACACATAAACAAAGTAAGAATGTCTGACCAGTTTCCCAATGTTTTTCTGCACAAAGATCCAAGAAACCTAGTTCCTAAGAGTATGAGTTATTTTCCTGGAATCCCCAGCTGGCAGAGGGTGCAAATGAGATTCAGGGATCCTCTGCTCCAAGTTCAAAGGCAGACAGAATCCTCTAAATATCACTGTGGGGTGCGTGTACAATGTGCATAACCACAAGTTCCGCTGTGGCAAGAGTAGGGTTAGATAGGTTAATTTAATTTTTTAAAGCACAGACAAGACCCAAATCCAGTTCTCCCACAATAGCTGCGTTGAGATCGGCTATGCAAAGTGTAACAGGACTATCAGGTTTATACAATTAACTTGATTCTTTTTAGGCAACCAAATTAACTTCATTTATTCAATCTGTTTAACACTCCATAGATCAAATTAATACAGTGCTAAAGGTTATATCTACAAAGAAGAAGCCACTATATTTAGATCTTAATAAGAAAAAAAAAAAAAGAAACCAAACCTGAAGTGTAGGAAATGGATTAATTTGAGATCACAGTGCTTACCTGAATAGTTCCAAATCACCTGGGCTCTTGTTTCCAGCTTTCCGCCGGTATGGACCCTGACTCAAAGGCAGCAAGTGACGCCCCAGGCAGTTAGATGACTCAAAGGCAGCAAGTGACGCCCCAGGCAGTTAGACTCAAAGGCAGCAAAGTGACACCCCAGGCAGTTAGATCCCGGCTACCAACCTGAGGGACCTGCATTCAGTTCTCCACTCCCAGTTTCAGCTCAGCTGAGCCCTGACCTTGGCGAGTATTTGGGGAGCGAATGAGCGAATGGGAGCTCTCCCTCACTAGCAAACTCTCTCCACCTGTAATAATTAAATCTTAAAATGGGAAGGCTGTTTATGCCATACTGTTCATTATGACTAATCCAAAGGATAAAAACGGAAGGAATATGAGAACACAAAACAAAATAACCTGACTTTAAGAAGCTTGAAATAAATGTTAAGGAATAAATTAAGTAGAAAAAAAAAGTTTTAAATGATTGTTATTATCATTAACTAACAAATGTCAGTAATCCTTTTCCAGAGCACGTTTTAATGCAGAAGAAACATCCTACATATCAAAACGTGGAATTCAAAGGCAAGTCAATTGTTGTGTTTTTGACATTTTGCAATTGCCTTTAGGTCTCCCAAGCCAGGACACCCAGCCATTCTCTTCAGCAGCCATCCCATTATGCAGCGTAAGCAGCATTAGCTTATTAAGGTTGATTTGATGAATAACTAGCACACAAGAGTTAACTTAGCAAATGACAATTTTTCATGTGTTCCTAACATGTCCCTATGAGAAATATCCATTAATGTCACTCTGTATCGGAGTGTGCATCAATGAAATGTGTCATCATGAAGCTAATCATAGGTCGTGCTGCTCTCACGGGTCCCAGGTTTCCATTTATAACAGCTTGCCATAGCTACTGCTATGAGTCTATCACAGGTTTAGCACATTACTAGAACAATGTCACAGATTATATCAATACCAAAAAGTCAGCATTGAGTCATCTCATCTTTTGAACAGAAAATCATAGGCATTTCCCATCAAAACTTAATCATATTTTTAATCCTTGCCTTGTTATAACATTCATGGCAGGCTGTTCTAGGAAAAGCAGTAGGTTAGTCAGCCAGTTAATGAAAGTCAGCTGGTAAATTGCAGCACTTGCTTCTTGCTGCGTGGACATTGGATGTGACTCAGAGGCACATTCATAGAGAACTCACCAAGAACCGTGGAGATTTGCTTTTGTTTTCTTAAACATGTGGCCTCTAAACAAGCTGTAAGAATTGGGGCAATCAGTTGCTGATGACAGCATGATTGTACTGTGCTCATTGTAAGCCGAGATCTGCCAACATCCACCAGACATGTGGTCCCTCCGGGCTTGTGCCTGCATTGGCACCCAGTCCATTCAGGTCATTCAGCATGTTCAGCGTAACTGGGTAGGTTTTTAAGAGTCCCACACGTAACCAAAGCACAGAACTAAAGTTCAAGCAAAAATAAAAGGCTGTTGACCAATAACATTTTGTTAGTAAACAAGCTTACAATTTGTGGGGTTGCACGTTCATGTTCTGTCTTCATAGAGCTTTGAGTCAAGGGAATAAATGCACAAAAACAAGACTGACACATCACATAGAGGTCTCTACCATGCCATCTGGGGTGACAGTGGAGAAAGGAGAAAAGGAGACTGAATATTTATGAACCTAACACAGTCTGTACTTGAAGACGCGTTTGAATTTTTGCATAAACTAGGATAATTTCAACAGGTGAACCATTGTATGACAGATGGGCTCCCTATTATCTAGAAGCAAATTTCTCCAAAGTCCCAACATTCCTTTTTTTTTTTTTTTTAATTGAAAGGCAAAAAGAGAAAGAAGTGGGAGGAGGGAGAGAGAATCTTCCATCGCGCCGAACGACCAATCAGGAGCCAGCAATGCCGCCAAGTCTCACAGGTGCATCGCAGGAACCTGCTGAGTTGAACCTCACAGCTGCCTCCCACTGCCTGCATTTACTGGAGAGGCTGGGGTCAGGAACCAGGAATCAAATGCAAGCATTCCAGAGCATCTTAAATGTGAGACTAAACCACACGCCTTCAGATGTCTGATTTACACTTTACCTGGTGTCTACCTGAACACAAGCAGGTACAGAGGACTTTAAGGACGATGCTGGAGATATCCACGTGTCACATTTTCGTACCCGCCTCCAGCTGCTGACTCCAGCTTGCTGCTCACACAGACCCTGGGAGGCAATGAAAATGACTCATTAGTTCCTGCAACCCAGGTGGGGGCCTGGATTGAGCTCCGAGTTCCCGGCTTTTGTCTCAATTCAACCTCAAAGCTTTTCAGCAGATGGGGTACAGACTCGTGGATGGCCTCTCTCCGTCTTCCTCTCTCCTTTTCTCTTCAACTTTTTTTTAATCCTACGTTTTAAGAGATCGACTTTTCATTGAGTATTCTGCACTTCAGTATGATTTGTGAATTGATATTACAAAACAAAGTCACTCTCATTACTCTAATTTCTTAACTGACAAGCATGATCCTTCCACAGCACAGCTATAATTGCTTATAATCTGATACAAGGGGCTCAAAAAAATCCAAGGAAAATTCAGTTTATTTTTTAATTCCATTTTTTCCATGAACATTTTGAGCCCCCTTGTATTTGTGTCTTCTCTAGTAGAACATTAGCTTTATAACAGTTAAAACTTCTCCTAAACTACTTCATAGTCCTCATGTGCATAATGAAGTTTCTTAAACAATAAGCAATAAATGAATATTGCTGATTGAGAAAACATATGAGATAAACAGAATGGGTTTTGTTCAGAGCACAAAATTGGAAAAGAGCCTTGTAGGCAGGAAGGACAGGAAAACTTCAAGAATAATAGATACCTTTATACTCTGACTTTGTATCTCAGCAGAAAAAGAAAGCAGCTTTTAAACCACAATGGCACTGAAACAATTTCAAATATTTGAACATTGGTCTCCCAAGTAAAACTAGGAAGATCCCTAACAAGAGTGGAAGAACCTTGCCAATGATACTAACACTATCAAAATCAGACTGTAGACTGAGGAGTTAGGACATTCACATTACCTACGCAGAGATGTGTTTATGCCAAAAGTTACATTATGTTCCTAACAAACATTCGTGACTTGTGTGTAGGTGTTCCGTACGTGTGATTAAGAGTCCTCTCTAAACGCACACCTGTTTTTGAGCGGAAGACGTGGAAATCACTGTGAGGTTTCAATTTAAAATGAGCCTAGTAACAGTAATCAAAACGAATATTTATTAGAGAATTCACAGAATGACAGGTAAAATTTTACATTTATGCTAGCATTTTAAGACTATATAAATGGAGTTGTCTCTTAGACACTATTGGGGACTGGTTCCAGGATTCCTGAGGAATTAAAATTCACAGATGCTCCAGTTCTCTGGCTAAAATGGCATAGTATTTCCACATACACACCCCACTTATAAAAATACACAATTTTTAAGCGTAGTTGCCATATTATTCAATATATATGTGTATATATACACATATATAAAGATTGTCTTCATTGAATTATACCTCTTAGATAAATATACACCCTTCTTTCCTTATTTTTTGACCTTCCTCTTGAGTTCCAAGTCACATGATATTAACACATCCACTCCTGCTCTCTTGGTGTTTAAATGATGCACATTTAATTCTCAAACTTTCCAAAACGTTGTGTTGGGATATCTCCCGCTGGTAGCATACATATTTTGAGTTTGTTGTATGCCCACTCTGAAAACATTTATCTTTATATATCTTTACAAAGATCGAGGTCAGAGGACAAGTGTGGAGGTCGTTGAAAATGATCAATTCCTGATCGTGTCAGGTGCGGTAGTGTGGCGATGAGGGTAGGGAGGAAAGACCTATGGGTGAGATCTTGGAACTCAGTCTTCCCATATTTATTCCTGATTATCAAACACTTGCTTTCAGAAGAATCTGGTGCATTGGATTCCAGAGATCTTCCTGAGGTCTTGAAACAGAAATCAACCTGTTGCTTGTTGGCTTCCCCCGTCGCTTGCCACATGTGTTTCATATGGAGAAGTGTGTAATAGTAGCCATTAGTTTTAAGAACAAAATCTACATGTCATTCACCTTCATTATCACAGATTTTTAAACTGCTCCTTGGAAAGTTCTGTCTGATTAAATCCTCTTCTACCCCAAACACAACTTATTTTGACTTGCTTGAACAAATAACTGAATGTTAAATAAATTATATTTCTCCACAAATACTGTTTGTAGGCACTTCAAAGGTTGGTGGAAAACAGAATGAAAAGACAAGTTATTTCAAGGGGAAAAAAGTTTAAAATTCACATATATGAATGGTCTTCAATAAGTTCAGAAAAAATGCACACCATGGAAAATCTATGAATAAATTTCCAAATATTGCTGCACCACAATAATTTTACCTTTTAAATTTATTTTTCCATGATTATGTGAAGTTTCCCCATATGTGAATCTCAAGGTAACATACTTTGAATTCTGGTTGATTTTAACACTATAAAAATGGAATTGTACTCTGTTAGTATGTATTATATCTTTGATATGTTCATATTGTAACAATTAGATCTAGCTAGTTCATTTTTTCTACTAAATAAATTTGTTTATATACATATTCCAAAATTTTATTTATTTTGTCTACTCTTGATGGATCCAGTTTCTGCTGCTATGCACATTCTTGGTGTGTCTGCTGATGCATGCCAGCAAGAATTTTTCCAAGAAACCAGACAGAGTCGTAGAATTGCTGGATAGTGTGGAAACACACCTTCTGTTTTAGCAGGAGATTTCGAATTGTTTCCCTGAGAGTGTGGATCAGTTTACATCCTCCCAATGCAGATCCGCTTCTTAATGTTCCCCAGCCCTCCTAGTCTTGATGTGGCTCCAACTGCTGAGCAACAGGCAAACTTGGCTCAACATCTTGCATTTGTTGTGTCGTTTCTCCACTTGAACAATTGCTACCTTGCTGCTTGAGGTCAAGTGCAAAGGCAGAGGAGCCAATGTTCCAGGTGAAGGCAGGCGGCAGGAGAAATTCCCTCTTACTTACAGGATGTTCAATCTTTAGCTCTATGGAGGCTCTGTTCTGAGTGAACAGGGGCCACCCACAATCATTCTACCAGCTAAACTATTCATCTCAGCCAGAAACTTCCTCACAGACACACCCAGGATAGTGCTTGGCCCAGTCACACTGACACATAAAATTAACCATCAAACTAATCATAAAGGAAGAATGTAATAAATACAGCCACAATAAAATTAGGAACTTCTATTCATCCAAAAGATGCTATAAACAATTTGCAAAGCAAGCCACAAACTAGGACAGCACAGTTATGACATAAATGATTGTCTCATTCAGCGTGGGCTGCTGTACCAGGAAAACCATAGACTGGGTGGCTTTCCCTGGTTTCTCACAGTCCTCGGGACCAACAAGTCCAAGCTCAAGGCCTGGTGAGCACTCTGCTTTGCAGAGTGAACTCTATTTTCTTTCTCTCTTTATACAGAGACTCGCTCACCATGCACCTAACCTTTGGTCATCACCCAGAACCCCGCCTCTCCACTTGGGGACCGAGTTCCCACGTGTCAATCTAGAGGAGATGCAAACAAGCGGGCCACAACAGTAACCAGATTAGTATCTGCATGCTATAAACAACTCCGGTGGCTCAACCTCAACCTCAATCAGAATCAAAGAAATAACGTTAAAACCCAAAGAGATAGCATTTCACACCACCAAAGTGGCAAAACAATACCAAGTGTTGGTAGGGAAATGGAGCAACTATTATGCACTTTTGTGGGCAGATAAATTGGCATAACTCTTTCATAAAATTAGTTGGCATCACCAAATAATTTGAATGTGTACAAATCCTACGACCCTGCAATTCTGCACTCGGGGATTATTCCCAAAAGCCTGCAGGAACTCTCCCTTACATAAAAGATCCTTTACAGAGACTCTCTTGTAAGTAACATTCATAAACTCCAACATCTGCATTAACCCAAACTTCTAGCATGAAAAGAATATATCAGTCCAGCATATGCATTTTTTTTTAAGATCTATTTATTTTTATTGCAAAGTCAGATATACAGAGAGACAGAGAGGAAGATCTTCCATCTGATGATTCACTCCCCCAAGTGACTGCAGCGGCCAGTGCTATGCTGATCCTAAGCCAGGAGCCAGGAACTTTCTAACACCCAACTCAATCAAAATAATTAGCATAATGTACAGAAATAGAGTTTTGCTAAACAATGACTAGGCATCAGAGTATGAACTTCACCGACACATAACTGTGTCAGTGCTATTAATTGAAGAAATTATATTTGTCATGTGAATTGAATCATTGATTTAAAAAGAACATTTCTTTTAAAATCTGAAATACTTCTTAAAGATGATTCTATTGAATTAATTTAACTCAATCACATGTAGGATTAATTTGCATTTGATTATATGGTTTTTAGTTGTGGGAAAATGTCTTAAATCTCGCCATTCTTGTCAAATGAGCTCTGTTTCCCTGTTGAAAGTTATAATGGAAAGAGGATTGCCACAAGCCACAAATCAGAGCTATAACTGAAGATGACACCGCACAAGGACGCCACCAGCTTGTCTCCACAGCTGACTGCCTAGCCCCAGGGTGTTATCTAGAACTTAGCAAGAGTAATGCTAAATTCTGACATAATGTATTTTTTAAATTATCTTACCTCCTTCCTGTTAGGAGTTTTTAACTTACATTTCCATTGGAAACAGAACTGGGAAGGAAAAATTATAGTACTCAGGATTGTGACACCCTCCCACGAAAGCTGAGAAATCATTTATAGACTACCCAAGCCAGAGATTTTCACATTTGAAGTTCAGTACAGTTGAAGAAGTGTGTGTTAAGAAGACTGAAAGTCACAGAGTGTACATTTGTTGACCATAAACAAAAAATACCAAATCCCAAAATATTATCCGTGAGCCATAAAGGAGCTCAGGAACAACTCTACTCAACACATGGAACTCATTTCCCCCAATAAATCAAATGAGACTAACTTGGAATCATCCAAAAGGGATTCGTTAGAGCTGCTTGCCCACGACTTTACTGTAAAGTAGTGAAGTCCATGCATGGAGGCCATCCCAGCAGGACACCGCTGAGTTCTTCCGAGTGTGCATTCCTGGCACTAGACAGTCACTGTGCAGGCTCCGTGGAATGCCACCACTCGTGTTTGTAATCTGTGTTGGCACAGAGCCTGGTACATGGTGGGTGCTGAAGGCATTTTTCTTAAATGACTTCAAATAGAATCTGTTCCCTCCAAACCATCATGAATTGCCGGTCTGCTGCGTCATGGCTCTGAGGGAGAAGAAAACCCGGGCGTCAATAAAAACGTAAAATGTGGACACCACCCACCCTAGAAACATGAAAAATATCTAGTCATTAAAATGCACTTAAATTTCTGAGGAATGAGTAGAAGTAAAGTAATGCCAGGTAATTCTATTAAAATGAGGCGCACCACAGGAGTTCAATTAAACTCGCCCATTAATTACGTCTGCATTTTTAACTTAAAACTCCACTTGGCAAAAGTCATATAGTATCTCATCTTCTGCTTCATCAAATGACCGCTTAGTAATAAACCCCGTTACTTACTAAAATATTTTCCCAAGGTATGTGACAATTATAAAGTTACAACAAATTCTACCTTATTTGAGAGATAAAATTTATTTATGAGAGAGCAAATATCCCTTAGTTTTCCCTCTACCTTCTTTTCTGGTACAGAAAACAGCCACATGGCTGCAGATAGCTGACAACGGCTGGCTGTTACATCGAGGCTGCTCAAATCTGTGAACAACAGGAGACAAATAAAATGCTGTGAAGTACAGTGACATGATGGCTTTTACAGATAGGCAAGTAAATGGTCTCCAGGTATTTTCCACACAGCCCAGCCATCTCCTGAACTGTCCGGAATGAGCCATGTGCTTACTGCATTGCTTCAGGGGCCCTTGTGGAACCACCCTTGCAGCTACAGGGAATAGCAAACCAAGAACTGCTTGAAGTTCCTGGCTGCCACATCACATCTCACTCCGTAGAGGTGGCCAAGGGACATGATAGCTTGGAAAGCTCAGCTTGCTGTCCCTGCAACATTCTGATCACCTGCTGGGATACAAGTCAGTCTGAGTCCTTACAGCTCAGCTGCACACAGCACGTAAAACTAGCTAATCAGAGCAGAACGCTCCCTTCTCAAAGTAACTGGACAAAGGCAGTCAAGAGACACAGAAAGTGGATGGGAAAAAAATGTATTTTCTGCCAATGAATCCCATAGGAAGTATTTATTTATCTTGAAAAGGCTCAAATCTACACCAAAAAAATATTAAAGAATCTTGCGATGAACATTAGAATTCTCCTTCCCTTTATTGAAGGGGACTTCAAAGTTCGCAGGAAAACAGAATTGAAAGATAAGCTTATTTTATGCCCCCCCAAAAAAGTGAAAGCCATGAAATGAAGAAGTTCATGAAAATTATGTTACAAGAAATCATATGTGTCTTCCAACTTTGATGCCTCTGCATCTTCAATTCATTTTTTTAAAGATTTCTTTATTGGGCCCGGCGCGGTGGCATAGTGGTTAAGGTCCTCGCCTTGCATGCCCGGGATCCCACATGGGCGCCGGTTCTATCCCGGCAGCCCCGCTTCCCTTCCAGCTCCCTGCCTGTGGCCTGGGAAAGCAGTCGAGGATGGCCCAAAGCTTTGGGACCCTGCACCCGCGTGGGAGACCCGGAGGAGTCTCCTGGCTTCGGATCGGCATAGCATCGGCCGTTGCGCTCACTTGGGGAGTGAGTCATCGGACGGAAGATCTTCCTCTCTGTCTCTCCTCTCTGTATATCCGCCTTTCCAATAAAAAAAATAATAATAATAATAAAAAGATTTATTTATTTTATTGGAAAGCAGATTGACAGAGAGAAGGAGAGGCAAAGACAAAGATCTTCCATCTGCTGATTCACTGGGGAGTGAACGGCCAGAACAGAGTTGATCCAAAGCCAGGAGCCCCCTCAAGAGGCTCCCACACAGGTGCAGGGTGCCAAGGCTTTGGGCCGTCCTCGACTGCTTTCCCAGGCCACAGGCAGGAAGTTGGATGGGAAGCAGCACCCATACGGGATCCCGGTGCGTGCAAGGCAAGGACTTTAGACACTAGGCTACTGTGCTGGGCCCACATCTTCCATTTTTAACAACCTGTCCCTCTTATCTCATCTCTCTCTATAAGCACCTCTATAGTGCAACTGTTTCTATATCCTCCCCAGTATTCACGTTGACACTATTAGGAGGTGGGAACTTGGGGAAGTGATTTCATTGTAGAGTGGAGCCCTCATGAATAGCATCAGGGTCCTTATGTCTTCATAAAGGACACTTTGGAGATGTCCATTGTGCTTCTACGTGAGAACAGATCCCTACGCTGATCCCCTGGGACCTTAAACCTGAACTTCCCAGGCTCCAGGCCATAGCAAATGAAGCGTTCAGTTAAAAGCTACACAGTGGTGGCTTTTACTAAGAGCTATCCACGTATGCTTCCTCTGCCAAGTCATCAGATCACGTTGTGGACAGCACAAGGCTCCCCCCGTTACTACACCCCTCCCATTCCTGCTGTGATTCAAATAAGAGTTCCCCCCTCCAAAACTGATACTACAGTCCAGTCTGCATGTGAGATATTCACAGGGGGCCGATGAAGGACATTTACAGAAGGACTTCCGTGCCTAATGGGTGGATAGGCTACCATAGGGTGGGTCTTTCCTGGGCTCCATCTTCCGTCTCCTGCTGTGTGATGCTCTGCCAATCTCAAAAGCCACCAAACCATCACCAGCTGGATGACCCCTCGGTATGTGCCAGAATAAATCTTGTGGCTTTATCCCTTGCCCAGCTTACAGGTACAGCAGGACCCATATTATTATATTATTGTATCTTCTGAAGAGTCATACCACTCAAGAGAGACCGGGAAAGAAGTTGATGCCACAAGTGCCCGCAAAAGCCAGGACCGGGGCGGGCTAAAGATGACAGCTGGGAACTCCGTCAATCCAGGCCTCCCACATGGGGATGACAGCAGCCCAGTTACGTGGGTCGTCCTCCCTGTCCCCCGGGGCCTGCAGGAGGCATTGTCCTCAGCACCCAGCTGTCCTCTGCTGCTCCCCTAAGCATATTAGCACGACGCTGCGTCACCGTCGGAGCAGCTGGAACCGGCACTGCAGACGGTGGCTTAGCCCACAACGCTGACCCTGATGCAGGGATCTTGAGCAGCATCCGGGCACATGTCATCTCTCTAAGACTTTGCTGCTTTTCTATGCCTTCTTAGTCTGCTGAGCTCGCTGTGACTCTCAGCACCTAGAACAGTACCAGGCACAGAGCTCCAGTGAGTTAAAAATTGGGGAAATAAACCTGCAGATGTGAGCTCTCTGCGTCTCTCAGCCATTCAAATGAATACTTAAAAAAAAAAAAAATCCAGTAAAGCTGTTCTGAAGTTGGGAGGAAAAATTGAGTTTCCTAGTTTTTTATTGGTATTTTGCTGCCATCCAGTGGCCACAAAATGTATGACAGAGAAGCGCAACGAGTGGTCCTTGACATAATCCCAATGTGGCTGATGTAACTTGTCAAGTTCCCTTCCATCAGTGCAGAGGGGCATTTAAGAAGTTAATGTTTAAGTGTTCTGACACTTTAAAAAAAACTTAATTCATGCTAGCAAAACACTTTAATTGTATTTATGAGCAAAATGCCCAGCAGGGAAGGGAGTGTACCCTGTCACGGTCCCCATTGACGCCACAGTAAACAGGTGGTCCTCGGACACCTCCCAGCCACATCAGTGCAAGGCTAGAAGTGAAAACCAAGCCAACGGCCGCTGCAGAGATCTCTGCGTATTTTCAACCATGGTCACAGAATGTCCACTTTCTATAAGTCTAAAATTATTTAACTACTAGGAAATGTGAATTATTGCACCCAGCTGACCCTAAAGACACTGGAAATGGCTATCTATCCTCTGTGGATAATAAAAAAAAAATGTCTTCAGCATCTCTCTCCACCCCCTGAGCTCTGAAATCATCAGAATTACACTACAGGAAGCTTTCAAATATTCATGGAAAAAGAAATGGAAAGGTGTTTCACACATTTTCACTATGAACATTCAGGTGACCCTGCGTACATTCCAGCATACCCTCTACTCTCCGGCCATAAAACCTGCACAGAATTTATCTCTGCCAAAAACCAACCTCAGTGACCGGCTGGATTGCCTTTGTTTCTCACCACGCTTTCCTCGCACGACAAAGGCCACCTGTCCAGTGATGGACTTCCTCTTGCCCCCAGTTGTACCGACGTGCGTTTCAAAGACTGGCAGAGAAGGGAGGACTTGTCCCCGACTCCTGGCTTCAGCCTGATGTCGCTGGTCGTTGAGACCAAGAGAGGAGAGACCAACGAATGGAAGCTCTCTGTCACCTAACACCCCGCTCACCTGAATGGACGAATCAACGAGACAAACAGCAGGAAACATCAGAGCTCCTGCAGACACTGGGACAAACAGGAGCAACAGGCATTAAAAAAAACATTCCGATGGCTGATAGGCATGTGAAGAAGTGCTCAGGCTGCCCAGCTGTGGGAGGAATACAAATAAAACCAGAGGCTCCACCTGACCCCGGTGAAACTAGCCCACATTCAGAACTCTGCTAACAACATCTGTTGGAATGCATGTGGGGACGATGCGCCCTCCTTCACCGAGGGTGGGAGGGTGGGCTCTGCACCCACTGTGGTAGCCAATATGGAGAGTGCGAAGAGAACTGAAAATAAACCAGTTATCCCACTTCAGGGAATATATCCAAAGGAAGAAAAATCTACACATCGGGAAGTGACCTGCAACCCTACAACAGCACAATCCACAATAACAGAGACACCGAAACAACCCAGACGTCCATGCAAAGAGGAATGAATAAAGAAATTGTGGTACGGGTCCGGCAGCGTGGCCTAGTGGCCAAAGTCCTCACCTTGAATGCACCGGGATCCCATATGAGCACTGGTTCTAATCCCGGCAGCTCCACATCCCTTCCAGCTCTCTGCTTGTGGCCTGGGAAAGCAGCAGAGGATGGCCCAAAGCCTTGGGACCCTGCACCCGCGTGGAAGACCTGGAAGAGATTCCTGGATCCTGGCTCCAGATCAGCACAGCACCGGCCATTGTGGCCACTTGGGGAGTGAGTCATCGGACAGAAGATCTTCCTCTCTGTCTCTCCTCTTCTCTGTATATCTGACTTTCCAATAAAAATAAATCTTTAAAAACAAAAAACAGTGGTACATCTGCTCCATGAAATACTAACAAGACACTAAAAAGAATGAAATTCTACAATTCTACTATTTGCAACAAAATGGTCCCAACCTTAAACCATTATACTCATTGAAATAAGCCAATCCAAAAAGGACAAATATCCTGTTCTAATTACAAAACAGACAGGGAAATATGTATATACATGTCTTCATCGGTGAGTTGTACAAGGGAGACTAGCATACCAGGAAGTGAACATTGTTGCAGTACGCATCTCTACTGCCAAATAAAACTCCCAGGACACTGCTAAGTACACCTTGTCGCTCTTACCTCCACTGCAGTGCAAAAACGTTGCACTTGTGACAGTATATTATCGTCATAATATAGGGGAAAAACAGCGGAGGGGGCAGAATGGGATGGGGTGAGGAAGGAGAGGTGGGGGCAATCTCCATACTTACACCCACAGAATTATAGCCTGGAAAAGAGTTTTTAAAATAAAAAATTATTTCATCACTTAACTATAATATATGGTTGCCATGAACAGATATATTTCATGTTCCATTTTATTTGCATAGTAATTCACATAGGTTTTATTCAGTAAAGCCATGTTTCTAATGATAAGAAAATAAAAATTCACACTGGATCATACTGTCCATTTACATGCTGCTCAATGGGAAAGCTTCATTGGAAATTCTGGCCTGTTTCATCGGTGACCATTTCAGAAATCTCCTTACTTGGAGAATATATGGGTCACTCTCACGCCATGGGGCCAGTGCTGGAGCAGAGCACGCTGACCTGCTGCCCGTTGCCGGCCCGTGCTGATACCGGAGTAAGCCCCCAAACTCACCTGGGAAAGCAGCAGAGGAAAGCCTGATTTCATGGGCTCCTGAACCTACCCAGGAGACCCATAAGAAGCTCCAGGAGCCTGGCTTCCCCCTCGTCCAGCCCCAGCCGTGGCTGCCGTCTGGGGAGTAAACCACCAGACAGAAGATTTTAACAACTTCTTCCATTTTCAAAACTAGAGTTCAGATGTTTGTGATCTCTGACACTGACCGTTTATGAAGCTATCCCAGAGACTTCGAGGTTCTCTGCGATCTCAATACGCAAGGATTTTCACCTGGAGTCATGGGGTCTGCAGGCCAGCTACTTCTGGACGTTCCACTTGACACAAAGCTAAAGCCGCAGACACAGTTTTCAAGTGAAATGCTACAAAAGCCAAGTGGCTGCCCAAGGGACCCTTCTGCTCCAAGCAGAACCCCCTGCAGTGTTTCCTGAGTGACCCGTGAGTTTCAGTGTCCGGCTAGCCACCAGCACAGAAGACCTTCAGATAGTATGTTTGAAATGTATATAAACCCCTATCAGGTTGCTTGAAATTTAAACCAACAGTGAGTGACATTCAAATCTACCCTGTTAGCTCCTTTCTCCCCATTTTTCAAGTTCTAAAAAAGTTCGGAACAGTTTTTGGGACTTCTTGCTTAGGAAATTGTCTTTATTCGACTAAAGCTTGGAAAAATTAACTGGCACAGGAGACAAAGTTGAGTCCACGAGAGAGGAGAGGGAAAAGAAGTCCTCCCCGAGGCCTGCAGCTCCTCTGTGAGGGAACCCGGAGTGGGTTAGAGCCACACCCTCAGCCAGGTGAGAAAGGCGTGCCCCTTGGCAGGTGTGGCCACACATCCCGAGTTCCCCTCTGCAAACGGGGCACCGAGACGCAGGCTGGGTCCAAGGGACCCTGCTCTCACAGAGCAGACAGAGCAACAAAGTGAAATCTCCATCTGACTTTATTTCCAAACATAGCTTTTAAAAATACACCATCTGCAGAAATGGCAAAAATCAGTATCAGGAAATTAATTATATCACCACCACCCCCTCAAAAAAAAAACACATTTGGTCTGAGGTAGATATATTTATTTCTGGTAACATACACTCAGTGGCACTCATTGCACAGTAACCATAAGATCAGAAACATGAAGCCATGGCTGTAACTCTGTCACAGCTGCATGAACTTGAGTCTTGCTGGTCGAGCATTAAAAAATAAATAAATAAAAATAACTGGATGGTGAAGCCGGAGCTATGGCAATGAAGTCAGCTAACGTTCGGAGCGGTTACAGCGGGATGCGTGGCAGCTGGGACGTGTTCAGCCGCAATGGTTACAGCCCTTTACAAAGGTTACCAACCAGCGCCTGGTGTTACCAATCAGCGCAGGCTGAGGGCGCGGAGCCCCAAGGCCCGAGGAGCCTAAAGACGGTTGGCTTCTGTCCGCTGGCTTGGGATGGGCCGTCTTTGGTCAGTAGTGGATACGTGAGCACCAGCCGTCGTTGGGAAGCCCAGCTGCACTCAGCCACAGGGTCTGTGTCACAGGACCAGGCACCGCCAGCGCCTCCTGCCACGCCTGGCCTGCAGGGCGGCTCGCGTGGCCATCTCGAACACCTCCCTCACTCCCTCCTTGGTCTTGGCGGAGCACTCCAGGTACCCGAAGGCGCCGATCCTGCTGGCCACGTCCCTGCCTGCCTCGGGCCTCACCGGCTCCTGCTTCCAGGCCGCCAGCGCCCGCCTGGTGCTCTCATCCTGGCGGAGATCCTTCTTATTGCCCACCAGGACGATGGGCACGCTGGGGCAGAAGTGCCGCACCTCGGGCGCCCACTTGACCGGGATGTTTTCCAGACTGTCGGGACTGCTGATGGAGAAGCACATGAGGATGACGTCGGTGTCCGGGTAAGACAGCGGCCGCAGGCGGTCGTACTCCTCCTGGCCCGCCGTGTCCCACAGGGCCAGCTCCACATGCTTCCCGTCCACCTCCACGTCGGCCACGTAGTTCTCAAACACGGTGGGCACGTACTCCTCCGGGAAGGAGTCGCGGCTGAACACCACCAGCAGGCTCGTCTTGCCGCAAGCGCCCGCCCCCACGACCACCAGCTTCTTGCGGAGGGCAGCCATGGCCAGGGAGGCGCAGCACGGTGGGCTCCCGCAGGGCGGTGGGCTCCCGCAGGGCGCTGGGCTCCCGCAGGGCGCTGGGCTCCCGCAGGGCGCTGGGTCCCCAACGAGGCGCCCGAGTAACGAGGGAACCGCTGAGCGCGCGCGCGCGCATCCTCCACCGTCAGGGAGGCGGGGAAACGGCGCGCACCTGCGGCTCTCACCTGCAGGAGAGGCCAGGGTCCGCCTCGCACGCCCACGGTCATCGCTGTGCGAACACCACAGGTGTCTTGCACCTGCAGTTTAGGGCCTTGAACCCTGTTGTAGAAGTCAGCTTAGGGCGGGTTTGGGTTCCCACTCCGGCTGGCTGCTCTGATCCCAGTGGTGTGCTCTGGACACCATAGGCGTGCCGCAGGGAAAAACAGGAAACACTCGGACCGTGAGAGCGTCTAATTTTACAACTTACAGCAGTTTAGTTTCCTGCATTCCTTATGCATTTTGCATATTGCTTTATGAAAAGTGAAACCTATTCCTCTCACAGGGAAAAGGGGAGAAGGTAAATACATTTGTCTTACAACTGAATAATAGTCTAATCAATAGTTTGGGTTTTTTCCTTTTTCTTTTTTAAGCAAATACTCCCTGCCTGAGTGTACTGTAATCTGAAATTGTCTCATAACCAGTTAAGATACGCAGACAGAACGCTGGTGAGGATGCTCCCGTTGGAACAGAAGCTGCCACAGGGCAAACTTGAGTCAGCTCTGCTGGGAGTCGATCCTGTCACCACCTGGAGTGGTCCTGGGACATCGGGTGATAGTCTCACTTAGGAAGACATTCTTCTGCAGACAATGAGTCCTATGAAAATAGTAGGCATTTGGTATCAGGTGAGAGAAAGGGTTAGATGAGGTTCAAACATGAAGACTGAAAGGTGGAAATCTGGCTTTAGGCTCTAAGGAATAGAATTCATTGACAGCGAATCTATCGTGCACTCGGCTGTGTGTCATTAACTCAGCCCGCAGACACCAGAGAGCAGGAGCCGTTTCACAGGAAGGCGTGGGCATGTGGCAATATGTATGCCATCAAGACATCATGTGACACCGCCTAGGTGTGAACTGCCTATTTCAAATATAAGTTGAACTAGTTGATGTTTTCAATTGCATTTATCAGTTTACAGTCTCTCCTATGAGAAGGAAAATATTACAGAAACACTGATTATAAAATCTGTTCTTCATAGAAAATGATGTTCAGATCATGTCTCAGAATTAATTCACATTGTCAAATAGTCCCCTGGGATTATATGCTTTCATATAATCATGAATTGTGTTTATACTAGGCAATAATGTGAAATGGGACAATCAAGACTTAGTCGTAAAGGTATGTGTTTCAGTGCTGCTGCTTCCATTGTTTTAGTAGTTCTGGGCAAGTTACCTCATGTCCTGGGATCTCAGTTTTTGTTTTCTGTAAAATGGGATCAATACCATTCTTCAGCAAGTGACAATGAAGACTAAATGAAGTAGAAAAGTGCCTGCCTCGAGGGGGCGCCAGAGAGCCGCTGTCCTCTCACATCCCTCCTCGGGACTACGTCCGTGGCTGAGTCGGTAGTGTCCAGTTGCCTTTAATAATGCAGACTAATACCCAGCTCTTTCAATAGACCCAGTCTGTTATATGAAATTGATTCTTCCAATTGGACAACATGGTTAAACCGACAGCTTTATGAAGAAACCTTAAAGTTAAGCAGAATGTTACGGTGGATTTTATGGAGGATTAGGTCTGCTGCTGCTTTTTAAAGAGATACCCTGGTGTGACTAAACCCACATTCTCTCACTACTCCTGGCTGCTTTGTAATATGAACCATGATGAAGGCATTCACTGTACTATAATATCATAGTAACTGCAAGGTGAGAA
Source organism: Ochotona curzoniae (assembly GCF_017591425.1). Classification (NCBI taxonomy): domain Eukaryota; kingdom Metazoa; phylum Chordata; class Mammalia; order Lagomorpha; family Ochotonidae; genus Ochotona; species Ochotona curzoniae. The sequence continues at coordinate 10,932,131 of NW_024465322.1, read as the reverse complement.
CTCTCAGTTCTGCGATTGTGTTCGTTTTTCTGGAATTTTGAAATTGCTTAGGGGAAATGGAAAGCATTAAAGATCTGCAGAGAAAAGGCAAGTGTGATATTTTCATCTCGTAACGTATTCCCCCCTGGGTTGACATAAGCCAGGAACCTGTGGAAATGGATTGTATCCAGGGCTAGAGTCCTGACTATTCCCAGGAAACCCAAGAGCTCTTGGACAAAATGTAAGAGAGGGCTTAACCGCATGTGTTGTTGATGGATGTAAGCCCTGCCTCGGTGTGGCTGAAGATGGATGAAGGCTACAACTTGGGGACCATCCCCTACCTCAAAACACCTGCCAGCTAATCCAATCCCCTCATCTCCCAGTTCCTCTGGCCCTGCAGCCTCATCCTTGTCTGCACACACCACATCCCACTTTCCATAAGCTCTGATTACCGTTGTTCCTGCTCAGGTTGGTTCTAGCCATTTCTGCACTGGACATCCCTGATAGGATAAGCTCTGGTTGGTGGTTAGGAGTATTCCGTGTTATACATGCACATGTGTGTACATGGGTTAGTCATCTGAGTTCCACTCCAGGCTCTGGTTACTAACCTGGAGTTAGCCAAACTATGGTCTACGTGCATCGCCCCCCAGGCTACCAAGTTTGCTCAAGATGTCTAACACTGACTACAAGGAGTTAGAGTTCACCCAATTACAAAGTAAAAACGAAAAATTCATACAAGATTCCTCTCCTTCCTGACACCAGCAGGAGGCTCCCCAAACTGCACTCGTGTTTGCTCGTTCACTAGAAGAGCCCACAGTGCCCATGGGAGGCTCTTCCACTCAGTGATAGCCAGTGCAGGAATGCTACATGCCCTTGGCACACACTGCCTGCTCAGCACTGATGGGTGACAGGTCCATGGAGTGTTACCCACCGGAGAAGCTGACTGGGTCCTCTGTGCAGAGCCGTTGTCATGATTCTGTTAGAGAAGCATGGTTGGTTCCTCTGTAACTGACACTCAGGCTCTAGGTTATCAATACCACGTGATTCTAAGGCTGTTCCCTAAAATCACAAGGCTTATCTTTCTGGTGTGATCAGCTCTCCCCTTCAGGTGGCAGTCAGGGCCAGCCACATCACCAAATAAAAACGCCCCTGTTAAGATGCAAATTTATCTCTGGAAGCAAAAGTCCAGACACTTTTAGGACAAAGCCAGGCTTTTTGTTTTTTATCATATTCATTTCTCTTTTTTTTTAATTTATTTTTATCTGAAAGACAAATGTACAGAGAAAAAAAGAGAGAGAAAGATCCTCCATCCTCTGGTTCACTCTCCACATGGCTGCAACAGCCAGAATAGAGCCAATCCAAAGCCAGGAGCTAGGAGCCTCTTTTGGGTCTCTTACGGGAGTGCAAGGCCTTGGGCCATCCTCTGCTGCTTTCCCAGGCCACAAGCAAGGAGCTGGATGGGGAGTGAGCAGCGGGAAGACGAACAGATGCCTATATGGGATCCCACAAATTCAACAATAGGGTTTAGGGCTACGTGATAGCGTAGTGGCTAAAGTCCTCACCTTGCATGCGCCAGGATCCCATATTGGTGCCGGTTCTAATCCCAGCTGCCCACTTCCCATCCAGCTCCCCGCCGGAGGCCTGGGAAAGCAGTTGAGGACGGCCCAAAGCCTTGCCCCTGTACCCCTGTGGGAGACCCGGAAGAGCTCCTGGCTCCTGGCTTCGGATTGGCTCAGCTCCAGCCATTGAGGCCGCTTGGGGAGTGAACCATCCTCAACCTCTATGGAGGGTTGCTTCCAGGGTGCCCTTGTTACCTCAAAATAGGCCAAACGGATCAATAATTTCTTTCCATTCTGACGAGTGATTTGTAAGTGCTGAATCGTTTGGCACAACATTACAAAGAAGCCAATTTTCTTTGCATGTACTCTGCTGCAGGGAACAGCAAGGAGGGGCCAGATGCTGCCTCAAACGGTTCTTCAGAGAGAAAGCGATGCTCCACTGAGGCTAAGGCTGCGTCAGTACACTCAATCAAAAGAACTTGCAAGCAGACTGCATCCTCATCTGGTGTGGCCCAGAGCCAACCTGCTGAAAACTTCATCTGCTCATTTCTGAGGTTTCTGTTTTGGAAGTACTCAGAGTTGCTGATCTTGAACCAAAATTCTAAAATCATCCTGAAATCCAATTTTCACAAGAACATATCAAACTAAAGTTACGTACAAAATGGAAGTCTCATTTTTATTGAATTACAAGATTTTATTGATATAGACAGAGTATTCTGTCTTCCATTTTTCTTATTCTGTAAGAGAAAACTCTCTACTCTATAATATGTTTTCTCTTGGTTTGGCCATTTCCAATCCAAAGCTTTTCTTTTTGCATGTCCTGCATGGAAGACCCAACTATCCACTCTCCACACTTACCTGCATATTTCTGACACAGGCACCCCCAGCTTAACATTTCCTAGAGGGAAATTGTTTTCGCCTCACCTTTACTAATCTGCTGCTTCTGCAGTGGCCCACAGGCCACAGACCCAGCTGCTGAAGTCGGAAACACATCATCTCCGACAGCTGCCTCTTCCCTCATCCCTTATCAAGGCCTGTCAATTCTACCTCTGGGCTAGCTCACACGCATTCTCACTCCTTATCGCCGCTGCAACCATCAATCCAAGCCACCGCTTCTTTGGAACCCTGCAATATTTTATCTGCTCTCTACCCAGCAACTAGTATGATCTGTGGAACCCATGTTAGATGGGGTTGCTTTCCAGCTTCAGAGGCTTCAGAGAATGCTGCTCCGTGAGGTGCTGCACCTCACGGTCCCCAACACCTCCCGGATTTTAGTTCCCATCCCTATCTCACCCTGTTCCATTCATTCTGTCCTCTCTTAGTCCCCTTGCATGACATGCTCTGTTTTCCCCTAATGTCTTTGCACCTGCTGTTCTCGTCTTTCTAGCACAGGCAAAAAAAAAAAAAAAAAAAAAAAAACTAAATTCCATTGAAAGTTTTTTTTCATAAAAGGCATTTTCCGTGAACTTTGCAAGGTCCTTTGTCTATTGGAGGAGTCCTTAAAACAGCAGCAACCCAAGTTCTAACCCAAGCTCGTAGCTGCAGCATGGGTCAGCTACACCAACACCCACACACACTTGCACGTGCAGACACATTGCTCAGCTCAGCTGTTCATATTTTAAGTCTGTGCTTGCATGCATCAAAAAAGCCATCCCTGACTCTTTATCCACGACATTTCTGGTATTTTCCTCTCCAAACTCTTCTCTTTCTTATTTATTTATTCATCAGAATGCATTAATTATATATCAATTTGTGTGTATTTCAAGTTAAGTCCACCACAAGCCTGGAAGAGTTTAGAATCAGCAGCTCTCGTCCAGCGTGCTGTACACAGAGCCTACAAGCAGCCAGGCATTGCGAGGTGCCTGCCTTGTACAATGAGATGAACAAATGAGAAGCCACGGTGAAGGGGAGAAGGTGGCGTTCGCTGTGAGGGCACAGCTGCGGTTCCAAAGCCACCGAGAATCAGAAGGTACACGAGGGAGAGTCTTTTATAACCTTTATTCATACAGAATGCAACTTTGCATCAATCTACAACCAAGAGAAAACCCTCCAGTCTTCAGTAATGCTGACAGGCTGGAGGGCATTGCAGTATTGCTCCTGTTTGTTCAAACAAGGCAGCTTTCACCCTTTCACTAAGCTTCTTAGTAAACATGTGTGATTTCCTTTCTCTCAAAAATGCACTCACATAATCATGCGTATGTGGCTAGGCAGCACAAGAGGCAAACGGGAACTTACACTGAACTGATCAAGTCTAGCAGCAGGTGCCAGCTCCAGGCAACGGCTACTGGCTTTCCAACGGCATTCATCATGTGACATGCTTACCAATTACATGAGAAGAAGTCTACTAGCTTTTAAAAGCTGGAATTATTCAAAAAGTACTGTATTGTAAATAACACCTAGAATATTGCATTTCTCTAAGACGGCAAGATCACATGAGCTTTTCTACATTCCTTCCTATAGGATATGTTGGAAAGCAAATACTACATAGGAGAGTATGAAATAAGGTCCATATAGTTTTGCCTAAGCATCTACTTAAGTGATATTGCTTAATATTTAAATGAATAAAAATGAATCAATATTAAATAGTAACTGCACAAACCCTGGGATAATACGGCCACATTGCATCACACTACGTTATACAGACACATTAAAGCAGCTGAAGAGAAGCCGGGCTAAAAATTCAAAGCTTCTGACATCATTTTCCACCACTCCATCAACTCCTCCTTCTCCTCTTCTTTCCTTTCTGAAAATGACTCCAGTTCAAAATCAACCTAAGGGAGGAAAATCAAGACCTTATTTTTATCAAGCTGCATATGTAATTTAACACAAAGATTTAAAAAACAGAGATTTTTAAAATTACATTTCAGGGTGTACACACCAAGTTCAAGCCAGTCACCTGAAGTAAAGTAGATCCTTAAAAAAAATTTTTTTTAAATGAACAAAAGATATGCCCGGGGGGGCGGGGGATAAAAGTTACTCTGTTTGAAATGTGCTTCGACTGAATTGCTTTCAAGACACGTGTAGTTGAACAAATTCTCCTGCCCCAGTCTTTTTCCTTCACTAAGAGGTGCCACTCACCACCGTGAAAACTTCTCAAAGAAATAGAAATGTCACTGTGCAACTACACCTGCATTTAAACACGTAACATTTATTCACGTTATGTACATAAATTTATAAAGAAAAAAAGATGTCACTTGGAGTTAACCTTCTGCCTTGAACTTCCTGCTACTGGCTGGAGACACATGACAGAATCCTGTGCCATGGGTTGCATGGCATCCAAAACCTCCGCTTTCTTAAAGAATTGAACACACTGAGCTCCAGACCACTGTCCTTGTCACGTGGGAGCTTGGTCAGAACTAGCAGCATCTACTCACTCCTGCACAAAAGCTGTTCAAAATCCACAGCACTCGACCCCACGCCTCCCCAGCACCCCCATTTCAAAGGACACGGAGCCTTGCTGAATGTGGCCATCCGCACCCAGGTTGTTTTGGGTATAGGATTACACATCTTAGAATGAAGGCAAGCCTGCCCCTGGGGCAAGTCCAAGTTTCACTTGCCAAAATGTGCCTTCTGATTTTAATATATATACAACCTAATACTATGTACACACAGCCAAAACCAAAGCTCGAGTTAAAAATTCAGTATATTTTGTTTGTAAAATCAAGAGTTTGTATTTCAACACATTTATCTCAAGTAAGCCTTTGGAATGGAAATACTGCAGGCTAACCCACAGACCCAGGGACTGCAGGGGTTGAAGTTTTGGTCTCATCACCATCACCCTCCTAGCAACATCGGCAACATCGATGGTATCTGCTAGAAGACAGAGGTTGTGACAGCGCTCAGCATAGGAGCCTTGCTGATAGCACATGCTTGACTAATGTTTAACCAAAGTCCAAAACTGTCTAAGGGGCATCATTTATTTTTTTCAGCACTTGGTGAGTAAGGCATTGTGCTAGGCACTGGAGGTAAACAGATAAACAGAATTTTACATAGATTGAAATCAAGGCTAGCAAATGAAATTGTCATTTTTTAATGCCATTTTCTTCAGAAACTGAGTATGGTATCATTGGTGATAAACCATTCAGTGAGACGTTTGAGCGAATCACCTTTGAGCAAATCTGTTTTCTCATCTAATGAGCAGGATGAAGTCACTCCAGTGGTAACCATGTCACTGAAGTGCGCCTGCAAGCACACGGTTCACTGGCTGTCACTGCACTGAGCTGCGGTTACTCACCCCAACAGCAGGGCTGTAGGGAACTGCCACTTTCTTGGTGGTTGCCAAGTAGCCGGGAGCGGAGGCCGTCAGTTTATAGTTCCCAGGTACCAGCAGTCTCCAGTAGTCACCATCTTTTGCTGCAGGAGAACAAATCACGAGGCATATATGTGCACTTGTGCCGTCTGAGAAACACCTGTCTTCGCTCAGTTTAACTTGGATCCCCAGTTTGAAAAAAATCCCGCTGGGGAATTTAAAGTTTTGCATTGCAAAGGGGATGGCGCTCCTGGCACCCACCTCATTTCCTACAGCTACTTTGCACACACCACTGCTAAGTTCTCTAACTCTTCTAAATCTCCTAATCACGAGATAAGGACGATAAGGAGTCTCCCAGCAGGGAGGACATTGTCTTAATTCCTGTCAGGTAAACTGAGAGTGTAGCCGCAGGGCAGCCTCATCAGAGCCCCCTGAGGGAAACAGAAACTCAGATTCCTAAAGACTTAGAGTAGGTTGGTTTCCTGAGCTATTTTCAATCTGTTGTTTTCCTCCATCAAGGATCCTCACACTTAGCTGGAGAGCCACCACCTGGAAAACCTGGATTCCCTGGCTGGGGTGGAGCCTGGAGCTCTGGGCCCTCCCACCCTTCAGGGTGGCGCTGCAGCTGCCAGAAGTCACGCACAGCAGAGGGTTGAACCAGGTCCTGTCCCAGCCCTCCGCACTGCCACCGGGACGAGGCAGGAGTTAGGAAGAGTGGTCTCCTGATTTCTGCAGAGCCCTGCACTGTGACTCCACTGCCCTACGCATCGACCCAGCATGCTCACTTTCCCATGATGTGCCAGTTACAACTGGGACCAGGAAGCAGGTGCTGCACATGGAGACTTCCTGAAAGCCTTGTTAGCATAGTCAGTCAGGGCATCACTCCCTAAATGACGCTGACACGGTGGAAATGTCCTTCTTTTGATCCTTACGTGCTCAGGGCCCATCTCTGGCCACCTCCCCTTCTCCCTCACAGGCATCTTTCCGCACTCATGCGTAAAGGTATTTTCCCTCTTTTATGTAATCCTCCTCTAGGTACGGACTGTCTTGATGCCTCTGCTTTGGATTCTCACCTCCAGGGAGGCAAGGCCCTGGAACACAAATTAAAGAGACAACAGCTCTGCCAACTCCACTCTCCCATTCTCCAAGCCCCTCTTCCTTGGCATTCCTCATCACCCCCTCCATCCAGAAACGCCCCAGGACTCCCAGGACAATTTCTTATTTCCTCTCACCTTTGAGACCACTGCTTGTCCCACCTTGAAGCGGGAGCATCCTAGAGCCCAATTCTCAGATTTCAGGATATAGGGAAAATGATGTTTGCATGGCATCCCACGGCTAACAGCAGGAGGGTACCATGTTAGGGTTCCCCATCCCTGAGAGCGAAGGGAAGCCACACCGTGACCCAGCTTCTAGAGACATACTGCCCTTGGGGTGTTATCTGCTGGATGTGTAAATAAATGACACTCGAGGGGACAGATGCTAAAGATTTAAAAACAATCAAGCAGTAAATGTAAAGATTAAAAACTGTAGTGATACAGACTGGGCTGGGAAGTTAAGGTTAATTACATATAAGATGTAGCAATAGTATGAAAATTAAATGACTAAAACAAAAAGTTGGACCCAGCACAGTAACCTAAGGATAAAGTCCTTTTCTTGCATACGCTGGGATCCCGTATGGGCACCAGTTCGCATCCCAGCAGCCCCACTTCCAATCCAGCTCCCTGCTTGTGGCCTGGGAAAGCAGTCAAGGATGGTCCAAAGCCTTGGGACCTTGCACCCGCATGGGAGACCCAAAAGAGGCTCCTGACTCCTGGCTTCAGATTGACAGGCTCTGACCCTTGCGGTCACTTGGGGAGTCAATCATCGGATGGAAGATCTTTCTCTCTGACTCTCCTTCTCTCTGTATATCTGACTTTGCAATAAAAATAATCTTTAAAAAAAAATGTTGTTGCAAAGGTACCCACAAATGACCATTAATCCAAATGGAAGTTGATGGGAGTTTAATAACAGGTAGGAAAAAGTGTCAACAACAACAGACTATTTTCCCCCAACTGGTAAACTAGAAATGTGGCTTTAAATCAAGTCAAACTTCAGTCCTCCAACACTGGGTTTCACCTCCAATAACTCCACATCTGTGATATGGATTAAACAAGGCAATGAATGAGAATCCCCCGACACTGCACACTGGCAGTTACCTTCTTCCCTCCCCTTACTGTGCACTTTCCAGCTTGTGGGTGTTTCTTAACAAACTAGGAAGATGCTAGCATTCTGACTCCAGCTAGCTCTTCTTCTCTTGCCGGAGCAGCCAGAAGGAATCTGTCCTCGGTGGCTGCCAAAGTGGCTCTGGGGAGAGACAGTGAGGACTTGGAGGTGCAGCAGCCACCCACAGTCTCACTGTGCCGGACCCACTCCTGCTGACAGAACCTGCCTAGGTCAAAGCTGGGAACCAGGAGGATTTCATCGCTGTGCTTGGAACAGCGTGTAATTATGACAATAAGACGTCTGCTTCTGTACGAGAGGCAGGGCACTCACCGGACGTGACATCATGGTCTATTCCTTCCACGGAGATGGTTGCATTGGCAATGGGGTTGCCTTGAAGGTCTCGGACAAATCCCTTAACTCCTCGGTGGATCTATCAAAATCAAGAACAAACAAAACATTCCTGTGAAGTGCCCTTTCAAATGTTTCATATCAATCAGCTCCTTATTTTCTAACAAAATACTGCAGGTTCCCAAGGCTCAAGAATTAAATACAATCGGAAGGCCACGGCGTGCTTGGGGTACCCTGTTCTCCACTTTTTCTCAAACAGACAAACGAGCGCTAACCTCCTGCCAATCCACATCTCCTGAGTCACGGGAAGAATCTGAAGCACTTTCTGGGTTTACAGTAAATAAAGTCCTTCATGTTTGTAATGTCCTAGTTTTAGCATATTTCACTCCCTTCCTCCTTTACACACTTGTAACATTGGGTCACTGTCCCTTAAAAATAGTGCAGCACTTTCGATTGATTCTGGGAGAAATAAAAGAAGTACAATGTGATCGCATTAAACACATTAACAATATAGTGGCTGGAAACGATACGAAAGATCAATGGACTTCAAAACTAAACAGTGTACTCATTTCAAAAGAAAATGGAAGACTTGCTGTTGAGAGTAATCTTGAATTAGGCTCCAGTCAGCAATTAGTTATTGCAATAAAAATTACCAAAACAGCTTTTTTGGGGGGGCGGGAAGAGAAGGTAATACCCTTAAATGTTTTAAAGTACTGGAGTATCAGATGGTCATTAAACCAAATCCTCGCATCATTTCTCATTCAACCTGGCCCTAGAAAGACCATTCCTGAGAGGCCCCTGAGAATGTTCAGAATCTTGCTCTTCTCCCGAGCACTCCACTTGCTTTAATGAGCTCTTCAGCTCTCCATTCGCCACACATCCCCTCAAAGCTCTGCAAGAGATTTCTTCTCAACCGACTGTAGAATTATCTCCGCTAATCATGTTTCCCATGAGACGCCCAATAGTCCCTGAGTGGAGCAGAAGCCCAAGTGTTAAATTACTAATCACCACCATTGTCAAAACCACAGGATCAAAGCAGAACTTCCGGCCGTCTGCACTGACTTCTCGGCACCCTTTGATTCCCTACAGAAACGCACACACGATGGTGTGAGCTGTATATGCCCGTCCATTATAGACACCAGTCTGTTTCAACACATCTTGTACATAAACTCCATTTCAGGGTAGGACATGTGGATCCCAGGCAAAGAAATCTCTCTCCAAGTGGCTGTAACAGTGCTCTAGCACCTTACCCCCTTCCAGTGTATCTCCACATGAGTTGGCATAACGGAAGGACTGGAAGCTTGCCCACCAGCTGCCATAAACCTGCCCAAGCTGATGTCCTTTCCTAGGGACACAAATCTGCGTTTAGCTTTATCGCATTGTGTCTCCAGAGGAAGCTCACAGAGCTGGTGAATCTGCTTTCTAATCATCTAATCACCTTGTGGACATCAGCTACAGTCAATCTTACAGTGGAGCGTCAGGACATGTCCGTGAACTCCCACGACCCTCTTTAACCTTCACTTTAGTACTTACCAACTCCGCTCATCATCAGGACTCACCGTTCTGACCCCAGTGACACAAAGCTTTCCGGAGAGCGGTCACTTACTCCCTGGCCTCCCCCACAGAGTGCAAACAAAATAAAAACCATTGTATTTAGGAGATACTATTGGATGTGTGAGGAGAGAATGCAACAAAAATCTCCATCTTTCTTCTGCTCCCAAAATGTGTTTTTCAGTTAATCTTGATGTTTGAAAATCCATCTCAACACAACCTTCCTCAAAGAAGACCTTCTAGAGAGTTCCTAACAAGGTTGGCTTTTCTGCATGACCTTGAGAATGAACTGTTCCTTACACTGTGTGCCCTGCATGCCTCATTCACCCTGCCCTTGCTTGGCCTGCTGGGATGTCTCACACTGAATGTGTTCAAGAAAGAGGAATGTTGCCGGGCTTGCCCCTGCTTGGAATAATACAAATGGAAGCAGGATTCTGTCTTCTCCACAACTCCCCAAAGTAGCTTCTCTCAGACAACAGTCATGAGCCACAACAGCTACAACAAAGGGAAGCCCAAGTGACCCAAGGCCGACCCCTGTGTTTCATGTTCTGACTCTGGCCGCCCCGGACTGGCCACATCTGATGAGAGAGATACCGCCCTTCAGAACCAGATGCTCCTGGCGCTTGCCTTGCCTGTGCTTACCTGCTCAATGTAACTAATGAGGGAGTCCTTGTTATCCTGCCAGTAGCTCTTGAGAGTCTCTTCCGGGGGGAACTTGTCACAGCTGAGTTCCACGGTGATCTCAAAACAGTTGCTGCTGAGGTAGTTGAAGTCTTGCATGCCTGCCAAAGCATCCGATGGAAAATCAAACACTACACCCGCGGTGATCAGAACTCTACACAGTCCACTCTGATGCAGTGAGAGCACCAAGTGGTGGGAGCTTCCAATCCCTACCGCAAAGGCTTGGAAAACAAGCAGGGAGACAGTTACACCCTGAAAACACCAACTCACTGGCATTCCTGGACACAAATCTAGCTTAACGTGTTGCCAATGCAGCCATCACCCACATTCTCCATTTCTGAAATGGGCTTTAAGAAAGACAGTAAGAAGGACTGGACAGAGGTTCCTCAGAGGTCATGGAGAGATGGGTACTTGGCCCAGGGATAAAGACAATATTTAGGATGCTCACAGCCCCTACTGGCGTGCCTGGGTTTGAGAATGGGCTCCATTTCTGATCCCAGCTTCTTGCTAATGTATACCCTGGGGGTTAGCAGGTAACACCTCAAACACATGCTACCCTCGTGGGAGACTGGGCCTGAGCTCACAGCCGCTGGCTTGGGCCTGACTCAGCGCCAGCCACTGCTGGATTTGGGGAAATGAAACAGTACACAGAATATTCTCTCTCTCTCTCTGTCACACACATCAGAAAGAAACATTAGGAAGCTAATTCTCTTAGAGAAAAGTCAACCAAATTAAGCATAGTAAACATGTCTCCGTTACCATTTGGTGCCAGAGCCTCCCTCTGTTCCCAGCTCGGTTTATTTTAGATAATGAAAAGGAAAAAAATGCCAGTATCTTGGACCATCCTCCACTACATTTCACTTTTTCTTCTTAGTGGAGAAGTATGAGTATTTCAAAATTGTATGGAAAGATGGAATTAAAAGGTAAGTTTATTTTAGTGCAAAAAAAAAATCTACAAAGATGCTATTTTATTCTCTAAGACCCTAATTTGACAGGCAGGATTGTTAACAATATGTAATTTATATTATTCCAATGCATGTCTTTAGTTTGTTTTCAATTCACATCTAAATTTTACAAATCAGAGCCAGTATTGCGGCACAGTGAATAAGCTGCAGCCTTTGACGCCGGCATTCCAAACAGACACCAGATCAAGCCCTGGGTGCGCCACTTCCAATCCAGCTCCCTGTTTAACGCTCCTGGGAGAGCACTGGAGGATGGCTCAAGTGCTTGGGCCTCTGCATCCACGTGGCAGACCCAGAAGAAGCTCCTTCCTGGCTTCAGCCTGACCAAGCCCTGCCTGTTGGGGCCATCTGGGGAGTGAACCAGTGAATGGACGATCTCTCTCCCACGACCCCTCCCTGTACTTCTGCCTTTGAAAAAAAAACAAATCCCTGAAAACAAAACTATGTCTTTGAATCATTGACATATAACATTAACTTGAACATAAAAATTGTATATTCAACCCACTTCTTACTCTATGGAGAGGAGGAAAGGTTTCTAAATGTAAATCCTTCGCAACAGTAACTGAATAACTCTGACCTAAACAAAGCACAAAACAGAAACTCACCACCAGGTACACTATACCAGGCACCACCATTGGTCGTTCCTTCCACAAAGCTGCTGTCGTCATCATTCTTGCGACACGGTGGCCGGTTGGGGTCAGACATGACGGGGTTAAAAGAAGAGTAGGCCCGCGCCAGGCTTTGGAAAATGGCATCGTCTGGACAGGAGCTGTACTCGTGAGCACTTCCTAGAAAACAAACCTCAAGAGTCGAGAACTCAGCACAGACCAAAGCGCCCTGCTTGTTTTCCAGAGTATTCCATGTTGAGCTTTCACTGATGCATATTTTTCCAGCTACATGCTATCCAATATTCTACTGAAAATTTGTTAAAAGCCATGTGCATTCAAGAAATAAATACCAATTTTATGCCTTGTGTTTATATTCACCTACTATAAAACAGCAGGAGACGTCAAAAAGTTCCTGAAAATTGTGTCATGTGAAAACTATGCATAGATTTCCAGATTTCTTTTCACTAAAACAGACTTATCTTTCCAGTGCATTTTTCCATGAAGTTGTTGGAGTTCCCCTTCCATTCCAGGCCTACAGCTTCCCGGCTACTGACAAACCACAAAATTTCTAAGTTTATGTAACAAATTTATTTCACCAGCCTTTCCTGGTGAAATAATCGCAATGTCTCCAACATCTAAAAGTACCACCCTGTGTTCAGCTAGCAAATTTACAGGCCCCAAGACTGGACACAAAGCAAAACACTTCCTGGTACTAGAAAAAAAGGAAGCTGAAGCTAGCCAATTCAACCTTACCTTGCCTGAAGTTCAACTAAAACTGAGAAAGCCAAACACCACCTGGCCTTCCTGGCACTGCTGGAAAGAGTTTTCACAATTCGAGAGCAAGAGGGACACAAGGAGGTCACAGGAGCTCTGCTCAGGCTCCAAGAACCCACCACCATCTTTAAGTCAGAGCCACGTCACTCGCACAGCTGCTTCATTTTAGCAGCGTCCCAGCAGCAACCCAAGCCTATGACTTCTGCTTTCTTCTTCTGTCTTGCAAAGTGGTCACTGTCATGTTTCTGGGGTTGGGCACTGAGCCTAGCAGTTAAAACATTCATTGGGATGTCTGAGTCCAGCTCGGCTCTGACTCCCTACTCCAGCTTCCTACTGATGAAGACCCTTGGGAGATCGGGGGCTCCGGCCCACCCCCATGGAAGACCTGCCCTGCACACCTGGCTCCTGACCCTGCCCAGCCACCCACCCAACTTCTGCAAGCACGCAGAGACTGAGTCAGTGAAACAGACGTGCTGCCCGCCACCACCAACCTCCTCCATCCCTTCTCTGCTCATTACCCCTTCCCCTGCCCCCAAGTACTTTTTAAAATATACACTTGATAATATATATGTTTCTCCTCATCTAAACCTAAAACAAAAATGCTGTATTCTTTTATTACCAGATATGTGAGTGCCAAAGGAAACTCTCGGAGCGTTTTCCTGTTGGACACGCATGTTTCTACAGTCCAAATCACTTAAGGACCCGTTCCTTAAAGGAAAGTCACAGAAATCCTCCTCGTGTGCACACTGCAAGCCATGAGCTCGTCAGAGAGCAGGAAGAGCACCTACCACTCCTGGTCTCATCATAGGGGTAGTTGGCCACAAGGTCGCCTCCATGGAGATTGGCAGAGAGCACAAAAGGGGTGTCCATGATCCAGTGGATGACCGCCTTGGTCTCGGGAGCAAGCTGCAGGAGACATCGGAGAGGAGAGGGTTAAGACTCGGACAGTCACTGGTGTGACCTCATATCAGAAAAGACTCAGGAAGGTCAAGGAAAATGCAAAGCTGGAAATGGCCTCTACTTGAACCACTTTGTGGTTGCTTCCATTGGAGGAAAGCTTCCTGCGAGCAGCACCTCTTATATCTGTCTTAGATGTATATTAATTTTTTTTAATTCCTAAAACATTTCGATTTCTTCACAGGTTTTGTGGATGGTGATCTTTTGTCTCCTTGCAAATTGAAAAGCAACATGCCAATCACTGAGAAATTTCAGGACAGAGAAGAAAGAAAGCACAAAGAAGAAAATTACAATTACAGCTTTACTCCCTGAAGGACTTTTGGAGACACCTTATATTTCCGTGGTCCACAGAGCAGACATTCGAATACCCCAAAAATCAACCCCCAGTAGAGCTTCAAAGCAACTCAGGTCTGTCCTTGGAACAGCGTTTGAAGGACCCAGTGCCCAGGCATCTGAAGGACAGACCCAGTGCCCAGGCGTCTGAAGGACAGACCCAGTGCCCGGGCAGCCGAAGGACAGAGCCAGTGCCCGGTAGCCAGAGGACAGACCCAGTGCCCAGGCAGCCGAAGGACAGACCCAGTGCCCAGGCGTCTGAAGGACACATCCAGTGCCCAGGCATCTGAAGGACACATCCAGTGCCCAGGCGTCTGAAGGACAGACCCAGTGCCCAGGCGTCTGAAGGACACATCCAGTGCCCAGACAGCCAAAGGACAGACCCAGTGCCCAGGCATCTGAAGGACACATCCAGTGCCCAGGCGTCTGAAGGACACATCCAGTGCCCAGGCGTCTGAAGGACAGACCCAGTGCCCAGGCGTCTGAAGGACACATCCAGTGCCCAGACAGCCAAAGGACAGACCCAGTGCCCAGGCATCTGAAGGACACATCCAGTGCCCAGGCATCTGAAGGACAGACCCAGTGCCCAGGCATCTGAAGGACAGAGCCAGTGCCCAGGCAGCCGAAGGACAGACCCAGTGCCCAGGCAACCAAAGGACAGAGCCAGTGCCCAGGCACCTGTATTCAAGCCTCAGCTCGAACCCCTGCTAACGTGCACCCTGCGGGGTTCAAGGACTTAGTTCCCTGACTAAGTGGGAGATCCAGACTGACTTGGCCAGATTCCAGCACTGGGCTAGCCCAGCCCCAGCTGTTGAGGCCATTGGAGGGTTGAACCAGAGAATGAAAGATCTCAGACTGTGTTTGCCTCTGCCTCACAATAAAATGAATTCGCTAATTAATTTCACACTTCCACTTAAAGACTGTTAATGTAGTTCAAATATTAAGCTCAATCATTAGATGGTCCTGGCTTCCAAAATAAACTAGAACTACAGGAGAAATATTCAAAATCCTTATAAAAACGCTTATCATGAAAACTGTGCATGAATTTTAAAAACATGTCTTTTAATTCTACCTTTCCATGAACCTTAAACATTTTTTGCTCACTTATTTAAGAAAGAAAGATCTCCCATCCTCTGGTTCACTGTCCAAATGCCTGCACCAAGTGAGGTTTGGACTGGACAAACACCGGGGCCTGGCGTTCTGAAACAGCAAGCCAGGTCTTACACAGGGGGCAGGCACCCAGCCCCTGAGCCATCGCTGCTACATTTGGGCATGTCAGCAAAAGGCTGAGTCAGCTGTCCAGTTCAGGTGCTTCCACAGCGGGAGGCACTGGCGCCTACTGCTAGCACAAACATCTGCTCCCCAAGTCTTCCACGAACTTTTTTCAAAAGTTTATCCTATGCAGTTTTCTCCACAACTGTAGCCATTAAACATAAGTGCGAACTTAATGAAATATGAGATGCATTTTAATCCATGCAGACTTCAAGCAATCCAGCCCAAAATACAAGAACAGATAAGGAAATGACCCAGCAGAATAAAAGCAAGGGGAAGTTCTACTCTGAGAGGCTTGTAGGAGCTTGGAGGGCATTGGTCTGGAGGCAAGCTGGAGATGTGAGTGAATGAGTGAGAGTGTGTGTTATCGCAGCCCCCAGGAGGTGTGTGTGAGTGTGTCACTGCAGACCCCAGGAGGGGTGTGTGTGTGTGTGTGTGTGTGTGTGTGTGTGTGTGTCACTGCAGACCCCAGGAGGGGTGTTCAAAAATATCTGCTATAAAGATTATGTGAGTATCGTACTGGCAAAAGTGGGGCAGGAGAAGGTAGCGCCGGCTGGAAATCATGGCCTTTGCACAAAGTCGCCAAGGAAACATCTGGTCAACTGGAGTTCATTTCGCAACTCTCCTCTGATGGGTGCCAGGAATGGCTTTCCTTTTTCAGAGACCTAAGATAGGCTGGTTAAACAAGGACACGGATGAGGACAGCCCAGGGGTTAGCATGAGGACTCGGCTCCCGCAGCAGGACTTCACCCAGTCAACTAAGTCCTCACAGGGCCACACTCCTCACCTCTCACCCCACCCCACTGCCTTTCCAGCTCTTCCTCTCCCTGCAAAGGATTTTTTGATTTTTGCACTGAATCTGTGACATGGAGGAAGAGAAGTTTGGGTCACTCACTGCCCAGGTTCTGTTAGATCCTAGCCCTATGCCAGGCCAGTGCCAGGCCAGCTTCCACCTGTTGGCTCAACCCACCATTCTGGAAGGAATTCCAAACACAGGCAGGAGAGTTTTTAAAATGTTAAGTCAGTAACCTTGGGCTCCCTCTCCTCTGGACCTACCCAGTGTCCCAACCCAGCTATTCATTTTTTTAATTATTATTTTAATATTTATTTACTTTTAAAAGAAAGAGAGGGACAGAAGGAGAAATATTCTATCTGCTGGTTTACTCTCCAAATGGCTGCAAAGGCTAGAGTTGGGCCAGGCGGAAGCCAAAAACTCAATCTGGGACATCCAGGTGGGTGCAAGGGCCCATGCACTTATGTCATCTTCAGCTGCTTTCCCGATGCACTGGCAAGGAGCTGCAATCAGGAGTGGAACTGCTAGTGCGAGAGCAGTACCCACACAGAATGCCTGCGTAACAGGCAATGGTTTAACCCACTGCACCGAAACACTGGCTCTAGCTGCTTTCAGTGTCCACGCTTTCTAGAAACCGTGATTCATCTGTGGGACTGGGGTACATTTACTCATTGCAGCCCCTTAGCCCATAGGGGTCAGACTCAACCCTGGGCTGTAGTTGCTACAGACAGGGAGGCACGTGTAGGCTCAATGGGAACACAGCCACTTGAACAACCAATACTGCCCTGCAAGCACATGGGCAGAACACCAAGAAAGACTTCACAGGATGTAAATTCAAGAAGAGAAATGGGCAACATCCGAATCCTCCCCCTGCAGCTCCAGCACCCCACATGGGCACCAGTTCATGTCCTGGGTGCTCCACTTCCCATCTTGCTCCCTGCTTACAGCCTGGGAAGACAGCAGAGTGTGGCTGCACTGAGCGTCAGAGCTGGATTAAGGAGTGAGCCAGCTGGCAGCTTCCAGGGGCCAAGGGAAACTGTGAATAACCCTGGAGATCTAACAGAATGGAGAAATGTACTTTCTGAGCTCCCACTCTGGAGCAGGTTGAGAAGTTGCTGAGACCCCAGAGCAAGAACTGGCTGCAATGACAGAAAGGGACCTGGGAGAAGCCCTGAGCAGTGCTCCCCCAACCCTGCTCCCAGATGGGGCTGCAATGACACAAAAGGGACCTTCTGCCCTGCTTCCATAAGGGATTCGATTTCTACTCCACACCACTGAAAACAATTCTGGCTTGAAGGCACCAAATGCTGAGCCAGTAAGTGTCCAGCTAACCCCGAAGCACTTTAGCTAATGGAGCACTGAGCAACTTCATTCAGAGGAGAGGCGTTACAGCTCCTGACCTCAAGCGCCGACGCACTTAGTCGGTCTCTGTACCAATCAGTCCTTGAGACACAGCCACTGTCTCCAGATCTCAGATGAAGATATCGAAATGTAGAGAGGTAAAAGAGAGTTTCCAAGTTGGAGAACGTTCTAGAAAAGCGTTCAACTGTGTCAAGTGCCACAGAGAAGCCTTGGTGAGGGTGAGATGCCTACCCTGGGCGCCTGCCCTGTACTCAGCCCAGCTCCTCCTCAGGCCCAATTCTAGAGGGCAGGACTCACCGCCCTGAGCCAGACCTTGACCTTGACTTCCACAGCCTAGCAAATGACCCCAGGGAGGGACAGGGCAGATGACTGCTGCACACCTGTGACCCTTAAGAGACCCCATGGAGGGGCAGGGTGGGCGGCCGCTGAGCACCCGTGTCCTTCATGGGACCCCAGGGTGGGGCAGTGGGGTGGCCACTGAGCACCCGTGTCCTAGGTGCTGAGGAAGTTGGGAGGACCCCAGGGCAGGGCAGGGTGGGTGGCCACTGAGCACCCATGTCCTTCATGGGACCCCAGGGCAGGGCAGTGGGGTGGCCACTGAGCACCCGTGTCCTAGGTGCTGAGGAAGGTGAGAGGACACTGCCCAGGGAGGCCAACACCTCACTGACCTTTGCGTTCTGATCCACGATCTTCTTCAGATTTCTCAGCAGGTGGTTGTTGGGACCCCCTTCTTTCTCGTTGACATAAGCGATCCTATCCAGGTCCGGGAAGTTCCGGTTCAGGTCTATCCCCTGGGCATTGCTTCGACCCACGAACCAGTCCTTCAGCTCGCCAGGCTGCAAAAGAAGAGGAAACAATAGACAAAGATGGCCAGTTACTCAGCATTGTGTAAACACCTATCCGAGATGTTTATTAGTGCCTTTTAAATAAATTACTAGGATTAAATATTTACTTGATATCCTCCCATAATGTAACTTACACTACTTTACTTACAGGAGAATGAAGGTATCAAAGTAAGGCATTCGTTTTGGATACTTTGTAAACATTTTCCATGAATCCTGCTTTAAGTGCTAATGAATATTTAAATGATGTATGTCAAAACATTTCAGCATCTTTTCCTTAATAATAACATAATTCTATATTTAGGTTTAAGTAAAATATTCATTACCTCTAAACCAGAGCAAACCATTTTCAATATTTAAACAAATAATCAGCTGAATAAAATTAAAAGCTTAGAACAAATGTGTCGTGAATAATTCATTCTTTAATAGGCCACCTCCCTCCTAAAGTCTTCATGAAGTCAGAGAAGCCCCAGAAGTAAGTGCCAGTGTTTCATGGTTTGAGAAATTCCTGCTCCACTGAAATGCTTCATTTCACTTTGGTCCAAAACAGAAGTCTCATGAATTTGCAAGGTACTCTGTTTAATTTTATAATATGAATTTTGTTCTGCGATGGCAGTACATCAAAGACTCGGTATGGACTGAAGCCACGTAGTCCTAGATGGCTTAGCCTATGAGGGACAAAGATCTATAAGCCGCCAAACAGCAATTACAAGCTCTCCCTAATCTGTCTTGTAGTCTGCATTGTCACATTAAAACATCATATAACTTTGTTTTCTTTGTTGCTAGAATTTTCTTCCTATATACTTGGA
Source organism: Ochotona curzoniae (assembly GCF_017591425.1). Lineage (NCBI taxonomy): Eukaryota > Metazoa > Chordata > Mammalia > Lagomorpha > Ochotonidae > Ochotona > Ochotona curzoniae. Next base: position 10,912,850 of record NW_024465322.1, on the reverse strand, counting down.
AGGTATATCAGCATTATACTTCCTTATTGAAATTCTACCGTGACTAGATATCAAACTATTGAGTCACTGGTTCGCCTTAACTCCAGCTATCCATGCAAAATACTGACTTTGAAAAATGAAAACTGGATTGTGTTCTAATAAAACAAGGAAACAGTTTCTAACTGAAGAAAACTGTGCTACAATGGCCTCCAAGAACACACCTTAGGCCGTCTCTTAAAATGCCATTAACTCCCAGCCTTTACAACAGCTTAAATGTGTTAGTTCTCTGCTCTTTAAAACATTCTCATCATACACTGTGCTAACACCTTGGCCCACGCCTGTTCCTCCGTCGGCTCAGTAGAGGGCGTTCTGACACCGACTCATCCAGAGCCGGGGCATTCCCTGCTATAAAGAGCAGTGTTTCTCATGCTTGCACATTTGTCAAAGCCAACATACCTAGTCATGCATGGGGATGAGTGAATATGAATCCTGTCACAGCACAAACAAGCCACTGCTACAGAGCTCCTTACTGAGGAAGCCGTCAGAGCCCTTGCCTGGGCGAACTCTTCTCTTACCAGCCAGTTGGACTCTAACCCTTCTGCTCTCCAAGTCCCTTGCGGAAGCACTGAGCTGCAGGACCACAGCACCCCTTGCACACGCACGCTGACCACAGCCCCTGCCCGCACCCACCTGGGACGCCGCCTTCTCGAACCCGTCGGGGTTCAGGGAGGGCATGATGTGGATGCGGGTGTTGTGGATCAGGTTGACGATGGTCTCATTCCCCTTCTGGTACTCATTGCACAGGTACTGGGCCAGGAAGATGAGCAGCTCCCTCCCAACGGCCTCATTGCCATGCATGTTTCCAATGTATTTAAATTCAGGCTCACCTGCAAGGATCAAAACGAGGAAATCTGAAGACACATCTAAGATGCCAACGAGAAAGCAAGGCACACAGTTGCGAGCAGATCACGTCCCTGCCGCCTGACTGCACGGAGCTGAGAGGGAGGCTAAGGAACCTGCTACAAACATCCTTCCGCCCTATCCCTCTCTCCTCGGCTTCCCACCTGTTAGGAACTAAATTGTACCACCGAAATGCATAGGATAAAGGCCCGATGCCCAACACAAGTATCTAATGGAGACAGGATATTTACACAGGGAATTTAGGGTAAACAGGTCATGATCCAACATGAGGGGACACAATAAGAAACACGAGACCCTCTGTGTGCGTCTCTCTGTCTCTCTGTATGTCTCTGTGTCTCTCTCATCCCCCGCTGTCCCTATCACAGGCAAGGCCATGGGAGGACAGAGAGAGGAAGAGGCTTCCTCAGACTCCATGGAAACGCTCTGTTGGCACCTTGATGTTCTAGTCTCCAAGACCATGGGAGTTCCTGGCCATTGCTGGAGCTGCCTATCCGTGGGATTTTGTAATGCCATTCTCATCCCAGTACGCCCTCCCTCCCAACAGCCAATCAGGAGCTGCTTCCACGCCTCCTGTTGCCACATGTCCTAGTTTAGTGCCCACCAAACACTGACAGTGTGTCCCTCTGGCTCCTGTGTGTTGATGGTCAGGCTGAAGGTCAGACTGGCCAAGAGACTGGCTCACACAGCATAGCGCCTGAACTCAGGCCTCCAGTCCTGCTCTTCCGGTGTGGGTAAAAAGCTTGCCGTGCCCTTGCCCTTTTTCCTAAACCATAGTGCCTAATAGCAATCGGCTTCATCTTTACTAGACGGCTTAGCTCAAGTCCCTCCAGTGCTTCATGGTCCGTGTTACCCACTTCATGTAGAAAAGTGACAGGACTGGCACCACGGCTCAATTGGCTAATCCCTTGCCTGAAGGAGCCAGGATCCATGTAGGCGCCAGTTCATATCCCAGTTGCTCCACTTGCCTTGCAGCTCTCTGTTTGTCTGCCTGTGGCCTGGGAAACAGTAGAGGATGGCCCAAAGCCTTGGGACCCTGCACCCACGAGGGAGACCTGGAGGAGGGTCCTGGTTCCTGGCTTCAGATTGGCTCAGCTCTGGTCCTTGTGACCATTTGAGGAGTGAACCAGCAGATGGAACATCTTTGTTTCTGTCTCTCCTACTCTCTGTCAATTTGCTTTTGCAATAAAGATAAATAAAGCTAAAAAACAATAATAAAGGTAACAATAGATTCTCCCTGGAAAGGCTACTTGACCTGAGTGAGGCTGTGAATGTCAGTGCCGGGTTGCTGTCACTCCTTTGATGTTACCATCAGTCCACATTTCATTTTGTCATGGTGGGATGGTGTAAGCCACATAAGCTAATTTTCTGCTTACAACAAGTCACTGAGAGGTGGAAGGCAAGTGTCTTATTCTCATGATGGTTCGATCTCTGCCCACGGAGCACACGCTGTGCTGAAGGGCTCCGGATTCAAACTCAAATTCCAGTTGCCCTGTCTGCTGCTTTGCCCCAGAAGCAACACGATGGCCGAGTACAGAGCAAAATGCTCCAAGTGCAAGGTTGTCCTTCTGTTCCTTTTAGCCTCATGCATCCCACAGGCCCAGTTTCTGCAGCCAGAGGATTCTCCTGCCTGGAACCTCCTGCTCCTGGTTAGAACACTTTCCCTCCAGGAAACACAGCATTTGAATACTTTTGTAGGAGCTTGCTGAGTGTCTGGTTTCATGGACAAGCAGCCCATGTCCTGCCGCTGACCTCTCAGATCCAGCGTGAGCTAATCTTAATCTCTGGATCAGGCAGGGGCAGGAGTGGTGCTATTTATACCCCTTGTATTTGCATATGGAGGACCAACTCGCCCCAAAGACGTGAGCAGAAATGAGAAGATCTGAGAGGTGACATTTCCTCTGTTTGTCATCTCAACAGATGAGGTGTGAGTCCCCTGCCCTTCCAGCTTCCTTCCTCAGCACCTTCGTGTGACTGAGGCCCCACAGAGCCGGCAACCAGCCGGGAGGGTGGGAGGGTGCAGCTGCTGCTTCCCCCTGCCCGGGGACACGCCCAGGGACCTTCCCCACCCCACTCCAGCTTCCTGCCCCTACACAGCTTTGACACTTCAAGCCACTTGAAAGAGCTTGGTCCACAGCCAGTGAGAGGAGGCGAAATTTCCTATTATTTTTCTAGGTGTAGTGTCTTGAAATCATTTAAAGCAGAAATTCCACATGGCCACATTTGAACCCTAGACACTTTGGTGTGCATCTGACTTTGAATGCTTTGGTTTCAATGACTTCAAATTCATTCTTGCTCAGGTCTGCCCCAGGCCACTCCGCTGCCTGTGGCTGCTTTCTGCAGAGTCAGAAAAATGTCAATATAGTTCCTCATCTGCAACCCCACAGGAAATTCCTGCTGAAACCAACATCTCCCAACATGTCTGTTACATCTGTGGGACCACAGCAGTCATCCCTTTTAGTTCACTCATGGGTCATCTATATCCTGTACAAGACCCTGGAGCACAGGGAGGGGCCGCGAATGATGACTGAATACAGGCGTACGGCAATGAAGACGTGAACAAGTCTGTCTGTCACAGCCCGACCGGGGCAGCAGCAGCAGAAGTCACAGGAGAGCATGCCCTGAAGACGCCGGGCAGCCCGGGTCACGGATAACCTTCCTGGAGCAGTACAGGCAGCCTGGGCAGCGGAAGGTGTCAGCAACCCCATGTGGAGCCACTGGAGACCACCACAGCTGGTGGCTCCGTGGCACACCCCCAGTACAGGCACAGAGCCATTCCTGCTTGGGGAAAGGGGTGGAGGGCGGCAGAAGCGTTGCTGTGAACAGCTCCTTTCCCACGAAGAAGATTAATCCCCATGGTCACAGCAAAGCCTCTCCCGGCAAGCAGCTCTCCAAGGCTATTTTTGCTGTAGACTCTAAACAATGAACTCCCAGGAGACTTTCCCTCCAGAATCCTTAATCAGCCTGGACACAGGAAGAGAACAGAGGGCTCTGGATTCTGAGGGCCCTCTTTCTGTCCCATTTGAAATATTAAAAAGGGAGTGAGAGCCTTTCATCATCACCGTGCTCCTTTGTGCAGCAGGCTGGCAGACGGTGACGTACGCCTTCCTGTTTACGATGCTTCTAGAAGGATCAATCCCAGGTTTCCCAGAGCGAAGCTGCCAGGTGCGTCATTGCTGGTGGACGCACTGGATAACGCACGCAGCCCAGAACTCACTCACCTCTCCCCTGGCAACAGAAGCACCACTCCCAGGACACAGACGGCGCCTGTTTGCCTGTGCATCTAGTCCACTGTTTAACTCCCGTTTGCTTTTACGTGGTAATCCTGAGTTCCTGGTTGCCAATTGTGGAGTCATCCTGTTTGCACAGGGTGCATTGCCAGGCTCAGGAGGTGTCATGTCCCCGAATCAATTTTCCCACAATTTCATGTCAAGATCTTCCAGTTACATCCCATGGCAGGGTAACCAATCACCTGACAAACGCAATCCGGTCTGGCTGGGCCAGATTCTATTTTTTTAAAGTGTAGCTCAGAATCAGTAATGGTTGTATCTGCATTTTCATCAGAACAAAATAGGAATAATTTCCAAGTGTTTAAAGTATATTCACAGTTGTAATGAGGCCAGAAATGACAACAGAAAACTAAGTAGGAGCAGAAAATGATTTCAAATTCAGATTAATTCTTAATTTGCACAAATGTTAAATTACTATGATCTGAAATATTCATTCATAAAAAAGAAATAACTTAAAGCAATTTCCATTCTCTATTCTCAGCAAAACAATGAGACTGTCTGCTGCGCCCACTCCAGAAATATCTGCCTGGCCCTGAGGGGACTCCCGTCACCTCCACATGGGATTCCGTGTCCTGGACAAGACAGCAGCTCCAGGTTGACAAATGCTGGGCTGAGGGAAAGACCGTGGCTTCCTGCCGCACTGTTGTCCACCATGAAGGCTGCTGCTCTGGTCTCCTTTACAAGGTGAAGTCTGTGTGCACTCACCAGGGTCCTAACAGGAGAATGCGCCTCTTCTGTAGGACCAAATGTCTTGGATGAACGATATATCTGCAAGGTTGAGACTAGTGTGGGCCTCAAAGGGAATGGCATTGACCTTGCTTCAAATTCAGCTGTATCTGCAGCAAGCCACACTGGTTCACACCAGGATATCAGAGTGTGCACGGAGGGCATCTCTGTCTCTGAAAAGGAGCAGCTCAGCAGGGTGCCGAATGCGACCTGAGCACTGCATGGCTACAGAAATAAGCCCAGAGTAGGAGCGTAAATCCAACTGCCGGGGGTCTTAATGAGCCAGTCAAAGATACCTATCTCTAAAAAACAGAAATGTCTGTCGCCACAAAAACAAACCACTTCTGGGGCCAGCGTTTGGTGTAGTGGGTCACGCCTCTGCCTACGACATCAGCATCCAGTATGGGCACAGGATTCTGTCTGCTCCACTGTCTGAACCAGCTCCATGCTAACAGCCTGGGGAAAGCACAGAAGATAGCCATGTGCCTGACCCTGCCACCTACTGGGGAGACCTGAAGAAGCTCTTGGCTCCTGACTTCAGCCTGGCCCAGAACTGGCCACTGTGGCAATTTGGGAAGTGAACCTGCAGATGAAAGATCTGTCTCTCTCTCTTGCTCACTCTCTCTCTCCTTCTTATCCTTTCTCTCCCCCCCCTTTTTTCTCTTTTCTTCGCTCTCTGTAACTGAGATTCAAATAGTTGAGTAAATCTTAAAAATACAGTACTCACATTTTAGTACCCCCAAGCCCACATCCTTGTGGATCATACCTAAAGCTGAAGGCCAGCCATACCTTAGAGACATCAGAGAGCTTCTAACACAAGTACATGGGAACAAATAACCCACAGAGAGGCAAAGAGAAAGTCTAACATTGTCCATCTTTCCAATGAAAGGGAAGATGCATTACTCCCTTGTAGGACCCGACAGTCTGTCTCCTTAGGTTCCATTTTCTCCTCTTAGAAATGGCAGGAAGGCTCACCATCAGATGGGCAACTGAGCAGATAGCTTTGAAATAGCAGAATCCATCACTGAATGACCTGCGTGTGGCAAGAAAAAGCAGAGGGAAAACGCACAAAAGGCTCATGAAAGTAGATGTGTGTTGTGAAATTCTATGCAAGAAGTACAGCATCATCATTTAGAAAAGGGTAAGTAGGCTAAGGGTATTTACGGGAAGAACTTAATTTTAGTAACAAAATTCTCCCATCGTGCTTTCTGAAAACAGAAAGGAGTCTCACACGGAAATGGATCCGTTCTCCCTCCGACATCAAGCTTTTGTCAAAACCTGTCCAGTTACACATTTGGAAGGTACATGTTTAACTCGCTGATTCAAAATTTTTTTGAAGATTGAATCTATTTATTTTGAAAGTTGGAGTTAAGGAGAGAAAGTGAGAGACAGAGTAAACCATCTTCATGCACCAGTTCATCCCCAGATGGTCCTAACAGTCGGGACTGAGGCAGGCTGGAGCCGGGAGCTTCTTCTGGGGGCCCTGAGTGCAGCGCAGGCCATGAGCAGAGAGCTGGGTGGGAAGCTGCGCCACCAGGATGCTGACCATAGCCCACATGAGATGCAGTGTCAGACAGTGGAGGCTTCACACACCGCCCCACAACCATATTATACAATTATACAACATTATTATACAATTCTTAAACCTGTTGGCACTTGCAAATTACGTGATCCTGCCACATGTAATAAGCCGGAGAACTTAAAAAAAAACTAATGAAAAATGAAATATAAGTTATCTTTAGGAAAAAAAATTGAAATTTATGCAGAATTTTTCATAAGACCATTTTAAATGAACTTTTGAAGGTCCCCTCGCATGCGTGGATGTCAGTGTTTGGGGCATCAAAAATCCCTTTCCATTCTGTTTTTCATCAACTTTTTCAGGTTCCTTGCACAAAGCAGAATGTTGAATAGCAACAGTATCCTGGATAAAACCCCATTTCCCAATGATGTCATAACAAGCATATGCGTGAAGGTCCTGAGCAGCAGAAGTCGACTATCCAAATAAGCTTATCGCTGAATCAATCTGACTTACACACTTCCAAACACAAGCAAGCACAAGCAGCCCTGGACAGATGGGCTTTTGAATCGACAGTCTTCACTCCTCGGTGGTAAACCTGGGCTTAGGACATTAGTGCAACTAATTGTTTCCATTTGCTTGGCCTTCTAATCAACCACAGCTTGGAAACCATCCCCACAGAAACCAACTCTGCAAGCTTCTAGAGCTTGTCAAGGTCGGGTTTTAGTCTGCCCTAGCAGCCTAAACTGCTGAGCATATTGCTAAATGGACCGCTAAAATACATGGGTCCAATAAACAATGGGAGAGGCCAGATATGGTTATAACAAATAGATCCTTTTCTTCAGAAGAAATGAGAGGAAATTTAGAGAAGGGGCATGACCAGGAGTGGGGGGAGCGGGTGAAGGAGTAACCAAGAAAAGACCAAAACCTAAAAAATCTGCTGCGAAAGAATACCTCATAGAAGTTTCCATGTTGCCGACCACTATACTGAGCCCTAGATAATTAAAGACAGGGTTATTTTTGGTGACAACAAAGATTAAAATCACCATCCTTTCTGCCTCCCATTAATTCCCCATTGGCAGAAGAGCCCTGGGGGAGGGAGGGCTTTCTGATTACAAGCTTCACAGCATGAGAAGCATGTTGAAAGCCTGGACAGGTTACACAGAGAGCAAAATCAGAAAACACACACACACATCCACACTGTCTGTGGCAGGAGAAACTAAAGACCCCAAGAATGACTACATAGGCAGGTGCTTTGCATTGAGTTAATGAGCTAATCTGGTGGGTGCTTTAGGCCATCTCATAATTCCATAAATTCTCCCAACACCTTCAACAGTAAGAATCTAGAAGACTCTCCTCGCTCCTTAAATTTTTTTTTCCACTATTCATTTCCATTGTATTTCAAAGGAAGAGAGAGTGTGGGAGAAAAAGAGAGACTGCTCCCATCCTCTGGCTCACTTCTTAAATGACTCCAACAGCCAGGGCTTGGCCAGGAAAAGCCAAGGGTCCAGAACTCCACGTAGGGTCCCGACAAGACAACAGGAACCCAAACACTTGCTGCCTGCTGGCCACACATTAGCAAGAAGCTGCAACCAGGCAGAGGAGCTGGGACCCAAACCAGTCATTCTGATACGGGCAGCTGGTCATCTGAACATCGCCGCTTGCCTCTATCGATGTGAGCTACTCCTCTTCTAATCACACTGCCTCCCCAGTCTCCATTTTGTCAGATGGAGAAATTTCAAGCAGCAACTATAAACATATATTGTCTCCTTAGCAACAGCATCCTACTTTTATTACTAGTCTTTCTGAATTCTCATGCATCAGAAGCTCGGCACCACCTCTTGTCACAGAGATTAAAGTTTGAAAGTGTAGGAAATCTTTAAAGCTATATGAGTCACATTTGAAACACTGTTCCAACAGACTTCTGTCACAACATATTGTTTCTTTTATGTGGATAAATTAACAGTTGAGAGCACAGATGGCTGTTCCATGAATAATTTATTTCTAACAATTTAACTAGGAAATGAATTTCTGTTGGTTTAAGTCAAAATGATAAACAACCCAGCTAAATCAACCCTTGTCCCCTCCTCTTCTACATTCCTCATTCATCTCATATGACCTTTCTATTACCTTACAAAATTTTAAAGTTGACTCAATCCAAGGTCACCTTTTAGTAACTACCAAGCAATTACTTTTTACGGTTTTTTGGGCTTTGTTGTTTACTTGTTGGTTGGTTTTGGCTGTTGGTGTTTTGCTGTTGTTCTATTGCTGTTGTTAACATTGGATGGGTTGGTGGTTTGGCTGCTTTTTTCAAATAGGAAGCCAGACCATTTACCCAAAAGCAACTCCAATGAAGTGAAATGACGTGTTTCTCATTGTTCCCTTTCCTTATAAGTCAGAATTACAAGAGGCAGATGTCTGAAGGCTTAAGCCTCTTCGTGCCAGCAAAACCCAGCACCTCTGATAGCAACACTTAGACTCTGAAGCCACAAGGATGCCTCCACCAGGAGCGCTTCGCAGCATCCTCTGTGCCACACGGCTGAATTGGAACGGCCAGCAACTGCACTGAAATGGCTACAGACGCTGCCAGCCCCAAGTCCCAAGAGATGCAAAATCAATTTCCTGTATTTCTCTAGCCCAATACTGCCCGACACCCTCCCAGTCTTTTACACACCAGACTCCCTGAAGTCAGGACAGACGCTGGCCATATCACAATATTCCTCTTTTAAAAACCATTTCCACTAGAGTGCTTTTTAAGAAAGCATGTAAAAAACCGAATCAAAAATACACTTTCATGTGAAAAAAAAGTTGAAATCCACAGTTTTCACATTAATATCCATTTCTGTGAGCTCTTTCAAGACTTCTTACATAGATGGATTTCAAAATTTTTGACCCAGAATAAGTACTTTCACGTTCTATTTTCGATTTTTTGAAACACCTTTGTATTTTAGCCATTTTGTAACACTCGCTGTGTTTTAACTGACCTATTCCTCTTCCTCACCAGTCTATAGACTCCACGGGAACAGGGGACAACCGCATTGTTCATTATTAGAATCGTGCTAGTCTGTGTGCAGTGACGATGACACAGAAGACGCTCGGTGAAATCCTACTGCAAGGATTCGGCAACACCATGCCTCAAATGAAGGCAAGGTGGAGAGCTGCTTCCTGTTTCTCAGCAGCTTCTGGGAAACTCCATACAAACCTACTGCTTTTCCTAGGCTTATACATGCTGGGGGCGGGCAGGATGGGTGCTTGTCAGAGCAATTAAGCTGCCACTTCAGGACTCCCTCATCCTGCTTCAGAGTACCTAGCTTCAAGTCCAGTTCCACTCCCCATTCCAGCTTCCAGTTTACAGCTTACATTTATTCTGAGGCAGTAGTGAGAGCTGAAGTACTTAGGTCCCTATCACCCCCAGGGGATATCTGGGTTAATTCCTAGCCTCTAGTCAGGGCTTTGTCCTGCCTAACCCCCCACCGACTGCTGCAGGCACTTAGGGTGGAACCAACCAATAGGACCCTCTTTCTTTCTCTTTGCTCCACACCCTGCTAGGTAACACCTACCACTCACTGAGTCTTTCCCTGAGGCACACTCCACCTTCAAGCAGCAGCAAACACTTGCTCTGTCGCATCCCCACCATGCCCAAAAATGCTTCTCTCCCCAGATGCCCTGTTTCCACTCTTTACCCAAAAACTCTCACTCAAATGCCAGCTCCTCCAGAAAATCTTTCCAGAATTTTCTCCACATCCTACTCTTTGCTCTCACATAGACCAGGTGTCTTTCCTCCCACAATACCTTGTGAATTCCTGTTCCTACGTCCTTTTTTAGGTAGAGTGACCTCATGAGCTAGAGCTTTGCCTTCCCATTTCAACTTTTTGTCTTCATGGTCTGAATGTTTAGCAAGACCTAAAGGGTTTTCATTTCCTTTTTTTTCCCCCTACTCCCAGGTCCTTCAAAAATAATAAATTTGGATGAGATAAGGCGCTAGAAGCCAGCAGAATAGAGCTGCTTCATACAGGAGCCAGGCTTCACTAAGGATGCCTGAAATCAGTAGGCCAATGGTGTCTGCAACAGGCATCCGTAGCTTTGGCTGGACTGGAATTAATAACCCCTGTTGAGTAATAGCATGCTGATTTCCTCATTCTGGGTCTATACAACCTAGGCCTACCTGACCAACGTGCACCATCTTCCGGATCATAACTGTTTCAGATACAAGTGCATGTGGCACGCCACACCAGTAAAGCCAGACCAAGAATGCTCACGAGAACCAATCCTTCCAAGAGGAGTGTGTGTGAGAAAGGCATTGGTGACACAGAGAGCACAAGCCCTCAAGGACTGAGGGGTTTTACCTGCTCTGACTTACACTCTGGTGCAGCCACACCTTCAGCCAGTTTTGTCCTGGAGTTTACCACTCCTGTAGCCATTAGGATCCAACTCTTCTTCACTAGAGCTGGAATGCCCATGATTTACTACAGGCATTTGAGTACAATGATAATCACATGAGCTCCTAACCTTCATACCTAGTCCAACTCTGAAATTCAGAATGTAGTCGACAGGAGCCAGCATTGGGAAGCTTGGACACAGACATCCCAAATCAAAGTGCTGGTTTGGGTTCTGGCCCTGAGTTCCAGTCCAGCTCCCTGCTAATGTGCCTGGGCAAGCAGTAGAAAATGGTCCACATAGTTGCACCCTGCCTCCCATATGGCTATTCCTGGTTCCTGGTTGGAGCCTGGCCCAGCCCTGGCTGGTGTTGTGGCATTAGAGAAATAAACCAGCAGATGGAAGATTCATTTTCAATCTCTCTCATCTTCTCTCTCTCTCCTCTCTCTCTCTCACTCATTCTTGTCTTTCAAATAAATGTATTTTTCCTTAGGAAAAAAGTAGTACAGAATAATGACTAGTGAAATTTATAATTTTTATGTAAGTTAAAATAAAGTATACTCTTAATTCCTGAATTTCTCTAGAGTATTACTTTACATGGAGGAAAAAAACAAAGGCCATTCCATAAATTATTAAAATTGCTCTTACATTGGCTCTCTCTAAAACAGGCTAAATAGGAAACTGGCTGGCCTCTGCGAAATTCTGGCCCAACATGACGTAATGCTATTCTCTACACGTGTTATGATAAGAAACAGACGAAATGTCTGCGACGTTTCAAGCAGAAGAAAAGCATCCCACACCCTCTCACCCCAGGGTCACGCACAGAAGACCACACGGACACCATACCCCCAAAGCCGTTCATGCAGAAGAAAGTAGCTGAATTGGTTTTACTCAGAATTCAAGTTGGTAATGCTTAGGCTGCTAACAAAATGCAGAGAAATAAACAGAGTAAGTCAGTCAGGCACATCTGGCCTACAAACACACATAGATTAAGGAGAGTAAAGTAAAAATAAATGTAATATATCTACATAATGCTCTTCACGGTGTTTTAATAGGCTATGGTCTTGTCAGCCATCACTGTCTCTCCACAAACCTCTGACTGCGCAGACCTGGAATGGATGGTGTCCCTTGAGAAATGAGCAAACTAAAACTAAATGGCATGACTTGTTCCAGATCCTTTCTTGGTGAGGTGCAACACCAGAGTCCAGATTCTGATCCTCCTGTCCCTAAGGGAGATGCTCTTGCTATACCAAGTAGGCTGAAAACATCAAGTGATGCCACATTTTGCCTCTGCATGAAGCATCCAGTTTACTTACGAGATACAAATACTAATCATTACATGTTGCACTAGCTCATCAGGGTTACAAAACCCAAGAACATTGGAAACTTGGGACTCAGAAAACATCAAATCTTACTTCACTTTGGGAAAAAGAATGTCGTGTAAAAGTACACAGCTGTTTTCCTCAGGGGACAGAAACCAGGTGAATGCATTAATAATTCTTACTGATAATTAGGGGAGAAAAACATTAAATAAGAAAACATATATCTCTTGAGTTTTGGTAGTGAGGAAAAATGAACAGAGAAATCAGAAAAGAACCAGCCAAGATATAGATGAGAACCCAGAGACCAAGTGAACCACCTTCTAAAGCAGGAACAACCAGTAGGGTCCACTGGAACCCAATTACTGCTGAAGTGGGGACCCCGATCTTGGCAAAGACAGTGACAGTAGAGAAGCTGTAATATTCAATTCCAGCAGGAGGATGGAGGAGAGATGACAGAGCAGCCTGTGGAATCCAACAGAACGTATGAGCAAACTGAATCCTTCAGGGCCAGCCAGTCCTGTCTGAAGAGATTAAGTTTAGCAGCTCTCCTTAACGAACAGTAAGGTCAAAGGTGTCATTGGGTTTCATTCAAGACAGGAAGGAAACAATGACACAAGTCAATGCTTCACATGTTTCAGAAAGATGATAACAAATTAAATAAGGAGCAGTACACATAAATCAGGCATAAAACCTGAAGGTTCCTGTCTGGTGTGCCTGCCAATTGAAACACCCAGAGAATTGTTAGAGCTGTAAGCAGAAAGGAATTTATTTGGGTTGGCCATTTCAGGAACATGGTAGTCTCATGACCCCAAACCAGGCATCCCAAACAACCAGGAGTTACTGGTTTTCTAGGCCTTGCTTCTAAACACACATTTACAAAATTTTGAGAAAGTTCTGGAAAAGGGTTGTGCATATGCGAAAGGGGCAGGCACCCAAGTCCGCTAGAGGAGAGGCTAGTTATACGCATTGCACCTTTGGTTGGGGGCGTAGGGGTGGAAAACCAGCTTGTTAACTCAGGATGGTAACTTTCTGGGTCAGAAAGGTGAGCATGGGGACTTGCTGCTGGTGAGAGACAGAGGTCCTAATCCAGCTTCAGCTGCGTCATGTCAAGGGGAGCTCCCCACAGATGTGTCTTCTAGCCACCTGGGATTTGTGACCATTTGCAAAGATATCTGGTTGATTTTAATAAGGATAAACACAGGGCCAGGTTGTAGAGGAGTGTTGCAGGTAGTATGATATGTGGCATACAAAATGTTAACGTCTACAACCACGTTCTGTTTCCTTTCTATATACCTTTTGTGGAACCACAGAACTCAAAAGCTACAAGAGGTTACAGATCTTATATCCCGGCTAAGACTCACATGGAGTTGTTATTAAAAAAAAAATTGTATTTCATATTCTAAACCTTTGTTAGTACATGAAACAGTGTTTATACTAATTTTCCAATATTTAAGTAACCTATAGCATGCTCAATTAATAAATTAATTTCACATCTGCTCTTATAAACCCCATTTCAACCTTTCATTCTTTCATCTGTGTTTGTACATTCTCATCCAAGAAATGCTTTCGTCTGCAGCCTGGAAAACAGCAGTATTTCAGCTCTCAGAAAAGCCACCCTGTGGCACGACATTGCAGTGTGATGCACCAAGTCTCCATCCGTGATGCTGGCATTCCATATGGGCACCAGCTCAAGTCAAGTCCTGCTTGGCCTTTCTGATTTAGCTCCCTGTTAACGCGTGGGAAAGCAGTGGAAGACAGTCCACGTGTTTGGGCCCCTGCACCCACATGGAAGACCCTGAAGAATCTCCTGGGTCCTGGCTTTGGCCAGACTCAGCCCTGGCTGTTACAGCCACTTGAAGAGTGAACCTTCCACAGCCCCGCATTCAACACATCTATAATTCACCTTGTTTTGCCAACTTACAACTGTTCCTTTAATACTTTCACATTATAGACAAAATTGTAGTTTAAATTTATCTATTTAGCAAATATTTGCTAAATGCCCTCTGGACGAGGCACTAGATTCAACATTGAAAAGTCAGAGTCAGAAACTCAGATGTGACCATAAATGCTGATCACCTCATAAGGCATCCGATGTTATATTTAGAAAACCACAAAACTATCTGTCTGGCGTGGTAGCCTAGTGGCTAAACCCTCACCTTGCATCTGCCAGGATCCCTTACAGGCACAGGTTCGTGTCCCAGTTGCTCCACTTCCCATCCAGTGGTGGAGGATGATCCAAAGCCTTGGGACCCTGCTCCTGTGTGGGAGACCCGGCTGTGGATCAGCTCAGCTCCAGCCGTTGCGGTCTCTTGGCAAGTGAACTGCCAGAAGGAAGATCTTCCTCTACGTTTGTACTCCTTTCTGTATGTCTACTTTTTCAATAAAAAATAATTCTAAATATTTTTTCAAAAAAATTTTGAAACTGTTCTATCATAACTCATTTTATCATAGTTTTATCAAAGATTTTTTAATTGCAAAATCAGATATACAGAGAGGAGGAGAGACAGAGAGGAAGATCTTCTGTCTACTGATTCACTCCCCAGGTGACCACAATGGCCAGAGGTGAACCAATCTGAAGCCAGAAGCCAGGAGCTTTCTCCAGGTCTCCCACACACGTGCAGGGTCCCTAGGCTTTGGACTGTCCTCAACTGCTTTCCCAGGCTACAAGTAGGGAGCTGGATGGGAAGCAGGACTGCCAGGATTAGAACCAGCACCCATATGGGATCCTGGCGCATGAAAGGCAAGGACTTTAGCCACTATGCTACTGCACTGGGCCTGATTTCATAATTTTTAAATTTCCTTTCCATGAATTTTTTGAAGTATCCTCCCAACAGAAAGAACCTAAGCTCATGTGAACTGGTAGGGAAAGCATCCCTAAGAAAGTGACATTTAAGTTGGGAACAGAAGGTTGAGTGGGAGTTTAGTGCAATTTCCAGGAAGAGGAAAACACTGCTTGTGCTTAGGCCTTGAGTCAGGGAGGAATTCTGAAACATCTGAACCACACAAGGCCAAGAGAAGTGCAAAGTAAAAAGGATAAAGAACCCGTGACAAGGATGAGAAAGCTGGCCATCACCGTATTGCTCTTGAGCAGTCACAGCAGCTACGCAGCTTAGCTGCAAGCAAAGACTTGACACATGCACCTGCATTCTGGAAGGTTCTCTGCCCACAGAACAAGGACCCCCAGAAAACGACAACCAGAGCAATCAATCTCACTGCAGCCTGTCTTTCTGGAAGAGCTCACACACTAGCCATAGCTGCTGTCCCAGGGGGCAGGGTGTGTTCACAGACACTGCGTGGCTGGCAAAGTTGTAGACAAGGAGCCTTCAAAAACAACAACAAAAACAACCATGGAAATGCGTAGTCTAAGAAAACCATGCACAGGTTTCGAACATTTTGCCTTCCAGGGACTCGGCTTCTGTCTAAGCTCCAGTCTAAGGCCCTGCAGCAGTCGGTAGGAAATGGCTCCAGTCCTGGCCACTGCCCTGCCCCTCCCACAGAGCGCCCACACGTGCCCCCTGGCTCTGCTCTGGACTGGCCCAGCCCTGACCTGTCCAGGCACTGAGGAAGTGAACCAGCAGAAGAAAGCTCTCTCTTTGTCTCCCTCTCTCCATCACTCCACCTTTCGAATAAATAAATGCTTTTTTAAATGGGAGCACACTCGATACCATTAAACCACGTGTTTAAGATGTATATGAAATGTAAATTGATTCAGTAATGAGACTTGAATCCCACTTCAAAGTACCTCATTCGGCACAAATAAATATTCCAAAATTTAAAAAAATCAAAATTCTAAAATACTTCTCATCCTAAGTATTTTTGAGTAAGGAATTTTCAATCTGTGCTTTTTTTTAATTATTTATTTTTATTGGAAAGTCAGATTTACAAAAAGAAGGAAAGACAGAAAGGAAGATCTTCCATCCATTGGGTTCACTCCCCAAGCAAGAGCTGAGCCAATCTGAAGCCGGGAGCCAGGAGTCTCTTCCTGGTCTCCCATGTGTGTGCGGGGTCCCAAGGCTTTACTGCTGTACTGCTTTCCCAGGCCACAAGCAGGGAGCTGGAAGGGAAGTGGAACAGCTAGGATATAAACTGACCCCCATATGGGATCCCAGTGCATGCAAGACAATGACTTTAGCCACTAGGCTACCATGCTAGGCTCTCAACCTGTATTCTTAAATGGTTCTATTTTTACATTTCTTCTGTTAAACATACCCCATGATTAATTTTAAAAATCACTTTTATATAAATTGACACTTTTGCACAAATCCCAACATGGAGTGAGAGCTATATATTTCACTACACATAGTTTGGGCCATCAATCACATCTTAAGTTCCAGAAAGCCCTTTTCTTTTTCCTCTTGGGATTTCTGCCAGAAACAACAAGGCTTGAATTTTAACTGACAACACGTCGAGTGTGTTACCTTCAAAATGTCACAGGATCCTGTGAAGCACACCCATGCACATTGCCACGAAAGCCCACACCAGCACTTAGCAAGCAAGCCAGAACCATATTTTGAACTCATTTTGTCACATGCTGTCTGGCACAGCTTCAAAATGTGTTGTGCATATTTCCCAAAGTGACATTTTCTTCTGCAGGGAACAAGAAGGTCTTGTAGCATGACTAAGACGACTTCTTCCAAAAACAGTCCACATATGCGAGCCACTTGGCTGTAGATGGCTACTTGCAGGAAGTGATTCCCAAAAACATGAGAGCTGCCTTAAGGTTCTGTGATTTCTGCAGCTATTAAAAACTAGGAAAAAATAAACAAGAATACAATGGATCCATTGTATTTATTTACAGCACAGTAACAATGATAGCATTACATCTAGGATTGTCACTATTTCCATAACAGAGTCTAGGTGCATGGAATGACCCCAACACCTACACAGCTTCCATGCCAAGTGAGGCTGTGCCACCCTGAAGGGTGACATGTTCTGTACAAAGCTCTTCTCGCCAACACTTCCCAGCAGAGACACTGCAGCCCACATGCCCACCTGTGTGTGCCTGGGACGCCTAGAGCTGGGGAGCCACAAACAAGGAGCTTTGATATGCACAACCAAGATTTTTAGAAGAAAAGTAAAATTAATCAAAATGTAGGATATGGAAGCAGGCAAATCGCACTATAACATGTACACAAAACGTAACAGCTAATTACACACCTGATCATTTAAAAGCCTGATGAATTTTAAAAGACAAAATTTTGCAAATAGGAAGGAATACAGATTTTCACATATATAGTGAAACTAGACATTAATAGACCTTAAAAATAGGCATAAAATCCAAATTTTCAATGTTTCTTTGGAAGAAAACGAGATCAAACAGAAAACAATTGACCTTATAAAGCAGGAATAATGAGGTTCCTAAGTGTTCAGATCTTTAGAACTTATCAAAAGTCTACTCAAATATTTTCGTGCTTTAGTGTTTTCTGTTTTAATATAAAAGTAAACAAATCGAACATTTCTAAACTGCAAAACAATGGAAAGAGCTCTTTAAGAAGGTTGAGAAACTTAATGTAAAAATAATTAATAAAACAAGAGAAAAATAAATCCCATTGATCCTTAAGTAATGCCAATGAAATAGACTAACACTTCTCAAATTGGTACGAAGTGGTCCAAATCCATCGCAGAGGATATTAATAACTGTGCCAAGACCAAGTCTTCCTCCACACAAATTAAGTCCTTTCTTTTCAAGTTCTTTTAATCATTAAAGAGACTTGAAAAGTTTCCACATTCACTTGAGCACCTAGGGGCTCTTTTCTTATGTTAATATGTCCTCCAGAAGAAGCCAGTCTCTACAATCTCCAAGCTTATTTGACCTTGTCTTTAGTATTCCCAGAACAGCTTGGAACACTGAGGCAAACCTCCTACAAATCTATCACAGGAAAGAAAAAGAGATTAATTAGATCAGAAATAATAAAGTGAACATAATAGTGAATAGAGAAAACGGAATTCTACAATAGTTGCACATCAACTACAATGATAGACCCTAACTTAAGACAATGCTAGCTATTCGGATGTGTCACCCTACTGTGTAATTTGGGTCATGGATGAGGACGTAATATTAAGTACGATTATGAGATAGATGCAGCAGTAAACACAAAATGTTCATCCTAAGCCAAATTAGCGCAGCACATTCGGTATCTGCAACTCAGCGTCCGCATTGTGGCACCGCGTGTTAAGCTGCCACCTGTGACACTGGCAGCCCATATGAGCAGCAGTTGGAAACCCTGACTGCTCCACTTCCACCCAGCACCCTGCTAACGTGGAAGCAGTGGAACTCGGGTTGTCCCTCTGCTGTTGAAAATGGGCAGGTATTCAGCCTGGCAGCTAAAATGCCTACATTACTATGTTACACATCAGACTCAAGTCTCGGCTCCGCCCTGATTGCTGCTAACGCCTGTCCAGGTAGACAACAGTGGATGCTATGGAAACAGCAGAGCTGTCCTGAGCACCCAGCCCCACCCCGGCTGCCAGTGGGACCCGGAGAGGGAACCAGTAAGTGGAAGGCCTGTGTATGTGGGGCAGGGGGGCGGTGAGTGGGGATGTTCCTTTCAAATGGATAAATACACATTTTAAGTATAATAAATTTGTACAGTAGTTTTAACTTTATGCCTCAGTGCTCAAGGAAACGGGCAAGAGCATTATCCCACACCCAGTCTTTCATCCTTTTAGATATAAAATATAAAACTTACCTATTAGAGCATGTGGTTACATTTGAACCCAACATATTAAATTATAAGTTCTTCTTTTTTAAAAACTATTCTATTTGTATTTGAAAGGCAGAGTTACAGAGAGAGGAGGAAAGACAAAGAAAGATCTTCCACTTGTTGGTTCACTCTCCAAATGGCTGCAACAGCCAGAGTTGACTGGATTCAAAGCCAGGAGCCAGGAGCTTCTTCTGGGCCTCCCACCAAGATGCAGGGTTCAAGGACTTGAGTCATTCGCAAGCAGTGGAAAACACTGCTTTCCCAGGCCAAAAAAGAGGGCTGGATTAGAAGTGGAGCAGCTGGGACACAAACTGGTGCCCACACAGGTAGCCGTGTCACAATCAGAGGATTAGTAGGCTATGCCACAGCATCAATCCCTTTAAAAATCATTTTTTTTTTCCAAAGAAGAAGGGTCACATAATATTTTTTGGCACATGAATAAAGGTTTATAATCGAAGCCCATACAAAAATAAAAAGTTCCCTTGGGCTAGAAGAAGCTTCATTCATTAGGGACAGTATCAGATGAAAACAAACATCATTAAAAATCAAGCACAGAAAAAGAGGCCTGCCAAAAACTAACCCAATTTTGAAAATATTTATGTTAATTTTTAAATGACACCTCCCAGACCAAATGAGAGGTTTTCTCTGCTACAATTTTTTTTTCTCAATGCTCAAATTAAAATCATTTACCAAAAAGCTCCACATTGTTTTTTCTTACATCATATACCTAGTTCAAAGATCTTTTCAAGGAAAAGAAAAACAAAAAGAGGGGGAAATCTACCCAGCATAGAAATCATCAGTGCTACCTTAACAACTTCTTAACACTTGCCAGAGAATTTGTCTTCCATCCAAACTGTGAAAGGAGCAGGTTTAATACAAATCCAACCTCTTTTGTGCAGCACAAAACACTTTTTATCATTTCGGTCACAATCTCTTGCCAAACAAAGCATCTCACATTTTGACTATCCTGACACAAATACACACTTGCTTAATATTCTGTTTCTGTCCTCTCACCCTGCCGTGAATTCTAGCAGAGTTCTGACTCTGCCCCAAACTTTCGGCTGCAGGAGGCCAGTTTCTACTGTTGTGAATGTGAGCAGAATCACCCCTCACTGAACACTGCCATCGCCATCTGCCCCGCTGACGGCCAGCAAGGACGGATGTTGGCTCTGGTGCTTCTCTCCACGATCTGCTGTCTGGCATTTTCCTCCCCACCTTCTGGCCTTCTGCAGCTTTGGAGAGCTGCTCCAAGCTGCTCTTCCCACTCTGTGGCTCCTCATGCTTCCATCGGGTCTTGAATGTCAATTGGTGAGCTTACATTCTCATTCCCACAAAAGGTCTTTGCACCACCACCAGCTCGTGATACTTGTATTTTAAGACAACACGTTCATTAAGCTCTTGAATTTATTATCCTACATGACGACCTGCATTGGGCTCATCCATCTTAAAGTTCTCACAGTTCCCCCAAGAATTTGATTCTGCGGCAGAGTGTTTAGTGGAGCAGCCAAGATGTGCCATGGAATTCCCACATCCCACAGCCAAGTCCCTAAACTCCTGTCCCTGTTCTGCTGCCAAGTCCAATGTCCTCCAATATACACCCTTAGCAGTAGGCACCAGCAGTTGACCCCTACTCTCCACAGGAAAGTTAGGATGGTTCCCAACTCTGGCCTGGCCCACCATGATGTCGCTGGCAGTTGGCCAGTGAGCTAGCAGGTGGAAGATCTCTGTCTGTCCCTCTGCCTTTCTAAGAGACAAAGTAAATAATGTTTAATAAAAAAAAAAATTCAGTTCTCACAGTGAGCATAGTAGGGACATATGAATTTAGTCCATGAAGTTCTTCACAGTTCACAAATAATGAAATGCACTTAACAAGGAACATCAACAACAAAAGCCATAATTTTCTCACCTATTTTAATTTTTGATATGCATTTATTTACACACATTTGAGAAAGCAACAGAGAGAGAGAGAGGAAAAAAGATTTAAGTGCTGGTCCACTTCCCACTGCCTAATTTCCCTTATAAATTGGGAGTATATTTTCCTATTTCACTTAATTGTTCTGCTAAAGGATAAAATCTCTCTTAATCCCTGATCTGTTGAGATTTCTCAGTAATGAAGAGCTCTGTCTCTAAGTCACGAGGCATCTAATATCATTAAGAAAATCATATATAACTTAGTATAAATATTTCCTATGGGTAAATCTGACTTCTAGAAAATTTACACATTAGAAACAGCAAAGTAAGCAAAATTAGACACTGACGTCTAGAAAATTCAGCTGTTAAAAAAAAAATGCCTAGGGCTGATGTTGCAATATGGAGGGTTGAGCTACTCACTGCAATGCCAGCATCCCACATCAGAGCACATGCTCACCTCCCAGCTGCCATCTTCCAGTCCAGCCCCTGGCAGCGCATCTGGGAAACAAGTGGGATCTGCCACGCAATGGAAGATCTACCTGGAGCTCCTGGCTGTGGCAAGCATTTGAGGAGTCAACCAGTAAATGGAAAATCTCTTCTCGCACTCTCTCTCTCTCTGTCTCTCTGCCCTTTTGCTCCATTGCTCTTTTAAATACGTAAATACTTTTTTTAAGAAAGCCGAAAGTGAGAAAAATCGAACAGTTGTCCAATTTCCTTAAATATCTGCACTGCATTTGCTCCCCAGGAATCCTCTACCTCACCCCCTTCATTCATGACCCCACACCCTAATGAATTACAGATTATTTTCCAGTCTGAGCAAATGACAATCTCTCTTACTGCCTCAACTGAGTAATAGATTTGCACCTTTTGCAAGGAAACACAGCAGGTTTCTAAATAAACCCAGCCCTGGTCCTACCATACTAAAGGGAAGCTGAGTCACAGAATTTGGACTCCTTTTTATGTTGGAATTCTACTCATTCATTGGCTCATTGGTTCATCAAAAAACATTGAATGCCCACTGTGTACCAGGTACTGTCCAGAGCACAGAACAGCCATGCCCTGTGGACATGAGTTTTACATATTAAAGATATGGTACACTCACTGTCAATTTAATGACAATTGGTCCCCATTTTGTTCCCACACCACTCTCCTCCTGACTCGTTAAAGAAAGATTTCCTCCTTTGATCTGCACCGTAGAAGCAAAACTAGAACCCAGTGAACGATCAGCACATGCTGTAATAACAGTACACTTCTGACTTTTAGATTCAGCTCAAATAGAGACAATCTCACACACGTAACATCTTCACAGGTGTCTAGATACTAATGAAAAGGCATCCTCAAACACAGCCCAGAATTTCAGCGAGTACCTAAAGGAGCGAAAATCCAAACCAGGATACCCAGAACAGAGGAGAGCTGCTCTCCACCTGGAGTTCACAGTGAGAACGAAGGGATACACCCATTCATTGGTGCTGTTACTGACCTGGCCAATCATTTAGGGCCATGTGTGGCACTGGATTGCCAAGTGTACAGAATGGCAAGTGTGCCTACCAGGCAGCTGTGAGTTCTGTGGAATAAGGTAAATAAAACAACAGATCGGGGAAGCAGGGGTGGGTAAGGATGGAGGCACAGGGGAGAGAGAGAGGTAGAAGATGAAAGAAGACAGGACAAGAAGGCAGAGGAGGCGAGAGTCCACAGGGAATGCATTTCAAATAAACAAGCATGGATCGCATCTCTGACAGCACCTACAGGGCTCCCATTGCAACAACGCCTTTTTGTCTTGACAGTTTCTTTCCACGAAGAGAAAAAGGAGGACTCTTCCTCTGGAGATGAGAAAGAAACCGCCTTCCCAAAATGTTGAGCCAGGTTTTGACCTTTAGTAACCCTGTGGTCAAGATCCCCTGCACAACACTGAAACAATCACTTCTCTATGTCCTGGAGGGCTGGAGAGAGCCTGCCGTGTCCTCCACATTCTCCAGGCCCTGGCTTTATCACCAGCACAACCAGGAAACTGCTGCTGACGGCCTCTGACACCTGGCCTCCCACATTCGGAAGCCTCCACAACAATGACATTCCCAAAGTGCAGGCGTGCACACACACACACAGTATGTGTAACACATGTGCACCCACCACCTCCCTCCCTCCTTTCCTAAATAGAACAAGCTTAGTGATACCACAAACACTGATTTCCTTTCAGATTCAGTTGTTTATAGGAAAAGTGGGGTGTTAGAGAGAGAGAACTTCCAAATTCTGTGTCAGTCCTCAAACAGCCACAGTGACTGAGGCTAGCCCAGGCCAAAGCCCCATCACCCAGAACTCCAACCAAGACTCTCACTTGAGTGGCAGGGCCCCAAGCACTTAGGCCATCGTGTACTGCTCTCCCAGGCACATTAGCCAGGGGCTGGACTGCAAGGAGAGCAGGCAGGACTTGAACCGGAGTTCCCACTTCAGATGCTGCCATCACAAACCATGGCTTAACGTGCTGTGCCACCACACCAGCCCCAGGAAACTGATCTTAAGCAAGAGCCTCTCATTTCCCAGCATTACCTAAGATTTTAAGTTAGGTCTTTGAAAACTTTTCTAGCGAAGTAGTCTACTTTCCACTGGGGATAGGAATAAATACAAGGATATTTATGAGCCTGCCCACCTTTGTGGCTTTTCCATTTCTTTCTTTGTCTTCAGTAACTGCAAAATTGTGCCCAACTCTTCAATGAAGTGCTACTGAGTTTCCTTTTGAGGGGCTTCTAAGAACATGATTCCAGGCATGCAATAGAAACCCATGGCTGTTAGCTGCGGGTCCTTGGCCCCAGAGAGTGGGCTGGTCTTTTTCATTTCCTCACCCAAGCGCGGTGTGACTTTCTGCATTGGGCCGAGCTATGAATAGGACCATTCACAATCAGGTTGCACCAAATCAGGAGTCTGCTCGGGCTCTAGGATCCAGCAACTCTGCTCACTTTTTACAAATTGCAGCTGTTACTGAGTTGCTCATAGAGTTCAAGTCTGAACCATTAAGATCTCTGGTTTAAAAAAGAAATACAACCGTGCATGGCTGACAGAATAAACTATTTCAAAAAGGGAAGAACTAGCTCACAATCCTTAGACCCTAAATAACATCAGTGCTGGACCTGTAAAAGTCCACAATGTGAAGGGTCTTGAGTGAGCATGAAGTGAAAATATACCAAAATCTAAAATACTGCAGCAGGCGCCAGGGCTGTGCAGGAGCCGGCTCGGCCACCACTTGTAAAGACACCTGTTTCTGTCGCATCTACTTCACTTCTGACCTTTCTCCATGTTAATGGCCTGAATAAAAGCAGCAGAAGATACCCTAAGTGCTTGAGCCGCTGCCACCCATGTGGCAGAAGCAGATGAAGCTCCTGTCCAGCCTCTGCCCGACCCAGTGCTGGCAACTGCAGCCACCTGGAGAATGAACCAACAGACAATCAATCAATCAATCTCGCTCTGATTTTCAAAATAAACAATTTAAAAAAAATACTTCAACAAAGACTACGCTTCTGTTTCAGGATGAGAACAATGCAGGATTCCATAGCAGAAAAGCACTGCTACACTGCTGCTATCTGTGCTGTTGCTCGAGATGCTCTCGGTACTTTAAAAGCTTTAGAGTCGAAAACAGCATCATAGATAAGTCCCTTACTTATGTTTTGTCCCTCCTACAAACAGCACCCTGTAAGGTAAGAGGGGGCTGGTTGACTCTGAGCAGCCTCCCTCTCAGCAGGTTCTGTGCTCCGTCATCCTCTGCCTGCTCTCCCCGCAATCCTCACCCGGCTACTCCAGGACCTCCACCTCCCTCACAAGGAACCGGCTCCCATGCTGGAGAGCTCAGCTGGCGGCAGCATCCTGAGGGAAGGAGCGGTTACTGCTGTGCTGTGAGGGAAAGCCTGGAGAGGACCCACAGAGCACCCCACTGCTATAATGTCTCCCAAGCCTGCAGGTGGGGTTCATGGTCTCCTCCCCGCACTCTCGGCCCCTGTAACAGGGAGGGACTCCATGTCTGGTCCCTGTGCTCTCCCTCCCCAGAGCAGCTTCTGTGGCCCTTGGAGAATGGGCATTATAGAGCGGGAACTGCTAGCAAACACAGACTGGCAGTCTACCACAGATCCACCAGATCAAATACTGCAGGATGGGGCCCCAGCAACCTGTATTTTCACAAGCTATCTAGGTAATACTGCTGCAGATTCAAGGCTGGAATTCAGAAGCAGCTATGGATTACAGAAGATGACACTCTAAAGCTCTTAAGTTTCTACAGCACCACCTACTAGTTGAGGACACTCAGCAAGTCATTTTCCACCTCTAAGTTGTCCCTGTGCAACTACGAAGTGGGGAGAACACTAAACCATGCCTGATATAGAGTACGTCTCCAACATTGCCCAGATCTGTTGACTCATTGAGCCAATTTAACTGAAAAGGAAGGGAGGAATGGAAACAGCCATTCAGCATGAAAATTCAACGCTCTACAAACACCAGCACCGACAGGGTAAAGGGCAAGGTAGCTGCCACATGCTGCATTACCGAATGAAAAGCCTGCTCGGGTATCCTGGCTGCCCTGCTTCCTCGGGAAGCCCTCTTACCTGGAAATCCTGCCATATCTGTCACAGTAGGAATCCTCTTCGTTAGAAACAGATGACCCCCATAGCAGCCTGCAAAGGCACTGAGCAAGACCCCACTTGTCACCCTGTGCAAAAATGAGCTCTAAATGGATCAAGGATCACAGTCTGCACCCGGCAATCACCAAACCATCAGAAGCAAACATAGGAAGCACTCTGTAAGACATACAAACTGGGAAAGACTTCTCAGAAAAGTCACTAAAAGTACAGGCAGTCAAAGCCAAGATGAACAAATGGAACCATGTCAAACTAAAACACTTCTGCACAGCAAAGGAATCAGCAAAGTGAAGAAGCATCCAACAGAATGGGAGAAAATCCTTGCACACTGCACGACCGATAGGGGAACAATATCCAGGATTTACAAAGAACTTCAGAAACTCAACAGCAGCCAAACAAACGACCCTGTGAAGAAATGGGTGAAGGAAATGAACATTTTTCAAAAGAACAAATTCAAATGGCTAAAACTGCTCAGGCTCCCTAGCCATCTGAAGGGAGTTACTTAACAAGTGACTGGGACAGTGGTCCCGGCCCCGGGCACCAGGCTGACCTCACCACAGCTCCGGCAGGGTTTGGGGAGTGAAGCCAAGTGCAAGATCGCCCTCTCTGTCCTCTCAAACACTGCACTACCCACTTCCTTTTGGTTTATGAATGTGTACTGTGAGAGAGTACTTTTCCACATAAATGTTTAGGCACATCATGATTAATACAATTATGTATTGGAATATATTTAGGCAATCAATTTTTAACATAAATAAGCTCAGCAGCCAAACCTTTAATTCTTTATGTCAAAGTATATAATCATAAGCCAACTGCCTATAAAGGGCAGCAATTAGAAGTGAAATTTCTTAGGGACAGTTTGTTAAAACAACTGAATCCTGCAAAACCCATTTTTAACACCTCAGAGTATATTACCTGCGTTCTTTGCCTTTAACTACAGCTCACACCAGATGGTCTCCACAGTAAAAACCAGCATGAGGGAACATATTAACACTAGCAACGCAGGCAAGTCTGCAGATGGTCAATCAATGAAACCAGTGTTCGATGGGGAAGCCCTGTCGCCATGGCAACACAGTTTCAGCAAGGTGCAGGGTTTTCAAGCCAAACGATCTCCCAATCACAGATCCTACAAGCTTTCCTACCCAGCTACTTCAGTTAGAGTAACCATCCAGTCCTTTTCACTGACCTCAAATCAAGGCTAGCTAATCACGTTTCTTCCTTTTTAAATACATACTTATACTCAGTCTATAAACTTCCTTTACTCCCTAGCTAGACATACTCCATTTAAATTTTATATATGTGTGGATCTGCTTGCATTTGGGAGTTAACTACAATAACTATAAAAACAAATGTTGATGTCTTGGAGATTTTTACTGGCACATGAATATCAATAATATTTATTAATACCATTCTTAAATGAGTAGTGACATCAGGTTTAATACTAAATAATGAGGTAAATAATGTGCAAAAGAATAGGGTATTTTGATTGTTACCAGCTTGTAAGTGGTCTTATATGAATATGTAAAGTGCAAATAAATCATTTTAATTCTGCTCTAGTTTTTAAATTGAAATCATAAATTCTCACGTAAAAGGAAGATCTTGTTTAACCTGGTGAGAATGCAGACAGGAACTACAAAAATGTCTGGAAATGTGAGGATCTTCCAAGAATCCATGGGAAATATGGATTAAGAAAAACTATAGATGAATTTCAACATGCTTTGCATCCAAATAGGCATAATTAAATTCACTCACAAACGTTTTGAAATCTTCTCTACATATTTGAATCAAGATAAGATGGAGACACACCTGAAGAGAGACAGTCAACAGGAATACCATTGTCTACAAGCAAACCTTGAGTCTGGAGCCAGAATTGGGGCAGAGAGGGCTGGGCCACCCCTGAAGTGCTGGCACTAGTTTGAGTCCCAGCTGCTCTATTGCTAATGTACCTGTGAGGGCCACGGAGGCTGACCAAACATGCAGGCCACTGCACCCACATGGGAAATGGGAAACAAAAGCTCTTGGATCCCAGCTCCGTCTGGCCAGCCAAAACGTCCCTTGGCCACTGCAGCTATTTGGAGAGTGAACCAGCAGACGGAGAACCTTTCTATGTCTCCCTCTCTCTTCAGATTCTTCAAATTAAAAAAAAAAGTAAACAAAAGAAAACCTCATCCAATGTTGGCTATTTATATTCCCCATTCCAACAGCACAGCACATCATTTATTCTGCAAGTGCAGCTCTCCTTCCCCACTGACCACTCCGCCATCCCCACCCACAGACACATACACAAGCCTCTCCGAGTGCTGTACTCCCCAAGTCCTCACACTGTATGCAGAGTCACCTGTGACTGTCTTCCTTGGGCAGTTTCAGTCTGGCTGACCCTATTATACAAAGCAAGACGGAGGTCTTCATCTCATCTCACACATGATCTCCTCTACACAGCACAGAAGCTGCTGGGGATCCAGGCAGCACGTCTGCTACTGTCCACTGTCTCCATGCCACCAGCCCTCAGCCTCTCTCTCCCCGCCCCTCCGCACAGGCTTTTGGTTCCATCTAGTTCTTTTTGAGGCAGTTAAGCTCCTTTCCCAACCTTGAAGGCCTAGGCCTCCAAAGGGTTCTTCAAGCAATCGTCCAACAAAAGCTTGTTTCTTCTTAGTGGCTTTTGCTGCCAAGGAAAACAACATGCCCTGCATGTGCCGAGAGCAGACTGCAGTGATTGGTTTTGGTCCTTTCCTGATTTGCTGCCACCCCAGGGCCTGTCCATCACCTCTGGACACTATGGCCATTTGCAGACCCAGACTCAGGAAGCTCTGCGCTAAAGAACCGAAAAGTAAACTCCCTCACAGACTTGAGTCGATGCCAACAACGCATAACCCACTCCCTCCATGACCACTTGAAAAATGAGTGTGGTCATTGCTGGGGGCGGAATTCTGTAAAGGAGTGTCTGGCTCTACCTCAGGAAGGGAGTTCCAGAGGTCGCAGGCTTCCCAACCTTGGTGGGTTATTTAATTGTTCCCTGAAACTCAACTTAATCATCTATAAAATGACTGCTCCTTCCAGCTCGAGGAAAAAACATCTATAATTCAAATGCTTCACCATTCTATGCAACACTAATGAAAATTGGGTGTAACATTCAGAGTAATTCAAAACAAATTTGCCCTAATCAGAAACCTATCATTGGAAAAATTAGTTAAATTCAAAATATTTAGGCAAAGTGAATTTCTCCTCTCAAAGCATCTGACAAACCATATGATGGTGATCCCAGTGTTAGACAAATAGAACTGGCTTAATATCTGCATGGAAGCAAGCACTGAACGAAACTCCCCTCCCAACACTCACGCTAGGTCACGGTTTCTGCAGTTCTTGTTTAGGCTGTTTTGTAATCAGTTTCTGAATTGCGTAGTCAAAAAAGAACACTAATTGAGCTGTATTCAACTGCCATAAATTTACCTAACAAAATTTAAAGCACCTAAAATGCTTGACCCTATCACTTGCTAAGAATGTTCAATAATATCTACAAGTGGGGGAACATTACTGATCAATTGTTGCTTAATTTATATGTATATTTAATATGATTATGCCCATCATTATGTGAGATTCATTGGGAGTACAGTTTTTATTCTGGAGTGCAGATGCACACTGCAATGTACCTCCACTTCTCCATGTGCTGGCTTCCATTTTGCAGCTCTACTAGGTGAACATATGTTCACACATGGCCATATTTTGTAATGGTCAGGATAAAAGGTTGTTTTAGAATTACCCCTTTGGCTAGAAAAAAAAAAACTAAGAAAGGGGTTATTAGGGCATTGGTCAGGGAGGTGACCACCAGTATTTGTATTGCTGTTTTACTATACAAAAAGTCACAGGCCACGCTTTGAGCAAGTTGTTGATGTTGGCTCCACCTCTCAGACATTTCCTCAAAGGAGGGAGGGGAGTTACACACTGGCAGAGTAAAGGAAAGATTTTCTGGATTAAAATGCTTTAAGTGACATAGGAGGAGGAATAAAATGAGTGCAATCACTTTCAGGATCTGAACTTCATGAAGGACTGCTTGCATTGAGCCAATAAATAAATCAGATCACCATGGCTTCTCCCAAAACCACAGCAATTAATTGTTGGTGTCTTTTTTTCAGTTAGAAGTTACATTCATTGCCATCACAAAGGATCTGCTCCCATTTTTTTTTTTTTAAGTAACCAGCCTTAGTTTGAAACAAAAGGTCTCTAAAAGAGGGACTTTATGATTGTTAGAGAACTAAGCTGATCAGCAGTGATGTTAAACTTAATAGGATTCCATAAAAAACAAAGTCTTGTATAGCCACGAGAGTTGTGTTAGGGTGTATTACCACAACTTACTTGTTACTGTTCTACACCTGCTCCCCTCCTACCCACTCGGGCTCGGTGAAGCTGGGGGAAGCTGGTCTGAGCACACACAGGTTCTGCTCCTGAGCCAGGATGTTACATCACTTACAAAACACTGGACCCTTTCATTTTAAAATAGAAGGAGCATTCATGGGGCAACAGACTCACAGCAATTTGAGTGACTAATGAGAAGGGGGAAAATGAATTTAAACATTTCCAGATTGAGGCCATGTACCCCATTCTGCCAGCCCTTGTGACATTTTCAAGTATATGATTTGAAGCCCATTTCAGAGGGAAGGAACAACTGGGACTTGGAGATGCGTGACTTGCATGAAACCCATGACACTGAAAGATGTTTATTTGGGAGCCAAAGGAAAATAGATTAAAAAAAAAAAAAACTGTGGTACATCTACTCCATGGAATACTACTCAGCCATTAAAAATGAAATTCTACAATTAGCAACCAAATGGTTCCAACTGAAGACCATTACGCTCAGTGAAACAAGCCAATCCCCAAAGGATAAATATCTTGTGTTCTCTCTAGTATAAAGCAACATTCAGACAAAATGCAAAACAATAGATATATAGGCAAACATATATATATGTACATATATATATATTTATGTCTATTCTCATAGATGAACTGTATAATGGAGACTAGCATACCAGGAAGTCAAGATACATTGCAATATGCATTTCTACACCCAAATAAAAGGAGTGTTCTCAAGAAACTTAAATTATAACTTGACAACATAATTCTGGATTTTCCTCCATTGCTTATAGCTCCCTGAGGGAGGCGCCTGCTAGCGAAGTGAGCTCGGCATAAGGTGATGGGTGACAAGAGGCTGAGGCACAGAACACTAGCAGTTCCAAGATGACTCCTTGCAAAAATATGAATTCCGTGGTGAAAGAAGATAACAAAATACTGTATAACACACAAGGGGATTTTTTAAAAATAAGGAGAAAAAGAATTAAAAGATCAGTTTATTTGGGTACAAAACTATTGAAATCCATACTCATGGGGGAGGATCTTCAAACATTCAGCAAAAAAATTGGGGGTGGTGGAAGTTTTTATATCTATGCCCGGATTTCAAGATTTTGTGTCCCCAAATAAATGTCTTTAATTCTATTTTCTTTAAACTTTCTGAAGTCCTCCGTTGTAGCTCTAATGTGGCAATTTGAATTAGACACAGGTATTCTAAGATTTTGCAATATCCAGACTTGCTTATATTTACTCGCATAACACCACCAAACCCAACTAAATTATTGTGCTACCGAAGATACTCTGAGAAAACATGGACTATTGTATCACACTTTACAGGACTGATTTACATTTTTTAGTGCCTTTCCCCAGGGAAGCGATTGATAGGAGAGGGAATAAACTGGCAGTGGTTCTTTTGCCCTCTCTCAATTAGCATTCATAGAAATTTGCCTTCTTTGTCTGAACTCAGAATACAGAGTCAGGGGCCAGCCCCACTTCCCCTCTCTTCCGTTAGCAAATCACAAGTCCATCAAGAACATTACTTCTGCTAAGAGCTGCAAGGACTCACACGGCTCCAAAAATAACTCTCCACCAAGAATGGTAGACCTAGATTCTTCTCCAGAATCTAACATCCATCTTAACTAACCATAAGGCATTACTTAGTCCTAACATCCATCCTTACTAACCATAAGTTCTAACGTATTGTGAAAAGAAGCAGGACAAATATTCTCATCCCCACTGCTTTTTTTCAAGTTATGCAGAACTTTGGCCAAAATTAAATGTTCCATCACAATTATTTGGCAAATGTACATTGGCATTCATAGTCTTTAAATCTTAACAGATTTTTGGAGTAAGAGGTCCAAACTAATCATTCCAACATTTCAGAGAGAAGTCAAACACCAAAGAATCTTTGGAAGATAACATTCCAGCTATAAATCAGATTTGCTTCCCAAAAGCACTTCTAAACTACATGTAAAGAAAAATAGTTTAAGGAGGGAAAGAGCAAGAAGAATATTACCATGTATTTAAAATTTCCATCTGAAATATATAGTCTTTTTATTAAAATCATTAAAAATAAGGAGGCATGAACAAATTAAAGCAAAAAAAGTTCTCAACTTTCAAAAATGTACTTAAACGCATCTCCAAGCAGTCTGTCTGCAGAATGTTAGGATTTTATCACTGTATTTTGATCATAATGTTTCTTTGTTTTTAAAGTTTTAAAATAATAAACCTTGTGTGCCACTTTAAGAATAGTAATTTTTTTAAACAAACTAATCTTAAGTCCTATTTAACTGAGGAGCACTCTCTGGGAATATGGATTGCATTAGTGAATCCTAACTTAATATTCTCATTGATGTGCACACACGCCTGGGGAAGCACTAGTCTCAAAATGTTAAATACAGGTAAAAGACAAGGACACCGGGCTGGGCGCACACATCTGGCAGTGCTGTAACAGGACACACCTGAGCATGCAGCATCGCCTCTGCAGAGTCAGAGCACACCCTCAGCCCAGTCATGGGAGGACCACAATCACCGACCCGAAGGGGAGCAGACCCACCATGCGATGCATGAGAGCCTGCTGAGCTTGGCCAGCACCCTCAGCCCTGCCCCGACTGCACGCTGCTCCCTGGAGCTGAGCTCCAACTGGCCAGAGCAAGCTGCCTTCCAGGGCACATCCCCAAACAGGAACGGCTATTTTTCATCATCAGTTCAAACGGAAACTCCCTTTCCCTCTTCAGGAAGCCTTAGGTTCACTGAGGATCAGAAGTTTGGCTTCAATCCACAGTGCACCAATCAAGATCACTTGTTACTGCTCAGGAAGAGAGCTTCCAGTGCCCGCCAATATGTCTCCCACAACCAGGCCTTTGACCACGTGGCCCTCTCATCTGTAACTTCCACCTCAAAGGAGGCCTTAAGATTTTGGCTTATTTTTAAATCCCACTTTTCCATGGCATTTTGAAGTATCTTCTCCTAGTTATTCATTTGCTGATTTCTAATCACGGATTCCTTAGAAAATGCCTATGATTTTTCAAAGTTCAGAAAATTAATCTAAGTTTGAAAAAGTGACAAGCTTGACACCTGTCCCTTGCTGGAAACTAAAATGGACATAAACAGTCGCAGCAGCATTTTAGTCAAGTAAATCAACTGGTTAAGTCAAACATCTTTTAGAGCTGCATTAAAAAGCTTAGCACACGCTGAAACAGGAGTTTGTGAGGTGAAGTTAGTTAAGACTGTTACCTTCCTCCCATAGTAGAGGCTCCCAGATGAGCATTCGCACGAGCTGTGCTGGAACAGGTAGCTCTCACAACCTACACATGACTTGTCTTCTTGCCATCCTTGCTTCAGTCACCTAATCTCCCTCCCCTCACCTGCCCAGGATCCTCCCTGGCTGCCCTACTTACCTGTAAGCTGCCCTCCAAACACCCAATTCTGTATGGAAGGGCAAAGCTACTGACGTAGGGCTGTAGGATCCATCAAACTCAGCGCTGGCCACAAGCACAGGTGCCCCACTACCCTGAGAGGCATCTGTTCCCACCTACAACGGCCGTGCAGGCTCCTTTCCCATGTGCTCACATATCTGGATCTCAATGTAGTCTGAGTGCAGCAGCCATCATCCATGACTCTGCGTGGGCCAACTCTTCAGAACGACCCCACTCCCGCTTAGCAGGCACCCGTGCTCTGGTTCTCTGGGGGCTCCTGACTTAGCCCCTCCTCCATGGGAGTGGGCCAGGTGATCCCCCTTGGCTTTGTCTTACTGTGGGCTCATAACATCTGATTTCCACTTTGGAAAAACACAATGGACAGACATTTTGCACTCTTATTGATGGGCATACTGAAAGTCTCTCCCCTATAAAAGGAATTGTAAGCACATATGGTACATTTTCCAATTCTTTGCAAAATGACTTCAGTCTATGTGCCCAAGGAATAGAACATTCCACTGTAAAGCACTGTGTTATTCAGCTGCTGAGTGACTCATTTTTTCCATATTACATTCTGGGTATTTTCCCCATAATGTGGATTGTTCCAGAACATATATTCAGAACGTATATGCTCTATGGCATAGGGCTTGGAGTCCACAGGAGAGATTTGCCAATCTTGGGAGATTGCACAAGCATTATTTTTTTGCTTTCAAAAGTATTCACATCTTAACAGTAATATAATCTTATTTCTAAATTTGAAATTAGAGCCAAAAAAGTTCAACATTGGCTTTCAGGTAATCTCTTTGAATAGCAATGGGAAAAATGTCCAGGAGCAAACCAGGAAAAAGGGGTCGCAAACGGTCCTACTTAACCAGGCAGCAGAAGCAGCACACGCAGCTAAACCGCCTGGGATGGCAGCCATACATCGGGTATGTGATCTTCGCACCAAGATCACAAGGTCTCTGTTGACTGGCCTAACCTGGGCCTGCACTGAGTGAAATGCCTAACCTAGTTTTCTTGCCATCTCTTTCCTTTATACATACAAAAGCGGCCAGTTCACCCCCACAACACCTTGGCCATCAGAAAGAAATGCAGGCCAGAATCATTTAAAAAGATCAGAAACATAACAAAGAAAAAGCTCCAAGATCATGTTCCCAACTACGTCCCAACTGCACTGGGCTGCTCCCATTTAACACAGAGCAGGCGTAGCTGGCCTTACAGAGGCGGGCGGAGATGCGTCCAGATGGCTAAGTGGAGACAGGGGCTGGAAAACAAACTTGATCATAAACCTCTCCTCTCCACTGCCGCAGAGTAAATGGAACACTCCTTCTGCCTTGGCTAGACCGTGTGTAGCTTCAACACTGGGTGCTTCCCAGGGGCCACTTCTGCACATTACGGAAGGACTCCACCCCTGGAGACGGCCTCCATCCTTAGAGAGCAACGGCGTATCCAAGCCTGGCACACAGCGAGAGACAGAGCACAGGACCTGCAGGGACCCAATCAGCTAACCTCTGGAAACGACTATCCTTCATTTCCTCCAAATCCCAGCCTCCCGCACAGTATCTTCGGCTGCCTGCGGGCAAGCAAGGCCAACGCCTCGCCCCTAGAGTAGCCACAACGATTCCTTGGGGTGCTGGAGACAGCGCAGTGCGCGTCTTGGCCTCCACCAGGTCTGCGCGCAGGCCAGCATCCGCTGGCTGGGAACTGCCACGGCCAGCCCCTGCAGCCGGCCAGAGCTCACCAAAGGGTGGCCTGAGGGCTGAGCATCAGCTCCAAGCAGTCCCGGCTGCTCCGAGGTCCGCTCCTTCCCCATTCGCTGTCCTCCCTCCACTTGCCAGGATACCCTTTCCCGTTAGGCGTCCCTGGCCCACCTATCCCCGCCCCATCCTACCCTAGAGTCACTGCCCAGGGCCGCCAGGGACAGCGCCCTTACCAGGCTCGTGGACGCCGGGGTTGTCGGACAGCTCGATGACCAGGAGCTCGCGGCCCTCGAAGCTGCGCCCCACCGTGTAGATCCTGCTGATGGCGGTGCACTGCAGCCACACCGACACCAGCGCCTCGCGCAGCTCCGGGTAGCGGTGGTACTCGAAGGAGATGCCGTCCTCCTGCTGCAGCCGCCGGCGCCGCCGCATGCCAGCCGCCGGCGCCCCGGGCTCCTGGGCTTCGGCACCCAGGAGACAGCCGCAGGCGGCCAGCGCGGCGCATAGCGCCAGCAGCACCCGGCCTCCGCGCCCGGCCATCGCTCGCTGCTGCAGCCTCGGGGAGTGCCTGCCTGCGCCGCCCGCTGCCTCTTTTGTCTGCCGGGTGCCCCAGCGGGCGGAGCTGGCGGCCGCTGCAGGGGGCGGCAAGTTGCGCACCGCCTCCTCTCGCCTCACCTTCGCCCGCTGAACGAGTGTCAGCTGGCGCTGGGCGGAGCTGGGTGGGGCGGGGAGGCCGAGGAGAGGGCGCAGGCCGGCTCCGTGGGCTGCACTACCGCAGCCCGAGCCCAGGGGAGCTGCAGGAAAAACCACCGGAGCTGCGGGCGGGAGCTGAGCGAGTCCCTGCGGGTACCGAAGGATCCGAGGCGCCTTGGCAAAGGACGCCAGAAGCGTGGCAGGTGAAATGACAGCTAATGTCTGAGTGCGGGGATGGCAGCGGTCACGGACAACCCAGGCCGTGACGCTGCGTCTGGAAGCATATTCTTGGATTGCTAGTGGAGCTTCTTATTAAAGAAACATGCATTATCCCAAGCCGACCAGGGTTTTCATCTTGCTGTCCCAGAGTATTTCAGGGGAAGGGCAGGGTGGGGATGGGGAGAAACCAGAAGGAAGTACTGGCAGCCACTCATCTTCTCCCCGGATGCATCTTTCATAACAGCATCAAGAGTCCAAACATCAACCCGAGGGCTGGGTTTTCCTGGACTGCAAAGGCTGGCTGGATATGAGAACATCGGGCGCCTGGATTTGGAGGCTAGAGTTGAAACACTTTGCAACCATTTGCAGACACTGACTTAAATTGTAGGGATGGACCTTCCTGGATTCTTCTAGGAGACAGAGCGCGCACACACACACACACACACACACACACACACACACACACACAGCCAGGCCATTTGCCAATGCCTATGCCAGCCCTCCCAGCAGCAGCCACTCTGCCGGCGCCTCTGACCAAGGGTTTTCTTTGGCCTGAGGATTGAGCTCTGTGACAGAAGGACAAGTGGTGGCCACAAATGACGCCTGCAGCCTCAGCAGGCGGCCCCTACACAGGGTCTGGAGCAGATGTGCCCGGGAAGAGGATGTCATTTGGACTCCAGAACAATGCAAAGCTAAAGAAGTTACTAACCCGTCCGTGTTGGCGACCAGGCAACTGCACCCCAGGCGGAGACTCTGGAACCTTTCATGTCAGACCTTTTTCCCTTCACCACGGCGTAACTGCACGGCACTGGGCAGAACCCTTCACCTGGAAAAATACACACAATATTTCTGGTTCTGGACCAGGTTGCCAAGGGGCTGGTGGAGGAGCAGGATTCCAGCCTCAGCATTTATCACAGCAAGGAGAACCTTTCCAGTGGCAAGCTGCCCCTACGTAGACAGGATTGCCCCAAATGCAATGGTTGGGGGGCCAGGCATTTTCCTCGTCTCTGCCGGCAGGGCTGAGGACCACATGGTCCTCCTCCATCACTGGCCTACGCCTGATTACTGCATGGTCCTCAACTGTAAAACCAGGGTTATAATTATACTTCTAAAATCAGGCCCCAAAGAACAACTGTGGAAACACAGAGAGAAGAAAATAAAGTAGCTGAAACCAATGACTTCAGAAGTGGAAGGTTGATTTTCATGTTAGCAATTTAACGTAACCACACTAATTTGTGGCTAGGCGGGGCACACTGACTAGTAACTACAAGTACAAACAACATATTAGAGGCTCTGTGTTGTTCCTCATCTGCTGTTTCACATAAAAGACCTATTTTCTATTTTCCTCCAAATGTTGGTTTTATGGTGATTTTTAAAAACTTTTTTGTTTTTAATGGGAAGCATCACAGCAACTCTGTGTTCTCATTTGTGTGGTATGCTTCTGTAAAATGAAAGGTTTCTGTTAGATTATTCATCCTCAGATGTTGGAGGGCAATGGATTCACTTGGGAAGTTTGCAAACTGTTTCTATTCGCAAGCCCCCACCAATGTGTCGGTTCTGAAATGGGCTTCAGATATTAACAGATATTAACACCATGAGAAATAGTGTCCTGTAAATCTTCCAAGGTCTCTTTCATACCAGAAACACTGTGATGATTCTGGAAGTTTCCTTTAAAAAAAATACATCCCTGCTCATCTGATAGACAGCCACACCCCTCCCATATTACTCAGCAGACCACACACCAAGGCAACAGTTCAAAGGAACTCAAACTTGGTCTTGGAGTTATTTCAGGTGCAGGTCAGTGTTTTGGCTTTCCTGGAGTGGTCTTTATTTGTTTTCAGCCTCACAGACAATCATGAAAAAGATTGTGTCCCCATCCTGATCACGGGTTAACAGGAAAGCTTGCTCCAGGTCTTTGATGTGCCTGTGCGTTCAGAATGAGTGCTAGGAGCCAACACCCATTTTCAATCGCACGGAGCCCAGAAGGACGGGGTGAGAACCCGAGTGCCTGGCCATCAGGGAGGGCGTCTTGGAGTTCCTAGAACCTCCACTTCCTGCCTCTGAAGCTGTGTCTGGAAGGAACCTGCTCTACAAAAGTGCTGTGCAGATGCAGATCAGCACTGTGCACAAGGCTGCACAGCAGGAAAGAGACATGACTACAAGTGCTTGCTGCATGCCGTGGGGTAGCCATTCCCGCACTGCTCATTTCAACGTGTCCGCTTGACATCCGCAGCCACAGCATCAGGAGACAAGCCATAGCCTGCCTGCCATCCATGTATGGCAGTCAACTCATTCTTCCTCCCTCCTCCCTCCCTTCCTTCGGAGTGCTGGCAGGACTTAATGATTTGCTCTAATGAACATAATGTAGCAGAAGTGATGGGATTTTATCTCTCATAATTATGTTATAAAAAGACTGTGACTTCCACCATAATAGCTGTTATGTTTTCTCTGTCTCCTCCTCCTCCTCTCTCTCTCTTCCCTCTCCTCTCTATCCCTCTCTCAGAACCCATCCTGCCAGCACTAGAGAAATTGTCCTGTTACAGAAAAGCCCTCATAGAAAGGTACTGAAGCATCAGGCACACGGACTGAAGGAACTGACACTGTAAATCCAACAGTGAGGACCCACTGTCTGCATCCACGCAGAAATAGAAACCAAATGAGGAGATTGAATATGCATTCAAAAACCTTAAACAGAAAAAGGCTGCAGTAATGAATTATACCAAAGAATTGATGAAAAACTGACATCAGTCCTTCTTGAATATATCAAAAACTTCAAATAAGGGGAATGCTCTCAAGTTTATAAGACCAGCATCACTCTGATACAAAAGCCAAAAACCAGACAAGGAAACGACATACCAACATCCTTGGTAAACACACATAGGAGACTTCTTAACAAACCACAATCCAACCAAATCCAACATCACATTCAAGAGGTCATATGTCATGAGTGTTGATCTCAAGGTAATGACTGTGAGATCATTTCTGAGCCAGCTTCTGTGGCCCTTCTTACCATGCTAGTGTCAACTCTATGCCTAAAAAAAAAAAAAACGACTAAAATTACTGTGAAACCACAAAAGACTTGGGTCATCACCTACTGCCTCCACGATACACGTCAGCCAGAAGCTGAAGTGGAGATCATGGCCAATGCTCACCCACAGTAAACACATCCTGTCTTGTTTCTTGTCTGGAGTTGTCAGTTCTTGCCTCCCATGGCCCCTTCAGAATCCCTGCATCAGTAGGATTCAACAACCACCATTTCCTGTACACTCATCAACCGCATCTACCAAGCTGTTTGCATAAGTTATTTACCAATTTTCCCACTCTATATTCACTGTAGTTCCTATTTCTTCCACTATTGTCGTTTTAAATCTACCACTAAAATATATAATGTCCAGAGGAGAAAAACGGAGTGTCCACTATGTTCCTATCTGGGAAATCAGATTACTGAAATGAAAATCAAATTGCCGGTTTCTGTCAGCTAAGCAAACCAGAGAACAATGGGTTTTCCTTAGCTGCTGGAAGCTGACCAACACAACAGCGTGTGACAACGTTATGGTGTAGATGAAGTTGCTCAGTAATGTTGAGCGAAGCGAGTACTGATGGGCTTGGATTTCCCATGGGGTTACATTCAGGTAAGAGTGCTAAGCAGAAATATTGCAATGAAAATGTAAGGCATTTAAGTTACAGAATTTCATAGTTCAGCCACACAGTACACCTTTGTGCTGGTTCTGTCCATTCAGGATCTCAGAGCTAACTGGGAGCTGCCACCATGGCTGCCATGGTCACCACCACCACCACACTGGGTCATGCCACATATTAACAGCCCAGGTAAGGGTCTAACTTTAAAACTCAAAGGACAATCTCTATGGAATGCAATGCCAGGCAGCACCTGTACTAGACTCTCATTATTAGCAATAATTACACCATAGTC
Organism: Ochotona curzoniae; assembly: GCF_017591425.1. Taxonomy (NCBI): domain Eukaryota; kingdom Metazoa; phylum Chordata; class Mammalia; order Lagomorpha; family Ochotonidae; genus Ochotona; species Ochotona curzoniae. The sequence continues at coordinate 10,873,191 of NW_024465322.1, read as the reverse complement.
CTCCATGTTACTTCTGAATCCTCATTCTTTCTTGTGCATCTTTTAGTCTCAAGAGTCCAATTAAGAAAGTAATCACCTTTTTATTTCATATACATTACTACAAGATGTCAGCTCAAATAGTCTAGTACTCAATAGAAATTCCTCCTTCCCCTGGTAGGGACATACAGAAAAACATACAAGGATACTTTAAAGGGTTTGTGAAGACACGAGATTGAAGGGAGCAGGCATGGCATGGTAGCACAGTAGGCTAATTGTCTGTCTTGGCATTCCATATGGTTACAAGTCCTTGGAACCCTGCATCTGTGTGGAAGAGGCTCCTGGATCTTGGCTTGGGATTAGTACAACTCCAGCCATTGTGGCCATTTGGGGAGCAAACCAGCAGATGGAAGAACTGAATGCCTCTCCTTCGCAGTGTAAATCTCCCTTTCAAATAAAAAATACACCCTTTTTTCAAATGTAACTGGAGCAGAAGCTTACCCCGAGTTGCCTTGCTCTGCTTCCTTGCAGGTCACGTGACCTACTGTAGCAGCCTGCATCCTGAGATACTGACGTGAGAGAGGGCACGACCCCACACAGCACATAGACACGGGTCCACAGAGAGCTTGGCGGGAGCCTCCCACGCGAGTCCTGAGTCCTTGCTGGTAGATGAGACTAGTTAGGCCCTGGCCTGAGTGTCCCCGCAGCTGATTTCCTTCGGGGGGAAATCTGAGAATCCGTGTGGAATTTGTGTCAGAGAAGATTCGGAGCTGGGAGAGGAGGAGAGAGGGGTACACAGAAAAGGAGAAGAATGAGAAGATTTTTTTTTAAAAGTTAAGTTGAAAAGTGAAATTACGAACACAAATTAAGTGATCTTCAGAACAACACACATCATCTACTTTCGTGTGATCACTGGGAAACTTACCTCCCTTCCGGATGATTGCTGTTAAATCTAGTTGAGAAATCTCTGTATGTTATTGTAACACTCAGAAGCAATATGAAAACAAGTAACACCCATTAGATATAGCTTTATTATTGCTTGTTCATTGATCCTCACAGTGACCGGACCTCATTTCATGAGCCACCCTTTATAAATGAACCACACAAATTCAGAGAAGTTCTAAGGCAAGGAGGTGCTGCACCAAAGAAAAATATGCCATTAGCTCAAACACATAGAGTTTTAGAATTCGCTTCCATGCAAGTTTTGGAATGTGAACTGCTTCTATTTTAGGACAACATATCATGAATCTAAATTCTTAACACAAAAGTAGGAGCCAAGAATGAATTCAACTGCTGTGTTTTCTTCCTATCTATAAAGAAATTAATTAATTCTGTGTTTCCACCAAGAATAGACTACGAGATTACATTCACAATTACAAAATGTGGTGGGATTCATCAGACTTCAAGCATTATTGTATGGTATCTGAGAAGACACCATCAAAATGGAATTTAAAAAGATGATGTTCATGGTAACCTACTTACATAATAGCATGAAGATCCTAACGGCTAGGGAGCCATACTGCTTTGCAGTCCTTGGTGTTTCTGCTCATACAATGTTCACAGAAGGCTAAAAGTGCATTTTCCTCCTGTAGACCTGTTGGGACTAGAATTACCTAAATGAGAAGCATATGGCGCCCTCTCCTCACAGTCTTGAGACGGTTGTTTTTGTTCTTAGCAGGAAGGTGTTGCCAACCTCTTTATTTATGGCGTGCCTTCGACGCCCTGGAATCTTCCCGAGCATTTCTGGACACAACTCAGATGTGCACAGCAGTCCACGCTCTTTTCATCGTGATTAATAATCACATCCAATCCGTTTGCATTTTTCATATTCGTGCCCCAAACTCTTGGTCCTCACAGCCCTGCCCCTTCCTCTGACAAGCAGGAACCTTTGTTTTCTCCTAGTCTTCCTCATCTCATAGATGACTTAACTATTTGTTGAATAAAATTCCAGTTTACAATCTTAAATATTTCACTATTTATTTTGTTTAAGAGGCAGAGAGAGAGCCAATCCATGAGTTCACACCTGCTAATTGCCCACGGTGGCTGGGGCTGGGCCAGGCTGCTGCCAGAAGCTGAGGGTCGCATGTGGGCGGCAGGGACCAACTACTTGGCCCATGGCCTGTGCCTCCCAGATGTGCATCAGAAGCATGTTGGGACTCAAACCCAGGCCCACTGGTAGGGAATGCAGGATCCCAGTTACTGAACAGAACCACCACACCACACACCTGCCTGTGGCTTGTAATTCCTTTTTTGGGGGGCGGGGGGGAATATATTTTCCTCATGTCAGTGATTTCTCTCACTTCTGTCTTCACCATATGGTATCCATTCCTTTCCCAACATGGCCACTACCAGCACTTAAAACTTAGCACCAGCACTTAAAACTTAGCGCCAGCACCTTGGCGCAGGCCACAGCAATCGCCCCCACATACTGATCCTGTCTTCACTCTGCCCACGGGCCAACACTTTTGCGCAGACCACAGCAATTGCCCCCCACGTACTGCTTCCACACCTGCCCACGGATAAGTTTTTACTCATCAAGAGTAAACCAGATTTTATCACTCCGCTTATTAAAATTCTCCAGCAACTGTCCAAGGGACTTGAAGCAAATCCCCCACGTCCACCTGTGGCTGTCACAGTCCTCCTGGGTCTGAACCTGCCTGCTCTGGCCCTGTGCTCCAGCCCTGTGCTCTCCCAGGCCTTCCCGGGCAGCATGTCTTCCAGGTACTGCCTGCTGCTTCCACCGCATCACAGCAAAACACTGTCACCGATTATATTGCTTTTTCTTTTTTTGCTTTTCCTTCTAGAAAGTGACTTAGCTCCAGAGCCTAGCTCACGAAAGAGGTTCATAAATAGCTGTTGACAGAATGAATATGTGTCCTAATATTTTTTTCTTTAAGTCCACAAAAACTTTACACCATTTGGACATTAGATTCCAAGGAAGCCAGCATTGTGACTTAGCACGTTAAGCCACCCCCTGCAACCCAGCACCCATATGAATGCTGGTTTGTGTCCTGGCTGCTCCACTTCAAAGTGTGTAGGACAACAGAAGAAGATGGCTCAAGTAGTCCAGCCTCGAAGTACCCTCTGGGAATTTTTTCTGAGGTAAGAACTCAATCTCGCAACCAAGGCATGGCTGGAGACACAGGTTGGCTGCTGGCAAGACAATCAAAAACAAACCAGACATTAAAAACAAGCAATTATTCATTTGCATAAGTTAGTCTGGTATAACAGCCCCCCAAATTATCTGCTCTCAGCCTGACAAGCACTTGCCATGCAAGGAAAACCACTGTCAAAACCACTATCGCCTTGGAGCCGTCACGAGAGATATCAGACAAGACGGGATTCCTTAGGAATGAAACAAGAAAACTGCATAAAATGACAAAGGACATTATAAAGTCCCCAAAAAGAAACTGAAAACAAAACATTCAATCTTTGCTTTTCCCAAACCGTCTTTCTGTGCACAACACAACAGCCACTGTAAGTTTACTGTGCACTTGCATTCGTGTAAAATCGTTGTATACCCAGCACACTGTGCATCACATACACGGTAAAGGACAAGGGCGGACTCCAGATCTACCAGTGCCCGGGTCCTGGAGAATTGCGTGGGCACCGGGGCAGAGGCCACTAAAGAAGTCTTTGGAGGTGGCCATCCGGATTGGTGGACCGCGGAGCCCCACGGACGGCGTGCACAGACACGCAAGCCTTGCCTCGCTGGCCCCGGGGAGCCCCTCTCAGCGTGTGCCACAGCTTCCCCAGCTGGGTACATCAGAGGTGCCGGGCAGCCTCGTTCTGAAACCATGCCCTGACTTTTCTTTGTGAAGGAAAAACGGTGCGAAGTCGTAATTTATTTGCACAGCATCCCAGGGGGGTGGGGGCGGCTTAGTGTTTCCTGGGTACCTTGGCCTTGAGGGGGCTGGTCTGGTGTGCAAGCCGATGAGTCTGCTGCCCGCCCTTGGCAGGCGTGGTCCTCAGAAAGAAGTGGCCGCCTCGCAGCAAGGACACACCTGGCCGGCAGGTGACCTCCTTAAGGACACCTTCGCCCCAAGAGGTGCGGAGCCGCAGGCGGGGCAGAGCCCGTGGGTTGTGGAGGCTCCACTCCCGCCCACTGCCACGGGCCGAGACCCACCAGGGGCCTGCCCGCACTGCTCTGTCGGAATTCACCCAGGCACTCTTCCGGGTCAGGTGTGTCTCCTCGGGAGGCCCTGGTTTCCCAGAGCATCCCCGGGGCCCAGCTCCCTGGCTTGGGTTAATCGGATGCCTCACGCGCCCCTCCCCACCCCTCTAGACCCCACGTGTGTACCTCGCATGGGCTGCACAAGGCCCCCAGCCCTCAGCTCAGTCCTGCTTTTCCAGCTCTGGGTATGGCCTGCCCACAGCCTACTGAAACAATCCACACAGGACACTTAAGTACCCTGGCACAAGACCACCCGCACCACCCAGGGCACAACCCTCGAGCCTGAGGCCCTGCGTGGATGTTCACTGTGTACTAGGTTAAGAAACGACAACGTATAAAAAGTGGGCTTTATGTTGCCAGTCATTCATTTAACACGGATTGTAAATAGGGCATTTATAACTACTAAAATTTGTCTTAAAATCTCACAAGGTCAGCAACTATCATTCCCATTTTACATACAAGGACATAAAAACTGGGTGCAGCCACCTGCCCATGGTCACACAGTCAAGTCACAGGGCAAGGGGCAGGGTTCCAGCAAGTGCCAGTTCCGGGCCACGCTGCTTTGCAGACCAGCGCCACCTGTCGGCCAGCCCAGGACCGCTGGACACTGAGTTTACAACCCGACTGACCGCTCCTGTCTGTCTAACCTGGGAAGGAGATCGAACCCCGGGTCCATGGCTAAGTTCACCGAGGACGCAGCAACCCGAGGAGATCTCACCTCCTTCCAGCTGACTGTAAAGCTAAGAGGGGGTGGGAGATGCACCTGCCTTTGTTATGCCACAGTGTCCTCACACACAATTACTGCTACGAAAACCCTGAATTCACCTTCGCAGAAGGAGAACATTCGCGACTGTTGGTACGATTCTTCATCCTACCGTGGACATTATTGCTGTATAATTACTAGCTTGGTTTCACAGTTGTTGTTGTTACTGTGACTGGCCTGCAGAAGGGGGTTGGGAAGTTTCCAAGTTGGGTAAATGGGCTGAAACCAGACACAAAAAGGGCGAGCACACGGCAGATGTAGAGGGAGGCCACGGCGAAGGTCCCTCCGGCATGGTCAGAGCTGGCTGTAGATGCGTCATTTAACACCATGTAGGGTTCAGCTACAATGTTGTCAGGGACCCTAAAAAGACAGCTCCCCCCATTTTTTCACCGAGCTGAAGTTAGGAGCCCGGAGCCTCCTCCCGGTCTGCCACATGGGTGCAGGTTCCCAAGGCTTAGGGCCGTCCTCGACTGCTTTCCCAGGCCACAGACAGGGAACTGGATGGGAAGCAGGGCCACTGGGATTAGCACCTGCACCTCTATGAGATCCTGGCGCATTCAAGGCAAGGACTGTAGCTGCTAGGCTACCACGCCGGGCCCTGGGCTATATTTTTCTAATAAACAATTATGTTTAGCACATTTGATTATTTGTGTATCTTCTCTGGAGAAATGCCTACTCAAACCTCTGCTTGCTTTCAGTTGAGCTCTGTAAGATGATGAGTACAATGAACTCACTGACAATGGTGATGCAGCAAGCACGCTATGAAGCACAGACACCTTTATCAGATAGAAGATAAGCCAGTATCTTCCCTCACGCATACATGGTCTGACCTGCTGGGTTGTTTAATCTGGATGCCCTCCACTGTATCTGGTAACTATTGTATTGAACCTTGAGATAAGTTTTGAAATGTTGTCATGTTAGCAATATTAAATACCTGGACCCATGAACATAGAATGTCCCTGCATTTGTCTAGATCTTGTTCAAGTTATTTCAACAAGTTTTGGTTTTGATTTTTTAAGCATATGAGTTTGGCTTACTTTTTTTTTTCTTTTAAGATTTATTTATTTTTATTGGAAAGGCAGATTTACAGGGGAGAGAGACAGAAGGATCTTCCGTCTCCTGGCTCACTCCCCAAGCGGCGACAACAGCAGGAGCTAGCGCCTCTTGCTGGTCTTGGGTGCAGGGCCCAAGGGTTTGGGCCACCTATGGCTGCTTTCCCAGGCCACAGCAGGGTGCTGGATTGGAAGTAGAGCAGCCAGGACAGGAACCAGCACATACGGGATCCTGGTGTTGGGAAGGGGGGGGATTAATTAATTGAGCCATCACACCTTCTGCTCTTATAAATTCACTGTCAAGTGTGTATCTGCAGGTACTCTGATTTTGGCCAGCAATGATTGAGCATCTGTTCACTGAGTGAATATATACGTTGCAATTGTGTTTGTCCTTAGACATGTGTTGCGGTTTCAGTCCAAAAAGGTTTTCTGAAGCTCCAGAGAGTACCCAGGAGCTGTGTAGTTCCTGGGGCAGGTGTGTGAACAGGGGAAGTGTGCTAAATACCACATAGTGGCAATCAATAGTGGTTTGTGGATACATGCAAGAAGCCTAGGCCAGACAGAAGGAGAAGGAACTGGAAGTCCATGGCTGAGACAGGACAGTGTGGGCGTTAGCCAGGTGAAGGGAACAAGGACTGGCCACTAGGAAAGGTTGTATCGGGCATCATAAAGAGGAAACGCTGGTAAGGAAGAGAGGATGGCTCTTAGCAAGGAATCAAAAGCGACCAAGTATGTGGCGTTAGCTCAACTAACCGGCTCCAGGCCTGCACTGAGTTTCTGGCATCTGGCTTCGGCCATGACCTAGTTTATTTTTTGAGTAAATCCCTCTCCCTCTGCCTCACCCCATCTCTGTCTCTCAAGTTAATTATTTAAAGAAGGCTGCATCAGTTAAATCAAACTTTAAGATGCACGGCAGACTTCAGCTGAACGAGGCAGCTGCGTGTCAGGCACTGGCTTGTGCTGTGTCACAGGAACATCCCGCCGCTGGTCATTCTGGAGCTCCTCCCATCCTCTCCCACCATTTGCTGTTATGACTGAAAGCTTTCCGAATCAGTGATTTAAGACAGCAGAACTGCCACTCATGCACTCTACACTCTGAAGCCACTGTAATGCTCTCTTTCATTTTAATTGACTTGTACTGCATCCCTGGCACATGCAGGCACCATGCCAGACCTGCAGAAGACTACCAAGTAGAGCGATGCCAGCTCCTCACTCAGCTTGGCTCTGCACCTGCTCGTCTGTGACCATGTCAGTGACCTCACTGCTAAGACATAAACAGGACAATGAAAGTCCACAGGGCAGAGACCTTGGGTTCAGAGGAGGCAGTGACACAAAGTTGCTAAGGAGTGCCCCAGAGGAGCATTAAACAACTTGTGAGGGTGGGGACCAGGCCAGATTGTCCTGGCCTGAAGCAGACGTAAGTCCTTAGTAACAGAGACAAGTGTTGGGATGGGGGCTGAGCCTTCAGCCAAATTCTTACAGAAAGACACTTTGCAATACGGACAGCTGGCATTTAGTACCCACGTCTCCCGTGGACGCTTCAGGACACTCAGGGAAATTGTAATTAGAAGCTTATTTTAGGAATATTTCTAAATCTGTGCACCAAGCATTTTTCCACAAACTTTTTGAACACCTGTTATATGCATAGATTTTGAAAATTTCTCTACCAAAGTAACTGATTCCATTTTCTGCTTTTTAACATTTTTATTTATTTAAAAAGGCTCATGATACGTACAAGTGTATCATTCTGCCTTTTAGAAACACTTACCAAGTTTTCCTATTTCATGAAAGCTTCTTCACAAAGCTTCTAATAGTTGTATAGCTTAGTTGTACTTCACTAAAGAGCAAAGTGTCTGAATTTAAGGCTACAGTGTAACAGCATCTCTATATCTATGCAGTGTTTTCAAAAAATTTATGGAAAGTAAGTATTGGAAAAAACAATCTGAACTTTTGGCACCAGAACAAACATACTCTGTTAGAAGAATATATATTTTTCCTTCTATTTTATTTTTAATGTTATGATGACAATTCCATAGGCACTGGGATTTCCCTTACTCCCTTCCCCTGACTGACTTCCCCCATATTATTATAATAGTCCTTCAGAAACTGTCCCAAGTCCATCATTCTGTTACTAAAGTATACCCTAACACTGTCAGCATGGATAACCACAGAGTCCAGCATCCTGTATATTTAAGAGTTTCATTGGCAATCCATTTTTTATTTGGAAGTAGGAATGCATACTGCATTGTATCTTCACATCTAGATATAGTCTCCATTACAGTTACTACACATCCCCTTAAGTGAAAAGCTACAAAACAAAATCAGTAACAGGAATAAAGTTAAAAAATTTGCATCACCATGAAGTTAAATAACATGCTACTGAATAAGTAATGTGTCAATGAGGAAATGAAAACACAAAACTTTCTTGGAGAAAATGATGCTACTGTGGGATCTAGGAGTCAACGAGGAGTTGAATAAAAGAAACTGTAAAGAAATGAAAATAAAGGCAAAAGTATCATGATTTGCAGGAAAAACAGTATTGAAGGCGTTATTGGTCTTTATGTCAGAGAAGAATATATGGTATTTGTCCTTTGGGGATCAAATTATTGCACTGAGCAGAATGCTCTGTAGTTGGGACATGGTGAGCTTGCACATACGTCCTGACTTAAATCACTTATTGGTTTCTTCATCATTTGAAGTTGACATTCTTTTTCCTTCCTTCCTTTTCTTTCTTAAAATTTACTTATTTATATAGAAAGGTAGATTTACAGAAAGGAGAGATCTTCCATCCGCTGGTCCACTCCCCAAGTGGCCACAAAGGCTGAAGCTGAGACAAGCAGGGTCCCAAGGCTTTGGTCTGTCCTCTGTTGCTTTCCCAGGCCACAAGCAGGGAGCTTGATGGGAAGTGGAGAAACCAAGACAGGAACGGGCACACAAATGGGATCCTGGTGCACGCAAGGCGAGGATTTCGCCACTAGGCTATCATACTGGGTTCTGAAGATGAGATTTCAAATACTGGATTCAAGCCTCTTCTTCCCTCCCACATTTCATTTTTCTTTGGACCTGCTCAGAGCTCAGTACTGTAAGAATGCATCCAGAAGACATTTTGCTATGGCCCTTCGGCTACTTTTTATAGGAATGTCACATGCGAGAATTCATTGGACTTCAGACCTGCAGTGCTCTTGACATTGGGAAGACTAGATGAAGAGCCAGCCTCCTTCACTGTCCCCAACGTGGGCACTCACTTGGGACAGAGTCCATCCACTACCTTTCTCCACTGCAAGGAGAGAATGTGAGGATGGAATTAAAAGCCCTAGCTTCTATTTAAGAGCATTAAGAATGGAGACTTGGGGAAAGTCTATTATTTATCAAACAGTGCTTGACCCACCCAGGCCCGTCCAAAGATCCAATGTCTTTAGCCAGCTATGCAGGAGACCAAAATACTAGCGAGTTATAGCACTTCCATTCCTAAGCATACACGAGATCATATTCATTAATTACATTATAGTACTATTCAAGTAAAATTCAAGATAAAACACAAAACGACTATTGCCTGATTCTCATCCAGAGCTCCACGGTCTTCCCATCTACTTATCTGTAAAATGCTAGTAGACAAAATACCTTAATTCAGTTAACTTTAAAAATGTAAAGGAGGGCTTGGTAGGTTTCCTTAAAGCCTAGACTGTTTTAATGTGCTGGTGAATATGAGTAACCATTTGCTGGGCAAGGCTAGTTCAGAACTCCTCCCTTTTCCAACAGCACTCTAAAGGTGTTTGATCTCCGAGATCCTTATGGAAGATGCAGCTCTCCAGTGTGGCGAGTGTGCTAGTCTGCAGGATAGGGTTCAAAGTCCAAAGGCCAAGTCTCTGGACTGACAGTGTCATCAACCCAAGAGAACGATGAAATGGGAACACACATTGAAAGCACACAGCACAGTTCAGTGGACTAAACATTCACTACAATGAAAATGGTAGGGGAGAAATACCAAGTTGTTTACCAATGTTTAGACTCAGAGCTGGGTATTGGACACAGCCACTACGATGCCACTGGTGAGGCCTGTATGCCTGTCCCTCTGGAGCACCTGGCTCTGCCCGAGCCCCGCCACCTGCCAGTCTGCATCCTGGGCAGTGGGTGACCACTCCAGCACCTGGGACCCTCCCCCATTGGAGTCCTGGGTTGAGTTCCTGGCTCCTAGATGCAGCCTGGTCTAGCACAGCTATTGTGAATTTTGGCATTTAGAGAATAAACAAGTAAGTAACTAAAATCTTAAAAACTTAGTACCGCGTCCAGCACCAGATGTCTGATGCTCCTTAAGTGCTGAACAGAGTCACCTTTTCCTGGTTAACACACAGACATATGATAGATGTATAAACTGGATGAAAGCTTTCTAACATTCCTCTCAAAACACTCATAACTTGATGCTTATTTGTACCCTTTATCAAGTTTCCAAAAACTTTAACTTACAAATATCACTACACACTAAGAATCATCAACTACAATTTGCCATTTTGAGAATCCAAAGATTTATTTCTTTGAAAGGCAGTTACATCTGCTGCTTCACTCCCTGAACAGCTGCAATGACTGCGTCTGCTGAAGGTAAAGGCAGGAGTCTGGACTCGACCAACCAAGGTATCTCATGTTGAGTGCGTATGCCATCCTAAGTGGCAAACGCCGCTTTCCTAGGTGCACAAGCAGGGAGCAGCTGAGACTCAAATAGGGTGCCAGCCCCATACGCCTGAGAATCTACAATGTGATCCTAACTTTACCTCTGGAACTGGCACGGTGACTCAACAGGCTAATCCTCCACCTGCTAGTGCCGGCATTCCACATGGGTGCCAGTTCATGTCCTGGCTGCTCCACTTTCAACCCAGCTCCCTGCCCCCTCCTGAGGGACACACCTGGTACTTGAACACAGTTGAAGCTGCCAGGAAGGTTTAGCAAACAAAGCACTTAAATGGCACTTTCCCTTTTATTACAAAACAACAGTTCAATGATTTCTGCACTTTCCTTAAAAAAAAGCACAATGGGTGACAGCTCATGTCTGGTGCTGGAAACTAGATAATCAGACAAAAATCACATTTATTTCAACAGCTCAAAGTGCAAATACAGCTAGTCAGTTCACAAAGTTTCCAGATACAGCTTCGAGTATAATGAAAACCTGATATACAAAAATGAAAGGGTCGATAGCAGAAATAAAGCTCCTCATTTTTAAAAAATTCAAGTAACCTGGAAAACCTTTAGACTAAAATATTTCTTTTCCGTTAATTTGGAACTGCTTAAATTACAGATGCCAGTGGCATAGGTCATCACCCACAGTTCTTCAGAGGAAGTCACCCCAAAGTGGTCGGCTCTCACTGTGGGCCAGAGCCGGCCTGGCAGCTGCAGGCGATCAGGCATGCCAGCCGAGGCGCTCCCATCCGTGGTTATTCTGATCTTCAGGCAAATCTGCAAGAGCCAAGAACGAGGCCACACTGCAGCTTCAGGATGTTCTGAAATGACAGTGTGCATCTAAAACACCAACGGCCAGTGTCAACTTCAGGCCCACGGGATTCCGGAGGAAAGGTTCAGGTTGAATGTTTCTGATTTTTCACAACCTTTTGGTAAGGCCAGCACCGTGGCCTTTAAAACTTCCTCATGAAGACTGTATTGAATCTGATGTGTTTACATACACAGACTTGCACTTAAGGTAGAAACAGGTCTGCTAGGAAGAGGATTAAAGGTTGTTAATGTTCTCTCAGTCACTCAGCAGCAGTCGAGACGCGGACTTATTTCTGCTCCCCAGAAGCAATGTTAGCCACTAGTTTCAACTTGGGAGAACGTGTTGCTCGGGAAGGCTCACAGAGGTCTACTCGGCCTTCTTCGCGAGCTTCTTCTTTTCGTAGTAGGCATGGAACTGAGCGTCCGTGCCGAAGATCCTGTCCCACCAGGTGAACGTCGAGGCGTAGTTCCCGATGAAGTTCATGTGGTGGAAATCGTGGTGCCGAGAGCCCGCGTAGAAGGGGATGAGGTTCAAGGGGTTGAGGGGAATATCGTACCCACTGGAAAGGAAAGGCCAGAGATAAAGCAGGGAATAGAGGCAGCTCAGATCATTGCCATTTTCCTCAACAGTTGTGAGCTCGCTCCTAACTCAAGGAGCGATCCGCTCGGCCTAAACCACTGTTTCGGACAAGGCAGTAACAGTAAAAAGCTGCATGTTCTACAGACCACCGAAGTGCGTTTTCAGAAACTTAAGTGGGAATGTCATCTGGGACGGGACAGGGTTACAGCAAGACCAAGTTTACAACAGTGGTCTCTCCTGTTTTACACAACTTTTTCATCTCTGTGCAATAGGTGTAAATTATTAATCTTAGAAATACAAATAGTACCATCATGAGAATAAAGGTGGTGTGGACGTGGGGGAAAAACCTATTTCACTGTTGGTGGCACCTTAGGCTAGCACATCCACTATGGAAGTCAGCATGGAGAGTGCTAAGACAACTGAAAATAAGCCTGCCGTGTGACCCAGCTAGCCATTTCTGGGAAGATTTCCAAAAGAAACGAAAAGTACATGTCAGAGAGTGACCTGTCATTTACGCAGCACCATCTGCAATAGGGGGCATGGAAACAACCCAGATGCCCATCAAGAGTGGATAAGGAAACTGTGGCTCATCTACTCCATGGAATAATACCCAGCCATTAAAAAGAATCCCAGCTGGAGACCATTCTGCTCAGGGAAATAAGTCAATCCCCAAAGGACAAATATCATAGATTCTCTAAGATATAAGGCACCTTCCTGCAAAATACAAGATCCAAGGACTTATAGTAAGCATGTATATTCATGATTCATCTAGAGGAACTGCACAATGGAGGCAAGTGTACTGTGAAGACATTTAGTATGATCTCTACTTCTGAATAAAAGATGGACTCCCAATGAAACTGCTATCTGCATCTTGACAGCACGACGCTGGGCTTTCTGCCATTGTCATGATACCCTCAAGTGGCAGAATGTTGGCCTTGCGACTCTTGTTGAAGGATTACAGTACTGTTAATAACAGAAGGGAAAGCAGTGCAGGAGCAGAGAGATCCCTGCATCTGGCGCATGGCACCTCACAAGTCATCACCTTGTAGGATGGGGTGTGTGGGAGGAGAAATCCCTGAGTCTAAGCAACTGCATCATGAGAAGAAAAAACAAAACAAAGGAATTTCATGTTTTCCTGAACAGAAAGACTCCAGGACTCACCTGTGGACATCAATAGTTTCTATCAGGCGGATAGTCACCCACGCCCACAGAAGAATGACATGATCACACAAAAGCACGATTCCAATGAAAAACCCAGTTCCGAGAATCAGGGTTTCCAAAGGGTGTGCGTACTCAGCTTCCATTCCAAATGGAGCCTGAAACAAAGAGATGAAGAATTCCTCAACCTACAGGGATGGTTACCTTGGCTCGGCCAGAGACAGCATACAGATCTTCTTTAGATGTGGTTAACATTTCAACAAGAAACGGGAGAATTCTCTCCCGAGTCGGAGTGTCTTCACCCGCTCAGCTCAAGACTGCAGGACAAAGCCAGCTTCCCTGAAGAAGGAACTCTTATAGGAACCCACCATGAGTGTCCACCTTGCTGCCCAAATCTTAACTCTTCTCTGAATTTCTAGACTGAAGCCTGCTCTGCAGATCGATTTCCTAGCCCAACAATCACATCAATCAATTCCTTAAAAATCTCGCTGTGCCGGCCTGGACGTGAGCTGCCCACCTGCCGTTAAGCCTGTGACCTGGGCACTGGCTCAGTGACCGGCTGAATGAACAGGGTTCAGAACAATGATCTGGGACGTCACTGGGAGGTCCTGGGCCATCGCCCTGGGGCTGAGGTGGCACCACTGTCATCGTGTTGGTGCAGAGCACACTGACACAGCCAGCCTGACACAGCTACATCAAAGCTGCTTGGCTAAAAAGGACAATCATTACCTTTATGATGTCAGCTATGCATTTAAATGTAGTAAAACTAAGTCAATAATTATGTTAGAAATTTAAGTACTAAAACTGAAGTCACACATGACTAACATTTGAATGCAAGGATGGGAGTTTGAGTTCTTCCATGGAATGCTGTTTTCTGTTAGGTCTCAATTTACCATGATTAATGAAGAAAACTTGTAGAACTGGTTTTCTGTATGTACATTTTATCTCCTTAATAATGACACCAAAGGAAACGAAATACAAACATCACTGACATTTCAAAAATTTCTGGCCAACATTTTCCCTCTGACAGAAAATGGAAGTGTCTGTGTAGTGCTGTAACGTACCTGGAACTCATGGTGCACCTTATGGATGTACTTATAGATCCTCTTGTGGTGCAGGAGTCTGTGCAGGAAGTAGTGCCAAGTGTCCTCAATGACCGCACAGCCAAAGCACCGGCTCAGGATCCAGTACCTTGGAGAGGGAAGCACCGTCAGGCAAGACACGACCACGACAACCGTGTCTACGGGGACACAGCTCTGTGAACGGACTACCGTGGGTCTCATTCATTTGAGGCTTAAAACAGAGTTTTGTCTTAGCATAAGGTAATGTACATATGTGCATGTACATAGTTAAAAGCACAGTATGAAATCTTCTGATGCTAGAAATTCACTTTATAATAAAATATTACATGAAAATTCAGGAGTAGGAACACTGTTAAGTTTCCCCAGTCATTTACTTTCCTTTTTCAGAATTTTTTTTTTTTTTACTATTTTTTAACTTTTAAGGTTTAGAATAAATATAAGATAAATTTAAACAGATAATGAACTGTTCAAACTTTTATATACATACCATCTTGGCATTCTTTCCCAATCATAAGGAATGCTAAAAAATTCTGTAAAGTAATAGGTTCCACAAATCAGCGGAAGCTGGATACAAAAATGATTAAAGAGAAGTTTTTTGAAACATTTCCACTGGCCTTCCCATGTTTCTGGTTTATCCTACGGAGAAAAACACAACATTCAATATTAATTTAGCTTGATAACCGGAATTGAATTCTTAATTTATACTAACCAAGGTTCAAGAATCACAACATCCTTCTGAACTCTTGCTAACCATCGTCCCTGGTCTAACCAGGCAGAGAGCCTGCGGTTAGGACAGGGCCAGCCACAAGGATCCGCAACAAAGCGAAGGAGATGCTGTGGGCCTTACAGCCGGGTGCCTACAGCTGCTGAAGCTGCACAGCGTCCAGGGCTGGAGGACCCACGCTTCCAGAGTAAGAGCACTGCGGCTTGTACACAAGACAGGACAATACACGGGACCTCAGAGGCATCCTGCCGACGATGGTCATAAACCTCATCAGCCTACTGAACTGCTTACCAAGTCCACACAAACAGTAAGTTTACTCAACTTGAACAGTTGCACTCAGTTAAGAAAAAGCACTCCTGGTTTTAACAAAAAGGAAAAGACAGTAAGCATGAGTTACTCAAAAACTGAGAAACCCATCAAGCAAGCCCCTTTAATCACTTCATGTTAAAATTATGAAATTGCTGCCCGTCAACAGAGGCCCAAAGAGATCTTCCAGCTTGTCTAGGATCATACTGGACAAGGCAATGGATGAGCCAGAATTCCAAGTGCCGTATCAGGAATTATCTCCCCAGGATGGAGCAATGGCTCGGAATTATCTCCCCAGGATGGAGCAATGGCTCAGCTGGGCTAATCCTCCATCTACAGGCACTGGCATCCCATATGGGTGCTGGTTCATGGTCTACTTGCTCCACTTTGCATCCAGCTCCCTGCGTGTGGCCTGGGAAAGCAGTGGAGGATGGTCCAGGTCCTTGGGACCCTGCACCCTCACAGGAGATGAGGAAGAATCTCCTGGTTCCTGACGGGCTCGGCTCTAGCTTTTGTGGTCATCTGGGGAGTGAACCAGGGGATCAAAGATCTCTCTTCTGTCACTCCTTTTCTCAGTAAATCTGCCTCTCTTTCCCCCAAATTAAAAAAATTTTAATTTTAAAAAAGTAAGAAAAAGCAAAAAAAAAAAAAGAAAAAAAATAGAAATCATCTCCCTGACATAGTTAGGAAAGAAAGTGAATGAAGCAATCCCAAGACATAGGACCTAACACCAGGGCGACCACTAACCAGTTAACTGTGATGCTCGCAACTCCATTTTCTCGATGATAAAATGGGGATTCAACATGGAAAAAAATCTGTATTTCTACTCAGAATTATCTGAACCTCACTCCTCCAAATCTCTGTTGTGACCAGACAAAATAAATCAAAACTTTAGGCTTAAGCTGACAAGGCCTTTCAACCTCTTTATAAAAAGTAGCTTTAATCAATTAAAATACCATCTGCTGTTCCTCTTACATTTCATGTTAATAGTTCTCACAGACCTTGGACTGAGAAAATGCATCCTCTGTGGGAAGCTTTCCCTCTCTAACACTGACTCCAGTGTGGAGGGCAGCGAGCGAGGAAGGAAGGAATGCCTTCGCCCGGCCAGCTGTGCAAGGCATCAGCCCTAGAGGACTCGATGGCCAACACCAAGCAGCCAGAATCTCCCCTCCAGATGAACTCTGCTTATAAAAAGCACTCTGGGGTGTCTGGGACCTTAACTGAGGGTGGCAGAGAAGTGTCCTGTAAGTCTACACTCCTTTTTCCTTTCCTCTTTTGGTCTGCAGTGCACTGTCACCTGATCCCCCTGCCTTACTTCAAGAGGACCCAGTGGCAGGTGCTTCGCGTGCCACTCGCCAGGAGAGGCTGAACAGCCAGAGAGGAAGAGCAGTCACCCATCCCAGGTGTGCGCAGGGAACGCGCCAGTGCTCTCAGCAGGTCTGCTCTTACACACACACTTTGTGCCCTGGCATTCTAGTTCTACATGACTTTAGAAAAGCTAACAGTGACAATAAAAAGCAATCACTGGATCACCAAGTGCCCATAAATCATCTCTAAAGAAGCAACAGACTTCCCTGGAACCCTAGCAGCTCAGTCTACAAATCTCAAGTGTTCACCATGTACCCATCTGTGCTGGAGTTGTGCAGGACACTGTCTCAGCGCACTGCCACGCACACGGGGCTGTGAAGCAGCGAGGGCAGAGGGGAGTGTGTGTGCACTGGCACGCACGGGGGGTATGGGGAGTGTGTGATCTCACTGCCAGACTACCCACCATTGACTTGGGTGTAGGAGGAAAACTAGCATTTTTTTAGTGCTTCAATTAGGTCTTTGCACATGAGTGCAAAGATAGCAGGGGGAGGAATGGACTACACAATAATAGCCACATATCCCTGACCTCGTCTTTTCCAACTACTTTTAACATGCATTAAATACAAATTGTATAAGCATCACATCTACTTAGAGCCCAATTCAGCAAACTATTCTTGAAACTTTGTGCCCGAGGATCTAGGGCTACACTGTCCAGTACAGCTGTGGCGGCCAGCGAGAGCTGAGGGGGACTAACGGATGACCTAGGACACACGGACTCTCAAAGACTTGTGACAACGGCATACAACAGCTCAGTTAGAATCTGCTTTGATTAAACAGCCAAATCAGAACAGTTAATGTTTACAGAGTTAAATGAAATATAAAATGAAAACTAATTTCACTATTTCTTTACTGCAGAATTTTAAATCACATCCCATGACTTCAGTATACTCTTGCTGGACAGTGCTACCTGAGAGCGGCTATATTTACTTCTGAAATAATCAACCATTCTAATTTGAATTCTACTTCACATCTGTTATGCTCACCTTTTGAATTTTGTACTTTTTCATAAAGGGTATAAATTGAAATAAAAATCCAGGAAGAGAGAATAAGAAATACAGTGCTTCGTGAACTATAAGGGAGCCCCACGTTGCAATCTGGAACTTGGTGTAATTATCCAACATATAGTTCCAAGCATTCTTAAAGGGCTCCTGCAGAGGATTCTGGGGCAGAAGGGAGTCGACATACTCCACAGCCAAGAAGGCTGGGCTGAAGATGCTGACACTCTCGTTTGTTGTCATTTTCCAAATCTCTACGGGGGCAGCCCTGTAAGCCTGTAAGAGAAGAAAAGAAAAAGAAAATTAAATCAGCTAAACAATGAAATTCTGAAAAGTTTCCAAAATATATATTCTGGGGGTCATCTGTCACAATGAATGGGTAACACACTGCCGGCCACACACCATGTCAGAGTGCCCGGGTTCAAGGCCCACTTTCACTTCTGAACCCACTTCCTGCTAACACACCAAGGCAAAGCAGTAAAGGGAGCAGTTGCGTGGGGACCTGCCACACCCCTAGAGACCTGATAAAGTTCCTGGCTGCCAGCTGCAGTCCACCTGGCTGCTGGCAGGCAATCTGGGAAGGGACCAGGAAAGAAGATTGCTCTGTATCTGACTCTCAAAGTAATTTAAAAATCTTTAAATTTTTCTGGGTTTTAAAAATGATGATCTATAAAGTACCATTTTTTCCAAATATAATGAAAAAACCTCCTAGATGCTGCCAACAACTTCATTTGTAAGCATTAAAAACCATGTTACATTTTTAAAAACACCTAAAGGAACTCTGAAAAAGAAATTCTGAACTTGTTTCGTAAAAGTTTATTTTGCATATCTGAAAGGCAGAACTACAGAGAAATCTTCCATTTGCTGGCCTGCTCCAGCAGCACCACATTGAGTTGGTCCAGGGAGAAGTCACGACCCTGGAGCTCCATACACAGCTCGTCCAGGCCGTCTGCTGCTGCCTTCTGAGCAGCACTGGCAAGGGGCTTGAGTGGACATGGAGCGGCAAGGACATGCACTTGGGACATGGGCGTTGCAGGCTGCAGCTTAATGTGTCATGCTGCAATGCTGGCTTCAGAATTCTGTTATCTTTAAAGGGTGACAAAGTGTACCACAAACAAAAATCAAAAGCCCAACAGCAAAATGCCAAAGGCCACTCAAACATCTTATGTGGCTGACAGCACACCCCGTGAGGAAAAATCAGCAGCATCTATCACAATCCTTGCCCCAGCAATGTTCTCACTCCAGTGTTCAAAGGCAAAGAGAGCACCGTCTCTTATAGCAAAGCTAAGAGAAGTACAGAAACCCAAAGTCTGGGACAGTTCAACGAAGGAGGAGTTACAGCAGTTATGCGACACAGCCACGTCCTACAGAGATGCCCACCTGGTGGTGACCCGCATGGCAAGCTGCAGGGTACCGTGTGTGTGCTCAGCTTCCCCACACCCTCTCACGCATACACACAGAAAATGCAGAGAACACTGACAGCAGTGACGCAAGGGTGACACGGAAGGCACTGCTTACAGTCCAGCCAGGGAGCACCTTCTATCTAACACACCAGCCAGCTACAACAGAAACTTACTAAGTCATTCTCCTGAAAATGCTCCTTGCTGCCTCTAATCTGTGAATTTGGGGCTGCTCTAAGGATGAATTTAAAGCTCCTTAGAAATTCTTAGTGGCCGGCCCCACGTGGCAGACCAGTGGCTAAAGTCCTCGCCTTCCATGCGCAGGGATCCCATATGGGCACAGCTGTGTCCCGGCAGCCCTGTCTCCCATCCAGCTCCCTGCTTGTGGGACCCGGAAGAGGCTCCTGGCTCCTGAGCGGCGCAGTTCCAGCTGTTGTGATCTCTTGGGGAGTGAATCAGCAGAAGGAAGATCTTCCTCTGTCTCTCCTCCTCTCTGTATATCTGACTTTCCAAAATTTAAAAAAGAAAAAATTTCCAAAAAAGAATTGTTAGTGGTGCCCAAGCTGCTCCTCCTGCCTCTTGACATCTCACCACTGCACGGAGCAGGTGTCAGCGCGCCCAAGCAGCCCCTTCACACCCTCCCCTTCCAGGCCCCACAGTGCCTTCTCCTGCACTCCCTCAGCCTCACTTGCCTCTGGATTCCCTCATCTCTCCTAGACTGACCAGTCTTCCTGTGTTTTATCATCCAGCCACTCGCTACTCAGCAAGAGGCCTCCACTGAATCCATTTCCTCAAGTCCAAAAACATCCAGTCTCCTCTTGAAAAGGGCTTTCCTAAGCTCTGTCACCTCTCCTAAGCCCTTGTCCTACTTCTTTCAACCAACTACCTCTCAGCAGAGAGCTCCACAGAACCCTGCCCACGGCCTGCCCTCTCCCTGCCCACGGCTCGCAGGACCGCCTGCCCTCTCCCTGCCTGCTCCGACTACCTCAAGGATCTACTAAACTGCAGAAGACAGCCACCCTCACACCACTCCTCTTAGAGTCATCACCAACCTCACGTCAAACCAACACCGCTTACTCGCCTGTGACCCGAACAGGGTATGTAACCCCTCTGTGCCACAATTCCATCAAATCTGCAGGAACAATCAACAGCTCTTCCAGATTGTTCGGGAGCCACTGTGTGTGCAGGGCCTGTCCAACACCATCATACCCGCCAGGCTCCAACAAGTCAAGCGGGGCCACTTTCTGTGCGAGGCCCAGTGTTCTACCAGCCTCACATGCTCTCTGCAGTCTACCTTAAGTCTTTACCACACTGTCTTGAGCCTGGTATTTCACTATCCTTTATTCCCCCTATAAACCGGTTTTGATTTTATGTGAAAGAAACAGAGATCTTCCACCCACTGGTTCACTCCCCCATGACTGTTAACAGCCAGGCCCAAGCCTGCACCTCGTACACAGGTGGGAGAGACCCAGGCACCTGCGGCAGCACTGGCCACCCTCCAGGGCTTACAGAAGGGGGACAGAATCCGAAGCAGAGCTGGCACCCAGATACAGGGTGCGGGTGTCCACAGGGCCAAGCACCAGTCTTCATCCCCATCTCACAGATAAAACATTGAGGTTTAAAGATCAAGGGAGGCCAGTACGTTAGCCACATGTCCGCTGTGCCAACAGCCCATAGAGGAAGCAGTTCAAGTTCTGGCTGTTCCACTTCTCATTCAGCTCCCTGCCAACGCACCTGGGAAAGCAGCAGAATCCAGCTCAAGGCCTTGGGCCCAGCACCCACATAGAAAACATGAAGAGGCTCCCGGCTCCAGCCTGGCACAGCCCCAGCTACTGCAGCCACTTGGGGAGTGAACCAGCAGATGGAACATCTTCCCCTCTGAGTCTCCTTCTCTCTCAGCCTGCCTTGTATGTCAACAAACTTTTTTTAAAAAAATTCTTAAAAGCCCCTCCGCAGGAGCCGTTTTCCCTGGCCCTTCAGCAAGCTGCGGTCTAGTCTCACTGGCACAGTGAGGCGCTTCGCACCCGACACAGCCAACACTCTCAAGGGATCGGATCAGATCATCACCCGAAAACACTCCGGGTTCCCAGGCGACATCTGTCACCTTCCACGGACTAGGGTTGCGCTCAGCCCTGGCACCTCCTCGCCCCACACGGCAAGCTTCTGGCCACCCCATCATAATCCAACATGGCCCACAGGTGGACAAGCCCTCCTCCCACTCCACAACCTGCTGGGCTGCCCCACCGCCCTCTGAGCCATCCTGAGCGAAGGTTCCAGGCTCTCTCATCTCCAACTCAACTGGAGAGTGCGTGCCACAAACCTGCAGGCCAGCTGGAAATGCCTGCACCAAGGGAGGGCTGGCAGACGAAGGGGGAGAGGGAAGTACGGGGAGAGGACGGACAACGCCTTAGAAGGGTCACTTCTCTTTTCATCCCAGGACAGTAAGCACAGCAGATCCTTAGCAAAAAGAAACGGGGTTCGGTGTGTGTCCCCCAGGTGCCCCCAAGTCCCGCCGGCGTCCGTCCTGTGCAAGAGTGAACCCAGCACCAGCCCGCGTCCCGCAGACGCCTCTCCCTCCCTCCCCTTCCCACCATCTCCATCCTCCCGCAGGCTCCCCGCCGGGCACTGGCTGGCCCAGCTCGCCAACTCCTACTCATCCCTCAGCAGCCCGCTCCGGGACG
The DNA here is from genome assembly GCF_017591425.1 of Ochotona curzoniae. Taxonomy (NCBI): domain Eukaryota; kingdom Metazoa; phylum Chordata; class Mammalia; order Lagomorpha; family Ochotonidae; genus Ochotona; species Ochotona curzoniae. Next base: position 10,851,454 of record NW_024465322.1, on the reverse strand, counting down.
ACCTTCTCCCAGCCTCTCCATCCCCGCTGTATCCCTGCCCCGCCAGCCCCACACACACACACACACACACAACCTTCTCCCAGCCTCTCCATCCCCGCTGTATCCCTGCCCCGCCAGCCCCACACACACACACACACACACACAACCTTCTCCCAGCCTCTCCATCCCCGCTGTATCCCTGCCCCGCCAGCCACACACACACACACACACACACACACACACACACACACACACACACACACACACACACACACACACACACACACAACCTTCTCCCAGCCTCTCCATCCCCGCTGTATCCCTGCCCCGCCAGTCCGCCCCCCCCACACACACACACACTCACTCACTCTCTCTCTCTCTCTCTCTCCCTCTCCCTCTCCCCTCACCTGCCCCGCCGTCCCCCATCACCTGCCCGCCGTCTCCCCTGGCCGTCCCCCCTCACCTGCCCGCCGTCTCCCCTCACCTGCCCGCCGAGAGCTGGCCGCCCGCGTTCAGACGAATCCAGCCAGGTGCAGCGGCCTGCGAATTCTACCTCTCCCGGCTCTGAGGCGACAGGGCGGGGCCTAGAGGGCGAGACCGGCGCCCGCCGCCGTTATTGGCCTGTGAGGGCTGCCGCCCCGCCCCCTCGGCATGGGGATTGGCCCAGCTAGTGACTTCACGCGGACGCAGCCCTGGCGCTCCGCAGCCATTGGCTCCGCGGATGGAGTGAGGATAGTGAGACTCGGACGTGCAGCCAGTGGCGGGGCAGCGTGAGGCCGGAGGCGGGGCGGCGTGGGGCCGGGTGACGGCGTGAGGAGGCGGGCACGCGCCGCGCCGGGGACACCCGCCGCCGGAAGTGCCTTGGAGCTGCGCTTCCTGCGTCGCCTCCTCCCGGCGGCTGACCCGGGCCCGCCAGGGCCGACCGAGGCTCGTCATCACCTCAGGGTTGCGTCTCAAGGCTGACCCTGTGTGGCATCCTCATGGCCAAACCCTGGCAAGAAAACAGTGTAAACGCTCTACCTCCCTGCGTGTGCGGGCGTGCCACCCGCCTCACGTCCACCTTGGACCTGGACTCCTGGAGACCTTGTCCCTCCCCGCCCCGTCCTGTGAAGCGAGGTCATCCTCTCAGTGCGTCGGTTGGCGGAAGGCCGGCAGTTTCAAACGCGGTGTCCGCCCCTGCAGCGATCCGGAGGGGTCATGGCCATTTCCCTCTCCTTGCGGACAGAAGGTTGAGGAGTCTGCAGGTGGTGACCTCGCCTGGGACCTGGGCGACACACAGTCCCCGCGTAGGATCCCTGGGGCCGGCCGGCCAGTTCTCTCCCCAGCTCTAGGCTCTTCTGCCTTCTGTCGGCAGATCAGTTTATGCAATCACAACCCGAAAAGCTCCTGGCTTGCCGAAGGGGCAGCCATTTGAGCCAGTGAACACGCCCCCCTCCCGCACCCCGGTTGAATTAGTGATGCACTGTGTGATGTCTTAATAAAAGCATACGCCGTGGGAAGGCCGTGGCCTTACTTAACCTGGTAGAACATTCCTTCCCTTCTCTGTCCACGTCCTCCTTGAGCAAGTCCCTTCTTGAGGCTGGTCTCCAATCCTCAGTGACCCCCACCCCTGGTGTGCTTACGCCACATTCTGGCACACCCATGTTCTGTCAAGGATGGCAGGGAGGTCACACTCCATGGAGAGCAGTGGGAGCTGTCCTGGGGGCTGTGACAGAGCCCTCCCTGGCTCCCGGTACTGTGAGGACCACCCAGGTCTCCCTCATCAGGGCTGCAGCTGCCGAGCTCCACCGAGCACACACTTGCTGGGGGCTCACTGGATCTTCACTGCTCATCCCACTGAAGACTGATCTGCGTGGCTGTCCCGCTGCCCAGCGCCCCGCCTATGGGCTCAGATCCCGCCTCTGACTGCCCAACTCCTGATTTGCCTACTCTTGCCCGTCACTTCTCTCTTAAGCAGTACTTCTGTGGAGAGTTTAACGTAACACGAGGAAGGCCTTTTGCACGGTATCAGGCACATTCCTGTCGGTTCTGCTTGTCTTGGATCTATCCCTTGTCGACAGCAGTGACGGCTGAGACCAAGGGCAATGATATGAAGGCTGTTACCAAACTTCTGCTTGTCTACGCTGTGCCGTAGGATTTCTGGTTTTTACCATCTCCTTCTCATCTTCGACTTGTGCACCCATGTTCTCTCAGCTGCCCAATGAGTCTGAAACTGCTGGTCTTGTGAATCGCACTGGGGTGGAATCACTGTATTGTGCATTAAGGCCGCACGGTTCCAGCTTGAGCCTAAGGAGACTGCCTCCAGTACCTCATTGTGGGAAAAGGGAACCATGCTTGAGTCGAGATTCTGGGGTTCTTATCCTGGCTTCTTTAAGGATGCAGCAGGTGTATATATGTAGAGGGTCACATTATGAAACCAACATGGCATCTCAACTTCCAGGGCATAGGGGTGTGGGCGTAAGCTGTTCTCTCACTGTGCAACATGAATGCAAAGTAGGTTAGCAGCAAGACTGTCAGCAGGACTTATCTTATAAAGAGCTGGTACACACTCAGGACAGGAGCGTGAGTCATTTCTGAGAGAATGGTCGCCACCCTCATCTGGATCACTCCCTTTATCGATCAGGGGCTGGTGCTGTGAGTACACCAGTGCAATGGAGTTTACATGGAGAGCAGGGTGTTGTTAATAGTCTCTGGAAGGTTCCATGGGGTCTCTCAGGGTGCTAGGCATACATGTGTTCATCAGTCTGCAGAGTGGAAAAATCTCAGGTGCACCATGGGACAGTGGGTGTGCTGAACTGGCAGGAAAGGAGGTAAGATTTTTTTTTAAAAGATTTATTTGAAGGCAGAGTTACAGAAATGAGAAGAGGAGAGAAAATTTCCATCCACTCCCTAAATGGCCTGTCCTAAGTCAGGAAGGTAGGATCTTTATGCAGGTCTCCTGTGTGGGTACAGGGGCCCAAGGCCTTAGACCATCTATAGCTGTTTTCTCAGGCTATTAGCAGAGAGCTGGATCAGAAGAGTGGGACTTCAATCCCTGCCCACAGGGGACTGGCATCGCAGGCGGAGGCTTGACCTCCTGTGCCATGGGACCAGCTCTGGGCGTTTTTAGCAATGCAGGGTTCCAGCAGGAAGACAACTGGCTCCTTCAGCTAGTAACCAGCTCCCGCTCTATCCCCCATCAAACTCCCTGATTTCCTTACAATGAAAACACAACAAAGAGTGACAACAGCTGTAATTATGTCAAACCCATCAACATGCACTACTGCTTTCAGACCTGGCAACTTTATGACAACAGTACCAACATTTTAGAGGTAACAAAGGTTAGATATTGTGCAATGTATTCAAAGTCACAGCTGGCAACTTGGCAAACCCGTGTGTGTGTGAGTGTTTGTGTGTGTGATGCAGTGGGGTGGGGCATGCAAGCTGAGTCATCTGATTTCCATGCTGCTGGGCTTTCTAATGTGCCACACTGCTGCATCCTTAAAGAAGCCAGGATAAGAACCCCAGAATCTCGACTCAAGCATGGTTCCCTTTTCCCACAATGAGGTACTGGAGGCAGTCTCCTTAGGCTCAAGCTGGAACCGTGCAGCCTTAATGCACGAATACAGTGATTCCACCCCAGTGCGATTCACAAGACCAGCAGTTTCAGACTCATTGGGCAGCTGAGAGAACATGGGTGCACAAGTCGAAGATGAGAAGGAGATGGGACTCTGGCTAATGTTTCTTGAAGGACAATTTTGAGTGACTGCAGTTACTGACTTAACCGACTGGCCTTATAAGTTAATTTGACAACAAATTAAAAAAACGGACTTTTGAGGTTAGAAAATGCAAACTTTATAAAAGAACATAAAAACTGAAGAAGTAACTTTCTTAACATCAAACCAAACAGATAAAATTCAAGGATATTGTGAAACAAATAATATACAAACTTTTATTCAAAGATAATTCCAGAAAGACATGTTTTGGTCATTGTTTTAAAGTGAGACTAGTTGAAGAGCTCAGAAAGGTTGAATCTGATCGATGCACAATGGCTACTTACAGGAAGTTCTTTCTTCTGTTAACAGCAGCTAAATTTATACACAGAAAAATGTCTTAAGACCATGCAAATTCAGTTGAATTCCAGACATCCATTATATTCATCAAAAACCTGCAGTAATGTTCATGCCAAAGTGTTACTTTAACAAAAAAATTAAAAATACACACCAAAACATGACCAAGATTAAACTAAAGAAAATAATAAATAGGCATTATTTATCTTTTATTTAAAAAAGTTTGGCATCACACATGTTCAAGTGTGTCACACCATGTTCATTCCTCAGAAGTGGCATTTTAAAGTGTTAAGCATTGTTAAATATCAAAAAATACAACTCTGTTTTACAATGTAGTACTGGCATAATTCAAAGTACTGTGCCAATTATAAATAGTATAATCAAGTTTCAAACATCTTTTCAAACATATTTAAAGGAAAGCATATAGACACACATTTATATGCACACAATTTATTATATTCATGTAATCAAAGATATTTTATAAAAGCAAACAGTGTTATCCCTCCACTAGCTTGTATACTTACACGGATTTTAATATCTGCTCAGAGATTTTCAGTTCCCGGGTATACAGATTTTCAAGATAAGGAATAAAGATTAAATTTAATTTTACAAGAACACATATTACTTCCTCCTCCTCACAGAATAATCGCTGGTCACTCCCGGATGAAAAGAAGTGGTCTTTAGGAAAGCCAGAGTCTGAGAACTCCAGGGGGAGGCCGGCAGCCCGGGGTTCTCGCTGAAATCCAGCCAGCTGCTGCTCAGTGCAGGAAGAGCCCACACGGTGCTTCGACCGAAAATAATCTTCAGGAACCGAGGCCTAGAAAGGCAGAGAGCTTGTCTTCTGCTGAGACTTAAAGTGCAGCTACAAGTGGAGAAGTGCTAGATGCCCAGTCACTGCAGAAATGCTTGTGGAAGCCTTTTCCTCGTGGGTGACTCTGCTCAGGACGCCCTTCATAGTGGCTTATCAATAACTGTGACTCCTGAGAAAGACAGGAAGAAGTAAGCAGGCGGCACAGGCAGGACCGGCATCTCTGGATTCCTTACAGAGTAGGGACTGAACACATGGCGACCTTACAGTCTTGTTCCTCCACGTTTGGCGCCATCGTTTTAATCTGAACGATTAAGCAGTAGGCTTTCTGTTTAGTTTGGAACCAGAATATTTGAGATTATTTCATCTAAAACTAGTCTTTTGCTTGTTGTTCTGCTACACACAATATTGAAAGTCACCTAACGGGCCAAGAAGCTTTCGAAGGAGGCAGCTAACATTCGTTCCCTTGAATGTGGTGATGTTTTCATGGCTATTCCAGAAGCCAAAAGTAATAAATACTGTACACTTTAAATAAAGAGTATTTATCCTGTCAGTTATACCAGCTATGAAATGAAGCTACTGAAAAAGCTTCGCTTAATGCTGAGCCATGGAACTTTGGAATGCCATTGAATATCTAATTCCTGGACTGCTCTGGATGGTTAACCAGCGGCGATGGTTAATTCACAGAAACCTTTCACTACATTTTTGCACCAGGTTTGTTACGTTCTAATAATTAAAGCAATATAAATATCATCAGAATAATTAGCATATAACAGTTTTTAAGGACTACTACAGTTTATGTTACTAACACAACAGATTTAAAATGGTATTTTATAATTTAACCTGTATTATGCTTAAAAATGGAAAATCACTGCACAAGCTAGATGAGCGCCTCATGCCGCCTGGCCACAGTGCAACGCCCTCTCCCACACGCAGGCTTGGACAGGAAATCACAGGACATCATTCTGTGCTGCAAAGATTCGGGGTTTTTGACTATAAACTACCATAGAAAGCCAAATGAATATCGATGCTTTACTTCGGAACATACACACTCCGTGGTAACTGTTTTAAGATATAAAATATACTTTGAGGAAGAATTCTTCCTAAGAACAAGCCTAACGTAAGAATCACAACGTCATTTTGTACGGACTGCAGGAGTCCCGGAAATGAGAGCTGTTACCTGCATAGCTCCTCCCTGTGCTCATACACGAAGACACGACCGTCCACTTGTCGGTAGTTGGGTTATAGTACTCCACTGATGCCAGGTTACAAGAGCCGTCATCTCCACCAACCACATATAACAGGCCATTCACTGCACAAACACCTTCAGAAAATCAGAGAGGACACAGTGAGCATTCCCGTGCGTGTAGGATGACCCACTGACACATAGGAGAGGCCAGAGAAGGCTGTGCACTTAGCCTAGTCGACAGGAAGCTTATGTCCCAGGGCCAGGTCCCTGGGTTCAATTCCCGGTTCTGGCGTGTAGCCCCAGGTTCTCACTGAAGGTTCCCACTGAAGGTTCCCACTGACACAGCACCCAGCCGACAGCTCGCCGACAGGCGCACCCTGCACGAACTGTGGGCTCCGGCTCAGGCCAGGCCCCGTGAAAGTGCTTCACGTGCTTGGGAGTCAATAGAATAACTACCCCTGTTTTTTTGGTAAAAATTCAAAAATATCAAGAAAAAATCACCTTTGATCTCACACCACTTAGAATAATGACCATTAAAATTCAGATATCCACTCTGGCTATTTTTCTTTACACATGTATACTCAGACACTTCCTCATTTAAATCCAGAGCAGCTCACAGCACGCAGGAGCAGACCCATGCAGAAAATACACTTAGTCGGTTAGGCTGCAGACTAAGCTTCGTGTTTTGCTCTTCCTGATGATTCCCGAAGCAAGCACAATGTCGCCCAGACTAACAGCCCTTTCGCAGATACTTCAAAGTCTTTTCCTAAGGCCTAGCAGAGAGACACCAGAGAAAGCTGTTCAATCTGTCGGTATCCTTTTTCCAAACGGCTTTACGTGCTAGGAACTGGCACACACCCAGCCTGTGTGACCATGCTGCCGCTGTACACACTGCCAGCCTGCTGCCCGTCAGGTACGGATACGTACAGCACACCTGATCATCACAGTCAGTGAGTAAGTTCAGAGTGTACTTTAAACCCAAAGAAGTACGAGGCCAAAGAGTGTGCTGAGTTAAGTCCCAGCAGCCTAGGCGTGGACAAGTGACCAAGGTCTGACACCCATCAGGGTGGGGATACACTGAGACAGTCACGTAACTGATAAATGGCATTGATTAAATCGCATTTCTCATACTGTTTACCCACCAGCAAGCAAACAATTCCTTAGAGTGAATTCCCTAATACTGACCAGTTCTACTTTCTCAGATTTGCCTTGCTGCAGTGGCCGTGGTTTTAGCTTTTCCATTTCCTGGAAAGCCTAAATGGCATCACAGATACCTTTCTAGTCTTCCCTCCAGATTCAGACAATCAGTTTTTTAACCTGAGATAAATACTTTTTTTCACTGGAACATATTCCCCAAGAACCAGACTCTCCAGTAAGATACATGGTAGTGTGCTCTAAATGCCTGTGGTAAGAATGAGTAAGTTAAATGGAGATCGGTCCCCAGACCCAGCAGCATAAGAAGTGGTAGTTCAGAGAATCAGCAAGTTAGAGGACTGCCACAACAAGCTGTCATGGCCAGCCATGATCATTGTATCAGCACCTGCCTTCACACAGTTCAAACGCTACCAGGGAACCCAGATCCATAAAACAGTGATGGCAGCAAAGCACAAATAAAATTAAAAATAAATCTCAAGATAAAAAATACCTGCATTTCTTCGGCACATGTTCATATCTGCAACCTGCCTCCAGGTATTGGTGGTGGGGTCATATACTTCGACACTTTTTCGTACTAAAGGGCCATCGTGGCCTCCCACGGCATACAGCAAGTTGTTCAATACACCAACTCCTGCAAAACACAACCAATCAACCGTATCAGCACAAAAGGGATGAGAACATAGTGGGGCACATCCAGGTGGAACTACAATTTAACCCAGTATTAAAGCATACAACTTGAGAATGGGATGTCAACAGACTTGACAATGAATTCGGTAAAGTCTATTACTCTAAAAAAGAGAGCATGTCAAATAGAATTTGAAATAATATGGAGGAGAAAACCACAAAGGAGAAAAGTTCTTTAAGGTGATATTTAAGACAACTTCCACATAAAATTTATAAGGAACAGGTATGAGCAATTTTGATTATTCGGCAAGTTCCCCCCAAAACATCATATCAAAAACACATCAGAAATGCCCAACAACTTATTTATACAAGTCATATAGCATTTTATTTTGCAAAAGTGCTACCCACCATTACCCACACAATCCAATAGCTATGTAGAATGACATTAATATCAGCCAGTACTTTCAGCTAAGGGAAGGGGGTACCAGTGAAGCTGTTCATGAGGAAGCCCTCTGCGGTGACAGAGGGAGGCGCCACCTACCGGCTCCACTGCGCCGCGTACTCATCTCTGCTATGTAGGTCCACTCATTGGTTGTGGCGTTGTAGCTCTCCACGGTGCTGAGACACTGCCTGGAGGCTCCATCATAACCCCCCACTGCATAGAGCAAGCCTAAACGTGGAAGCACAAGGAAAGAACCCAGGTTTTCAAGTCATACATTAATGTATGTGAGCCCAAGGCAGCACACTTTACCCTTTAAGTGTTACTAGTTTTGGGGAACTCTACTAAAGATTCAGACTAGTGGTGAGATGCAGAAGGACCAAACCCTAACATGCAAGATGCGCAGAGTATACACATTTCTATCAACAATCTGGAGGAAAATGTAACCTTGTTAATCTTCTAACTAATGTTATTTGCAGCATGGCTAACATCATGGAAAACAGAATTAAACATGCCACCTCAGTAAAGTAAGATCAACAGTTAACATTGTATTGCAATGAAATACTATTTGATCATGAAAAGCTATGCAGTCCCCATCAATGCTACAGCACGAAAAACCTTGGAAGCCTTGTGCAGTGTGAAAGCAGCCAGTCGCAAAGGACCAAAAAGACTGCTTGACTTTGCATTTCGGAAACGTCCAGAAGGAACAAGGTGCCACAGTAACAGGAGGCACAGGAGGCTTCAGGGGGTGGCAAGGATGCAGGTAAGCAGGGCTGCTTTCTGGGAGAAACAAAACTAATCGAAAATGAATTGTGGTGACACATGCGTAGAGCTTTGTATTAAATAGTTAAACTGCATGATATAGAAAGTGTATTTATTATTTATTTAATGTGAGCGATTGGGAGACAACAGTAAACTTCCCACCCACCGGGACTGCACCAGACCAAACACAGGAGCCAGGAGCTAGGGCAATGTAGATCTTCCCCTGGTGGGCAGGGACCAAACCCTGATGTTACTACTGCCTTCCAGACAGTGAGTGAGCAGGAAACAGACACGGAAACACAGGGATCCCATCACAGTATGCTGTAGCATGTAGGCAACCCAAACACGTTCTAACAATAAAGATTCAAGAAGAAAAAAAGTCTTAGTGCCAAGAAATAGACCCATTAAAAAGGGCGCAGAAACCCACAACTTGTACTAATCCAGTATGTGAAAACAAGCGAACACTAAGGGCTAACATTTACAGCCTTCCTTAAGTTTTGTAAGGGAACAAACTACTAGGACATAAGTCATTCCAGCAACCTACCTCTTAAAAGTTAACAGCCCTTTTCCAGAAAAGTCGTACAGACATGTCAGCTGACCTGTTCCCCAAATGGTTGAACTAAGATCACATGAATAAAAGGCGGATTCCCTATGACACTTGACAGTAGGGTGCTGGACTCTCTACCACTGTCTAAACCTACAATGTCAAGATACACATAAATACAAAAATAAGGGACGTGTGACTGCTGCTGAAGGACTACACTATTACAATAACATGGGGAAACAGCGGGAGTGTGGGGAGTGTAAAGAGGGAGGATGGAAGGAGAAATTCCTGAGCCTATGGAACGGTACATTGAAACAAGCAAAAAAAAAATGATCAACTGATGGGGCCAGCATGTGGTTAAGCCACAGCCTGTTTAACTCCCAGCCCCTCTGCTCCTAATCCAACCCCCGTGAGTGTGCCTGAGGAAGCAGCAGAGAATGGCCCAAGCGCATGGGCCCCTGCCTCCCTCGTGGAATACCCAGATGGAGTTTCTGGCTCCTGGCTTCAGCATGAACCTGTGGCAGCCGCTGTGGCCAGCTGGGGAGGGAACCAGCAGACAGCCATCAAGCAATACCACTGTCTGTCTGCCTCCAAAACAAAGCAAGCTGCTTTAAAAAACAGAGCGAGCAGCTGACAGTGGGGTACAGGCCACAAGGGAAGAAAGAGACAGGGAGTGGGGTGAGATGGCCACACACAAGTGAAGGCTTAACTTTTATAGATGAGTTACTCTGTAAAAGACAGTTTAAATTCTACAGTAACTACTAGTTTTCTTTTTAAGGTGATATTTTACATTGCTAAGAGTAGACTGTTGCAGCCAAGAAGCACATGTTCACCTCGAACTTGCAGCACCCACCTCCAACAACACCCACACCCACACTGCTCCTCCTGGTGTTCATCGGAGCCACGTGGAACCACTCGTTGGATTTGATGTTATACGCTTCCACAGACGATAAACCTGCAACAGAGATGTGCTCTTCATTTCCTCCTTTGAGAAAAACCTAACCACTCTTTTACATGCATATTGTCAGCAGAAAACACTTCACATATGCTATACTGAGCTAAACTTAAAGAAGAAAATGGTGCAATGTGTAAACACATCCATTACGTGATGAGCAGGAATAGTTTCTTTCCAGGGGGTCCTACCCAAGCTACTGACATTTCAAAGCTTTTTAAACTTGGCAAGATGACTGATACTGATGCTTCAGGAAGAACACGTAGTCAGCACTCCACACAACATTTCAAGAGATTCTTGAGGCAATTTTCAAGCTTACCTTTAAATATGACACTCCCACTTGTTAACACATTTAAGTCTATCCTAACTTTGTCACAATCTGTTCTGTGCATGTGGTTGCTGCGTTAGTTCCAACAGCAACGAGGGACGATGCCAAGGGATTTACCTGTGCTGCCATCAAAGCCGCCCACGGCGTAGAGCAGGCCGTTCAGCACGGCGGCCCCCAGGGTGCTTCTGCGGTCTCGCATGTTAGCCACGCTGGTCCACTGGTCCTTCACGGGGTCATAGGAATCCACAGTTCGGACTCTAAGCGAGCCATTGAAGCCGCCAACGGCGAAAACCAGCCCAGCCATGTAGACCATCCCTGTGGAGGAACCAAGGCACGCAGCATGAGGAGGCAGTGCAACTGGCACGCTCTAGAGACTGTTTTGCACTTTACAGCTGCCGTCAGGACGCGGGGGTGGGGGGGCAGGGGCGGGGAGATCTGCTTAACTGGTTCTAAAACCACGCTATTCCTGTGCAACAACTGGCACACCTCCTTTCTGTCATGGTCAAAGGTATTCTCTGATTCCTGGCTTTTTCCAAAGTTTATTTGCAAACCTAAAACATGGTCAACAGTTTCCAAATACTCGGACCTGTAGGTATCTCCCGTGGCCCTCCATCCGGGATCCCCTAGTGGACCTTTGAGAACTGAAGCTGTGTGTTTCTGCTTTACACTGTTGTGTAACACTGCCCTGGCTCGTCATGCTGGTGTGTTCAGAGGGCAACCGGTCCACAGCTGCTCCAGCTCAACGATCTGTTCTGTAAACCTCTGAGTTAAGAATGATTTTTGCATTTTTTTAAATGACTGAAAAACAACCAAAAAAAAAAAAAAAGACTATCTCATCATTTGTAAAAAGCTACGTGTGATTCAGACATGAGTCAGGTTTCGATGGGACCCAGCGTCACCCAGCGTCACCCATTCACACACGGCTGACTGCTTCTGCAGCAGAGGCGGCTGAGTCAGGGGGCCAGGCAAACCTGCAAGCCCTAACCTGCAGTCCTTGCTCTCCTTGGGGAAAGTGTGCTGATCCCTAGACAGAGAAGGGAGCCTGCTGCACTCAGGGTTTCCACTGCTCTGCCACGCCGTTCCCCTGATCTGGGAAGCTCCTCTCTGGATCTACTCTGTAATATTTATGCCCCAGCTGAAGTTTCACTATCTCAGAGGCCTCCTGTGGCTCATTTTAATCTATAGGGCTAACTTCCAGTTCCTGAAACCCCAAAGCAAGAAACAACCACATACCAAACATGAAGTTTAATAAATCTTACACAGTCTACAAGAGAATTTCTCCAAATTGTTCAATTTTAACTGTTCTCTCTTTTTTGAAATCTATTTATTTGAAAGGCAGAACTAACACTGAAAAAGGGAAAGGGAGAGACTAAAGTTTTTCCTCTGTTGCTGCCCTCCCCAAATGCCCGCAGGAGCTGGGGTTGTGCCAGACTTAAGTGAGGAACCCAGAGCTTCCTCCGGGTCTCTGGCATGGATGGACCCACGCACTTGGACTATTAGCAGGGAGTTGGATCAGAAGGAAGCAGCTGGGTCTCACACTGGCACCCCCATGGAATTCTGGCTTCCCAGGCAGCAGCCTGATGCGTGATGCCACAAAGCCGGCCCTACGGTTCTTCAGGGGATGTCTGTCTCTGCACCAGACGGTAGGTAGGCAGTGAAGTTCCACTTTATGAATCCCAGGAGAGAGAACTTGAATCACCATCTCTAAGTGTCTGATGAGCGTGAAGTTTGATCCACTGTCATCAGGCAGGGACGGTATCACAACCCCTTTATCCTACAATTCCCGTTCCATTTTATTATAAAACACAGCAAATAAAGCCACTTTATCATGGTGTATAAACAGGAACGAGTGATGGAAAGAACAGGAAATTCAGAACAAAATCAAGTGATGTGGAAATTGAGTGGTAACAAGCAGGTTAGTCAATAAAAGATGTTAGGACAACCGGTTAGTCATGGTAAAAGCAAGATCTATGCCTTAGCTATGCCAAAACACAGACCAGATAGTTTAAACAAGAAGAGGAAAAACTGACCTGTGAAATTATTAGAAAAATTCATGTTATAGAAACTCTGATTTTGTCAAAGGGAGAAACGCAACATAGCGCCTTAAGCACGTGATCACGACCATGCCTAGAAAGCACCATAGGATCTAACGGTGCGCACAGTGAGGGACTCCAACCTGAGAAGTCATCAGACATCAGAAAATGTGACCACTACGTGCAGTGTGGATGTGGATTCCTGGAACAGAGTCAGGGTAGTAATAGAACAGCTGATGGTGTCTGGATGAAGTCTTTATCTATGAATAATGTGCCAAAGCTGATTCCTTAGTGTTGCCAACTGTGCATAGCTATGAGGTATCTGTATTAGAGAACAATTACATCAGAACTTTCTGTGTCGGCATTCTGTAGGAAATTTTATCTTAAATGAAGTTTTTCAAAATATAGAGAATTTTAGAGTTATGACTTCACTATGCCAGAAATTAATCCTTAGCTTCAAAGATATAAAATCATAATGCCCAAGACAACACAAAAATGTAAAGATGAAGCCGGAACAGCTCTCCCCATCAAGGTGGTCAGTGAGACGTTTGAACCACTATTTCCTAACTGGAACTCTCCTAACTGCTCAAGTCAGACCCCGCAGAAAGGCTCAGTGTCTCTGCCGTAGGGAAGCAACACCTCGCACACCCTGCTCACCTGCCCTGCACCTCCTGGAAGGCAATTCCGCGACTTGGTGCCACCGTTCCTCCTTGAAGTCGTAGCATTCCACGCTTCGGATAGCCTTTGGTGCTTGGCCCCCAACCACCACCATCAGCTGCAAAGGCAGAAGTGGAGACACTTGAACACACAGTTCTCACATTCAGGGATTTCTGAGTCCTACAAAGACACGGGGTGGGCAGCATTAAGAAGTGAAGATGGCAGGGTGAGCCAGGGGAACAACCACCTAACCAACACCGAGAAAGCGTCAACAAGAGGGCACAGGTTGGAACTACTGCTATTATCTAGCACATTCTGTCAAAAATAAGGATTTCAGAAACTGAAACATAAGTTTCTAATCCTTCAAGCAAAAGCAGTATTTAAGCCAACAAAACAAACCAAACAAAAAAACAGCTAGCAGTTAGCGTTGACAAGGCTCCGGGATGTCAAAGGGTTTGCCAAAGACAAGATCCTGATTTCACCAAGACCAGGGGTTACAACATCAGCACACGGGAGAACAGGCTGAAGAAATGAAAGCTGTTACTGGATGGGTGAGGCAAGAAAGACACCAAGGTATTACAGGAAGATGGAAGAAGAGAAAAAAGGGAAACAAATCGATAGAAGAAGGAAGAGCCAGTGAATGGAATTAACAAGAGTACAGATTTCTAGGTTGCAAGTGAACACATCTCCCCGTATGCCCCGTGAATAAAGCCGCCCGGCAGGACAGAAGAGCCATGGCAGAAACCACAGTGAGTGAGTTCACATCAGCCTGCTGCTGAGAATAAAGCAGGCCCACACGTTTCCTCCGCAGCCGTTTCCAGGTGCCCGCCATCGCTATCTGGCCAGGACCAGGAAAAGCATTCTACGGAAGACTTATGAGCCATATCTCCATTGCCCAAGAACCTACAGAAAGGTCTTTAAACAAGACTGAACATGGACCAACTGCACAATGTGTTTTTCAGGTTAGTTATCAGATAAAATGAAGCATTAACAAAGAAAAGTTCCAATACTTGACCCTCCTACCATCAAAACAAAAAGAACCAGGCAATGGTGAGGTGGGGCAGGCAGGGGGAGTATGGAGCTCCAGAGCCGAATACAAATTAAGATCTAGCTCATCCTTAGCAATGACGTTTGAAACTTCCAACCCCGCCCCATCCTTTCACAACATTGACAGGGGCATGGATGAGGCATTCAGTGCACATTAATTCTGAAATATCTTGGACGGCAACACTCTGAACAATCCTTGAGAAAACATTCTCATGCAAAGATCTCACAATTTCTCAAACTTTGCATCTCAGGATTTTCTGTGCAACAGGTTACTTTGGCACATCAACACGAAAACAAGAAGGGTAGCAGTGTTTGCCCTTTACTCACCCGAAAGAAGTGAAACACATTGAGCTTTGGCATTCCAGGAAGCAGAGAGACAAGAGCCAGGGGAGCTCACGGGGAGGGCCGGGGAGAAGGGCCAGCAGGGACAGCTGCATGAAACCACCAGAGCTGCAACACTCTGAGCCAGGGCACTGCCTTACCACTGGGCCCCAGCTCGCCGTAAGTCCCTGCATCCCCTCAGAGCAGCAGCGGACTGACCATGCACAAGGCAGCAGAAAACAGACAGGCCCTTTTGTCCAGAAGAGTGAAATGTAAACACGTGGAGAAAGGCAAGGGACAGGGAGTTGAGGCACACCCAAGGGACCAATCCTCAAGTGCGGCTCAAGTACTCTGCTCTTTCCTTTTCCGTGACTTTTTTTAAACAGTAAATATCTTCTCCTGAAAAGCCAAGTTTCACAAATTTCTAATCAGAATTTCCAAAATGTATTCTAGGTAAACATATAAAAAAGCCCCTATATATTTCCAAATCTGAGAGCATCTGTGATGCAGATTCCAAAGTAGATCTTTTATGATATTCAAAACAATCCAAGTACTACTTAATGGGAATGCAAAACAAAGCAAGTTAGTTTAAAGTCACAAAATCAAAGCCCAATATAAGAGTACTAAGTCATTGCAGTGCTTAAAAAAAAATCTATATTATCAAAATTCTACAATCATCTCCCAGGCACTACTATCACATTTTGTTTGATCCAACTTCTTACTATCATTAAATGTATCTTTACCAGGAAATAAAAAGCGTAAGAAATGAACCCTTATTTCAATCTTACTTCACTTCATTCTCATTCTTAAGAGTTACTCTTAAATATAAGTACTGCAAACTGACAAATGGTGCTGCTCAAACAGTATCCAGCACAGGCACCCTTCTGAAAACGTGCACGGGTAAACGCGCATGGAGAAGGGATCCTGCAGGCAGAAACGCAAAGCAGAGACAGCAGCAGGCCTGCTCACGCCCTCACCCCCGGCTGCAGGGCAGAAAAGAAGAAAGCCCCAGAGGTGAACACTCCCATCACAAAAGCAAGCCTGAGTGCCAACACGTCCACTGGCAACGATGCCCCAAAGCAGCAACCAGAGAGGCCTGGGAAGCATCTGAACTCAAGAGCTGACCACCAACGCACCAAATGCCTAACCAAGAACAACTCGCAGCAAGTTTCCTAAGGATGCTTCAGAAGGCCTTCAGATATGACAGGAAAAATCAGACATGAACTTGTTTCCCAGCGGGGTCTCAGCAGCACAGCCAACAACTCCAGGAGAGAGAGTATCAAGAACGCTGTTTTGTTTGCTTTTTAACAAAGATGAAATATTTACTACTTATCTTTAAGAAGAAATTACTCAAAAAGAAATTGCAGAGATTTGTTTGAAAAAAAGTGGTGATTTGAAATTCTTGGCCAAGACTTGGAACACATTTTATAACTTAATTTTTTTTGTGAGAACAGAAGCTGACACCAAATAACACAGACGACTATGACGTGAGGAAGCCTTATAAATGGCTACTTACTGCAGCAGGTGCAGGGTATTTGGACAATGTGAACAGAAAGTCAGCAGGCTCAGACGACATGCATACTAAGGAATTTAGGGAACTAGCTAATGTACTTACTGAGCCACTTACAATTATTTTTGAAAAATCTTGGAGAACTGAGGAGAGATCAGAAAATTTTAAAAAGGCAAATACCAGTTTTTAAAACAGGATAGGAAGTGAACGCCTTGTTAAATGATGCCTTTCGTTAAGTGATAACTTAGTAAAAAGTTAGAAAGATTTTGAGCAAAGCATTCAAATCTCTAGGGGTGAAACAGAAGGGTGTGTGAAAGAAATCCTGCCAAGTCTGTGTCTAGTGGGGCCTCCCTCTCACTCAATGCTCCCGGCCACTCAGTCACTGCTGGCCTGTATGCTGGACGTGGTCACACAGGAGGAGCTTTGTACTGGGGACCGGGCCGGTGGGGGTGTCCACTAAGGTGTCAGCACACGAGTGGACCTGTCTACCAGGGACCAGGCTGGTGGGGGTGTCCACTAAGGACCTGTCTACAAGGGACCAGGCTGGTGGGGGTGTCCACTAAGGACCTGTCTACCAGGGACTGGGCTGGTGGGGGTGTCCACTAAGGACCTGTCTACCAGGGACCGGGCTGGTGGGGGTGTCCACTAAGGACCTTCCCACAAGGGACCAGGCTGGTGGGGGTGTCCACTAAGGTGTCAGCACAGAGATTACTTGGGTCCATCACACATTTTAACATTAGCTTATGACCTCAATAACTGAGCTACTAATATGCTGGCAAAAATCTACAGTTAGCTCTGAATTGAGGACTACTGTTAACACTGGGAAATACAGGAAAACAGTACCAGTGTAGATTTGAAACATTTAAAAATGTAGACTCCAAAAATAAAACTTGAAAATAAAACGTAAATAAAAGCATTGAAATAAAAGAAGTGAATGGGAAGGAGAGAGTAAGAAACTAAAAATGATAAGAAAACAACAGATAGATTCTGATTCTTCATCTGGTATTACCCCAAACACACACAAGAGTTAAAATACACACATAAGTCAACGTGGCAGAAAGTGGATCACTGTGACAAGTCACACACACAGGCTGCTCCTTGCAGAGACAAACGGGCAGAAGGACTGCCAGCAGAGACAGAAGCGACGGGTCACTCGGTCCACAAGATCAAACCAAACACGATGGCCGCAAATGCAAAGATAACCGTAGAATGCGAACTTTCACATAGAAAAATCTAAACACTGCAGATCTAGACACACGAGAAATCCACGCTTCAGTGACCACACACAGCGTGTAGGAAGCAGCAAGTGGTGTGCAAATCAGAACAGGAAGGCCGCCGGCTGAGGCGCTAACACATTCTGTGGAATACTGGGTTTTCAGTTACGCAAAAACATAACTCCCGCAGAAGTTTCCCTTCCTAGTCTAATTTTTGAGCTTAACTATTCTTTCTACCATTAAAACAGCTAGTTCGACTCAGAAGGGGCAGAAACGAGCAACCTTCTGTTCCCCACGAGTGACATCACGCAGTTGATAAAAAGATTAACTGAGTTGAACCATCCTCGCGCTGAGACAGAAAGTCAATGGAGGCTGGACTTTAACACCACCATGCACAGTCTCTGGCAGGGAGACTAGACTGATCAAGCGTGGAGACAGACGAACACAAAATGAGCAGCTGGCATCACTGTGGCTGTCTGGGAGTGCTAAGGAGTACAAACAGCAGGTCCTACTTTGGGAAGGTTCATGGGCGTCCTCAGGCGCGTCCGTACGCTCTTCATCAGCACGCGCTGCTCGCTGGGCAGCAGGTGGTACTTCATCGCTTCAATGAGGTAATCTTTGCAGGCACTGCTGTTCTTGACCAGCGCCTCCTCTTCCACCCTCTGTCGGAAAGCAGCAGACACGCACTGTGAGGGACGGCTACTTCATGACAAAGCCACCAGCGGGACAGAAGAGGCAAAAAGCAGCAACCATCCTCATTGTTTCAGTGTAGAATGCAATAGGTGGAAACTTACGAGTAAGGGAAAAAAATACGCAAGCCCTGACCCACAGAGGAAAGCACATGTGCAGATCCTTAAAAGCATGCATTACACATATTTTTAAAACTACCATTGAATTATGAACTATTTTCAGTACAGAGGCCTTCCCTCTGCTGGGCTTCTCAAATTCCTGCAGCAGCCAAGGCTGAAGCTGGCGTTGGGGGACAGGAAAGTCACTTCTTGAGCCAGCACCTGCGGCTTCCAACGTGCAAGTCAGCAGGAGGCTGGATCGTAAGCAAAGGGGCTGAAGCTCAAAGCCAGGACCTCGGAAACGGGCTGTGGCTGTCAACAAGGCCAACAGAATCACTGTACAAATACACCTTTTTAATCTCTTTAAAACCTTTTTCTTGTTATTTGCCATGATACGGTTTTGCAGGCTTGAGGATTTCCCCTCCTCCTCGTCTTCCCCCACTGTGTTCACTGTTATTTAAGCACACCATGGCAGAAGAGGTACAGGCAATGGTGGAAAACCTAGCATCCTATTATCAAAACACATTTAGCAGTTTCTTCGGGCGTACTCATTTTATTCGAGAGCAGAGATGCATGCTGCAACGTATCTTCACCTGTCAGTATGCTGGTTCCCATTATACAATTTATCTATGAATGTGTGTGTGTGTATATACATATATACAATAGACTATATAATATCTGTCCTTTGGGGATTGGCTTACTTCACTGAACAGAATGGCCACATAATGTTTACGAACACGTAGTTAACCGAGCCCAAGTTGTGGCCATTTTATTGCAAATGGTAGAATTTTATTCTTTTCAATGGCGGTGTGATGCTTCATGGAGTAGATGCACCACAGTTTCTTTGTTGACTTCTCTTTTGGTGGGCATCTGGGCTGCTTAACATGTCTTTGGTATTATGATTTTGCTGCTACAAACATGACTGTAGGTCATTTTCTCATATGCAGACTTCTCATTCTGTGGATATATGCCCAGGGGTGGGACGGCTGGGTCCTACAGTAGATTGATTTGCACGTGTCTGAACACTCTCCGTACTGTCTTTCCTATGGCTGCACTAGCCTACACTCCCACAGGGCGTGAAATAAGGTAATCCCTCCACCTCACACCAGCAGGCGTTGTTAGTAGAGTTCTGAATGTAGGCCAATCTCACTGGAGACAGGTGGAACCTCTGTGTGGTTTTTATTTGTATTTCCCCAACAGCTGGACAGCCTGAACATTTTTTTCTATGTCTATTAGTTATTAGAATTTTTCTTTTGAAAAACACCTGTTCATTTCCTTCTCCATTTCTTCACAGGTTGTTTGTTTTGCTGTCTCTGAGTTCTAAAGCTTCTTGTAATTCCCGGATATTAGTCGCCTATCTGTTGGTTGCCTTTTTTGCTCATTGATTGCTTCCTTTGCTGTATAGCAGCGTCTTAAATGCTGTCGTCCCATTTATTTATTTTGGCTTTGACTGCCTATGCTTTTGGTGACTTTTCTAACAAGTCTTTATCTATGTCTATACGTTGTAGTGTGCTTCCTATGTTTTCCTGAGTCCAAACACCAGCTAAGCAAGCTGTAGTAGTTGTTCAAATCAAATCAGAAATCAGAGAGGGAGTGGATATCTAAGAACACAGCACGGTTTTAGGAGAGGCAGCCCTCAAAGTTGTGCTCCTTCCTGTGTGCCATGGTCTGCCCTGAGTGCCATGCAGGGGGCGGAGCCACCCACTGTCAAGTGCTTGGCATATGCATTTACCTGAACCAGGTACTCCCGGGGAAGCAAAGGTAAGCGCACGTGTTCCATCAGCCGAGCCATGAACTCTTGCCTCACATCCTTATCATGGTTCACCCATGCTATTACAGCTTCAAACACCTTGCAGGAAACACAAGGAAAGGATAAAGTACAAATGAGCTTTGTGCCAAGATATCTGGAAAAACGCCTCATGTCTTACTGAGACACCCACGTTTAACTCATGGGTAGAGTATCTGCTAAACCCTAACCCGCAATGTGCTCACGGAGCCACTGGGTAAGTACTTCATTAAGCACTTTCAGTAGCTTTCCGTATTTAACAAGTACTTTATTCACTTGGCATTCGTTGAACATTTTAATAGGCACCTTACCTAATCTTACCAAAACTGTACTACTATAATAATCTAACATGTGATCTATTTCACCACAGATAAACTTTGCAAATTGAATTCTGTTCTACTTACCTAGATTTAAATTTCTCAAGTCCCTCTGGTATAAAGTACCCAAAATAATAAATCAAAGTTATATTTTGAAATGAAGATAAGATATCCTTTTTAACAATTCATCTTCAGCTTTTTCTTTAAGTTTAAAAATACTGAATAACAATGCAATGCTGGTTCCAGGGGCCCGCATTGCAGTGTAGCAGTTAAAGCCGTTGCCTGTGACACTGGCCTCCCCGATGGACACTGGTTCAAGCCCTGACTGCTCTACTTCTAACCAAGTTCCCTGCCAATGTACTAGGAAAGCAACAGAAGAT
Source organism: Ochotona curzoniae (assembly GCF_017591425.1). NCBI lineage: Eukaryota > Metazoa > Chordata > Mammalia > Lagomorpha > Ochotonidae > Ochotona > Ochotona curzoniae. The sequence goes on along the minus strand of NW_024465322.1, from coordinate 10,830,572 downwards.
GGCCCAGGAGTTTGGACCTCTGCACTTGTGCGAGACCTGGAAAACTTCTGGCTCTTGGCTTTGGTTTGGCCCAACCCTGGCCATCGTGAGAGTGAACTAAATGCAACTCTGCCATTCAAATATTTTTACCAAACAAATCAAGCATCTGCAGAATAGGTTAACTCTGTAATAGAATATATTAAAATGCAATATTCTCAAACTTAAAACTGTTTAGAAGAGCCAGAAGCAAGTATCTCCCGTGTCCTGGCTTACTCAGATGCTCAGCCATGTTGAAGGCTGCAACCTTGAGCTCAGTCCTGTCTCCCACGTGGGGGCAGGGCTCCAAGCACGTGGGAGGAAGACAGAGTCAGAAGCAGAACCGAGCCCTGACCCTGTTAGTCCAGTAAGAGACGCAGGCAGCACAAGCAGTATCTCAACAGACACATCGAACACTTCCCTTTAAGGTGAAGTTTTTACAAGCTACATCAGAAGGGCATTACTACTTATAATACATACTGAGGAGAAAGTTAATATATTCTTGTGAAGATGATGATCGTCTATATCATTTCCTTCCAAACTGACGTGTGTATCACCTGATAATCTCTAACGGATTGTAAAAATGTTTGGCGATATGCAAATAGATCTCTGGGAATGAATGCATATTATTTTGATACAGGAAAAGAGCAAGGCACTAAAAATAAAACACATTATAATTAACCTTCCTCTTTAAATCATTCTGTATGCAATTATTACCGTGCATTTCTATGTGCCAGGTGCTGGAAGTCAAAAAGTGGGCCGACAGTGTGCGGCCTGTCAAGTCCATCTTCCCGTCTGCGATCTGTCTTCTCTCACAGAGCCTTCTGCTTGGCACTGACAGCAGTGGCCCCCCTGCTGGCCCTCACCCCACTTTTGGTTCCTTCTACTCACCACCCAGACGGCAGATCCCCATGAATGGGAACTAATGCATTGTAACTCCTGTAACCCAGAAGTTCATGATGTAATCCACACGCTGACCCTAAACTGGCCTGTTTTACCAACATAGAGGGGTGGCAGTGGTGCTGTGTAATTTCTGAAGCTGGGCCCTAGAAGCCTGGTGGCTTTCACCTTGATGTGTTGAAATGCTCACTGGAGACAAGCCACATTCAATGTAAGAGGTTTGATTACTTGAAACCATTATCTACGACAAAAGTCAAGCGAGCTGCAGAGGAAAGGCAGGGATATGTCGGGGAGGTGCAGGGGGAACCCAGAAGCCAGGCAAGTGAGTGAAGGAGCCATCTTGAGTGCTGCAGACCCACATGACGCCAGACATGGGAGAGCTAAGCCTGGGACCCACAGCTTCCGTGGGGGGCAGCACAGGGAATTCAGCCAGCGGGGCTGTCCCCTGCAAAGCAGAAGGCAATACGGAGCAGGGACAGCCCATCTCCACTGTGCCCTGCATGAGTAATGACCACAGAATCAATAGGATAATAAATGGGGATTAGTCATACCACTGCAGCCCAACTCAACTGGGCTGGGTTTGTTACCCATCACAATAGCCCTCATATTCCCAGGATTCAGGACTTACATGGTATTCTCTTGGTTAAGAACCCTTTAGAGACTCTTCCTCATTGATAATGTCCCTTAAGCTGAGATGTTACCTTATGATATAATCTCTTACCACTCTACAAACATACTCTAAATGCCCATCCCACTAAACAAACTGAGTAAAATCACTTCTCCACATCTCTGTCATATGCTCCCACTATCCTTCCATTCCCATGAATCTCTACCTCCCCAGAAAACTTCAAACTCATTTTTACTTTGTTTCTAATTTAATAAAAAATATTATTCAAGAGGCAGGTATAGAGACTGAAAGAAATAAAGACGGCATGTTCCCACCCAAAGGCTGACTCCCCAATGCCCACATGGGCATCTGACTGGACCAGGCCACAGGTGGAAGCCGGGAACTCAGCCAGGGTCCAACACGGGTGTTTTGAAATCTGTTCTCAGTCACCATTATTGCCTCCCGTGGTGTGCTGACAGGAGCCTGGGCTGAGGAACCAGAACTGGGAACCCAACTCTGTACTCCCCTGTGGGCTGCAGGTGTACTAACTGCCGGGCAGTAACTCCTGCCCCAACACTGACCTTGAAGATCTGGGTCATGCATGTAAACCCTCAAGCCTATTCCCAGCAGAATGAAAGGCCCCACACTACCCTTCAAATCATTTGATATCTACTTATTCATCTGTTTACTGTCCTACCAATCTATGAGTAAAGAATTCCATTTCTCCTATCCAGGAAATTATGACAGTGTCTGGTTCAGAGTAAACACTCAAAACATGTTTATTCAAGTTGCAGGTGACTGACAAGGCAGCCCGGGATGTCAAGGGAGCAAGACACACAGCCAGGAGAGGCAGCGGCACAGAACTCTGAGGGCACAACACTCGAACATGTCACAATTTAGGGAGCTTGCTGTGACATGTACAACCAGAGCAATCTATACTGACGATCAGCTGGTCAACTGGCTGAGAGTCTCGTCTTTCAGATCAAACCAGAATCACTAAATTACAAAACAAAGTCAAGGAAATATGGTATTACTACACGCTGGGCAAAGGAAGACAGGCTCACCTTCTCCTCTGAGGCAATGGTGAGTTTGTCACTTGAGATCAAGCTGCACACCTGTTCAATGCCAAGATTGAGAAATTCTTCACTTAGCACGACATCAGCAAAATGCTGCTCTGTTTGGGAGTGAGAAAGAAAACCTGTTAATACCAAGATTCCACTCTCACAGCTTCAAGTTGCTTATAAAATATAAAGTTAGCCTAATGTAAGAATTTTTAAAAAGTTAACTGTACTTCACATAAGAATTAGCAAGATCAACTATTTTGTTTCTGCAACTGCAAAGCAGCAACAAAGGAATGGAGCTTTTTACTTTGTTTTGTTTTTCTTTAAAGAACATTCATGCATTCGCCATTTAAAAGGCAAAGTCACAGAGAGACGAGAGAGAGAGCAACAGCTTCCATCCACTTCTTCACTACCCCACGGCTACAGCAGCCAGGGCTGGGCCAGGCCAGAGTCGTAAGCCTGGAACTCCACGCAAGCCTGCCACATGGGTGCAGAGGTCCCAGGACTTGGACCATCTTCTGTTGCTTTTTCAGGAACATTAGCAGGGAGCTGGACAGGAGGTGGTGGCCAGGACTGGACCCAGAACACATGATGATGACGGTGTCACAGGCAGTGGATAAGCCATCACACCACACTGTTAGTCCCAGAAGCTGCTCTTCATGTACATCCACGCATCATAGCTCAACCTGTTTTATATGGTGGCATTTTAAATATTTATTTTAAATCACTATCAGTACAAAAGTTCTGGTAAGTTCCATGTCATAATACATCATGCAATAAAAGGCAGAGGGTTCTAGGCCATTACAGATTAAGGGTGGGAGGGATCCTGCTTTACTTGAAAACAGAAGAAACTGTAACGCCTGTCTATCTGAACATATGACCATCATATCTGTGGCTGGTATTATGACAGAGGTCAAGCCACTGCTGGTCACACGGGTATCCCTTCGCCAACTAAAGTCCCAGTTCCTCTGCTTTGGGTCCAGGTCTCTGTTAACATGCCTGGGAACACAGCAGAAGGTGGCTCAAGTGCCTGAGCCCCTGCCACGGAAGTGTTTGGTTCCCGTTACCTACAATGCATGCCTGGATGGAGTTCAGGCTCCAGGTTTCAGGGCGATCCCACCTTGGCCATTGCAGCCATTTGGGGAGTGGAGCACAGAAGATCTCTCCTCCTGTCTCGCCCTCTTTCTGTAACTTTCTGTAACTCTGTCTTGCAAATGAGTATTTTTTAAACGGATAGTTTATGATATACAGAGCTCTGAATTCCATGTAAACAAGTTATCTGGCAATCAAACTATATAACTTAGACTCAAAGACATGTCCTGAAACTAGCAAAATTAATAATTCTTATAATACTGGGGAAAAACGTCCTTGATTCAATATTATAGCCACTCTTCCCAAAGACAAAAAAGGTTCTATAAATACTATTGGTAAGTTAAAAAAAAAATTAGAGCACTATTTACAAATTTCTTGCAAATCCATTACTCATGCATGAAAGACAAACTCAAAGGGCACGCGGTTGTGGCTTTGGAGTCAGGGACCACAGGCAGAGAATCCGTCTGCCCTGACCTTGCTTGCACAACTGTGGGCAATTAGGTAACTCCCCTAAGCCTTGGTGTCCTCATCTGATACGGCGAGGACAACAGAAACGCCTTACTTAAGAAGACCTCAGTGAAGTAAGCGAAGAGGTTTATTCAACATCTAGGACTGCATCTGATGGACACTGAAGGCACAGTGATACAGCTCACAGTGAGAGTGCAGGCTCTGTGCCCAGGCATCCCGCTCTGCCTGAGCTGTAGCTCACAGTAAGAGGGCAGGCTCTGTGCCCATGCATCCTGGTCACCTGAGCTGTAGTTCACAGTAAGAGGGTGCAGGCTCTGTGCCCATGCATCCTGGTCACCTGAGCTGTAGTTCACAGTAAGAGGGTGCAGGCTCTGTGCCCATGCATCCTGGTCACCTGAGCTGTAGTTCACAGTAAGAGGGTGCAGGCTCTGTGCCCATGCATCCTGGTCACCTGAGTTGGAACTCTTGGGTCCCACCGCTTACTAACGGTGTGACTTTAAACAACTTTCATTCCTGAATTTCCCTATCTACACATCAGATATAACAATGCCTCCACGTAAAAAGGTTATAACAAGGTCTGATAATAGCGGTTAACACAAACACAAAAACTGAGTTATAAATCCTAGACCAGAAAAGTAAGCTTTCTGACCTAGAAGCATGGCTGTCTGCCAGTCGGCACTTGCCAGCTCTCCTGCAAGATTCTGCCAAAACAAACAGACTCTTTCAAAACAACTTAGTAACTTTTCTTTCTCAACACCTTAATTCTCCAGACTTAGCCAAAGTCTTGCTGACCTGTATGTTCCAAATTCTATTTTCTGTATGTAATACATTAGATTCTTCTCACTCCTCTGTGTGTGCGTGCACGCTTGTGCTGTGTGTACAACATGCATGTTGACAGAGTCCTCTACGTAACTACCAAAACTGAACAAAATATCTCTCTTCTATAAGTGAATGGATGAATAATGGTAGTACAACCAAGCACTGGATCACTGCTCAGCAAGAAAAAGAAATGGGTTACTAAGCCATGAGAAACCACATGCATATTGCTAATTACAGTAGTTGAAATGTATTGACAAAATCATAATATGGCTGCTTTAACAAATGTACATCACCTCACATCAATTATCAAATTCAAAACATACACTTTCAAGCTATCTCTAAGTCACGTAACACTTTACTAAAACATGCCTGCTCCTTAAAAACCCCTGCTGTTGCTGTACTCCTACACCAAGTTGCGCTGTGTTTGAAAAAACAAATATGCAGAGTAGCCTGAACATGAAAGCCACTGTCTGGCAAAATCGGGTGTAAATGAGTTTACTGTAGGGCGTGCTCTTCCTGTACATACAAGGGGGGAAAATCATGGAAAAAGTTAAGATATAGTTGATACAAAAACACTTTAGATTCATGCACAGATTTCCCATAATTCACATCCTTCGCAATGCCTGGGAGGACACAGGGCACCCCAGAGTCTATTGAGTAAATCCTCTCCACCGTCAGTAACCTAGCTCTCACCCTGTTCCATTTCCAAATCTTTCATTCGCACAGTGACACACCATTCTACTTACAGCACACAGCTTCACTGGGACGTTAGTAATCTGCCTTCAGGAATAAAGAGCAGACTAGTCCTATGTTAACTATTAACTATGTTAATAGTTCCTTTTCTCTGAATTCTGTAACTGCAACAGGGCCCAATTCCCAGTCATAGAAACAGTATCATCAATATGCAATACACATTAAACATACATACAACATATGATATACATATGCATTCTTCCATCTATAAAAAGATGCTTCGGCAAGCTCGGGGAGGGGCGGATGCTGTGGTGTGGCCGGGGACACTGGCACCCCTCTGAGCATTGAGCTGAGTCTGCCCGCTCCCTTCCTGCTCTGTCCCAATGCACCTGGGAAAGCAGCAGGCGCTCCATGTGCTCGGGCCCCTGTACCCATGTGCAAGACCTGGAGGAAGCTACTGGCTTCTTCTGGCTGACCTAACTCTAGCCCTTGTAGTCACTGGAGAGTGAAATAGTGGATGAGATTCTCTCTGTAACTTCACCTTTCAAACAAATGTGTTTAAAGTTTATTTTTATTGGAAATGTAGTTACCGAGAGGAGAGAAAGAAAGATCTTGCAACCACTGGTTCACTCCCCAAATGGCTACAATGGCCAGAGCTGAGCTGACATGAAGCTAGGAGCCAGAAGCTTCTTCTGAGTTTCCCAAACAGATGCAGGGCCCAGGGCTTTGGACCATTCTTTGCTGCCTTTCCAGGCCATTAGAAATGAGCTGGGTGGAAAGAAGAGTAGCTGAGACACGAACAAGCATCTATATTGGATCCCAGTGCTTAAACTGGGGGGATTAGCCAACTGAATCATCATGTCGGTTCCAAATAAATAAATTTTTTAAAGTTCAGACAGAACTCTAAGGATGTTATTTTAGTACAAAAATTTCGAAACTACACAGTTTCTTCACAGTATAAATTTTTCATGAACTTTTTAAAAAAACGATTTACTTATTTTGTTTGAAGTGCGAGATAAAGAGATTACAACTACTGGTTCATTCCTCAGATTGTCACAACAGCCAAGTTTGTCTCCAGGCAGAAGCCAGGAGACAACAGATGTCTCCAGGTCTCCCATGTGGGCATCAGGGGCCCAAACACGTGGGCCATTTTCTCATGCTTTCCCCAGGCGATAAACAGGGAACCCGATTAGAAATGGAACAGTCAGGACTCAAGCCAGCACTCATATATGGGATATTGGCACTGAAGGGGAATGGCTTTACCTACTGTGTCATAATGTCTGACCCTCATGAACTTCTTTAAAGTTTTATTTAAAAGACAGAGTGAGTGAAAGTGAGAGAGAGAAAACGTTAATATCCTACTGATTTCCTCCCCAAATGGCCCACAACAGCCAGGGCAGGGCCAGGCCAAGGCCATGAGCCTGTAATTTTACCTGGGTCTCTGGGGCACAAGCCCCTGGGCCATCTTCCGCTGGTTCTCCACGTGGGGCAGCTGGGTCTCCATCACTGCCCACAGGAGAGAAGGCACTGCAAGTGGCAATGTAAAGTGCCACACCACAGCACTGCCCCTCTAGCAGTTCTAGGAACATGGACAGTTTTGGTGGAAACTGAGGAAAAAACAGCTCATCTCAGCACAAAAAACTCTCAACAAAGCAGGGAGAGCTCACATGTAGTTTATGAAGACGTAAGTAGGGTTCATAATAAGCGTAAAAGCAGAAAGGATTAATTCTTGTAAGAAGTGTCATTTAGTTGGCATAAACTCATTCACCTTTTCCAGGGAAGAATCCTCTGTGTCAGTGAGTTAACACTGCAACAGATTCCCCAACAATCAGCACCTATTTCTACGGGCAATCTTCCATTATGCTGTACCCTCAAGGTAAGACTTTGCACTTACTTTCCTAAATCCAGGTCTAGAAACAGGACACAGCCCTACGGAGACCTGTAGAGACTCCATGAAGAACACCCCAACGGCTCTCACTTGCCTGCGTAGGTGTTGGCCTTGTTCAGGAGGTCTGTGCATGCGTGCATATCCGCAAAAGCTCGGATTCCCAAGCAGTTGACAGGGTGAAGCTGGGATTCCAAAAATTCACAGCAGGTCTTCTTCACGTCCTGTAACTGCAACAGGCCAGCTGCCGGGAGAAGTACCTGCAACACACAGGAAAGGCCACTGAGGCGACAGCTGCGAACCCGTCCTGTCTGGGCACGGCTTGCACACGAGAGGGCACAAGCAGGCCAGCCACTCACACCCAGAGAAGCCCAAGATAACAACCGTTGGCAGGAATGGTGATGGTTCTGCACTCCCCTGCCTAACCTCTCTGCGCATGCCAGACGGACGGGCCATTTTACAAGCACAGAATGTTCCTCTGCATTTTCAAACCAAGCTTGAGGCTGCTTAGGGCGCTACGGGCCAGTGCAACAGCCCTGTCTCCTCGCTCAACGGGGCAGGAGCAGCAGTGACTTATGGGACGTGGGGGCAGGATGACACCTGTGACAAAAAGGCTCGTTTTGTAAAGGCTTTTGTCTTCCTGGTCTCAGGGACAATGACCTGCTTCCCTCAGCAGGTGGACATTGAAACCAGCGATCCTGCCACAAGCACACAACATCTCTAGAATGTCCAAAAAAGACAACATGAAAGGTAACTAACAGCAATTTTTACGTTGGTATTTCTAGTCAAATAACTAGGCAGTTTTATACTAATGAAAGGTTATTGGTTGGGATTTAATCATCTTCACTATAAGCCCTACAGCCAACACTACAACAGCTTTTCAAAGACACCAATGATGAAACATCTTTCCGTTAAAACAAGAAAGGTGTTAAGGAGCAAGTCTGAAAGTCAAGCTAAGGAGAGAAACTTCATTTTTAAAAAGTTATGTAACATCTGCTTTCTTTTATGAAAGTCAAAAAGAAAAAAAAAAAAACCCACACCTGTTAGTACAACAGTCAGTCAATTTTAGAGAAGATTACAATGGCATTGACAACTAGCAGGCTGTGTGTTCCCGCAGCTGATGTTCTCACGAGCCACGCTGCGGCTGCAGCACAGCCGGGCAGGGCACTGAGGAAGGCAACTCGCTCCCTGAGCATCCGTGATGTCCTCCACGCCAACACAACCAGCTGTGAACGCAGTTAACAGTGCATCTGTGTGAGAAAGCCTGTTTCCCTCACTCTGCAAGGGAATGTGTGTGTGTGTGTGTGAGTGTGTGTGTGCGTGTGCAGGCACACACACACAGCACACATAAACTTGTGCACCAACAGCCACAAATAAAGTAAAATTAAGAACTTAAATGGGTGAATCTTTCTGTTTTATCTCAATTTAGCAGCAACTAAATGTTTTCTCTAAAAACGCAAACAGTATGTAGGTAAGTTTTCCCTCAGAACTTAAGAAAAATAAAGTATAAAAAATATTGTTACATCAAACCCACTGCACAACACATACAGTGTGCTACACTGCTATATGAGAACGACTCTCCATGGATGGCTTTAATTGGCTGATAATTTTCCAATCAGAGGTTTCTCTTTGCGGGTATAATTGTACTCGGAAGCAAAGAAGAGAACATTCCAAGATGCTTAACAGTGCAGCCATTTAATTCCACAAATACACACAGCCTGGAAAGCGGTCTTTAGAGTAATGTTCAACGTCCAAGGCAGCCGAACAGTGACGACCACAGTCTCACCGGCAGTTCCAGAGACAGCGGTGAGGCAGAGCGGTGTCCAAATGTCTGCCGCCAGAAGCCGCAGCAAAAGGCAGAGCCGCCACCAGCAGGCTCTCGTGGTGGAAAGAGCCGCTTCAATGATCAACAATGTGTTTATTTCACAGTCAACATCACAGCAGCTCAAACAACAGATGATGCTACTGGATGGACAAAACCCTCCTGTTTACAGGTTGCTCTCACAGCACTAGTCTACTTGTCTGTGACAGGAGACAGCTCGGAGAACTCACAGGCACCCACCCAAGCAGTGTGTTTTCCAAGCCTATAAATCAAAGAGAAATGACACAAAAGGGACTGTTTTAAAGATCAAGTAATAAAAAAACCAATGACCAGTACATATTTTGCTACCACACCCATACACACCCAAAAGTAGCCACAGCGTGCCTTTTAGCTTTTATTGTGCCTTGGCAATTACAACGTCACTATTCTAAGCGCAGATAGAACTTATCTGGAAAATATAACTATGAAGAATCTCAGCCCTCAAAGCGACATAACAAGTCATCCAGGTTGAGAACATAGACGTTATTTTAGCAGCAACCCATATGGCAACGAAATTTTATACATTATTAATAACAGCGACCAGTCAAGTGGCTCCATGCTAATTAAACCCATGTTAAACACATTTTAAAAATGAATCAAATGTATAAAAATCTTTCTTATTGATTTATTTTAATAATCTTACTTAGTTGATTAGGGCAAAGGGTCAAGGGCTATAAGAAAGTGGGCAATACCATTGTTTCCACACAAATGTATAAAAATTTTACTCAGGGCCCAGTATAATAGTGTAGTGGTTAAAGTCCTTGCCTTGAATGCGCCGGGATCCCATATGGGGGCATTGCTTCTAATCCCGGCAGCCCTGCTTCCCATCCAGTTTCCTGCTTGTGGCCTGGGAAAGCAGTCGAGGACAGCCCAAAGCCTTGGGTTCCTGCACCCACATGGGAGACCCAGAAGAGCTCCTGGCTCCTGGTTTCAGATTGGCTCAGCTCCAGCTGTTGCAGCCACTTAGGGAGTGAACCATTGGATGGAAGATCTTTCTTTGTCTCTCCTCCTCTCTGTATCTGCCTTTCCAATAAAAACAAATAAATCTTTAAAAAAATGTTTCTTACTCATATTTTTTGTCAGTAAATGCTTCAGAAATATCTCAAATTCATGATTTAATGTTAATAGCTTTAAACTGCATAATTATGCAGTTAATAAAGACCTATCTTACTAAGCTGATCTTGGCAACCATCAGTTACTCTCACTGATAACATGAAAGTACATGAAGGGCCACACCGGCTTCCTACCTAATCTCGCTTCTTAGGCAGGCAGCCAGCCAAAACAAAGCGAAATTTCAAATGCTCAGATTTCAAATGAACCTTATTTCATGACCAGAATACCTCAGACCAAGCCTGGCATTATGGTCCAGCAACTGAAGCCATTTCTCAGGATCCTGGTCTGCAATATCAAAGTACCGGTTTGAATCCCAGCTGCTCCACTTCCAACCCAGCTTCCTGCTCAGGCGCATGGGCAGGGCAGCAGAGAGGGTGGCCCCTGTTTGGGATCCTGCCAGCCTTGTGGGAGAGCCTATGCTTCTGGGAGCCTCCCTCGTGGGAGAGCAGGGTCCTGGCTTCTCTCTGGCCCAGCCCTAGCTGCTGTAATTATTAGGGAAGTAAACCAACAGATGGAAAATGTCAATCTCCGTTTTTTTTTCTTTTTTTATTTCTCTTTCCCATTACTGCTCTGCCTTCCAAATAAGCAACAGATAGTTGACAGATCTCTAAAATGAAGAATCATTCCGAATGCAGGCAGCCCATAGCTAAATATGTAAGGATCAAATCAAATCAAATCTCCTAATTTACCTGTTGAAGAAACCAAATCTTAGAAGAGTTAAACAGCTAAATCAAGTCACACAGCTAGGGATATAATGAAGCTGGCCAGATGTTTGCTGTTCTAACAGCTTCAGCCCCAGTTCTAGATCAAGAATGGATGTGCTTATATAATTTCTGATTTTCCAATATTCTCCTAAGCCAAAGTAATGACAGGTCAGTAATGGCATAATTCAGAAAGGGTTTTTGACAGGTTGACTTAATTACTAAAGGGAAGAGGAAAAATAAGCCCAAGGATAAATTTTCATCAAAAACAATTCCCTGGAATTCAGCTACTAGGTCAACCATATGAAAAGCATCAGGATTACATGTTTCCAATGGAGTTCCAGGGCATAGAGCAAACATGTTCTTCCATGACAGAAAAAAGTTCACCCAGCATCCAATTCAAACTTTTACATACAACCCCAAAGCCTACACCTAACAAATATGATGCCCCAGGAAAGACCAACAGACCATCTAGAGCACACGACCATTATGCCTCATTTAACGATTAGCAACAAATCTTTAAAAGTTAAAGCACAAAGATGTAAGCCTTTAAATTAAAAACGTTGTAGCATATTTCAAATACAAGAGATAAAAGCCTGAATCCATATAGGTCCTAATTGTAGAAATACAGATTACAGATAACTTCGTAGGAATTTAGTCCTGGGATGGGCCTTACTATAGAGGGTTAGGCCAGCATTAGAGTCGCCGGCGTCCCCGAGTGCCTGGCCTCCGCTTCTGGTAAATGCTGGCGCACAGCAGATGCTGCTCCATGTGCTGGGGTTCCTGTCACCCATGGAGATCCTGACGAAGTTCCCCGCTCCTGCTCTGCCTTAGCCCCATCCTAACTGCCACGGAGATCTGAGGAGTCAGCCAGCTGGCTGGAGGTTCATATTCAGTCCCTCTCTTTCACCTGGTACCTCCTCACTCTCTCCATTCCTCCCCTTCACTCTCCCCTTCAAATAAAAAAAACATTTTTAAAGAGAATTTAGTCTTAGTGCTTATCATTGTCTTCAAAACACAATGCCTGTGGGATGAATAATAAGTTCTTATATGTACATTGGTATCGCCATCATGGGCTTAACTCCTTTTGTGTTGTATACTATACATAAACTAGTATTATTTTTCGCCTTTTACAAAAATGTTGCCATGAGCAGAAATTTTTATATTTGCATGCAAAAACTTCATGGGCTACATTCTTCAAGTGGGATTGGTCGATCAAAGAGTGTGTGCATATTTGAATCTTTGATAGCAATGAATGCAGCAAGATGTATGACAAGTCCGTGTGTGTGCATACGTGTGTGTGTGTGCATGCCTGTGTGTGCATCAACAGACATACAGAGAGGAGAGAGAACCCAAGCATGGAGGAGCACCATGCACGTAACAGGAGATCCTCTCTGGGAACCCAAGCATGGAGGAGCACCTTGTACGTCGTAACAGGAGATCCTCTCTGGGAACCCAAGCATGGAGGAGCACCATGCATGTAACAGGAGATCCTCTCTGGGAACCCAAGCATGGAGGAGCACCATGCACGTAACAGGAGATCCTCTCTGGGAACCCAAGCAGATCGTCATGTAAGGTAGAAGGGAGTTTCAAAGGAAGACCTTCACTTCTTACTCCAAATCTATCGTGCTTATCACTTACATAACTCACCTAAAACATTTTTAAAATAGAAAATAAGATACAATATCAAACTGCCTTACATTCTAGTATCACTTAATGAAGATGCTGAAGAGCTAAAGACTGTTGACAGTCAAAAACATCTTTTATAGACTATCCTTCAAAGGAAAAAAGAAAAGCTGTGGGCAGCATCAGTCAGGCATCATGAATTGGCATGACAGGGTTTTCATAAAAGAACAAACATCACCCAGAGAACTAAAGGATCTGTAACTTGGAACTTCTAAGAATATAAAAGATTACAAAATCAGAAACATTATTGAAAAGATGTGATCATTCCAAATGTCCCTTAGAAATCCAGTTTTAACAATGAATCCTATTACTTTGGCACTAGCATGCCATGTGGGAATGGTGTTTTATTTTAAAAACTGCACGTGTGCAACGAGCCTGACAGTACGAGGCATTTGCTCTTACCTGGACATTTTCTTCTGTGACCTGAATTTCTGCAGTGTAAACATAATCAATTAGCATCCTCAGCGTCCAGCCATCCACCTCTTTGATGCGGACTCTCTTTGCTCGGCTCTCACTCATCTCACCTGAAACACAAAGGAGATGGATTGACGACGCAGCAGGGCACTGCAGCTCCCTGCCGAGGCACCTGGGAAATGGTGGGAAATGGGCCCGGTCACCTCCACAGGAGACCTAGAGGGGCTCCTGACTCCTGGATTCAGCCTGGCTCAGCCTGAGCTGCTGCAGCCGTTTAGGGAATGAAACAGTGAATGGAGCTCACTATCTTTCCCTCTTTGTAACTCTACCTCTCAAATAGATAAATATTTTCTAATTTTAAAAAAAGTAAAAATGATTTCTTTTGCCAAAATCATGAAGTGTCAAACAGTTGTTACACCCAATTGATCTGTCGGACTCAGAACCGTTATTAACCATGAAAAGACAGAGGACAGAACAAGTCAATCAACTACCTCAGTCACATGTTGGCAGTGAAAAACTGTGCAAGCAGAGACTCTAAGATGGACTATGTCCATCAGTGGATTCTTCAGCGACCTCACTGTGCTTGGAATGGCAAGACTGACAGCGATTCCTAACTGCTGAACTATCAAAACCATTTGAGCAAGACCTTCAGAGCATGCCCCACATCAGGGACCTGGGGTGGATGGGAGACTGGGTAGGGCTTCTTCCTTTACTGCCCCCTTTACTCCAGATACATGAAAAAAAACAATGCGGAAATAATACTCTTACCCACTTTCCTGTAGCCCTTGAACCTTTTTGCCCTAATTAACTATGTAAAGAATGTCAAAAATAAAGAAAAAATTAAAAAGGAAACAAGAAGCTGTTAGAAAGAAGAGAGGCTAACTGAAGGAACACGTGGGAATATAAATGTAGAGGAGAACACAGCACAAAGCCATGCGCAGGTGTACCACTAGGATGTGCTGACCGCCAACCTCGCAGCACAAAGCCACGTGCAGGTGTACCACTAGGATGTGCTGACCGCCAACCTCACAGCACAAAGCCACGTGCAGGTGTACCAGTAGGATGTGCTGATTGCCAACCTCGCAGCACAAAGCCACGTGCAGGTGTACCAGTAGGATGTGCTGACCCCCGACCTCAACCTCACCAACGCGGGGAGGAATGTGGGCCAAGCATGAGTACTTTCTTTCACTTAAGTTCTTTATCTCAGCAGTTGGATGTTAGCGACGGGAGACAAGGTGGAAAGCAAAGCGAGGCTCCCAGGAGGACTTCCTACCTGTAAACATGGCGTGGAAGTAAGGGCTGCAGGCGGCCAGCACCACTCTGTGTGCGGAGATCTCCGTGTCCTCTGCCACGATGGTCACATCACACAGCAAGTTCTGACTGCAGTCCACAGCAGGGAGGAAAGAAAACAAAAACCAGTAAGAGACACATGGACATGTCGTGGCTGCCAAGCCCAGGGTTCTGGGAGACCAGCTTAACAGATCCCTGCTTTGAGAACGAGATCCCTAAGTACAAGACACACAGCGAGCAGGTGCGATAAACGCACAACACACCCTCTAACCTCCAACGAGATCTCGCCTTGCTTTAACCCTGAGATCTTTCCCAACTTGATCGCTGATTTTTAAAGCAAGGGCAGGAGAAGCAGTGGTCAACCAGGGAGGCAGCACATTCAGCAGAAAAGCAGAGGACATCAGAATGAAGATCGACGGTAACAGTAAGATGTGTCAGACACCTCCTCCAGATAAGAAAGGATATTTAGAATGACCCTGGGTCATCAACCAAGAGTAAAATTATACTGAATTATACCTGCTGCTCAAAAGGTATCTGGGCATTTAACATGAACTTAATCAGAAAGTTTTACCAAAAAACTTTGTTCTCCAAGGGTAAAAAATATTATTACATATAAAACTGAAGGGTGTTTTCAAACTTGAAAACAAACCTTTAGTCAGCTACCATAATGAACTTGTAATGTTAACATACCCATCTTAATTCACTCAAAAACTTGTCATGATCACCTACTTTGTACACACTTTATGTGATGGTAATTTGGAATGTCTCTTATTCTAGAACAAGCAAGGAGATTTCAGCGCCTAACACTGCCTTGCTGTTAGCCGTATCATGAATGACAGAAACAAGTATGCTGAAAGCAAGCAGCCTTTCCACCCCTCAAACATCCAAACACTGGTCGTACACTCGTGCGTATGGCTTTCCTAGGTCCCCAACACTCCCCTCCTCCATCAGTCTGTCAACTTCCCACAAAGATGGCCTGTCTACTTCTGTAACTTTCTAGAAGTCTACAGGCAACTTGCTCACGGGTACCCAACTCCTGAGTTTACGTCCCGGCCCCATCGCTTCCTGGCCTTTCAGCTAAGATCAAGGGCAGTCCTGGCCCCATGGCCAAGCTCAGCTGTCCCTTAACCCTGAGAGGCAGGTCACAGCTCAAGCACCTGTGACCCCGCCACCTATCCAGGACAAGAACTGAGTTCTGGGCTCCTGCCTTCACCGCAGCCCAGCTCCAGATGTGGCAGACGTCTGTGGAGTGAAAATCAGAATTACAAGTGAGCTCATTACACTGTAAACAATTCTGATATCCATGGTTTTTCATAGTGTGTGCTGTCCACTGACTTTCTGAAGACCTTCAGAGAAGTGAACATTGTAGAGGCTTTATTCAATCCAGCCGAACTGAACACTTTCAACTCCTAAATGTAATTTAAGAACCTGAATTATAGTCCTTCCAAACTAAACCGGGCTCTCCCACTAATAATCCCTGAAATTCTTAAAACTCATGCAATCTAACCTATATGCAGGAAAAAAGTTTGATTTTTATTTTTAAAACTTAAACACAAATGTTACCTACATTTTAGGCAGCCCCCTTTTTGGTCATCTAAAAACCTGGAAAGCTAATGTTCTCAGTAAAACATGTATTTGGGGAAAAATGTGTGCCTTTTTCCCTTCCACAGACCCATACGGTGCATTTTAGATAACAGGTACACTGCAAGGATCTATTGGTTTCATTTTTTGAACTACTGCCCTCGCCTCTGCTGGAGAAAGTCAGAGTCAAGAGCAGAATCTCCCCAGGGGTGTGCGGCTGACCCAGAGCCATCCTTTCACAGCTCTGACAAGCTGCTCCTCCAACACCATTAATTTTACTGTCCTTCCCCCTTTCGCAAACCTTCCCTGAGTCCCACCGCCTGGAGTATCAAGTCCAGATTTATCACCTGATTTAAGCCTGCCACAATTCTGCACTTCTGCAGCTTCCATCTTTTCTACAGACTCCCCAAGCAGGCACCCCCGATTCACTTTACCCAACAGGTTATGCTTATGCCCTCCCCATCCAAGCAGTAAGTCAGACAGGGGAAGGCTAGCGCCCGCCACTCTAAGTGAACTGCACTGCACTCCCATAGGGCCCGCTGATGCCCCCCTCTGTGGGCTGCTGCGGACCCACCTCTGGTCACCCAGGTCTGGCCTCCAGTTAGTCCTTCTTTCCTTTCTGCTTGCTCTTGTGAGACTCACAGGGGCCTGTGTGGTACTGTCTGCAGGCCCCAGAGCTTTATGGACACGCCAGCTGACTTCAAAGGGGAACCACACACTCACAAATCTCTACTGAGTTTGTTATTTCAAAGTGACCACAAGGTTTTTACATCATAAAGTTTTTATGTTATTCAAGAGCAGACTGGGCCAAGATAGAGAACAAAACCTCTGGGCCTCCTGTCTAAAGAACTTTGATTAAAGGAAGTGTCATGTACTTTTGCTCCAAAATCATTTTAATTCTTCAACTTAAATCTCAGAAAATATTTGTGCTCTCACTGCCATGAACACACCTTACACCAGCTATAACTCGAAGTGACTCAGCAAGCACTGCTTACACTGGACCCAGCACTCCCTTTAGCACACAGCTTCACTCTGACACTTGGAGGCTAGAGCCCAGGAGTGTGAAAACACGGAAACTGGCCCTTCCCAGCAGTCCGGAAACCACTCTCGGCTGCCCTTGCCCGGCAACAGGAAGTTGATGCAAGGACAGGAAATAATGAATGATTTCTAACTGCAAGAAAAGAGGCTTCCTCTGAGATTGTTTTTGAACTACTCAAAATAGCCAGAAGAGGTAAGAATGAAAACGATTTATTTTTCTTTTTCAAAAACAGGGGTTCTGATGAGCCCCCAAGACAGTCTTTTTTTTTTTTAACCAAAGAATACTGCAGGTTGGTGGCTTCCTTAAAATATTCCTGTTTCCAGACCTGCAAGCCAGCCCCGCAGCTCCTCAAAGGTCACTCTTTGTTCTGAAAACAATCAACACCTCCTAGGAGCCTGGTCTCACACACCAGCCACTGCCATCAGGCCACCAAGAACAGAAGGGTCCTGTCTCAGACACAGCGCTCACACCCAAAACGGGACAGACAGGTAAATGGAGGCGGGCGGTAAATGACCCTAGAGTTTAGAACACAAGATTTTTCAGTAGACAGGGGATAAAAAACCTCAACTCAGAGAGCATGAAAGCAGCAGTGACCCGCTACAGCCACCCTGTCCACGCCTCTCCTTCCAGTCGAGGCACAAAGACGGAGGACCAAAGAGTTTCCCCAAAACCCAGGCCATCTGCCTCAAGAGGAGTGCCAGGTGCTCCCCTCCCCACAGTCTGATGAATAACCCAGGTCAGCAGAGCTGCACTCACATGCCACAGCAGTGGGCAGAGGGAAACACGGGTGATGCTGCTGACAGTGAACCAGCGGATGGAAGAGCCAGACTCCTGTCCTCTCTGCCTTGCAAATGAATATGCTCCTTTTCTTTTTTTAAAGTCAGTTCTTTCAGATTTTTGATACAAGACAAAGAAGAGCCATTCCAGTTCCCAGTCTCGGGGTAGGCATCCCACATTCCCCGGGGTACCTGAGTTCCCTCCTTGGCTCTGGCTCCTGGCTCCAGCTTCCTGTCAGTGCAGACACCTTCGCTCAGGTGCGGGATACCTGTCACCCCACTGAGCTGCCAGCTCCTGGCTTCTGCCTGGCCAGTATTAGGAGTTGTGGACATTGTGGAGAGCCAACCAGGAGATGGGAGCACTCTGTCTCAGTGCCGCTCAAATTGTTTTAAGATAATTTTTTTTAAATGTCTTAAGCACAAACTTTTCTTCCTTTCCTCTCAGTTCCTCTTAGTAACCAATGCATTTTATATTCTAAAACTACTGTCACAACAGGATTTTTTTTAAAACAAAAAAGGAAACAGCACGGTCAGCCCTGCCGAATCACCTCAGTGACATACTCTCCCAATGAATAAATGAAAAGCTGCATTTCGAAAATGCTGTCAGAGCAGTCCTAGGAAGCAAATCAAATAATCCAATATTCAATCTAACTTCCGTTGGCCTCTCCTCAATCCATTTCCATCCAGCAGCCAGTATTCATAACACAAACCTGATCATGTCACATCTCTGCTCCAAGTTCTTGTAACTGCTCACTCCCAAGGCAACTTCTGACTCAACTCCTCTCTCCAGCGACCCCTGCAGTGCCTCCCAAGGGGCCACCCTACTCCCACCACAGCCCCCTACTTGGACCACGGGCAACCTGACCTCACCCCCTTACCTCCACCCTCATTCAGATCTGAATATCATTACTCCTGTCCACGGTTCCCAATCCTCCTAGAATCTGGAAGCGCTCCTTTGGAGCACTTCTGTTATTGCAACTGGATGCTAAACGATATCTGTGATTTTCGGATGCATGTCTGTGTCCTGAAGGCAACCATGGTCCCAGAGGCACAGCAACTGCATGTGCTCCTGCTTGCCACAGTGTCTGGTACCTAGATCATGAACGAAGTCACTAAAGAATAAACAAGTGATGGGCTGAGAAGGTGGAATTCAGGGAAGAACAGCACAGGGAGCTGGAAGGAAAGCTTAAGCCTCTCCCTTCCTGGGACAGAGGGACTTGGAAAAGTTCATGCAATAATGGAACCCAAAGTTTAGTTTGGTCCCCAAAGTTTTTGAAATCCATGTATAGTTTTCCCAGCCACTCAATGTCCCTCATGTGCAGAGTGGTTTAAGAAAGAAACAGCAGGAAAACAAGTATCTTCTCTCCAGGACTGAGAAAGCACAATTAAGACTCCTAATATCTACACTACCCTTTTATTTAAAAAAAAAATACACGCACAACGGATATTTTCAGTCACCTTTTAATGTCACTCTTTTCACTGCATTAGCTCTCCAAACACTTCAGGACGCACTCAGTAACAGGCAGGTCTCTATCCGTAAAATGCCAGCACCAAGAGAGCTATGTCCTCCTTCTACACTCTGGATAGTGAGTCAGAAACCCTCGACCACTGCTGTCCAATAAAAACATAATGCTAGCGACAATTTCCCAGTAACCACATCAAAAAGGTACCAACTATGAAACCGATTTCAACATTTTATTTAATCCCCAAATCTGGTATTTTAATTTCAACATGTAATCAGTATTTTTTTAAAGTTACTAATTATTTCATTCTGTTGCACTAACAAAGCTATTGCAAGTTTTCTACTGACAAAGTATCTCAATTCAGACTGGCAGAAAAAAAAAGAGCTGTGGCTACAATACAGGGGAAAAAGTCCTACATTATCCACATTTCTGATAACTGCTTTCTTCCTCCCTTCAGAAACTTGCAGGGGCAGGTGCTTGGTCTAGCAATTAAGCTGCCACCTAGGGCACTCGGTTTAGGACACATCTATAGTGTCTAGGTTGAATTCCCAGCGTCGTAACTGGGGCTTCCTGCTACTGAGGACCTGCGGGAGAAGTGAGGCTGCTAGGAGAATTTCTGCTCTCCGCTGGGTGACCTGGATCCAGCATTCAGATCAAAACCAAACTGGGAGAAACAAGACTCTGAGTGTCCCTGGTAGCAACAAAGCAATTAACTGTAACGACTGAAAAATACAGAAATGAGACCAACAGTTATATGCACATTCACGTAACAGTACCTTCTTAATTCATTCATGACTTTAAAAGCTTTCTTCATATGCCATGGGTTCACTGTCACGGGGCAGTGTTTTTCAGGATTATCATCTTTTGAATCGAGAGGCTTCTGATGACCCTGCTTTGTGCATCTGTACATAAAAGAACAGAGAAATCGTTAAAGACCATTTAGCTGTGGCTTCTCGAACTACAAAGACACAATGCATGGCTTCCTCTCCTCCTTAGGACAGGCCAGCCCACTGCAGGACCAACACAGCTCAGAACATTTTCTCCTTGTCACTAGGGTCACATGAGTAAACCACCACCACACGATCACTGCTCTAACTGTTGAAGCTTCCAAGACGGACACAGGACACAGCCGGAGTGGCTTAGCAGATGCCACCAAAGGAAGACGCTGAGAAATGACCGTTGGAAATCAACTTGCTACAGTCACATCTTACAGGAGTGGGAACACACCCCGTACAAACTTGACATACTGAGCAATCAGATTCATGTTTTGCTTGCTGTCTGCGAAGGGGTGAGGACGTCAGATGAAGAAACACCAAGAGCCAAGGGCAGTATTTGGTATGTTCCAAGAACACGGAGCCCTCCACAGCCAGATCAAGTGCTGGGAGGCAGGGAGGCAGAGAGGCAAACCACACAGGTCCTGGAAGACACCGTGAGGCCCGGCGTTCACCATGATGAGGCACTGCCAAGGAGTGACCAAAGCCAAAGGACCAGTCCAGCTGTTAGTGGAGAACAGTCTCTAGGGACTGAAGAGGAAGGAAGAGACGGCTGGCTCAGCATGAACAGCACAGCTGGCAGCATCTGTTCACAGAACAGACATGCACGTCAGAAAAAGGATGAGGTCTCCAGAAGCCAGGACAAGCAGGAAGATTGAGAACTCAGCACTAACACGTCATTTCAAGATACCAGACCTCCAGATGAAGATAGCAAACTGTGAGATAAATGTTGGTGTGTACTGCTGGAGAGAAACGTCTGGTTTGAGATGGAAATGTGGGGCTTGCTGTTTACATGGAGAGGGCATACAAAGCCATGAAAGTGGGGCATGCACTGAGACACTAAGGAAACTGCTAAAATTATCCTGGTTCACATCCTTGCCCCGCCCCTACAGAATTTAAAGCACCTAACTCCTTGCGCCTCTGCCTACAGGAAGTGGAAATCAGTTCGAATGCTCCACCACGTGAGAGTTTTCAAGGGGCCTTAACTAGTGAATTGGCGCAAGGTCCGACTGGAAAGGCCACAGCTACAGTGGGACAAAGAGGTGCACTTTATTCCCCACGGCTTCCTGGCGCGCAGGGATGCGCTTGCAGAGGACAAGTGACATCTGCCCAGAGTAATAAAAGCGTTGGTAGGTCTAGAAGCTGAAAGCTCAACAAATATTCACACCTGGAAAAGGAAGCTTCAGTTTACCAAGACACTTCAAAAAGCTGACGGAGGGGTGGGGGACAGCAGGCACTGATGCCCAGCCAGTAATACCAGCAAGCCTATACAAGCTCTGGTTCCAGACCTGGCTGCTCCATTTCTGATCCAACTCCCTGTAATGCACCTGGGAAAGCAGCAAAGGATGGCCCAAGCGCTTGGGTCCCTGCACCCATCATGGGAAATCTGGAAGAAGCTCCTGGTTTCAGCCTGGCTCTTTAAGGAGTGGAAGTTCTGTCTGAACCTCTCCCTGTAACTCCATCTATAAGGGCTGGGCCCAGCCTCGTGCTTAGGATATCTGCGTGTCCTACCGGAGTTACTGAGTCTGATGCCCTGGTCCTGGCTTTCTATCAATGCAGACCCTTGCAGGCAATGATGGTTCAAATGACCAGGTTGTTACTATCCATGAAGGAGACCTAAATTGCATTCCCATGTCCCAGCTTCAGCTCAGTCCAGTCCAAACCATTGCAGGCCTCTGGAGGACAGCTCTCTGTTACACAAATAAATAAATACTTTATAGGAAAATCAAATTAAAGTTAAGTTTATTTTTCTTCTGCAAAATACTTTAAAATCCATGCACGATTTTTTAATAATGTGCATTTTGCATGAACTGTATTAAGAACACTCTGGAAGTGAAAAACAGAAACTGTCACCTTCATTGAAAAGCAAACAATGGGCAAGCAGGCAGAGGAGCACCAGGGCAGACATACCTGTCCATGCAAACTGACCACAGAACACTCAGTGTCCACGCATACAGCAGGATAAGAACACCTGTGTGGGGGTGGGTTACAGAACGTCAAGTTGAAACCGAGGGAAGATACTAACACTGAGGACTGGGAGAGTTTTCAGGGCTTAGAATGGAAACAACAGCAACCGCTCTAAAAAGAAAATCTTATTTAAGAGGCAGTGTTTATATTTGCTTAAGAAATGAGGAATTAAAACTCTCTGCGCTACGGAATTAGCTTTGCCACAGACGCCACACCACGATCAATTCCTTAGATTGCTTGTCTCTGGAAGCTATTTCCAGTTCCGCTTTTTCTGATGTACTCCAGAAACTATGCAAGGAAAAGACTTTATTCAAAACCTTAAAAAAACAATACGTGAGAAATTGCACTGATTTTTCTTTTTAAGTGTTCTCTGTTCCGAGAACCATTTACAAATATGGCACCCCTGCTGCACAGGCCTATTTCCAACACTAATGCCCTTCCCGTAATTTCCCATTTCCTATGTGGATTGGTGTTAGATGGGCTCTCATTCAGCAGCAGCACTGAGTAACAGAAAATGATGCATCACTTCCAAAACTATAGATGTAAAAAATAAGCAGATCCTAGGAGGAAGTGGCTAGGTGGGAGGTGAGGTTCTGTCCTTCACTTTACCCCATGCAAGGCAAGAACTGAGATCTTCCTACTTCCCTTCAGCAGCAAGCAGCCACCCTCTCTCTCTCAAAAAAAAGTGCTTCTCATTTCTAAGAACCATCCCCTCTAAAGGAGACACATTTACAAGCTTCTTCCCCCTTTAAAGTCTTTCTCCAACACTACACTAGCACCAGCCTTGCAATTTTCCTATAACCAACAGGGAAAGTTCTCTAAATCTGCTGAGTTGCCCAAGGCGTTGGATTTCCCCCCCGACCTGCCATGCCCCAGGCTACAGAATCCCAAAGCCTTCATTTCCCTGCTGATTGCTGCAACTCCCAAATAGGGACAAGGCTCGGATCTCAGATGCAGTGCCTTTCTAGCTCTGCCTAAGAAGACACTACTGCTGGTAATGAAATTCTAAAGTCTCCTACCACCTGTCTCCCTCCAACAACCAAGATTTCAAAATTCAAGACTACTGCAACCTTTTTAAGAACACCTCATCTGCTTCAGAACAATGATTTCCAATGGAGAAGAGCTGAATGAACCAAAGAACTCAAGTGATTTCTTCCCAACCACATGTAGCTGCCCCTCCCCATGTGTGCCCCCAGGCACGCTCTTCCTGTATCTTCAGGGGCAAGAGTGATGGGCAGCTAGGCTTGATTTGAAATAAAGAAAAAAAAACCCGATGATGTAATATGTCCCTCCACCCACTTCCCTCCCACCCCAGGACGATCCTCTCAGATGGAGAAGAAGCGCGCTCGAAAACACAGGTTGTTTATGCTTTCAGGGTTTTCTGGTGGAAACAATGCTATAATTCACGACAATAACGTAGCTTCAAAAGTTAACAGAGGATCAGACATGCTCACGTGCAGGCCCTTGGGTGGCCACCATCTCTGCTCTCCCCTGCCCGCTCACCTCACAAGTGGCAAGACTCCCCTGCTCGCAATGACTCACCCACCATTACTCACCAACTTCTGCCAAGTTCGTGTCAGCAGCTGCTGTGTTCAAACCCACCAGCCATGCTGCACTGCTTCGAGTTTCTCCATGACTCTATCACACTGCTGTTATTCTTCCCTGCTGTCTTCCCAGCTACACTTGCCTTCCGAAGCCGTGTCTTCCCAACTCTGCTCCCAGGCGCGTATCCAGGACAGCCCAAGTAGAAATGTGAGCAGAACTGGGAATCGGCCATCACCTGCTAGCTCACTCTGTTATCACACTCTGCCACGCTTCCCCTCGACCAAATGACCACAAGCGCCGAGAGCCAGCCTGAGCCACGAGTCTGTCCACTGGGAACGCACTTCAGTTTGTGGCAGGCTCAAGTCTCAGTTTTAGGGATAAACTAAGCGCAAAAAACCAAAGTTCCGCAAATTTTCTCCTAATGTTTGGGATTTAAATTCCAGAGTATGGTGCCAATAAGCAAGCTATAATCTGGAAAAACATATTATATTTTCTTGATCAAAAGTGTTAACATTTGCCCTATAGACATGTAAGCAGCTGGAGCCTATTTTCAGTATGTAACCCTCTGAACTGAACATGAAGTATCTTATGAGACAAAAATAAACTTCCTACCCTGTGTTCAGTCACAGGATATGCTACAGACAATATTATTACAGCACCACTGAACGCTTTAGTCTGTGATACATACATGCGTAAAAGCTATAATTCCAATTCCACCAGTCTGGAAAAAATCCAGAAAAGCTAGAAATGCCCAATTTCACTAAAATGGATCAGCAGTTAAAAGCCAGAGCCCTGGGCCAGGTGGTAACCTAGTGGCTAAAGTCCTTGCCTTGCATGCGTTGGGATCCCATACGGGCACCAGTTCATGTCCCATCGGCCCTGCTTCCCATCCAGCTCCCTGCTTGTGACCTAGGAAAGCAGTAGAGGATGGCCCTAGACCTTGGGACCATGCACACACATGGGAGACCTGGAAGAGGCTCTAGGCTCCTGGCTTCAGATCGGCTCAGCTCTGGCCATTGCAGCTGCATGGGGAGTGAATCAGCAGATGGAAGATCTCTCTGCTTCTCCTTCTCTCTTTCTCTCTCTCTCTCTATATATATATATTTGACTTTCCAATAAAAATAAATAAATCTTTATAAAAAAGAGCCCTAGCCTTACTGAAGGGGCAGAGGGGCCATGACACAGCCCTGCCATGATCACCATGCCACCCTGTAACCCTCTGTGTAGGTGCTGGGTATCAGGGCAGCACAGCCAGGAGGACGCGGGGAGGGAAATGGAAGAGGGAGTATAATCGCCCTCTGATAGTAGAACAACAGAGCTGTAAAACGCTAGGCTTCAGCTCCACTCAGCTCACGGCTCTCTTTCCCTCCCACCTACACCACACACACAGTACAACCAGGCACTTCTTGTCCCTGACACTGACTATTACCAGGAAGGAGACGAGGATAAAAGCATGTCTCATGCAAGATCAATCTTCGAAGAGTATTTTACACATAATTAACAAAGCTCTGTCTCAGTAGGGTGTTGGCAACAGGGTCAAGCAGAGACGAGGCAGATCCATTTCAGACATTTCCACGGCTTCTCTTGGGTTCCTGACCCCTTTTGCCACCTTTCCCAGTGCCATCACTTGGTCACTGAGAGGGGTGGCAAGACGACCTAGCAGCTGTCAACACTGGGCTATGTATGTCTTCTAGCACGAGCACAAAAAAACAATGCAAGAATTGGGGAAAAGACCAGGACGGTGCCAGACACTAACCGAGGAACCCCGGGTCAGGGACGGCCCCTGCGGGCTTCAGACAGCATGCTTACAGGAGCAGAACACAATGTCACAAATATTCACCAGCATTCGATGCCAGATGATAGCAAACAAACCTGACAAGGAAAAGGACAAGGTAAGGCTTCGTGGAACAAGACTGCAGTATTATTCCTATGGTTTCTACTGGCTTTCTTCATTTTTAATTAAATTATTACAACGCTCAAAATGACCAGAGCTATGAATCAGTCAACATGTGTCTGCCACTTGGATGCCACTGGCAGAACGGGGATTCTTCTCCGGTTGTATCCGCCTGGGAGTCCATCACGGCCCAGTCAGAACACAGGTGCAAGATGACCCACTACTGATGACAAGCTAGCAGGAATGCAACCATGGTCTGGAATGAACTGGAGTAAAAATGGAAGATGTCGTAGAGGGGACGGGGCTCCAACAGGGCCTGGTACGAAGCCCATGTTGCTTTAACCGGGAACAGGAGGATGGCAGCACTGGCCTTGCTCACAGTGTATCCCAGGAGAGTAAAATGCATCATGGTCTTGGATCCATAAAGTGTACATGATGACACGTTGTGACTGTCTGAGTAGCTGGTTCTGATGAGTCACATCATGTGACTCTAAGACACTGGAGGATAGCATAGCAGGTAGACTGCAAGGTAAGGAGAGAATACACAAAGTTCAACAGGAGACCAACGAAAAAGAACCAGCATCAAGTGATGCAATCCACTCATCAGAATAGGGGCAGTGGGGGGGATGCCTGGAACAGACTCTGGTCTCTGGGGACCGTGAGACATGGCACACGAAAAGAGACCAATCAGAGATGAGGCTGACATCCTTGCTATCAGGCACAAAAAGAATGGTTACTCCACTGAGTAACTGCAGTTAATATGAAGTGAGGTCAGCCTGAGAACAAAGATATGAACTCAGTATCGGCCGTGCTGTGTCGGAGCCATGAGCTCAAAGCAGAGTCCATTCAAAGCTCCAAACTCAAGAACAACATAGAGGTCTAGATCCCAGACTTAAAGACACTTGAGTCACAACGTGGCAGAGTAATCACTCAAAGACTGACCGTACTGCTCCTGACCAGCACTACAGAAGAAGTCACCTAAGACACAAACCGATCCACAGGGCTTGCGGGCCCAGTGTTCCCAATAATCCACGAGCTTGGAAGAGTAACTTAACCTCTATTTCCTCAGCCAAAAAATAAGTAAAATAAAACAGCAAACACCTGAGGCCTGACAGTAAGATTTCTGACAAGCCTAGGGTAATATAATAACATAAATCACATTAGAAAGGAGAACCTACGGGAGGCAAACCAAGGTGGTGTCATGGGAAGTAGGGGTTTGTTTTTGGAGGCAGATCTTGTCAAAAGGAACACTTCAGGAAATGCCAGTCATCTGAAAAGCAACAAAGTACAGTGTATCACACAGAAGAAATAGCCGTGACCCATGCGCACAGCCGTGACCCATGCGCACACCGTGACCCATGCGCACACCGTGACCCATGCACACACCGTGACCCATGCGCACACCGTGACCCATGCGCACAGCCGTGACCCATGCGCACAGCCGTGACCCATGCGCACAGCCGCGACCCATGCGCACACCGTGACCCATGCACACCGTGACCCATGCGCACAGCCGTGACCCATGCACACACCGTGACCCATGCGCACACCGTGACCCATACGCACAGCCGTGACCCATGCGCACACCGTGACCCATGCGCACACCGTGACCCATGCACAAAGCCGTGACCCATGCGCACAGCCGTGACCCATGCGCACAGCCGTGACCCATGCGCACACCGTGACCCATGCGCACAGCCGTGACCCATGCGCACAGCCGTGACCCATGCGCACAGCCGTGACCCATGCGCACAGCCGTGACCCATGCGCACACCCGTGACCCATGCGCACACCTCGACCCATGCGCACAGCCGTGACCCATGCGCACACCGTGACCCATGCGCACAGCCGTGACCCATGCGCACAGCCGTGACCCATGCGCACAGCCGTGACCCATGCGCACACCTCGACCCATGCGCACAGCCGTGACCCATGCGCACAGCCGTGACCCATGCGCACAGCCGTGACCCATGCGTACACCGTGACCCATGCGCACACCGTGACCCATGTGCACAGCCGTGACCCATACGCACACCCGTGACCCATGTGCACAGCCGTGACCCATACGCACACCCGTGACCCATGCGCACAGCCGTGACCCATGCGCACAGCCGTGATAGCACTGCCCAAGGCAGGGCAGCCCATCTCTGCACCTGCCATTCCCTTTCTAGGCTCTGCCCCAGCGCTCAGACATGACCGTATCTGGACCCTATCTATATTCTCACTCTCTCCACTTATTTCCTATTCCCTATATTGCTTTCTTTTCTGGTTGAATATTTCCCACTGTGAATATATTATGTATATTTTCAGTTATTCACTTCCTCCATGAAGAAAAGGGCTTGACTGTTTTCTGAGATAGCTCTAAACCCCAGCCAATAGTACACACTGAATAAACATGCATGTCTGGAAAAAAGAAAAAAAAAAGCCTCAAACACACACTTGGAATTGTCAGAATATGACAGAAAAGCAACTGAAAGACTTGTGGCTGATCTAAGGAAGCAGGAGACTTCACCAACACCCCCAGTTGAGACCCCCACCAATGCCCAGCCAGCACATTCACGAGTGCCTGCCCCAAGCCCGACCCCTGTTTGCTGGATGCACGTGACAAGCAAGGCGCTGGGGGCTCCTGAGGCGGGGAGTGCCACCTGCGACCCCCAGTACCAGAAACACATGCAACTTGCTTCCAGACTCCACCTCCAGTTTCCAAGTGCATCTCAGAATTGTTTCCCACATAAAGCACTCCCTTCCACACACAGGGGTGCCTGTGGTTTCCTTCCCCACTGTTTTGTGGGCCTTCATTGCCTCTATATATCCTAAACATCTTTGTCTATTCACCTGTGATATGAGATACCCGATTCACGTTCAGCACTAATTCAACCAAAGCAAGAGTGCATACTCCAACGCACTCTACAGAGGACGGGTGAAGGCGCCGCCTGCCCCAGGGTCACACCTCAGGGCAGACATGACGGGCATGCGGTCCAGTGCTCTGCAAGTCTGCAGCTTCAAGGAATCTTTTACTGGTGTGTGACAAAATGAACACAACGCAAAAAGCTTCCCAAAAATGCCTTCAATTTAAGAGCTCTCCCATAGTCAGAGAGATCTTTATGTTTGAGGAGTATTAAAATGTCTCTTTTTTCATAAAACAATGGCGACCGCTGATGCTTCTTATCTTGACAATAATTATTTCACACAACTAAGAACGTAGCCAGTTCATATTGTACTTCTTTTTGATTTTACAGGTGAAATCCAAAACTCTGAGAACCTCTACTCTAAGCCAACCCATTCACTGCCTGATTTCCACAGGACAAAGTCAACAAGTTGTCCGCCTCTGGTGTTGAGAGCGTCCGGTGAAAAAGCATGGGTGGGTCTGAGGCAGGTCTGCCCAGGTCTATGAGGGAAAGCAAAAAAGTGAGGCTTGCAGGAATACGACAACTGGCCAAGGAACAGCCCGTAAGAGTGACAGCCAAGGCAATGGCTTGGGATGGGAGGTCAGGCCTCCTTCGACTTGATGCACACGAAAATGTTACACAAATCACTACAAAAGCTACAGCCTGGGAGACACCGCTGGGGGCCAGGGCTCCCCGGTGTACTCATCTGTGCTGAATACCTGGACCTCATGTATACCTGCATACCTTTTGAGAAGCAAATGTCAGACAGCAGAATGCAACAGAATCTAAATGCCACATATTCTTAAGGATGTGACAAGCGAGAAGCAGAAAGAGGGAGGAGGGGTGGACACAGGCAGAGCAGCGAAGCTCTCCCGGGGATGCCTGCACCCCAGGCCTGCTCACACCAGCTTCTGCTCCAGCTTTCCGGGATGCAACAGATGACGGTTCAAGCCCTCGCACCTGCCACGCATGCCAAGAGCCAGGCCACCTCCTGGGCTTCAGCCTGACCCAGCTCCAGGTGCTGTCAGCATCTGGGAAATAAATCTGTGGACGGCACAGCTCTAATTATAAACAAACAAACAACAACAACAACAACAAAAAGATGAGAGAAACTTGGAGGGAGGGGTGGAAAAAGCACAAAAGATAAGATCCTAAACTCTAGGAGCTTGTCCTGAGGGCGACAGGAACCTGGGCAGAGGGGCCTGCCTTCCTCCCACACAATCCGGTGGCGGGCGCTGGGGAAGCAAGTGGGGTGCGAGAACAATGTGCACCCGGCCAGCTATTCAGAGCTGCACACAGAAGCGCTGCCCATGGCGCCGGGCAGACGGAAGCACGCTGCAAGCACCTGCGGCCTGAATGAACGAGCGCACAGACACCCACACAAAGACCAGCTGGAAACCTGCTGGAACTCCAGCCGCATCCCCCAGGCTCCCCAGGTCCAGGTCAATCTTCTTCTGCTTTCAAACTCGGGCTACAAACTAACTCTGTGAAAAATCTGAGTCCTCCCGGTCACTTCCACTGGCCTTGGTCCTGAGCCAATGGCAGCAGCGAGGTCCAGTGAAGCCCCCTTCCGAAGATGCTGCCTGTATCTCTCAGAGCCAAGGGGAGCAAGTCCATGCGAGTGGAGGCAATGCCAACGAGTACCGGCACAAAGGCCTACTTCTGATCGCCAAGAGGTACACTGCACTCAGACCAATTCTGCATAGGGTTCACATAACACAAGACACATCTGCATTTACGATTCCATGCATGAACACACACACATCTCAACAACTTGAGCCATCCAGCAATGAAGAGGTCTTAACAATTCTCCCCTCCATGCTGGCCTCCCAGGTTGGCCACGCTATCCCAGCCTCTCATTGTCTCAGCACTCCTGATGGGGTCTTAGCATCCAAGAAAATTGTGCTGGACATCAAGATCAGAACCAGCTGATGTGCCCTAGTTTCAATTCAATCAGTGCCCGCACTCACAGCCCCACTGCATCTGTCATTACTTCTGCTTAAAGCATTCCCGACACCTTCACTCCCTCCCTCCAGAGCCTGCTTCTACACCCTTCTTTTCACCTGCATCCTTAGATCTCCTGTTCTGCTCTTTGGCTGCCAGTGCTACAAAAGTAACAAAGGGAGTACAGAGCCCTGACACCCAGGGGGCAGGCGCGTACTACCGCGGACACACCAACATGTTACCTCTCTCGGGCCACACATTGTCCAAAAACACCGATAACACATCCTGCTGCCAGCGTTTGCCGGCTGTGTGCATCCACCATCATGTTGCCGAAGAGTTCCCGAGCCTTCGCGACCTGCTCCAGCGGAACCCCAGCCCTCCGAGGCTCCGCAGCCAAGGTGAGGCTGAGCCCACACTCCTTCCACCTGCCCAGAGGGTCAAGCACCTCGGCATCTCCCCTCTAGCACCCCGCTACCGCTGCCACTCAAGCTAGAAATTCCACAATGCACTTTCAGAACCAGTAGTTGCCAAACCCCACTGAAAAGGACCAGACATGAAAAAATATCTATCCTTTAATTGTCCATATTCTGTTTGGAGCTCTGCCAAATAACCACAAGAGGTTGGTGTGGTGCAAGTAGCGTGGAGTGAGGCTGGCCAAATGTAACCGAAAAACAATGGGCTTCGTGAAACAGCTCTCGGGGACACCGTTTCTCAGAATGAGAATGCCTGAGCTTCAAGAAGTCACATTAAAGAGCTCCTGTTCTTTCCCGAAGATGAACCTCAGGAAAGCGCAGGAAAAGGAAAATGTTCAAAAACTCCAGAGGATTGACGCCCACACTTCTACCAAGATGTTAAAAAAAAAAAAAAATCAGTACTAAATAATGTAAAAGAAAAAAAAAAAAACGTTCCACAGAATTCTTGGGCTGCTATCATTTCTAGAAAGTAGTCCTGTTGCAGGATCTTCAACATGCTGAATGTGCCCGCATACCAAGGAAATGGACACCTGTGCCTGGCAGGTCAATACACTACTCACTGGCCCAGGGTGCCAAGGAAACAGAAACGCTCTGATTTCTGGATAAAATCCTCCGCAGTGCCAGGTAACGGGTCATATGCCCTAAACGGCCGCAGCTCCTTTAGGGAGCCACAGACAGACTCGCGGGGTATCAATTTTGTTAGCCATTCGGGAGCCTGCAACCTCACATATGATTCATTGAGACACCGGGAATCTGGCACTTTCCAGCTGCCTTTTTTTTTCCTAGGGACTCCGTGCATCCTATGTCCATCCCTTAGGCAGCAGGGGTGGGCAGCCTGAGCACCCGCAGCCCCTGCATCACAAGGAGGTATTCACAGGACGGCGCGGGTCCCCCCCGCTCTGCTCTCGCATCCCCAGTGGATCGGGAAGGCACCCCCCGCCCGCCTGCCCCTGCGTCTTCCCTCTCTCCCCGGCAATGCTGGCCAGTCCACCCGGGGGCTGCGGGCACCCGCGCCTCATCACGCCCCGCATCTCCCACCGTCCCCGGGCAGCGCCGCCGCAGGGCGCGCCTCTCCGCAGCGGCCACGGCCCGCTCACTCACGCGGGAGGCAGCGGCGGCGTCTCCATGGTGGCTCGTCTCGGGCTTCAGCACGCAGGCACCGACCGCCGCCGCCAGCACCATTCCAGCCGCGGACGCCGGCACAGCCCGCCCGCCCAGCCGCGTGCCATGCGCCCGCCTCGCGGCGCGCCACCACCACCTGCGGCGGCGGCCCCCGCGGCCACGGCCCAGGCCGGGCGCGCTCCGTCGGTGCGGGGTGCGGGGTGCGGGCCGGCCGGACGCGCGGGCTCGGCCTCTTCCGGGTTCGGCCGCGGCCGGCGCGACGCCGTGACGGCCCGAGAGGCGGCCTCCCGCGGCCCCGCGGACCCTCCCCCGGCGCCTCCCCTTCCTCCCGGCGCGGCGGAGGCGGCGGCTGCCGGAGGCGGGCGGGCGCGAGCCGGGCGCGGGCGGGCGCGGGGCGGGCGCGGGGCTCCCGGAGCGAGCGGCGGGAAGGCTTCTAGAAAACGCAGGAAAAGGGCGCCCCGAACGCGCTCGGCTGCTGACTTTGCTTCTCGGGCGCGTTCACCGGGTTCCTTTTTGATCTGAGGCCGTGCAAGGGAGACAGGGAGGGTAGGTATTCCCCCCCACCAGCACCAGCAAACCACTTCCTTTACACATGGTGAAACTGAGGCTGCAGGAGACGAATCTGCCTGCCCAGTGTCTGACGCTAGAAGCTTGGCTGCCTGGGCGAGAGAAGTGAGCACTACGCCAGGCTGCGAGGCACCAACACGCTAGACCAAGTCTAGCTGCGGAGCTGTCCATGCAGCCAGAGAAGAGGAATGGAGATGCCTGCCCGCCCAGGAGGAGTCAGGACGAGAAGCCCTCCTAGGACGGCTCGGCCCAGGGAGCCTCCTCCACCCCCCAGCGCCACACAGATGGGGTGACAGAAACCTGGGCAGAGGGCAGGGCAGGACCGGCTGCTTAACCACAGGAGCTGCAAACAGTGAGCTGTAGCTGGTGATGTGCCCGGTATGCCCGCTGCGGTGGAGCGCTGGGCACTGGGAGCAAACGCCAAGGCTCCAAGGCCAGTGCAGACTCAGGCAGGAACCCCGCAGGTGAGGCCCGGTCGAAGTGATTCTTCCCAAGGCCTCTGGGCAGACTGCAGCCTGAGGTCAGACCCTCAAGTGTCAGGGAAGCAGAGTTGGGCGCAGACAGCAGCCAGAGGGAGGGCATCAGGGCACTGGGGATCCTGGAGGCAGACTAGGCCACAGTGGAGCATTTGGCTTGTTCTATGGTGAGTATAATGCAAGCAGCTAAATCCGCTCACTAAAATGATGTCTTTGGGGCCAGGCCTGGGCCAGTAGCAGGCTGAGCCCGTTGCCTACAATGTGGGTGCCCCATATGGCACAGGTTGGCGTCCTGTGCAGCTCCCCACTAATGGGGCTGGGAAAGCAAGGGAAGGTGGCCCAAGGCCTTGCGTCCCAAAACCCCACGGAAGACTCCATGAAGCTCCTGGCAGCTGACTTCCACCTCGCCCCGTCCCAGGGACTGTGGCCATTTGGGGAGTGAGCTGGCTCTCTTGTGCCTCTCTGCCTCTTGCCCTGTGCCTCTGCCTTTCAAATAAATACATTGTCTCAATTAGACTATGAGTTTGCTGAGGTTTGTCTTAAAATGCTACACAAACAAAAAGGGGGAAAGAAAATGTATGAAAGATGATTGACAAAGGTCGATTTTTGAGGCTATGCGATATTGAGTACTTGGAAATGGTCATAATTTATGCGTTTTGTGTGAATCTTTTTAAAAGTATGTAATGAAGAGTTCTTTTACAAGATGATTGCTTTTGGCCCAGCACAATAGCCTGGTGGCTGGACTCCTCGCCTTGCATTTAATCAAGGATCTCATCCAAGACCCATGAAATGACTTAAAATTGCTCCTTAGTCCACACTGACCCTTTGTTGCTTTCTGAAAGAGACAGTGTCAGACCCTCGGCTTTCAGATATAAGCAGGCCTGCATCAGGTCAGTAGCAAATTTATGAGGCCATATGCATTTTTAGGTGGGTCAAAGAACTTTGCAAAACTGGTCTTCGGCCAGCTCCAGCCTCTATGTTATCTGTGACACCCTTCCCTGGAAGACATACACAAAGATGCTTGACCAAGTGCAGAGCCAGCAGCATCATCGGGGCAGAGCAATGGTGCTGCTGTTTGACCCCAGGCCCCTAGCAACTTCTTTCCTTCCTATTTAGCATGTTGAGTTCTTATGAAAAGCCCATCCTGCTGCTATACTGTTGAACTAAAATTCTTGAGCCATTCCCAATAATCATAGTCTCATGTCAGTGACCAGACTGTATTGCCTGTAACAAGATGAAAACCATGCAGACAAACAACCTCATGGTAGTAATAGGTGGCAAAAGTCAACTTAAGCACTGAGTTGAATTGAAGACACTGCAGCAAAGCTAATGATACCACCTATCAGGCCCAAAACACCTTACAGCAAAAACCTGATACTGAGAACTGCTTCTGTAAAGAAAAGAGGTTACTATACCAAAGAGCATAAAACCATAAATTCTGTATTTGTAACTCCTTCCAGTGCAAATATGACAAGTGTGGAAAGAATCACTCATTCAAAACTAGGCACTAAAGAAGGAGGAGAGCTTCTGAAAAGTTTCTCCTGAAGTTAGCCTAAAATGGATTTCTCCACTTGCTTTTCTAAGTTAGGGTTTTTGCTTTTTATTCTTTTGTAGCAGCATCGTGCATATGGTACATGATGAAGCATTTCCAAGAATCCTTGTAAAATTGTGCTACTCTGCAAATGCCTTTGTCCACGCGTGTTTATTACAAGCTTTGTGGTGTTCAGTGCATTGGCAGGGGTCTCCAGGCTAACGGAGAAGTCTTACAGATCCTTCGGCTTACAAGTGCTTGCCTACTTGTTAACGGAGTCTTTAATATCCGACTTTGCTACCGGCACAGCACACCTGCCCATTATGCTACATCTAAGGTCCCTACAGAAATAAATGAAAGTGTTTGCTGCAAAGTTTAATTGGAAACTTGCTGGAATTAGTACAGGAAGTATCCAAAAATAGGTTCACACTCACGAATATCAGGTAAGCAGTTTCTCTGTGTATTTTCTTTTTTAAGAAAAGGAAATTTACTTAATCTATTTTTGCTTGTATATAGTTATGTGGTATCTATTTATGTAGTCTGGTGATGTAATACCTCATTATAGAATTATCTAGGACTAAACATCTTTCTACACAGTCAGCAATGCTAGGGAGAAGAAAAAGCAAGTAAAAATTCTTAATAAATTCCGCGAAGTATTATTAGGTTGTTGTCTTTCATCTCAAATTATGCCTTTTCGTGCACACATACAAAAGCTCCTACCCACAGCTTCTGTTTGTCCACCACAGCTAACTATTAATAGTGTACGCCCTAAGCAAAATTGTGAAATAAGTTTGTTCTGGAATCCTCATTTTCCAATCTGTTCTTTGGAGGATTTTTTTTTTTTCACCTCCAAGCCTCACCATCCACAGACAGACTCTGATGCCGTGTCTCTCTCCCTAGCCTAACTGGGAAATGATCTGGTGTGAGGGCCAGGTGCTTGGGACAGCAGTGAAGTCTCTGCTTGGGAAGCTTGCATCCCCCCATCGGAGTGTTTGGTTCTGGTCCTGGCTACTCCATTTCCAAAGCAGCTTTCTGCACAGCCCAAGAGAGAGCAATGACGGCTCAAGTGCTTGAGCCCCTGCCACCTGTAAGAGAGACCCGATGGGAGACCCAGGCTGTAGATCCAGGCCAGCAGCCCTTGCTATTACTGGAATTTGGGGAATGAACCAGCAGATGGAGAACTTCTCTTTCTCTTAAAATGAAAACAAATAAAACTCGGGCCCGGCGCGGTGGCGCAAGTGGTTAAAGGTCCTCGCCTTGCACCCCCGGGATCCCATATGGGCGCTGGTTCTAATCCCGGCAGCCCCGCTTCCCTTCCAGCTCCCTGCCTGTGGCCTGGGAAAGCAGTCGAGGACGGCCCAAAGCTTTGGGAAGCTGCACCCGCGTGGGAGACCCGGAAGAGGCTCCTGGCTTCGGATCGGCATAGTATCGGCCCGTTGCGCTCACTTGGGGAGTGAATCATCGGACGGAAGATCTTCCTCTCTGTCTCTCCTCTCTGTATATCCGCCTTTCCAATAAAAAATAATAAAAATAAATCTTTAAAAAAAAAAAAAGAAAACAAATAAAACTCTAAAAAAAAAAAGTGATGGGGTGGGTGTTGTGGTGTAGCATGTTTAGCCACTGTTTGTGACATCAGCATCCCATCGGCACCACTTCAAGACCCAGCTGTTCCACTTTTGATCCAGCTCCCTGTTAATAGCCCTGAAGAAGATGGCTCAGATGCTTGGATCTGTGCCCCCACGTGGTACCCGGAATAAGCTCTTCCCTCCTGGCTTCATGCTGGCTTCACACTGGCTCAGCCCTGGCCACTGCTGCCATTTGGGGAAGTGACCACCACATTAAGGATGTATCTCTCTGTTTCTCCTTCTCTCTTAGTAACTCTGATTTTCAAATAAGTATTTTTATTCTTTTTTTAAAAAGAATGGTCTAATGTCAGTTAAGAAGAATAACCGGTAGACTACACTTTAATATAAGTGACTCGTAAACATGGAGTAATGTCCTATTGGGATTAGTTTAGCTAAAAAAATAAATAACTTCATACCTGTTCCCTGTTACATTTTCTGGTGTCTCCTATTTTATTTGAATCACGAAATTGTTAGTAACAGTTTTCATTAGCAGAGGAATTACTGTATAATACCCTGAGATAATGCTTCACTTTGCCAAAGAACAATGCTGAGTACTTAAGATGAAAAATATTACATTTAAACTCTAGACCTTATGAAACCAAACCTCTAGGAGTTTGTATTACTTCTTCAGACTGTTCATATGATAATATAAAAAGATAATCCTTGAATTCCCACATAAATCCCAAAGCTTGAGCCCAGCCCAAGTCCTGGAATTACTTTTGCCAGTGTGGATCCTTTGCCAAAAAAATCCTTGCTGGTTCTTTATCCGGTGCTCATCAGCCTCTGGACATGGACAGGCATGTTTAAGCAGAATGGAAGTGGTTACTCAATTCCTGAGGCATCCATATTTCTTCATTTTCCTTGTTAAGATCTTGGTAAGGATCCAGCCCAAGAAATAGAATTGAATCCATCCTGCATATGTATGAGAGTTATTCTTCATTGAACTAAAAATGAACCTGGGCTGCCATTTTGAAGGCTTTGTTCAAAGCCAGATAAAATTAAATCATGAGAAAAGTGTTCCTCGTCGTATTTTCTAAGGCAGACTGATTCAAACGAATCCTGACTCTGTTACATAGCACTTCAACAAGGTCGTGAGGAATCCAAGTAAAAGATAACTTTAGGAGTGGGCATATGGCCTAAGACAAGCTTGAATGAGGGCTGGGGAGACCTGGGTATGAGAGGCCATCTCTATATGCTGGCCTGCTCACTCCATGTTGGTCAAAGGCTTCAAGAATTTTCTTCTTTTGTGTTTGTTTGAATTCCTGTTTAGAACTTTCTAGATCCAGTGTAATTACATGTGTGTTTATAATAATGATTTACTTTAAAAACATGTTTAAATATTACAGTAGCATGCATTTTATTTAGCACAATCCATTTTTACTGTTCTTTGGAAAGCTATATGTGTTCATAATTGCAGTTTAATTTGAATGTGAATATTTTTGGAACAGTGAAGCACCATACTTTGGGGGAGTGGAATGGAAATAATTTATATATTTTTAAATCTTAATGCTGTTTTTAGTGTTCAGTATCTAGGATGATTCTAAAATTCATTGGTTCTATTTTCTATCATGAGCAATGAATTAAAATATCTTTGTGCAATGGAACCTCATTAATGTGGTTTCCATACTTCATGTCATGTGACCACCAAGCACTCTGGTCATTGTGACGATGAAATCGGTTGTGAGAGATTTTCCTTTTACAATGAATTGCAGGTAAAAGAATTTTGGCAAATAAGTGGATGTGTCTTTCATGGGACCAGTTGAAAATTATTGACATTTCATCAATAACTAATTATAGGTGTAACATCACTTTGCAAATATATCCAGTCCATTCACCTAATTTTGCAATGAGATAATGACTGATTTTAAAAATAGAGAATATTCCAGAACTTTTTCCTTTCAAGATTCAGCATCTAGCTCTGTCCTCACAGTAGAGTCAGTCTGAAAGCAACTCGCCCACCTGAGCAAACGTTGCTACATACACAGCTGCAATCATGGAGGAACGCAGTACAGAATTGAAAAGATCATCAGAAGGAAGAGTTTATTTGTTTGTTTTTTTTCCCCAGAAACACTTTCTGCAAACGGTGTTTTTGACATGGACTTCAGGGACATACAGATTTTTTCTTTTTAAGATTTATTTTATTAATTTGAATGAGTGCCAGAGGAAGAGAGCTAGGGAGATGCTATCCATCTGCAGGTTCATTCCCCAAACGGCATGAATGGCAGAGACTGGGCTGGGTGCACATGAGCAGCCAAGAACTCCACCTGGGGCTTTCTACGCGGGTGCAGGGGCCCACGGCCCCGGCTGCCTTGCTTTGCTTTCCTAGGCACACTGCAGGGAGCTGGCAGAGTAGCGCTTTCCTAGGCACACCAGCAGGGAGCTGGCACAGAGTAGCAAGGACTCGCAGTGGTGCTCTGATGGGAACTCTGGTACTGCAGGTAACAACGTAACCTACTGTGTCACCAAGCCAGCCCAGAAATAGAGGATCCAGATGAAAGCAAAAGGGGGCAAATTCCGCACACACAAAAAGAACAGAACAGTAGGACTGACAGTAGAATAGGCCTGACTGACGATGGAGACAGCAGGTGAAGCTGCTGGGTAACGTGAGATATTCTGCTGGGAAGCCCAAGACTTGCCTGAGGAGTGGTTTGAAATGGAAAGCAGGAGGCTCTGAGACAGAGCAGTCTTCAGTGGGAGCCGCCTGGCTCAAACAGACAGACCAAACTGGGTGGAGGAGACTGTGGAAGGAAGACATCATTACACACGCACCAAAAGGTTTCAAAAACCAGATGTGCCCTGTGACACAGGAATTCCACTTCTAGCGATTTATCCTAAGGAAGTGATCAAAAATGCACATGAGCCAACTACCAGAATTTTTAATACAACATATTCATATAACAATAAATTCAAAATCCCAAGTTATTATAAAGTCAGATATGTATAGAGAGGATGATAGACAGAGAGAAAGGTCTTCCATCCGATGGTTCACTCCCCAAGCGACCACAACAGCCGCAGCTGCACTGAACCGAAGCCAGGAGCCTGGGGCTTCTTCCAGGTCTCCCACGCAGGTGCAGGGTTCCAAGACTTTGGGCTGCCCTCGACTGCTTTCCCAGGCCAATGCAGGGAGATGGACAGGAAGCAGGGCTGGCAGGATTAGAAGCTGTGTCCATATGGGCTCCTGGCGCATACAAGGCAAGGACTTTAGCCACTAGGTCAATGTGCCAGGCCCCAAACCCCAAGTTATAAACAGATAACTTGCTAACTGCTACTATAACAACACTTTACAGTAGACCACTATGATACCATTAAAACTGATACTGTGCGGGCAATGGTACAGCACCCTAAATCTTTGCCTGTGGTATCAGCATCCCATGTGAGCGCCAGTTCATGTCACAGCTGCTCCACTCCTGATCCAACTCCCTGCAAAAGGACTGTGAAAGCAGCAAAGTATGGCCCAAGTGCTTGACCCCATGCACCCACGTGGGAGACTCCGTAAAAGCTTCTGGCTCCCAGCTTTGGACAGGTCCAGCTCTGGCCACAGTGGCCATTTGGGCAGCGAACCTGCAGATGGAAGATCTCTGTGTCTCCTGTTTTCTGTAATTCTGACTTTCAAGTAAAATGAATAAACTGGATCGTACCAGTTTGAGTCCCAACTGCTCTGCTTCCCATCCAGCTCCCTGCTAATGCTCTGGGAAAAGACTGCCCACTCTGGAGACCCAGAGACGCTCTGACGTCTAGGGAGTGAACCAGCAGGTTTCTTACATCCTGATTGCGATTTGGGCCTCTATCACTTTTGTCTGTCTTCCAAAGACTCGTTTATTTAAAAGGTACATTCACCAATACTGGAACAGAGGGAGCAAGACCGCACCTCTGTCTTCAGGCCCACTCCCCGCACGGCCACCACAGCCAGGCTGGGCCAGCCAAAGCCAGGAGCAAGGAGCAACCCCTCATTCTTGCCCATGGGGACCAGGACCCAAGTACCCAGGCCATCCTCTGTTGCCCTCCTAGGTATGTTAGCAAGGAGCTGGAATGGAAGAGGGGCAGTCCAGCTGTGAACGGGCACCCACATGGGATGCCAGCATCTTAGGCCTTACTAGCTGTGCTACAGCATCAGCCTCGAAAGAAATAAATCTTTAAAAAAGAAGAGGAAGAGGAAGAAGAGGATGAAGGCAGCAGAGGCAGGAAGAGGCTGAAAGAGCCCTCAGCACGCCGGAAGCCAGCACTGAAGGAGGAGAGAGGAGAGACAACAGAAGTCAATTTTGCCTCTTTAGGTGAGGGTCACCTAGAAAAGCAATCTCTGAGAGCCTGTATTTGGCTCTGACATAGGACACGAGCGCAGGGTCCCCATTTGTATTGCACCGTCCAGCTCCCGACTCCAGCTTTTCCTGATGCACTTCTTGGAAACGGCTCGCCGTCTCGGCTTCCTGCCACCCATCCGGGAGGCCTGCACAGGTGTCCGACTCCTGACCCCAGCCCTGGGCATCTGGGGAGCGAACTAGCAGATGGAAGCTCTCTCAGTCTGCCTCCGTCTTTGTCTTTTATGTGTGTGTGTCTCAAATGCATACATTTGAAATGAGATCTGCTCTACAGCAATGTGTCTAGAATCATGGTCATCACAGCAGAATGGAATTCAGTTTTGCTCCTTTTTTGGGAGGGTGAGGGTGTATGTAGTGAATGTGCTGAAATAACAGTGAGCAGCTCTGAGCAGCCTGCGTGTATTTATAGATATCAAGCACACGAAATACGCCCACATCATACACCCTCTCCGCAGGAATCCAGGATGCATGAAGAAGAACACAAGGTGTACATTCAGCAGGCTGTACCGCACGCAGGATGTGCTGGGCGTAATAGTTTAAACATCCCTTATAGTACCTCACCGTTCTTCTAGCAAGCCTATAAAGTGATTAATGCAAGGCATACCGGCAGAACTATTTTGAAGATTTTTTGCTTATCAGACATTGGCAGTGACACAATCTATCTGAATATCTCAAGGTCAAGATGTTAGCAGTGTGACCTCTTGTGAATGAGGATAGCAACTCTTCTTCGTTCATGTGTCTTCTTCTTCTTCATTGGAAAAGCAGCTACACAGAGAGGAGGAGAGACAGAGAGGAAGATCTTCTGTCCACTGAGGCCGCAATGGCTGGAGCTGAGCTGATCTGAAGCC
This sequence comes from Ochotona curzoniae, assembly GCF_017591425.1. Lineage (NCBI taxonomy): Eukaryota > Metazoa > Chordata > Mammalia > Lagomorpha > Ochotonidae > Ochotona > Ochotona curzoniae. The sequence goes on along the minus strand of NW_024465322.1, from coordinate 10,788,919 downwards.
AGGAGCCTCCTTCAGGTCTCCCACATGGATGCAGGGTCCCAGGCCACAAGCAGGGAGCTGGATGGGAAGCGTGGCTGCCAGGATTAGAACCAGCACCCATATGGGATTCTGGCGCATGCAAGACGAGGACTTTAGCTGCTACGCTACCATGCAGTGCCAATATCAATAAATCTTAAACAGGAACTAAACAAAACCTGAAATAATTTTGGCATAGCACCATCAAAACCTTTATTCCTTTTCTGAAGTCTGAATAAATCATTAATGAAAACAGAATCCAGAGGGAAGGAGTAGATCAACCTTCCTTAGGAAATCCTTTCAAACGCTCTATCCTTTTGGTAGCGTGTTTATTTACATATGAATGCTGAGCTAATTAAAATGATTTTTATCTGTTCCACCTGTTTTAATGACCAAGTCGAGAAGGAATTCTGGCTTGGAAAGTTCTATGCATCAGCTACCATTCCAGGAGACCTGGAAAAGACACCTCTGGCTCTCAGAAAGAACTTGATACAATAGCCTTGAACTCATTTGAGCCTTTCGGATCATTATTCTGAATTAGAATTTGCATTCTGTTCAGCAATTTTCCCTACCTACTGACGACTTTTAATTAAGTATTCTAAGAAGGATGACAAAAGGAGGAATTCCTTTGGATACTTCAACCCAGAGAAGTCATTACAGAGCAACCTAGAAGCCTCCGGTGGGAGCCAGCCACAGTGCATCTCCTGAAAAAAAGAAACGAAAGGTCGCAAGACACACAAAAAGCAAGGAGTGTGATACTTCTTGTGTCTTAAACTAAGTTGTCCTCCACAGGACACAGGCAGCATGCAGGTGGAATGCCGCGTTCATTCTCCAGGGAGTGTTGTTCTTGAACGGAGCTACAGTGAAGCGAATGGGTTTGGAGTGTGACAATGCACCTGGATGCCACGCTGTTTGCTTCTCCTTAATATGTCCTTTTGATGACTACTTTGTAACTCCAATTTCTGGAAGCCACAGACTTGTTACCCTAAAATCTTAAGCAGCACTGTAAAAGCTGTTACAGAAAACAGTATGGAGGTTGCTCAAAAAATTAAAAATAGAAGTGCCGTTTGACCCAGCTAACCCCCTTCTTGTTATCTCGCCACAGGAAGTCAGATCAGTACCGTGTAGAGTACTCCCACATTCTCCGCAGCTTGATTCACAGAGGCCAAAATAAGGAAACAGCCTACACAGCTGCGCAATGGATAGGTAAAGAAACCGCTGCATAACGGGATACTACTGAGATTCGGCAAAGAAGGATCCGAGCATCGTAAGAGCACAGATGAAACTGGAGGACACTGTGCTCATAAGACACCAGAACGCAACCGAATTGTCTGACTGACAGATGGAATTTTACTATGAAGTCAAACACATGGAAACCAAGACTACAACAGTGAATATTACCAGGGTCAGAAAGGAGTGTAGAAATAGGGAAACACAGGTGAACAGGTGTAAACTTACACTTTTGTATGTATCAATACATCTAAAATCTAGCCTAGAGATTACAGCATTGTACCCTGGAGCTGAGCTGAGGAAGTCAAGCTCTTTTTAAGTAACTGTGAGGTGATGGATATATCATCATGCTTGACACTGTCATTATCTGACAGTGTGTATGTGAATGAGAACATTATGCTGTGCAACTTAAATATATTTTAAAATGTTCAGTAAAGGGACAAGCATTTGGTGCAGCAATTAAGACAGAACTGGGGACGCCCCCATCTCATGTCAGAGCATTGCACTGGAGCCACTGCACATTCTGTGAAGCCGACCCTGGGAAGGCAACAGGCAAAGGCTCGCAGCTGGCTCCCTTCCACCTGTGTGGGAGCGCAGGGATGAGCTCTCAGGGCCTGCCCTTGCCCTGCCCAAGCCTCGGCCGTGGTGGTCACCTGAGGATTGAACCAGCAAGGAGAAGTGCTCCATATTTTCTTCATCTCTCTGCTTTTTCAATAAAATCATAGAAAGAACTTTATTTAAAAAGAGAGAGTAAGAATGCTAAACATCTGAATGTTTTTTTAACTGTCAATATTTCAATTTTAGAATTGTTTGCATTTCTTTATAAATTTAAAAATTGAGTAAATTTTTGAAGACTTTCTTCCCACAATACATTTTTTCTCTCTGTCTCTCTCCGCATTTGTTTTTACCAAGTCTTCCCCTGTTGACTGTCCTGGTCACCTGCAGTCCCAATTAAAGCCCTTAGACGTTCAGAACTCCCTCTTGTCCAGGGATGATATTAATATGTCGCAGATCTGAAATGCGATGCCAAACATTTCAACTTCACTCGGCCTTTAATCAAGCTAATCAAGTCACAGATTAAGCCATCCAAATTCACAGCTTGCTCCAGAACTGGAGTCTGGGCTGGGGGAGGAAGCTGGAACAGAACACTCCGGGAACAGCCTGATCCTACTCGTCCCACTGTCACCCCTGCAGCCAACAGCGTTTTCTCAAGCTCCCAGTTAAATGGCCTGTTCTTCTCAGCCCTCCTTGGATCACAGTCATTTTCTGTATTTGTTAGTAGTTCTCAATCTTTTTCAGCCCGTACATCTAGTTCTTCCAGCATCTCACTTTCTGTAATTTCATTACGAAATACAACTCCATAAATATGACATTGAATTATACCATGACATTCTCCTCCTCGCCCACTCGCTTAGAGATTGTATCCACCCTTCTGTGAGAAGGGGAGGGGCTGGGCTTGACCGTTTCTCCCTGTGGTCCTTTTTCAGAGTCAGCCATCCCAATGCATTGCTCCTGAGAGTGAGGTTAGCGGTGCTTCTAGCGAGGAATCTACAGACAACGTTGCCTTGGCTGGAGACAATCCAAACTGCATGGAGCTGGTCACTTGGGGGATCTATATAGGGTCTTGGCTAGTCCCTGTGAGGGATTTTCAACTTAAGGGTTTCTACAATTGCTACTAGACCCTTGGATCTGTCCTTCTGCTTCCAACTGTGCTGAAGTGAACTGAGAGAACTGTTCGATGTGTGTCAACAAGTTTTTTTTATTTTCAATCCTTTTTCCAAAACATGTGATTTTGCACTGTAGTTTTTATACCAAATTAGCTTATACACATTCCTGAAGAAAAAAAAGAGAGAGAGAGAGCTGCAGCAGTCAGTAACTGACTAATGGATAAGGCTGGGCAAATTGGAACAATATGGTAGGCTTGCCTCTCTCGGCATCTCCCAGCCTGGGGATCTTGGCCTTTTGCAACGTTCCTCCTCAGCAAGGCACCGGGCTAGGACCCCTCTGTCAGTGAGAAACACTGCAGTGGTACAGTGTACATATGCTTTTTATTTGTGGACTAGAGTTTTTCTTTTAGTAATCAATATGCAACAAGCATGTCCATTGCATTTCTCCTCTCTGCTAAAAGTAGGTAATCAGGATTTCTCACGCACCCTTTCTGCCCCCTCTGTGGAGCTTGGTAGATCTCTCTCTCTCTCTCTCACTCTCTCTCTCTCCATTCCTCTCTCACTGGGTGTTTCACAGAGGCTTGTAACAACATCTCCTGTGGTGCCCTCATACCAAGTGGAAAAGCCTGGCTTCAAGCCTGGTTCCGTTTGTGACTCCAGCTCCCTGTTAAGCACACATGGACAGAGTGAGCGCCAAGAGATTGGAGCTCTAGGCTCCTTGCTTGCTCCAGCTTCTATGGGGCAATAACTAGCAGATGGTACATCTCCCCCCTTCTCTGTTACTCTCTTTGTGTCTATGCCTTTCAAATACAACGAAAATTAATTAATTTTTTAAAAAGTTTGTCCAGTGTAAGCAGTGGAATAGTGTTATAATCAGAAATAGATTTTAAGATGGCAAATTCTAACATTTTCCAATAATGTGTTTCCAAAGTAATTTATATATGAAAAAATTTTCCTCAAAGGATGCCTACAGTTATCAATACACAGAAAAAGTAATTGCCAAATGCAAATACGGGCTGATTTATGTGAGATATAAAGAGTATGCTTATTGCTTTCAATATAATGGAAATATGGACTAATAGATGCTGATGTTCAGAAATGCTTCAGGTCTGAAAAAAAAAAGGCTAAATCCATTTCTAAATCTATTCCATTCCCTCTGGAACATAATGCCCTCTTGAAATACACTTGATAGTTCAATTACCGGTCCTATTCCTTTGTCAGAAATGTGTTTCTGGCAATGATGCACAATGTACTTGGCCTTGCTATAATACTGTTTTTTGGAATCTGACTACAAATGGGAGTGATTGACACTTCACAAAGATGCCTTCCCGAGCCTTGTAATATATCATTTTTTAAATACTTCACTGTAGGAACGTATGTGAATTCAACAGCTGAAGTTTCTAAACATCATCACTTTTGAATACCATGTGATGTTTTGGTGATGGGGTGTTTGAAGGGAAATACTTTTTAAGGTCACATTTTTGAGCCCGGAGTTGTCTGGCTCTATTTCAATGCCTTAGTTCTGGTATACCAGATGTCTCCCAAGGTTTCCTCTAATTACTTGCATTTTTTGCCATGTTGTTTTAGTACTACTCGTGCTTTAGGGGAGAAATGCCCTTGACCTGATCGTCACTCCTGTGTCTGTGCCACACTGTTCCCAGAGTGTGACCCTGGGAGGAGCCACTCGAGGGCCAATGCATTGAAACTGGTGTAGTGTTCTAAAATATGACACCTGCTCAGCCCGCCAAGCTCTTGCGTGTGATGCTTCTCCCCATATGGGAGTCCCTGGGCTCAACTCCAGCTTCCGACCCAGTACCCTGCTAATATACACCATGGGAAGCAACAGACGATGGCTCAAACCCCTGCGTCCTTGCTATCCACTGGAGACCTGCACCGAGTTCCTGGCTCCTGGCTTCAGGCTGGCCCAGCTCTGGCTGTTGTAGGTATTTAGGAAATGAACCAGCAGTTGAAAGGTCTCTCTCTCAGTTCCTCTATCGCTAATTCAAATAAAAATAAATGAGTAAATGTTTAAAAACCACAAAATGTAATCATGCTCATTGTCAACAATGTTCTCACCTGACTAAAAAGTATAAAGAAAGTAAAAATAGACTGCAAAAAAATTACCACAAGAGAAATGTTTGCTATCCATGTGACACATATCTTCCAGACAGTCTGTAAGAAGACACACATTCCGCAGCAGACACCTTTTCACACACATGAAAAACTGCTCTGGAACATTCTTCTACTCACCACGTTTCCAGGTGTCATTCCATGCTGCTCGGGGGTTCCTCTATTGGGGACCGGGACTCGAGGTGTGCTGACCACGCCGAGAGGAATCGAGACACAGGGGATGCAGAGCAGGGATGAACCAACGCACACTCTGCTGAGTTATACTAGGCAACTTATACCATGATTCTTGCTGGGCAAGCAGGCAGATGAAAGTTACTAGTTAATGAAACAGTAGCATACAAGCTACTCTAGTAGATCACAAGGGGTTTGGAAAACAATCCCGAGTCTGAATTACAGGAACCAATACAGGTGAACAAATAGATCTAACTAGAAGAGGAACATAACAGAACTTTGTGCTCAGATACATTTAGGCCAGTCACTAAAAGAAGAGGTAGATGAGGATGCCTCCCACCTCCCCCGGCACACTGAGCCAGCAAGGCAGCCACACTCTCAGCAGCAAGTCTGCTTCCAGCATGATTCTGTCTGCCAAGGAGGTCTGAGATTTGGGGTCCCCCGGGCAATTTGGTGGTCTGGTTTTTTGGGGGGCAGTCCTTCAACACACGCCTAATGATCCAGTCTGAGCAGACTGCAGGCAGGTGCTGCAGTTTACCTACAAGGCCCTTCTGAGGTTTTCTGTCACGAACAAAGCCACAGCAGGTGTCCTTCCCAGTTACGTCTTTGGAATTAACTCCCACATGAGAGGTTTTGGGTCACCGGTATCAAATTGCCAAACTCTCCTTTAGAATGATTGTACTAACTTTCGATTCCACCAAATTCAATTTCCAGGTCTGGAAAGTATTCTTATCCTGAAACCCTGTCCAACTCCAGCTATTATTGACCTTCTTACCATCTGTCAATCAAAAAGAAACGGGGCATTTCAACAATGTGCTCTACATTGATCTAGTACCTGATTACTAACAAGATCAAATATTTCATGTTTATTGGTCATTTGAATATATTATGTTATGAATTTCCTATTCATATTCATATTTCCTATTCTTTTTTCATCATCCCTGTCTTCCCTATTTATGTAAACATATTTTCATTTTTAATCCTCTGCTATGGATCACACGGCAGAATGTTTTCCCAATTTATCATATGTTTTCCTTCCTCCTTTTACATGGAAGTTGTGAGTTTTGGCTTCATTTTGTTTGCAACACAGACATTTAATATTCATTTATTTAACAAAGAGCTTGAGTTGCCATTCACGAGTCCACTTCTTAAATGATTGCACTACCTAGGGCTGGGACAGACAAAGTCAGGAGCCAGAACTCAGCTCATGGCTCCCACGTGGGTGTGCACTGTCATGGCCCTCAGCTCACGGCTCCCACGTGGGTGTGCACTGTCAGACCTCAGTTCACAGCTCCCACGTGGGTGTGCACTGTCAGACCTCAGTTCACGGCTCTCACGTGGGTGTGCACTGCCAGACCTCAGTTCACAGCTCCCACGTGGGTGTGCACTGTCAGACCTCGGTTCACGGTTCCCACGTGGGTGTGCACTGTCAGACCTCAGTTCACGGCTCCCACGTGGGTGTGCACTGTCACAGAACTCAGTTCACAGCTCCCATGTGGGTGGTGGAGACACAGGTTCTGGAGCTGCCACCTGCTGCCTGTCCTGCTGTGCACTACCACCAGCTGAAGGCAGAGCTGTGGCCAGAACTCCACCCAGGCATCCTGGTACGCAGTGTGGGTGTCCCGAGTGTCGTGTCAGCTGCTGTGCTAAGTGCACAGCTCACGTGCCTGCCCTGCCCTACAGAACAAAGATGTCAACGTACTCTTTTTATCCCCTTGATTCTCTGTTACATAATTTTTAAAGATCTGTTGTCTTCCAAAGGACATTATTCCATTTTTTTCTTCTGTTCCTTCTGACACTTGATCTGTCACATTTAAACCTCTAATCCATCTAGAAGATAATTATGTGTGAAGAGTTGACATCTTTTTTAATAGAAAAATTAAGAAGTGTGTAAGGGTTATGATGTACAACATAATGTCTTTAAATATGTATAAATTGTGGAATCTCTTGAGGTAATTACATTCATTTCTTCACATATTTATCATTTTTGCAGTGAAAACACTAAGATTTAACCTCTTTCAGGGTTATATCAATAATTGCCAGCTGAGTTGTACAGCTAATCTTCCCTTCTAACTGGACTTCTGCATCCTTTGGCCACTCCAACCCCATCCCCGTCCCCAGCACTGAGGACCACTCCAGTCCCATCCCTGTTCCCAGCACCTAGGATCCTCTAGCCCCATTCCCTGTTCCCAGCACTGAGGACCCTCTAGCCCCCTACCCAGCACCCTCTAAGGACCACTCCAGTCCCATTCCCGTCCCCAGCACTGAGGCCCACTCCAGTCCCATCCCCGTCCCCAGCACTGAGGACCACTCCAGTCCCATCCCTGTTCCCAGCACCTAGGATCCGCTAGCCCCATTCCCTGTTCCCAGCACTGAGGACCCTCTAGCCCCCTACCCAGCACCCTCTAAGGACCACTCCAGTCCCATTCCCGTCCCCAGCACTGAGGCCCACTCCAGCCCCATTCCCTGTCCCTAGCACTGGGGACCATTTTCTTAATAAGGGACTGAATCACTTTTTCCAGGTGACTGACTTGCTGTGACAAACTCCCACTGAATAACCAATGTTTACCATTGATTTGAAATGCTATCTTTGTCATTTAAACGAGTATTTACAAGTAGACGCAGAACATCGATTTAAGGATTGTGTTTGGAGTAAGACATGCCTTGGTAAAATTTGGTGATGTCTATGGTGGTGTGTAACCTACTGGTTAAGACGCTATGTTCTTCGGGTCCGTTCCTGCCTCTGGCTCCAGACAATCCCAGTTTCCTACGAGTGTAGGTCCTGCACAGCTCAGTGCACCAGTGTGTCTCTGTCACTGTGTACCTTTCAAAGAGACTGGGATAAATACATAAGAATTTTAAAATTATGCATGCTTTAATTATAAACAATACTTCTTAACATTTAATTCTCCAATCTCATCTTGATTTTGCTACTTTATGTAGTAAATCAGTTCATTGCTTTTTTTTCTCAAAGATTTCTCTATTTGAAACAGACAAGAAGATCTTCTGTCTAATGACTCATTCCTCACATATCCACAACAGATAGAGTGGGGCCAGCATGAAGCCAAGACCCAGGGCCTCCTTTCTGGGCACACAGCTTCCCGGGCATATCAGCAGAAAACTGCACTGGAAGGTAGAAGCAGGACTGGCTGCTAAGTACTTGGATATGGCAGACAGTGTTCAAGAAGCAGCTTAACCCACAGCACTGCAATGCCTCCACAGCCAATGACTCTAAAGGAGTGTTTATTTTATAACGTGGATCTAAGATTTCATATGGATAACCCCTTCATAGTAAAAGAGTAAATACGAATTGCTTAAATAATAATTTAATAAATCAATGTTTTAGTCATATGGATATATCTAAGAGAATTGAAAACATATGTCCACACAAAAATGTCCAAACAAATGTTCAATGTATGATTCCCAACAGCCAGAATTTGGAAACAACTCAAGTATCTATCAACAGATTCATGGGTAAGTAAGATGTAATATCTCCGTATAATATCACTCTGCTATAAAAAAATGGATGAAATTCTGATACATGCTACAACATGGACAACAACCTTGCAAACATCACACTAAGTGGAAGAAAGAGGGCATACACTGCATGATTTCATTTATATGGGATGTTCCTAATAGACAAGTGCATACAGACAAATGTATGGTATTGGCTGCCAGGGCCTGAGCGAAGACTGCAAAGGGACTTCTAATGGTTGAGGTTTCTGCTTAGCATAAGGGAAGCACTCTGGAATCCGATAACCGTGATGGCTACAAAAATCTGAACACACTGAATAATATCGAGCTGTACATTTAGAAGGCTGAATTCCACTAAGACAGCATCTCAACGAAACATGATTAACATAATATTTTACATGAGGCTGCTCAAACAGTGAAGACACCATATCCCACATGGAGGTGCTCCGGCTCCTGTCTCAAGCTTCCCACCAATGCAGGTCTTGAAGGCCGCAGGTGATGGTTGAGGGACCTGGAAGGAGCTCCTGACCCCCAGCGTTGGCCCTAATGCAGCTCTGACCGTTGAAAGCATCAGGGGAGTGAGCCATCGGATGAGAGCTCTCTCTCTCACTCTTTCTCCCCTACCTCTTGGCTCTTAAATAGATATATGCAATTTTACAAATTGGTGTCAGAAAAGTATTGAGTCACAGAAGACATTCCTTCCCTTCCCCCTCTCTCTCCTAATTCGAGCTCAGAAGAATCAAACTTCCTGTTAAAAATGGAAGCTTTTCTGCAAAAGGAGCAAAGCACTCGCCCATAATCCTGACCGGTGCAGACTGAGGAAAGTACAGGGTTCTCATCAGCTGTCCACGGCCGTCCCTAGGGAGTGCTAAACGACGTTACTGCCAACAGCACTGTCCCTCCAGCTGACTTTCCGTGTCTTCTGCTCGTGCTGCAAAGGCAATGCAGAAGCTCCTGGCAGTGTGGGGGGCGGTGGGGAGAGACCAGCAAAGGCTAAAAGGGACGACATCAGGTTTTGGACAAGCTTGCTCTAATGCATAGAACATTCAGCAGGCTCCCTGCCCTTCCTGGGAGTACTACAATCCCTGTTGTTACACCTTGGAGCCATCCAGAGACGCCCTCATTATAGAGTCCTCCTTACATTGCCTAAAAGAGCCCCCTGGCTTCCGTGAATCCCAAGTCAAACCCCCAATTCTCCCTGTTGCTATCCTTGCCTAAAAGATCACACCACTGCAGGCAATACGTTAAACTGGTCTAGGGAATCTTTTAGGAAAATGCAATCAAGTGTGTGTTTATCCCTTAATTCCCAATTCAGTAGGGTGTGCTTATGAACACCAACTAATTTAGAAATTATAGTACTGAAGGGGCCAGTAGCGCTGATTTCAAGCCTCTCACAGGCAAGATTCCACCCAGTGTTTGCCCACACCTGCCAGCACATATGCGGCCATATGTTTTCTAAGACTTGGATTTTCTTTTTCAAATGCTATTTTAAAAAGGATTTATCTATTTTTATTGGAAAGGCATATTTATAGAGAAAAGAAGAGACAGAGAGGAAGATCTTCCATCTGCTGGTTCACTCCCAGTGGCCACAGCAGCCAGAGCTGATCCAATCTGAAGCCAGGAGCCTAGAGCCTGTTCCAGCTTTCCCATGCAGAGATGCAGGGTCCCAAGGCTTTGGGCCATCCTTTGCTGCTTTCCCAGGCCACAAGCAGGGAGTAATTGAGACACTAAGCAGTGCCCTCATGGGATGCAGGTGCTTGAAGGTGTAGGATTGGCCTCTTGAGCCATGTTCCTGGTCCTTGAGAGGCCATTTTAACATGGCTTGTTGTCTAATAGTTATGATTGGCTATCCCCCTTACAATTCTGATTTGAGAAGCAGCACCCGCCAAGGGGCTTTCATAAACCGTGTAGTGCAGCATCATACTCTGGGTACTTCCAGCTGCTATTGATAAATAGCAGTAGAGTGATAATTACATGCAGCCAGCCATGCCTGTGTTCACTCGTCTTGAATTTTTTATTTAACTCTCCATGAGGGACAGGAGTTTTGGCAGTCAACGAGACAGAGGCAATCGATCAAGTAATCAATTACTAATATAGCGACTATCACAAGGGGGTGGAGATGCCTTAGGTCTTAAGGATGAAACTCCAGTTCTTCACTCTTAGTAGATGTGAATTTTAAGATTCTTTCCTATGGCGATGATAAGTCTGTACTGACCTACATCACTTTCTTGCCAAGATTTTCTCATGAGGGAACTGTTTGTGTAATCGATGTGGTAGTTGACATTTCCACCTCCTTAGCCAGAATCGGATCACATGAAGAGTCCTCCGTGGGGACAGTGACCAGGAAGGTCAGGGCTTGGGTGCCGACTGGGCCATCCAGCAGACCAGTTCTCTGCACCATCTCCTCCCTCGCACTTTCCTTACCTCATGGGAGAGAACACAGACGGTGGGCTCCGGGGAAGACTGATTGTTTCACACATTATCTAGTAATCAGGTGTGACTTACAAAGTCCTGACAGTAAAGGAGGATCCCGTAAGTCTGTATCATCCCCCCAAAATACGCATAGATCTGTACCACTTATATCTCCCACCAGGGGTGTAACCGGCTGACGACCCTAACAGTCAGACCTCGAATCCACAATGTCACGCCATCAACAACGCTTTCCTGCGAGCTGGTGATCTCTCAGGGCATGGGTGTAACCGCAGGGGCTCCTCCTGTGATACAGGGACCCTCCCATGAGCGACTGGGGCTTAACGGCACTATCAACTTCACTAAAACCTCCGTAAGTGTGCTGTGCTCTGAAACTGCCTACCATCTGCTTTCCCTCTCCCCTCCTGAGGCCCTGGACCTGCAGCCCTCTGGCTGTGCCGGTCACAGCCTCAAAGCTGGCCTCTGGTCGTGCCCTCTTTCTGGCACTTACACCATTCTGGAAGCTTCCCGATAATTAGTTACACCTGCTGTTATCCACAGAAATGGCATAGAGATGGAATGTCACTGCTGAGGATACATCCCCCAAAACACGGTGATTTCCACTTTGGATATTCTGTCTTGTTTTCTTTCGGCTTTGCTGGGGGGTGGGGAAGTTGCCACAGTGCCAGCTGCTCTTTGAAGTGAACCACAAGGCCGACAACAGAGGGAGGATTTGGGATAACAGCCAGGAAGGAAACAACACCCACTCAGGACAGAATCCTGACAACAACATGGAGATGAACCGGAGGTGGCCACTGTGAATCCATCTTCAGAGGAGACCACAGCTCTGCCTGGTATCATGCCTACAGCAGAGCCCCCCAGCTAAAGCAATCCCTGTTTCTCACTATACAATCCCCCCCCCCCAGATAATAAGTGTGTGCTGTGGAAAGCCTCTATGTTCTTGGGCAGGGTGCTATGCAGCCAGACACTGAAGTGGCTTGTTTCCTGCTCCAAGTGTTCGCCCACTTGTCTCGTGTGTTGCGTGCCATCTTAGCATCTGTTCTTCACAGGGCTTAACAGGATTCATCTCCCACTTACAGTTCAGAAAACTGTCACGTAAAGGGGTCTCTCTGCCCTTCAAATAAACAGTAATATGTGCATAGTGATCTTCACTGCTTTGTTGATAATACCTGCATGAATCAGTTCAATAAAGCAGTCTTATCAGAACTCCATAGGAGTTAAATGGATTTTAGCTTGTGTCCAAAACCAAAATGATAGTTTGACCACTTTAACCTTTTAAACTAAAATGTGTATCACAGTTTTTTTTTGCCAACTTTTTTTTTAACCAGGGTTGGAAAATTGAAAAGCAGTTTCTTTCCTAGCACTTGTCGCATTTTAGAGATGCAAGGGAAAAGGGTAGACATTCAGTCATTAGGTTTGCACAGCAAGAGGAGTGAGTTTAGGCAGAGTGCAGGTGGGTGTAGAAATGAAAGTGCACGCAGTTGAGACTGAGCACAGGGGCTCGTGGATCCATGGGGAAAGTACAGCTCCACCTGGTATCTGCCCACTTTTCTGACGACATCTGGGCTTGGGTCTGTCTGAGCTTTAAAGTTCCTGAGCCCCTTAACCCTGACACAGTAAAGTAGATTGTCTGTCTTGCTATGAAGACAGACACACACATGTAACAAACATACAAAATAGACTTCCATTTTTCTGACTTTTCAAACCAGGTGGATTGTTCACGTAAAAATTTAAAAATAGCAAAATCTCCATTGAATTTAACCGGTAAGCAAAAACTCAGAACATTACAGAAGAAAACATAATACAGTTTTTCCCCCTCAGGAGGAGAATGAGGAAGATGAAAATGTAGTTCAATTTTATGAATGTATTGCTGGAATTACACATACGAATGTGCTTTACAAATATTTATGCCACTAACTCATAGTTTCCTTCATGACACATCTGCAATTCCTTGTGATGGAAGTGACTGGACACAGCTAGGAGGACATAACTCAGGGTTAATGTGCTACAGTTTCGTTCAGTCTGTTCATGTGTTTAATTGCCTTCTGTTATTATTTTTATGCAAGAACTCTAGCCAGAGACCAGTGCATCAAAGCAATTGCATTTGGCTTACATTGCTGCAGTGAGGACAGACCCTGCTAACTACAGCGGAGTTCACTCTCCAGGCCTCTTCTACACCTGCAGTGTCAGTAACTCATCCGGCCGTCTATACACGAAGGGTGTGAGCATTACTGAACTGTTCAGGTCAATCAAGGGTCCATAAATAATTTGGAGGAAAAACCAATATTTTCTATATTATAATCTGGCTATGAATTTTACTGGTTGGTTTTGAACATGCATTTTTATTTTATTAATCAGATAAAAACAACTGCTCAACCTCAGTAGGTAGTTGTGATAATACATATGAACTAGTAGTTATAATACATATGAACTACTAGTTATATAACTACTAGTTATATAACAACAATAATTTGAAATGCAACAGTGTATAAACATCAATGTATTCCAGCCAGTTTCTAATGTTTAGCATGTTAGCAGCAGCCAGGGCTGGGCCAGGCCAAAGCCAGAAGCCTACAAGGATGGAAGGGACCCAAGCAGTTGAGCCACCACCTGTTGCCTTCTAGGGTGCAACAGAAAGCTGGAATTCCAAGCACAGCTGGGACTCAATCCAGCTGTTCCAATGTGGGACACGAGCATCTTAACCACACTACCAAATAACCACCTGAGAATTAGAAACTGTAGGGGAATGCTGTGGAAAGGAAGCCACGTGGTGACTAAGGGCAATTTTTGCTTTTCTTCTTTCTCCCCAAGCTGTCCCCTTTGTTCAGGCTGGCCTTTCTGCCTACTGAATACCCACATGCCTTTAAGTGTCTTTGCTTTCTGGGTGAAAAAGTTTCAGGCTCATCTTGATTTTTATCCTTTTTTATGCCCCGAAATGCAGCATCAGATATTTAAAAAAAAACAAAACCTTAGTTCTTTTTAATTGAGGACAATATTGGAGAAACAACCGAGAAAAAGAAGCTGGGCTCTTAGCGTCTATGGGATTTTTTTCACATGAGCTTGGAAGGAGGTAGAATGACAACAGAGGAGTCACCATACAGTTACCATGGTAACAGCAATACTGTCTGAAAAGAACAATGGATGCATGGCAATGTTTTCAATTCATCTGCACATAGTTCCTTTTGTTCTGCTCAGAGGACTTATTTTCGACTTTTGGTTAATGGAATCCGTCTGTCTTACGTTAATTTTAACATGTCATATTCCAGCATCTGAACCACCTGTGTTATTCTGTGTGTCCCTTAAAAACTCAAATTCTTAAAATTATCCCCATTTTCCTTCTGATCCTGAGCCTAGAAATTCTTATGTAAGTTTTTTTAATTTATTATTAGTTTGAAAGACAGAGAAGTGGAGACAAGTGGGAGGTCTCCCATTCCCTCTTTCATTCTCAAGTAGCCAGCCAGACCGAGGTCAGCAGCCAGACCGAGGTCAGCAGCCAAGGCCTCCAGCCGGGATCCCACACGGATGACATCGCCTACTGCCTTCAAGAACACACCTTAGTAGGAAGCTGGACGCTGAAGCAGAGCTGCAGCTCAAACTCGGGCTCTTCGACATGAGATGTGGGCACCCCAGGCACCATGGTGACCATCACACTCACCACACCCAGGTTTTCTGGAATTACTTCCTATACAAGGCTTCTTCAAGAAGTTCATGGAAAAATGGAATTGAAAGATAAGCTTATTATGATGCAAAAGCATTTTGAATTCCATGCCTGTTTTCATAAGAAGCATTTCTTATGTGCATTAAGAAATGCATTTATTTACTTATTTTTATTTGAAAAGAATATGGGAACACACACATAGATAAAGATATGCTGATTCATTCCCCAAATGCCTTCAACAGCTGGGGCTAGATCAGGCAGAAGCCAGCAGCCCAGAACTCAACTGATACCTCCTATGTGGGCAGCAGGGACCCAAGTATACTACCTGCTGCCCAGGTAGCTGGATTTAGAAGTAAAGCGAGGGGAAAGCGAGGACTCAAACTCCAATTTAGGAGGCAGCCTTCCCAGGTGACATGCTAGCCACTACATCAAAAATCCGCTTCTTGGTGTATGTTCTGAAGATCCTTGGGACAGCTGCAATGGCTCAGCTGGCTAATCCTCTACCCATAAGTGCCAACATCCCTTATGTGTGCTGGCTTTTGTTCCAGCTGCTCTGTTTCCCATCCAGCTTCCTGATCATAGCCTGGAAAAGGGAGACCTAGAAGAGGTGTTTGGCTCCTGGTTCCTGAAATGCCATCTTCCCTCAGGAACGCAATCACAGATCCAACCTAGGCTGATTAAGAGAAATAGACAGAGAAAGCACCCACACACCGGTCCGTTCCTCAAATTCCTGGCTGCTGCAGGGTGTCGGGCCCCAGGGGCCAGAGCCTGCAGCTCAGACCAGCCTTCCCACAGGTTGCCTTTGAGGGAGTGCATCAACAGGAAGCTGGAATGAGAAGCACTCAAATCCTGGCATCGAACCTGGGGTCTTAACGACTAGGCTATGCACATTCACCCCTAAATCTCTCCTTTTATACTGATTTTTCCTGTCATTTTTTTTTTTTACCTTAAACCAGTGCCAAACAAGCAATATGCTTATTTGGTTGCATATTTATTTATTTTAAGGCTGTCCCAGAGCTCAATTCCAGAAGTTCTTGGGTACCAACTATTGCCTCACTGTTGCACAACTCAAATGATCTCAACCAGACAAAAATAACCAGAAAACAAATCTAAACTGCATTTTTTTAAAAATTGAAGCCAGATTCATTAGAAAACTGTATTAAACAAAATAGTTAGAGAATTCTCTCTTAAGAAAATTTGTTCTGAACACCCTCTGCTTGATTTACGGTTGACCCTGCTGTGCTTCACGGCACCATTCCATAGAAGAAATAGTTCGATTAAATTATAGCAGGTTTCCTATTCAAATTACTTTTACATATTCCTGTAAAATGATATTACATGTAACTCTGGGACATATGGTCCATCTCCAGAGATTTGCAGTCCAAGATTTTTTTTTTAACTTAGAGAAAATTATAGCTACAGTAAGTTTCAAAGCAATATCTCCAGGTTCTTCGTGGATTAAAACATCCCATCACTATAGTCTGTGATAACTTCCCAGGCACCACAGAGATAAAACACGGACTTATTATAAAAATCAGACTCCCCCATAAAAGATCCAGTCATTTGACATAAAAAAAAAGTTAAGGAAAAAGAAAAAAGAAGAAAAGGACAGTTTCCATTTTACTAGATGCACAAATAGGGAAATCATGAAGCAAGGTATGAACTCAATTCAGCCTTCCTATTTGCTGCTTAATGTTTTGATAACAGAAGGAGGCATGTTTACACGTGGTCATCTGGTGGAGGAAGAAAAGAGAAGGGTCCACTCAGGCAGGTGTGCAGTTTTGTTTGGACAGGAAAATGGGGAAGTTGAAGTCTGCGGGGCTTTGGTCAATGAATTACGAAGGGAAATGTGCACGCAGCACGGGTGTTAGCTGGGCAACTGAGCTAAAAGACTAGAAAGTGAAGGCTGGAGAAAAGGAGTACCTGAGAGCCAGATTCCAGAAGTGGAGACATTGTGGCCAGCTTGGTTGTGGATGTGGAAGATGGTTACCAAGGATCAAGCAAAGGAAAGGCCCTGGCGGTATCTCGAACCTATTTCAGCTTTTTATAGTTTTAGGTCCGTTTGTTTTTATGAATAGTATATAAAATCAATCAGTTTTTTAAAAAGGATTGTTCACATTGGGGGCTGGTGCAGTGGCTCAACAAGCTAATCCTCCCCCGGCAAGCACTGTCATTTCAAATGGGCACTAGTTTAAGTCCTGCCTGCTCCACTTTCCATCCAGCTCTCTGCTTATGGCATGGGGAAGCAGCTGAGGCTGGCCCACGTCCTTGGAATCCTCCATCCACATGGGTGACCTGGAAGAAGCTCCTGGCTCCCAGCTCAGCTCTGCTGTTGTGGTCATTTGCAGAGTGAAGGAGCCGCTGGAAGAGTTTTCTGTCTCTCCTCTCTGTAAATCTGCCTTTCCACTAAAAATAAATAAATCTTCCAAATATTGTTTACTTTTGTTTATTATTTTCCAGGCATCTTTGAAAAATACAATTTCTCTTATTTAAAAGGCAGACAGACACACATACAAATAGAGATAGAGCAACAGAGAGAGGGAGAGAGATTTTCTGTCTACTGATTCATTCTGGAAATGTCCATGGTGCCAAATACGGGTTGTACCAAAGTCCGGAGCCCAGAACTCGGATCAAATCTCCTGTATGTGCATCCCAGGAAGCTAGGTTGGAAGTGGAGTAGCCGAGATTCAACCAGGCACCCACATATGGGATGCAGGCCTCCCAAACATGGATTAACTCTGTGCCAAACCCCTACCTCTACATGGTTGGCTATGTGTTTGCTTTTCTCTTTAATGCTTTCTCTTTTTAAAGAAAATTGTATATTGGCAAGGAGATGCTCGGCTCTCCTGGTTCACTCTCAAAGGGTTTGCAGCAAATCAGAGCTGGAGGCTGAAACTTGGCTGAACCAAGTTTCCCACATGCATGGCAGGAACTGAGATACTGGATTCATCCCCTGCTTCCTCCCAGGAGCTGAGGTAAACGAGACCTCACTCTGACACTGTCGCTTTGCCTTTCAAACTAAATACATCAGCAAATAAATACAATTGTAAAAGTCCATTTCTGGGTGGGCATTGCAGCTCCCTGGGTTAAGCCACTGCTCGGGGCGCTGACATTCCATCCCAGGGAGTCTGAGCTCCAGCGGCTGGAGCAGTTCTCCGCCGAAGAACATGTAACAGGATGAGTGACAAAGGACTCGTGGCATATTTGGATGTAGAACACTGTGCAGTCACTGTAAGGTTGAAATAGACAAAGGCGTTCTGACGTGAAACACTGCTTAAGATGTACTGAGAGTTTTCCAAAGCATGCCCTAAGCTCCTCTGTGCAGAAGAGACACATGTGCACGGGAGAAACACACAGAAAAAAGAAGGCTGTGACTCAAGCTGTAACCATGGTGGCTACCACGGAGCAGAGAACTAGCCAAGGAAATGGAGCGAACAGGAACCTCAATAGGTTCCTTTGTGAATTTTTGTATTGCTTGAGCCATTTGCCATAATAACTCATTTATGTGTCATTTTAAAAAGAGAGAGGAAAAAAAATAGCATGGAAACCAGCAAAATGTTGACAGATGGTTTGTCAGAACTCCCAGGAAAAAAAAAATGCAAGCAATGAAAAAACAACAGAGGGAGAAAATATCAGGTCAATATCCTCAGCTAATTAAACCCAAGAAAGAAAAGGAGTAGAGAGGCAGGCGGACGGCCCAAGTCATCAGGATCTAAACCTCGAGGAGATCAGCAAGCTCCGAGGGCTGTTCACTGCGAGCACAGCCCATTACATCTGTGATTTATGAAGATCATTTTGTCAAAATCGGAACATCACGATCTTTCCACGGCTCTGTTTCAGAGAGGCTTCAAGGCATCGTTTTATTTCAACACCCAGGAGGAAACAATCACGAGCCAAGAAAGATTTAAATATCCTAGGAGACAAGGGTTTTGCTTGCCAACTCTCAGGGAGCCGCGATTTACTTGTCATGATGAACCAAGATGCTGAGCAGAGAACAGACTTTAACAAGAAGGCAGGGGCCGAGCAGAGAGACATCTGAAAGTCAGCTGTTTTTAATTCAAGAGTTGCTTTTTATACTTTTTTCAATTAAAAATTTTTTAAATAAAAAATGTATTTTTATAGTGTGGTTCTTCATATAAAACAAATTAAACTTAGCAGCCTCTCTAATGTGCCTGTCAGTCTCACTGAGTGTTCTGCTTCTTGCAGCGTGCTCAGTGGTTTATAAACATGCCACACATCATCTCGGGTGGCCCTCACACGACGCTAACCTGGCACTACTGATCCTATTTTGTAAGAAACCAAACTTACTGAGCTATAAGGAATTGCTTCAACAGTGTCGCCTGAGGGGCTGGTGTTTGTGATGTAGTGGGCTTAACCACTTCATCTGACTCTGGGTCCCACTTGGGTCCCATCAGCTCTGCTTCTGATCCATCTCCACAGGAAAGCAACAGAGGATGTTCAAATATCCAGGTCCCTGCCACCCACATGGGGGACTCAGGTGGACCTCCTGCTTCCTGGCTTTAGCCTGGGCGTAGCCTGGCCTAGCTTCTCTGTCAATTGCTCTTCAAATAAATCAATACATCTGAAAAAAAAAAATCATCAAGGACACACAAGGGAATGCCATAGCTGGGATACACACTGTAGACACGGGTTAACGTATCTGACCGTTCCTTCAATAATATGAGAACACTTGAAAAAAATGTGTAGAGAAAGGAATGAGGAGGCAAGTCAGTTGTGATACAAACACTTTTGAAATCTGTGAGCCTCAGAACAGGCCTGGGGAGCTAGACCTGAATGCTTCTAGAAGGTACCATCAAACAGAAGAACTCTACCCTTAGGGAGCAGCTGCATACTGTTGCAAAGTTAACACCATGCATACTAATACATATGATCGATAGTACAATCAGAAAATGCATAAAATACAGAGTTAACTTAAAAAAAGTTCACGCCATTCCTTACATGGAACACAATCAGCTGTTGGAGAACCGCAGGACACTGTCGTAGGTTTCTGTTCTATACGCACGTGTGCACAAGGGTGACCAATGGAACCCTTCTTTTCTCACTTAGCACCATCTCATAGCTTCTTCATACGCCAGCAGAGGGATACACAATGTTTATGTGTCAAATCCCTTGCTATTGAGCACATGAGTGGTTTTCGATCTCCCACATGTAAATACTGGAGTGATGTTAATATCTTTCCATCATCTATAAAATGTTCTGTTGTGTTGCGAAGCCTTCACTTACTTAGCCATCTAACTCACATTTGCTATTTTGATTTTTCCTTCTCTTTAACTTTTGTTATTGCAGCAGTGTTGAAACAAATATTACTTATATCTTTTTATGTCTGTTATGAGGTGGAGTGCTATGGAACATTTTCTGCAGACAGCCAGATTCTATAGTTTGTGTCTGTATTCCCTCGGTCCATCTCAGTATTTCTACATCAATGATAAACAAGGAATGCTTTCTTAAATTACCGCCAAATTGCTGTCAAACCAATGGGAGCTGCTGTATTTTTAATTGGTTTGATGACAAATGAAGTTGCACCTTTAAATACTCTGTAATGGCCATTCGTTTTTCATAGAAAACTTTTGCAACCCTTTTGAAGACTGAATAGAACAAAGTCCTCTAGAAGCTTAGAAAAAATGCTCCCTGCAAGGAGGGCTTGCTTCTGTTTGCTGACAAGCTGGTAACTGGTAACACAAGCTTTTGGCTTCAACTCCCAGCAGCCCTTCATTATTTAAGTGATGGGATGGAAGCTCTCTGATGTCAGAAACAGAGCCGTGGTCATCTTCCCGTGTGCTATTTCCTCCCCAATCTCCATCAAAGTTCATCCCAGGGCTCGGCTCCACGTGTTATACGTTTTCCCCTCATGTCTGAGTGTATTCTTCTAATTTCTGTAAGTCAAGAAGACACTGGACATCAGAAGTCTCTACAAGAATTACTTTGCAGGGCTTAGTACTATGGTTCAATTGGCTAATCCTCCCCCTTCAGGCACCAGGATCCCATCAGGCCACTGGTTCATGTCCCAGCTGCTCCACTTCCCAGCCAGCTCCCTGCTTGTGACCTGGGAAAACAGCCAAGGATGACCCAAAGCTTTAGGACCCTGCACCTGCGTGGGAGACCCGCAAGAAGCTCCAGTCTCCTGGATTTAGATCGGCTTAGCTATAGCCATTGAGGCCATTCGAGGAGTAAACCAGTGGATGGAAAATCCTTCTATCCACCTCTCCTTCTCTCCATAAATCTGCCTTTCCAATAAAGATAAATAAAATAATTAGTTTGTAAAAATAATTAGAGGAAGGTAGATGGTACATTTCATATTTCTTTGCTAGTGGTTGGTAAAAGATAGGAAACTATAAGTCTCAAATAATAATGTTGTTTATTTGGATGAGATCACAAAAATTATTTTAGTAAAAATCTAACTCTTTTGTAACTCATCAAAAAATGTTTCTTTTTAATTTTTTTTGAAAGGCATAAAGTGAAGGAAGATCGCTCTCCAAGTGCCTGCAACACTTGGGGCTTGGCCAGCCGAAAGCCAGGAGCCCAGAACCCAGTCCAGGTCTTCGTGGGGACAGTAGCGACCTAAGCACTTGAGGCCTTCCAATTTCCTTTAGTAGGAAGTGGCCAGCCAGGGTGCCATAAATCAGAGCATGGCGGTATTCCTAGAAGGAGAGATTTGGATGCAGACGTTGCAATGTGTGGTGGAAGGATCATGAGCAGACAGGAGGCAAAGAAGGCCAGCTGTAAGAATGGACGACAGAGAGATCCACACGGCAAGCAGCTAAGCCTTCTGCCCCTCTCAAACTTGGGGTCATGTACTCTGAACTTCACAACCCAGTGCAGCTGTGTGACCGTGGAATCCTCTAGCTTCCCTGCTCCTCGGTTTTCTCTCCTGTCAAATGGGCACAACGCTGTGACTGAATGAGAACACCTGTTCCGTTCCTGGAGAAGAGGCAGTCAAAGCACCCAGCATGTCTGCTCTCCAGCTCCCGGCTGCAGCGTCCTGGTTAGGCCGACTGCCTTTGGGCACAGCAACGAGCCCACTTCTGTGGGACGGCCACCAGGCCACCACGAGGTGACAGCCAAGGCAGGGGAGCTGAGGTCTCACCCTCCCAAGCCCTCTGTCTTGGCACGTTTGGGTGCATCGACTTCCCAGCCCAGTGCTATCCAGATCTCACTCGCTTCACTTCCGGAGCTCACTAAAAGGGATGCAAACCTCTATCCCCAAGAGTTTAGCTAGAAACTCTCAGGAGGTTTCACTTGGATGAAACCCAGTGGGCAGCCTCCTTACCAACAGAGGAGCAGCTCCCCTCAGAGGCCTGCGTGAGAACTGCACCTCGAAACGCAAGTGTGCCGAGGGGGAATTTACAGTCAACTTGAGTAGAAGCTTCCTGATAACCCGTCGTGCACATGTGGTCAAGATGCGCATCCCTGCCACAGTAACACTGCCTGCTCCTAAGGGGTAACCACCGCGGTGTGCAGAGGGCTTGGGGTGGACAAAAGGAGGACACCAATGAGGTCAAGACAACTTCATCCCAAAATTCACCCCTGGCAGAATTCTAACTGGATAAAGCATTCTGATTAGCTCTTGCAGGAAGAATAGAGCATCGGAAGCACGATCAAGGCTTTGGCACTGTGGCACAGCCAGCTGAGACACATTCTGGGACCCCAACAACTCGCATCACAGTGCTACACAGAGTGCCAACTGCTCGTACCCAGCTCCCTGCTAACGAGCCTGCGGAGTGGCAGACGCGGGTTCCAGGATCTGATTCTCTGTCACCCCCCAGGACACCTGCGTGGGGTTCCTGCCCCAGCTTCAACTTGGCTCAGATATGGCTGTTGCAGTCATTTAGCAACGGATGCAAAATCCATCCCTCTCTGTCAGAATGAATAAAACATAAGCATATAAATTTTAAAAATACAAAGAGACAAAGCTAGCACAGGTAACAAAAGAACTAAATATGAATGTATCCATGAGAAACACTTCTGTGCTTTTGAGAAGGAAAGAAAAACGGAGGCGAGGAGAAAGGTTAACCCCACAATAAAACATAAGGCCCTATGCTCTTGCTCAGGTGCTCAGAAAGTTCCAGTCTCCACAAGCCTCAGTTCAGTGAGAGCAGGGCGGGGACCCCAGCCACTGAGAGTCCCTGTGCTTCAGTGAGGGGAGTGCGGGGGGACCCCAGCAGCCAAGGGTCCCTGTGCTTCAGTGAGGGGATGGATAAAAGACTTAAATATATGACCCCAAACCATGAAATATGGGAAGGAAACACAGAAAAATGATTCACAACTGTGACCTGGGCAAAGATTTGGATAAGATGTCAAAACACAACCAGGGCCCAGTGGCTAAAGTCCTCACCTTGAACATGCCAGGATCCCATATGGGCATGGGTTCTAATCCTGGCAGTTCCACTTCCCATCCAGCTCCCTGCTTGTGGCCTTACAGCCCAAAGCCTTGGGACCCTGTACCTGAGTGGGAGACCTGGAGGAAGCTCCAGGCTCCTGGCTTCGGATCAGCTCAGCTCTAGCCATTGCAGCCATTTGGGGAATGAATCAGTGGATAGAAGATCTTCCTCTCTGTCTCTCCTCCTTACTGTATCTGACTTTCCAATAAAAACAAAGCAAAACAAAATACCAACTGGCATATTTTGGATAACCTTATGTAATATATTTAAGGCTTTCAAAATATAGTAATAACATTTTATATCCTGACTATATTTGGGGGTTTTTTGTGTTTTTTAAAGATTTATTTATTTTTATAGATAGATTTGTACAAGACAGAAGGAGAGACACAAAAAGAAAGATCTTCCATCTACTGGTTCACTCTACAAATGGCCAGAGATGATCTGAAGCCAGGAGCCAGGAGCTTCTTCTAGGTCTCCCACACAGGTGCAGGGTCCCAAGATTTTGGGCCATTCATTCTCCACTGCTACTCAAGCCACAAGCACGACACTGGATCAGAAGCCGAGCAGCCAGCCCACACACTGGTGCCCACATTGGATGCCAGAGCTTGCAGGTGGAGGCTTAGCCATATGAGCCACCGTGCCAGCCCCAATGGACTATATTTCCCACTAAGTTTAGTCTAGAATCATATACAAGAGTGGTGATTTCTGTTGTTCATTTTATTATGTTCAGGAAAATATTTAAATATTGATGGATTTGAATTATCTACAAAAGTCTTTCCTCAAAATTCAAAAGATCTGTATAAAGTTATAATGAGGTCTTTGAATTTTTAACTATGATTCTTTCTCTTCATACAGTATATTTAATTAAATGTCAACAAAAGCAATGCATGTTTTAGTATGAATAATGCAGCTTTAAAGAAGTTTATTATGAAAATTTTCTGGTAATTAATGCGTTGGATTTTAAAGTAAATAATCCCTTCAAAAAAGATCTCTAAACTCATGTAAGGCGATCTAAAATCCTGAGACCCTGCCAACCACCTCGGAGACACACATGGCGTTCCCTGGTGCTGGCTCCAGCTTGGCTAAGCTCCAGGTGGTATGGGCATTGGGGGAGTATACCAGTAGATGGAAACCAACTCCTCTCTCACTCTCTTCTCTCTCTCTCTCTCTCTCACTAGTCTCTTTCAAGTACAATGAATAAATCTTGAATGTACACATCTGGGGCCCGTGCTGTGGTACATCAGGTAAGGCCATGGCCTTGCGTGCCAGCATCGCACATGGCTCCTGGTATGAGGTCCAGCTGCCTCACTTCTGACTCAGTTCCATGTCCAGGGGCCTGGCAAGGGCAGCAGCCGATGACCCATGAGCTTGGGTCCCTCACCTATGCGGGAGGCCCAGGGGAAACTCCTGGCTCCTGACTTGGGTCTGACATGGCCACTTGGAAAGTAAACTAACAGATGGAAAATCCCATCTCTTTCTGCCATTCAGGTACTTAAGTAAAAGCTTTAGAACAAAGAAACAAATAAATAAATACAATTTCTGGAGCCTGATTGGTTCATGGTACAGAAAAAGCACCTTAAATCCCCCCTTAGGTGGATGCTGGATGAGAACAGCCCAAACGGAAGGCTGCAGAAGCGAGCCTTCTCCCGTCTGCCCTTCTCAGCCACCTGGTTCTGACTCCAGGCAAGCCATGACAACCGGAACTGCTCTCCCTAAGTCACAGAACCCTTCCCCAAAGCCAGCCATGAACCTCAGACTACGCAAAAGACTCTGCTTTCTGCGTACGAGCTGGCCATCATGGAAATCTCTGCCCCAGCTGGTCGCAAAGACTCTCCTTCCCAAAAGGGGCCTGTCCCAGGCCCAGAGGAAGCCGCAGCAGAGAGGCCAGAGCGGACGGGCTCTGCCGCCACCCAAGACTACTCCCTGGAGAGCAGGACTTTTTTCTTTTTTAAGAAAAGATTTATTTGCTTTTCTTGGAAAGGCATATTACAGAGAGAAAGATCCTCCATCCACTAGTTCATTCCCCAAGTGGCTGTAGTAGCCAGAACTGGGCCAATCTGAAGCCAGGAGCCAGGAGCCTCCTCTAGGTCTCCCATGTGGGTGCAGGGTCCCAAGGCTTTGGGCCATCCTTGACTGCTTTCCCAGGCCACAGGCAGGGAGCTGGATGGGAAGCAGGGCTGCGGGGATTAGAAGTGGCGCCCATATGGGATCCTGGCCTGCTAGGAGAGGATCTAGCCACTGGGTCCTGTGGCCCTTCCTAAAGCTTGCTGAGTGTGCTCAAATCTTTGTTACTGAAGACTTCCACATTGTGTCAACTCTGATGTCACGCCTTCCCTCAGCTCAGTGTCTTCACTGAGGACTAAGAGCTGGGACCATGGGCAGGGAAGGCATAACATCCTTCACCCCCACCTACAGGGAGAATCTAAGAACTTTAGCCCTAGATGACTCATTAATAAATACAGTGTCATGAGTTTTCTTAGGTGCCTAATCATGATGTGGTTATACAGGAAAATATCCTTAACTTTAGGTGATGAAGCATCAAGTTTTAGATGGTCCTCAACATACTTTTAAAGGTTCAATAAAAAAAAAAAAATCGGGCCCAGTGCGGTGGCGCAGTGGTTAAGGTCCTCGCCTTGCACGCCCGGGATCCCATATGCGTGCTGGTTCTAATCCCGGCAGCCCCGCTTCCCTTCCCATCCAGCTCCCTGCCTGTGGCCCAGGAAAGCAGTCGAGGACGGCCCAAAGCTTTGGGACCCTGCACCCACGTGGGAGACCCGGAAGAGGCTCCTGGCTTCAGATTGGCATAGCATCAGCCGTTGCGGCTCACTTGGGGAGTGAATCAACGGATGGAAGATCTTCCTCTCTGTCTCTCCTCTCTGTATATCCGCCTTTTCAATAAAAAAATAATAAAAATTAAATCTTTAAAAAAAAAATCGTGGGGGGTGAGAGAGCAGTGTGGTGGCTCCGTAGGCTCATCCTCTGCCCGCAGTGCCGGCATGCCCCATGGGCTCCGGTTTGAGTCCAGGCTGCTCCACTTCTGATGCAGCTTGTGGCTGGGAGAGAAGTGGAGGATGACCTGAGTCCTTGGGGATCCTGGAAAAGTTCCAGGCTCCTGGCTTCAGATGAGCTCAGTTCTAGCTCTTGGGTCCACTGGGGGGAGTGAACCAGCAGATTTTTTAAGTTTTTTTTCAAATAAAAATAAACCTAAAAAAAACTATGGACACACGGGACAATTGTGACATAACAACTGCTACAGCATACACGGATTTCATTGTTCTCATCCTTTACCAATGCCACAGCATGGAAAGATTTCAAAGTAAAACATGGAGTGGAAACACAAGTCTAGAAAAGACTCAAAAAACAGTTATTAGACTGAGGAGAGCTTAACACCGTTGTATCACACCAAGTTTGTAAAATCGGAGAGCTTTCATCTCTCCAGCATCACACATATACACAACGTCCAGTTAAGCATTTTAAAACTACGAAAGTATCTGTATGTGCCCCTCGGTATCAGGTTGTCTGGGACTGCTAGCAAGAGAAAATTTCACCTTCCTTGCTTGTTGCTGTTCTAACTGTAACGTGGATCTGTTTTCTGTCCAAAAGGAGCCAAAATGCAGAGCGCTAACTGCTCCTTCTCCACCGGGTCTCTCTGCACGCTGACTCTGGCGTGGCTCGGAAACGCCAGGAAAATCGACTCCAGTGCTCCTACCTAACAAGCACGGGGCGACGCCTAAAGCAGCGGGAACTAGACACGACAGGAAAGCGTTACCGTGTCCCCGGAGCCAGCGGCGGCCGAGCGCTGACAGAGGCGCGCCTCAGGCGAGCGGGAAGCCGGGCGGCAGCGCGCCGGGGACGCTCAGGCCGCGGCCACGCCCCTCCGCCCGCCTCGGCCAATCGGGAGGGCGGAGGTGACGCGGGGCCTGACTGGGGCCTGGAGGCGGGACCTGACAGGCGAGGGGCGGGGCCTGGAGGCGGGACCTGACGAGGCGGGGTCTGCCGGGCGATGGGCGGGGGCCTGGAGGCGGGGCCTGGCAGGCGATGGGCGGGGCCTGGAGGCGTTATCTGACAGGCGGGGGCTAACTCTGGGCGGGGCGCGGGTTGACCGGGCGGGGCCTGTCCTGCGAGGGGCGGGGCCTGGGCGGGGCGCGCCCGCAGGTCTACGCTGGCGGCCTATGCAGGTGGAGAGCCCCCCCCCCTCCCGGCCTTCGGGCTCCGGAGTGAGGAAATGGCATCGGGGACCCGGATGGAGGATGTGAGTGCACGGGAGGGGAGCTGGTGAGCCCGGCCGTGTCCAGGACGCCGTTCTCCCCGGGCCGGGGCGCGCGGGGCGGGGACGGCGGGGTGTTCCCTGAGCCGGGGCGCGAGGGCCGCGGGGTCGCCCCGGTGGGCCGAGGAGGCGGCGGCGCCCCGGCGGGCGCGGCCCACGTGACAGGACTGCGCGCCTCACGTGACAGCCGCTCGGGAGCAATGGGGCTGAGCTGCGGCCGCCGCAGGACAGCATCGTGTTAAATGTGGGCTTGCTAGGAACGAAAGGGTTCTTCAGTCTTCCATCACACCAGAGAATCTTAGCTGCTTAAGTACTAGGAAGGCGCATTTGGAGGAAACGTGTATCATGCCCCCAAATTAACTGGGTTGCTCGTTACACATAGCAAAATCCATACCCTTCAGGAACAGACAGGTGCCTTAGAGCACTTACTGGGGTTAATCAACTGAACAAAGTGCCCTGGGAAAAACAAAAGACGCAGGAAATCTGTCTCAGAACTGCAAGTGCTCCAATTCGTAAAAGTCCTCCTGGCAAAATGAAGACCGCTTTCTGATGACATGACTAAATTTTTATTTTACTATTTTTTCCAGTTTAAAACAAAAACAGGAAACTGTAAGAGCTGGGAACCGATTTGAAGCTCATATTTAAAGCAAAATCTACTGAATGCTGAAACATTTTCTTTTTCATTTACACTGGAAAGGCAGGGAGAAGCAGACCAAGATCTTCCGTCTGCTGATTCACTGCTCACACCCTCACAGCAGCCAGGGCCGTGCCAGGCCAGAGCCTGGAGCCGGGCTGGGCCTGGATCTCCTCCACGTGGCAGGGGACCAAGGGCTCAGCCCTTGCGTGCTGTCCCCCAGGGCGCGCACCTGAGGCAGAGGAGGACTCCAGCAGGAGTCAGAGCTGAACTAAACTGCTGTGCTCACCGCCGCCACTGCCATGCACCTCTGGAGATGCGATGTTTAGGGGGAACAGAAGGACGGGGCATTTATTTGAAAGAGCAACAGGGAGGGCCGGGCAAGGAGAGATGTTCCACATACTGCTTCATTGTCCAAAGGGCAGGCTGCCCTGGGTGGCTTCCGGCCCGTGATCAGGAATGAAGGAAGGAGGCGCTCGGGTGGGGGTGTGGCCGGGTCCTAAGCAGGGACTTACCTGTTGGGGCCAATGCTTGCCACTCCTTTTGAATTTTTTGAGGATAAGATTAATGAACCAAGAATTTATGGAAAGAAAATCAGTGTCTAGGAAAGCACAGTCAGGAAGTGCTTCCTGGTCAGTGCTGGCTGCTCAGTGTCTGTGGCTTTTCGCTTCCGGGTGAAGGGAGACCTGCTAGGTTCCATGTCACCCAGCACCTGGCCGTTCGTGTCCCTGCAGCAGGTACAGAGCCGTGTGCCTGTGGGTCTCAGTAAGTCTGTATTTGCAGTGGAGAAAGCAGCAAGTTGCAGGTTAGTTAGGCTGTGTTGTTGTAAGCAGTAAAGGCCGTTCGTTGCAGCTCGTTTAGGAAGATGGGTTTATTTGAAAAGATACAGGGAGAGTGACCAGGAAGGGCTCTGCAAGGCGCCAAAGTCGACTCAGAGTGTGGGTTCCAGGATCTGCTAGGCTTTGCCCCAGAGCGAGCCTGCCTCAGCCCGTGCGGGCAGAGTGGGACAGCCCGGGACTGTGGCTGAGCCCCCTGGGCCGCAGAGGGCAGAGACTGCGGAAGGTGTCCCCGCTGAGACCGGAGACACAACACCCTTCATTGGCTTGTGTCACAGAGGAGCGCGAAGAGACACCACGTGGGCGGAAACCCCAGGGATCTTCACAGACAGAATGGAACTATTACAGTGGCAAGGAAGAATTCATTTGGCGTCAGGGGTCCTGGCCCCCTCACCCTGCACTTGAGCTGGATGAGTTCAGAATGACTGCTGCTGCTGGCACAGTCATGCCCCTGCTTCCTGATGGAGCCGCTGGACACTGGGTGGTATCTGAGTCGCAGCCGAGTTATTCTAGTCCTAACCACTTCAGCATAGTCAGGAGAAATGAAAGATACGCACAGAGTTTCCTAAGGAATATTCTAAGTGACAGTTGTGAACAGTGTGGTTCATAGGAGTTTAAACCAAAGAAATACTGCAGGGCCCGGCACAATGGTTCAATGGCTAAATCCTCAGCGTGCAAGAGCTGGGATCCCATGTGGGCACCGGTCTGTGTCCCTGCAGCTCCACTTCCCAGCCAGCTCCCTGCCTGTGGCCTGGAAAAGCAGTCAAGGACGGCCCAAAGCCTTGGGACCCTGTACCCACATGGGAGACCTGGAAGAGGCTCCTGGCTCCTGGCTGAGGATCAGCTCAGCTCCAGTCATTGTGGCCACTTGAGGAGTGAACCAGAGGATGGAAGATCTTCCTCTCCATCTCTGTGTAAATCTGTCTTTCCAATAAAAAGAAATACTTTTTTTTTAGAGAAACGCTGCCGAACATGTTTTGACGTCTTGGTTGGGACTGTGGACAATTATCTGAATTCTAAAAAAAAAGACTCGGAAGGGTATTTTTTGGGCAGTGTAGGAAGCCTTTTTAGCCTAGAGAAGAAAGTGGTTGAATGAGGATGTGTTGGGAGCCAACAGGTAAATTACTGTCCTTGCAGGCTCAATAATGTCTTTGTTTAAATTTCCCAAAACCCACATGTTCAAGAAACTGGGCAGTGTTTTAATGTCTTAGTATACAGACTGAACTCGTGGATGCCCTGTCCTGTGGAGCACGCTGTTCTGGCGGCTCCAGGACTGTGCAGTGTTCGGAGTTAGCCTGGAGATTTGTGAGGGTGCGGTGAATTGTGGTGTTCCTAGCCACGGTGAACTACCAGGGACCAGACTTACCCTGCTGCCAGAAAGGCCACAAAATGAGATCAAAGGTGATCCGCACTTCCTGAGCCGGTGGCCTGAGCAGTGGAGGACAGCCACCTCCACCAGCGGCCAGCCCGGCTTTCCTCCTGGAGGCTCACCCTGAGCTGGGCGGGGGATGGGGCCAGGCTGCTTCACAGGCCCTCTGAGCTGAGGACAAGGAGAGGTCTCTGGAGAGAGCCCAGAGGAGAGCAAGGGGGAAGCGGGAGGACTCCGAGGACCTGTGAGAACCGGGCCTGGGTGTCAGTGAGCGTGGGACCTCCAGGGGCCCCGAAAGAGTCATGGGGAAGGATTAGGCGAGTCCTCGCAGGGCCGGCAGGAGCCCTCTGGATGCACAGGCTCTCAGGCCAGCGCTCAGAAAGGTCTCGCCTCAACAGTGAGGACTAACCTTGGCTGCAATCCCGCCCTGAGCCTTAAATGCAAAGATCACACTGTTTCCGGATAACCAGACTACAGGCAGAGGGAAGCTCGGGCATACAGGGGCACAGATGCCAGCACTCCCAGAGGAAAAGGTGCAAGTGTCGGGCATCTGGTCAAAAATGAAGACGCCTGCAAGAGGCAGGAGCATCTGACCGATCGCCGATGAGCCCACTGAAGCTGAGTGCAAGTGACATGCAAGATAGCACAGAATGCTCTACCTGTTGTCTGTATGTACTAAACCTCAAAGCAGAGCTCAGAACATGTAAACCTTGTAGAAAGGTTTAGAAGCCATCACAGAGAGGACGCTTTTTTTTGCCATAACAGAAATAAGTTGGCAGTTGAGGAAGAATGCACAGCGGTGATGGGGATTCGAGATGGCAGTGTTGATTTCAGAAGAACTTGTGACAGCAGTGAGAAGTCCCAAAAGCCAGAACGCTGGGAGGTGCTGGCAGAGACCCCGCCAGGTGCCGAGACGATAGAGGGAGCGAGTGATGCGAGAAGCCAGGCAGGAGCTGGGAACACAGGAGACCGCTCACCCTGAGCACTCTGATGCGAGGGTGCTGTCATCGTCCCAGCAAAGCTAGGCAGCTGCTGCTGTGAGTCTCTGAGTTGGGAAACAGGGAACTTGGTAAACATAGGGCTGGGACAGTTCTTCACTCATGAACCAAATGTTTTCTGAGTGACAGTCACGAATGACATTGTTGGGTTCAAAGATGAGACTGACAGAGTGAGGAGTTTGGTTTAATGAGATCTAGCGGGGCAAGACAGGTACCTAGGAAAGGATGACAGAGCAGGTGAGCTTGAAGTGCCCTGAGACACAAGGGCGGGTGGCATGACACAGACCTGGGAAGCTCATCTGGGTGGGCGGGGCGGGGCACAGATGTGTGAGGGAGCTGGGGGGCGGGGCACAGATGTGTGAGGGAGCTGGGGGGCGGGGCACAGATGTGTGAGGGAGCTGGGGGCGGGGCGGGGCACAGATGTGTGAGGGAGCTGGGGGCAGGGCGGGGCACAGATGTGTGAGGGAGCTGGGGGCGGGGCGGGGCACAGATGTGTGAGGGAGCTGGGGGGCGGGGCGGGGCACAGATGTGTGAGGGAGCTGGGGGCGGGGCACAGATGTGTGAGGGAGCTGGGGGGCAGGACGGGGCACAGATGTGTGAGGGAGCTGGGGGGCAGGGCGGGGCACAGATGTGTGAGGGAGCTGGGGGCGGGGCACAGATGTGTGAGGGAGCTGGGGGGCAGGGCGGGGCACAGATGTGTGAGGGAGCTGGGGGGCAGGACGGGGCACAGATGTGTGAGGGAGCTGGGGGGCAGGGCGGGGCACAGATGTGTGAGGGAGCTGGGGGGCAGGGCGGGCGTGCACAGTCCTGCAGTGATGGACTTGGTACACAGAGCCTGAAGTTAGGCCTGAACTACCATCTTGGTGAGCTAGCGAAGCTTATTAGTGGCATCAGTCTCAGGGTCACATAGGATAAGGGAGGAGTTGAGCTTAGCAGTTCCCATAAACCTTTCTACAGAACCCATCAGCTTCCAAGAGCTTGTCTGGAACTGTCTTCTGTTTTGTATATCCCATGAAGTGTTCTCATTCAGTTATACAAATGGTATCCAATCAGTTGCTGTCATACAAATGATATCCTATCCATTGTAATCCTATGTTTTCTGTATTGATTTTCGTTTTTCTTATTTTCACCAAGTTGGTTATGGTAGTTATCTAGAAGAAAGATTTTATTTAAAAAAGATTTAAAGGATTATTTATTTTAAAAGAGTAGAGAGAGGGAGCTTTTCCTTCTGCTGGTTCACTCGCTGCATGGCCACAGTTGCCAGGTTGGGGCCAGGCTAAAGCCAGGGGCCGGGAGCTTCCTCCAGACCTCATCCGAGGCAGGGATCACACGCCTGCAGCAGCCTCCACCGCTTTCCCAGGCCGTCCTAGCAGGGAGCTGGCTCCAAGTGGAGCAGCTGAGTCATGAACCAGTGCCTACACAGCATGCTACATCGTGATGCCAGCCTGAGGAGGGTATTTCTTTTTTACAATTTGCTTTAGTCTCTTTAGACAGTTTTGGAAGTTGGAAGACTTGGTTTGGCAAGGCAATGCAGAAAGTGATGGTTCCGTGTGTCCGCCCTTTCCTGTGCCCCAGGGTTCCTTGGACATCATCCAGAGTGTGGACGATGACCCGCTCCTGGACGCCCAGCTTCTCCCACACCACTCGCTGCAAGCGCATTTTAGACCCCGATTCCAGCCTCTGCCGACCGTCGTCATAGCCTACCTCCTCTTGTTTATCCACGTAAGTTAGCCGGGAGGAAGGGGCCACACAGCAATGTGCTGCGTACACGAAGCACCCTGTACCGTGAGAAAGATGGTGCCAGCTTGTACCCGCTGAAGAGCCGCTCATAGCGCACGGTGTTGGTGGCAGAGATGTGTGACCTGTCAGGAGCCGAGCCGCCTGCTTTCACAGTGCATTCTGCCATGATTGCTGCTAGCAGGGAATGGGGTACGAGGGGGGGTGTGGAATAATCTCATTACCAGGATGAAAATAATCAGGACTTACATAGTTCATGCAGAATGCTTCTATGCGCAGTTCTTAAAAAGGACTTGTGATCACTCACGTTTTTTCCTGGGTGTAATAATATTTCCAGAAGCGCTCGCTGATCCAGTTGATATAAATTGTCCTTAAGGTGACAGCTCAGAGTCTTTGTTGACAATGATCCTAATACATGAAGTACTTCCAGAGTCTGTAATAGATGAGTTTATTTAGGTGCAAAAAGCTCTTGAAATCTGTACATTTTTTTTCATAATATACATTTTTCATAGACTATTTGACAACCCATTGTATGCATGGATTTAATAAGTTTTCTTGCAGCAAAATAAGTTTATCTTTTTTAAAAAGTGCATTTTTTCATTGCTTAGAGAGGAAGGATGACAGAGCTCTCCCATCCGCTGGTTGGTTCTCCCGAGGACCTCCGGCTGGGGCTCCCCTGTGGGCACTGGGGCCGTTGCTGGCTGCTTGTTGAGTGCGTTGGCGGGGAGCTGCAGTGCAGGCGGGACTCCAGCCAGCACCCCGGGACAGGATCGTGGCGTTCCAAGCGGAGCCTTAGTGTGCAGCACCGCAAGGCCCACCCTGAGCTCACCTTTTTGAAGAATCCTGTGTTTTACAGCTTATTTTCTGTGCCATTTGACTTTTTACCCATATGCACAGTTGGTTATTTTTTTTAAGATGTATTTATTTTTTATTGAAAGGCGGATATACAGAGAGGAAGATTTTTCGGCTGATGGTTCACTCCCCAAGTGGCCGCAACGGCTGGAGTTGAGCCAATCTTCAGCCAGGAGCCAGGATCTCTTCCAGGTCTCCCACACAGGTGCAGGGTCCCAAGGCTTTGGGCCATCCTCGACTGCTTTCCCAGGCCACAGGCAGAGAACTGGATGGGAAGCAGGGCTGCCGGGATTAGAACTGGCGCCCACATGAGATCCTGGCATGCAAGGCGAGGACTTTAACCACTGTGCTATTGCACCAGGCCCCCATCCAGTTATACAAACCAAAGTGGGTGGATGATACAGTGACTTACTGAGTCCCTTCCATCCGTCCCTCTCACTCACCAGGAACTTGTATAAAACAGGGAGCTCAGGTTGCCCTGCAGCCCTAGGATGCTCAAGCTACACGTGCCTAGAGGCTTTTGAAAGCACGGATGCAAAGAATGGAAACAGCCCAGGTGTCTCTCAGCAGAGGAGTGGATGGAGAAAAGGTGGTACCTCTGCTCTGGAATACTACACAGCCGTGAGAAAGAGTGGAATCCGTTCATTTGCAATACAGTAGTTCCAAGTAGAGACCATCGTGCTTAGTGAAATCTCAGTGGTCAAATATCACACGTTCTCTGATGTGAGTCAGGCTTTAGGCAGGTTACAGGATGAACAGACGTGGCTCGTCTAGCATACAGTCCCGCGGGAGACTGGCTCGTCCAGCATAAGCATACAGTCCCACGGGAGACTGGCTCGTCTAGCATACAGTCCCACGGGAGACTGGCTCGTCTAGCATACAGTCCCACGGGAGACTGGCATGATGCAGCCCAGCACTGGGAGGTAGAGTTACGGTATAGCATGTGTCTCTGCTCCCGGACGCAAGCGGAACTCCTGTTTTGAAACACGTAACATGCAGTACATCACGATGCTAGATTTTCTGCCTTTACCTGCCATGCCATGACACATGTAACTAGCAGAAAGTCAATCCTGTAGCTGTTACTAAGAGGCTACACTAGTGTTATAAACTTGGGGACTAATAGTGGTGGGGGGAGTAGGGAGGGATGAAGGGGAAAGGGAGAGAAAAACCCCTGTACCTACAAAACTGGAAAAAATAAATAAATAAAAATAGATAAAGCCCTTAGTGCAAGGTCTTCCTGCAGGCCTGTCCTGGGTCGTACATTTCACTTACGGGTCAGAAGCACCGAGGCTTTTCCTCGATCTTCCTGTGCGGGGGAATCCAGCTGGACACCACAGGCTGCCCTGTGGGTGCTGTGCACGGTGGCTGAGCGCCTCTGTGGGCCAGCAGGCAGCTTGAGTCCTTGTCCTGGAGAGTGGGACAGTGGAGTTTTCCGGTGGATATGTTTTTGGCATCTGAAGGCACCCCCACCCTGTGTTTCACAGTGACTGTGCTAATTTGCATAGCCACCAGTGCCGTGTGGCAGTTCCCCTTTGTGCATGCCTGGCCAGCGTCTGTTCTCCTTGTACTTCCTGTTCCACCTTCGGCACCGAGGTCTCGGCGGACCCCGCTTGAGGAGCGGGCTCCAGGACTTCCGCATTTTCCTCTTGGCCTTTCGTGCGTTCTGTTTGGAGAAATGTCTGCTCAGGCCATTTGCCCATTTTCTAATAAGCTTTATTTGTTTCTGTTTCTAACTCTACGTTTTATGCTGTGGCATTGCTGTCAGATGCATGGCTTGCACGTGTTTCCTCGGCAGCTGTATGTCGTCTATTCTGCAGGTCGTTCCTGCGCCTGTGGAAGTGTCTCCGTTTCATAGAATCCCATTTCTGTGTCTGTTTCCGTTGCCCATGCTTTTGGGATCTTAGCCAAATCAGCACTGCCTACAGTGATACCTGGAAAACATTCGCTTTGTGTTTTGTTCCAATAGTGTCCTGGTCTCCGTCTTCCTTCTGAACCGCTGGGCCAGTTCCCAGAGTTCCGGAAGTGGTCAGAGGTTGGCTCCGTTTTCTTTCTTCTCTCTGTGGATGCACAGTTTTCCGAGCAGTGCTTGTTAAAGAGAATTTCCTTTCTCCTGTGTACGTAGTCACTGCCTTTGTAAAAATCAGCGTGGTGTAATTATGGTGCTGGTTTTTTCTGGATCTCTTCTGTTCCCTGGTCTTTATGTCTGCCTGGATGCCAGTATCAAGTTGAAATCAACTTTTCCGTTTCTGCTCTAAGGTTTTCTTTTTCCCACGATCCAGCTTGACATGCGCAATCATCCCTTCACGCCTTCCTCCTCTCCCCATGTCTTCCTTCTGTTATTTATCCACAAGTTGAAATAAGCTTTTTCAAACCATGACTTTTATTCCTTAACTTTGAGGTGGTACATTGGCTTTTCAAAAACTCTAGTAAAAACAAACAGGGGGGAAGGAAATTGCCTTTAGCTTAAGTGGTAGGAAAGGATTTTGGAAAAATGTTTATCTTCTCATTTGTGATTTTGTTTGTTTTGCAAGTTTTTAGTAAATCTGTATAATCTGTTTTAAAACTTTGTAACAATGATTAAGATACATGTTTTAAAGGTTGGTTTATTTTGATTGCAAAGTCAGATATACAGAGAGGAGGAAAGACAGAGAGGAAGATCTTACATCCACTGGTTCACTCCCCAAGTGGCTGTAGTAGCCGGAGCTGAGCCGTCCTCGACTGCTTTCCCAAGCCACATGGGAAGCTGGATGGGCAGTCGGGCCGCTGGGACACAACTCGGCACCTTTATGGGACCCCAGGCCGTGCAAGGCGAGCCACTAGGCTCTTCAGTCACTACTGGCACTTTAGCCACTAGGCTATCACGTTAGGCCATATTAAAATATGTCTCAAAACTCATTTGTAAAAATAGGATAGCAAAAATATGAGCTGGGGGTGGTTACTGCAGCTTACTACAGGCCGGGGTGGTCATGCACCCTAATATGAGCCGGGGTGGTTACTGTACCCTAACACGAGCTGGGGCTGTCATTCACCCCAATCACTAGCACTGACTGTTAACCCTGCGGCTTGCTGTCCACCAGGTGGCGTTTGTTGTCCTGGCGTTTTTGACGGGCGTGCTCTGCTCATACCCTAATCCGAATGAGGACAAGTGCCCGGGAAACTACACCAACCCGCTCAAAGTGCAGACCGCCATCATCCTGGGGAAGGTCATCCTGTGGCTCCTGCACGTCCTTCTAGAACGCTACATCCAGCACCACCACAGCAAAGTGAGAAGCCGGGGCTACAGCCTGCTTTACCGCTCCACCAGGCACCTCAAGAGCCTGGCGCTCCTCATACACTCCGCTGGTAAGCCCCGCGGGCTCGGGGCTCCTCCGTGGCTAAAGGAGACAGAAACCCTGCATCCACGAGGGCCGGGCCAGGCTGGAGCACCAGCCCCAGGGCTTCTATGGGTCCCCCAAGTGGATGAAGGGGCCATCACATGTTGCTTTCCCAGGCACCTTGGCAGAGGGCTGGGTTGCAAGGAGAGCAGCTGAAACTTGGGCCAGTGTTTATAGGAAGTTCCAGCATCCCAGGCAGTGGCTTAGCAGGCTATGCCATCATGCTAGCCCCAGTGTTTGATTTTATAATCAAACATATCCTCCTGTTTTTGTTTTTTTTTTTTTCTGAGAGTAATGTGTGTTGTATCTGTTATAATTTGGATCACTTTAATGTCTTGAAGCTTTTCTTATAAACACCCTTAATTGTCACTTGCGATCTGGATTTGTTCTGCACGTGGTGTCCATGGACCCATGGCCCTAAGGATGGGGAATGCTTGTCTCCGTGATGCTCGGTGCCCCCTTCTGATAGGCTGTAATGACCGGGACGGTCCGGGGAACAGGTGCTGTCATTTCATTCATTCTCCCAGACACTTGAGGCAATGTGTGTGCAGGCAAGCTCAGACCGCTTACGAAGGACTTCCAATGTATAGTTGCCTCCTTTTCGGTTGTTGTTGCAGATATTTTAATTTTTAAAGTTCTATTTATGTTTATTTGTTTGAAAAGCAAAGAGACAGTGTGTCTCCCACCCACTAGCTCTTCTTTTTAGAAGAAACTGCTCACTTTAAGTTCAGAATGAATCTCGGGAAGATTTGAGTCAAGGTTAGGAATGGCTTTTCCCCCGGTAGAACTGCTTGTGGTGGTCTGGCTTTTGCTTTTCCTTCAGTGTTGTGTTGGTCCATTTCCTTGACGGGCAGTGAAGTCCTTAGTGTCTGTTAGAGGACCAAGCATCGGTGGAGGGAGACCTGGAAGCCGCTGCCCCGCCCACCTGTCTCTCCGGGTATATTCCACTGTCGCTTGCAGCATTCTCTTTTGGCCTCAAGATGTCGCCATCCCACAAAAACTGAAAGCAAAAATCTGTAGGGCCTGGATGACCTTATGTACTTTATGACCAAAATAACGCCCAGTTTCTCGCAAAGATGACCTTGACCTTTGTCCTTCCTTTCAAATTCTTGTTAAACATGTGACTCTTAATTATGATCCCTTTCCAAATCATCTGCTGCTCACGTGAGGACCCAGAGCAACCCAACAACTTGGTTGTTGTCTCTCATGATCGATAAAACACTCATCACTTGGGACAGAAACCAAGTATTAAAGCTGGAGGGTGTTCCCGCTGTTCTTGCCTTTAGGAAACCCCAAGGTGTCAGGCACAGTGCGGTGGGCATCCGGCGGCCAGCAGGGCTCTCCCAGGGGCCGACGCTGTGTTGTGCTTCTGCTTTCCAGGTAACACAGTCCTCCTGCTGCTGCTGTGCCTGCAGCACTCGTTCCCCGAGCCCGGCAGGGTGTACCTCGACGTCATCCTGGCCGTCCTGGGCCTGGAGCTCATCGCTTCCCTCCTGAGTCTGCTGCTCTACGCAGGTGGGCATTGCATCCCGGCGGTGCTGGAAGCGCTGACTGTGGGCACGGTTCCCTGGGTAACTGAGATGCTCTCCGGCTCCCGTGTGCTGACGGCATCCAGCCGCATCCCATTGCAAACTGGCAGGGTCCAGACGCTTCCCCCCGGGCGAGGACTTCTGGAACCCGTGCGTTGTTGTCAGCTACAGTAAACAGCTTCTCATTAAAAAAAAAAGCGCCCACAAACTTTTGTCTCCTTGTGGCCAGCTGAGATGTAAGTTTGGCATTTAAAATTACAAACGAGTAAACTTTAAATGCAAAACTACATTTAGCACAAGATTGCTTTAGGAGAAGCCTTGACGTAATCTGTTCTTGCGCTGACATTTGTTTTGTGATATTAAATATGTCCATTTCAAAAAAAACAGTCATTTCTCTGGTTGTCAAGGGAAGCCGTGTGGGCATGACTTGGTGTCCATGAGCTGATTTGTGTGTGTCCTTGAGTCCAAGAGGAAAGGGGTTTTTACAATGTAAATGCAGTGACTACTTTTAAGGAATTTTTACTTACTGATTTACTTATTGGTTTTAAGGCAGCGAGATGAGAGAGAGACAGAAGTACAGGTTCACTCCCACAGTGCCTGCCCCGAGTCCGGGCCTGGCTGAAGCTGAGGACCATGTTCTTAGCTGCCCGGAACATCACCAGTGCTGTCAGGGTCTGCATCTGCAGCAGGACAGAATCTAGCCGAGCCAGATGTTGAACCCAGGCACCATGGGATGCGCCTGTCTTCTCGGCCAGGTCAAACACCTGCTGTCATAGTTTAATCATCTCTGGGGGCTGTGGCTTAGATGTAAGAATAAATTCAATTGGCAGCACTGTGGCTGCCAGCGTGGTCTCCCAGCCCTTAGTCCAGGCTGCACAGACACTGCCGTGTGTGAGTGTGGTTCATATATGTATTTACTTTATGAAGAGTTTATGTGTCTATAAACTTACCTGAACAAAATGAATGTGATTTGGGAAGATGGAAAAAATTGGTTTCCATATTTGATCATCTTGACTAACAATGACTTTCTTGCTTTAGAGAAAATTAGAAAATTTAATAGAGCCAAACCACAGCCTGACGTACTTGAAGAAGAAAACCTCTGTGCCTACCCAGGCAGTATTACCTCAGAGACCGGCTTCAGGTGAGTTGGGTGGGATGCAAAAGGTCAGAGAAATAAATGGGCTTTCTTTCTGTTTTAAGGATGGGCATTTGGCCCAGCAGTGCAGCAGCAGGTTGGGGTATCCCTGTGCCACACTGGGTACCACACCTAGTTCCGCTCGAGTCTCCAGCATCTTGCTGACAGAGACTGCACGAAGCAGTGGTCATGGCTCAGGTAGCTGGGTCCCTGCACCTGCTGGAGAAGGAGTCTGGGCTCTTGGCTTGGGCCCCTCAGGCGCCATCGCAGGCTCTGGGGTGTTGAAGCAGCAAATGGGGCTCTCTGTCTCTCAAATTATTTAATAGTTAATTTACTTAAAGATTTCCCTCCCCACCAAGCTGGAAACTGTTGTATACCTTGGAGTTTGCATTTGAAACTTTGTAGCTGTGTTCCGTTTGTTCTTTGTTTTACCTCTAGAAAACCAAGCCTGAATTGTATAGATGAATTTACTAAATAGTTTGTTTCTTTGTTGTCAAAGTGTAGTTAACCTCTCTTTAATCTCATGGCGCTCTTGAGGCCAGAGTAATCCTTTCTTCTGGAAACACGTTCTTTTGGGTGGGCTTCCCTGATGAGACAGCCTCGTGGCAGGCCCCTTTGCTGGCTCTTTCTTCTCTGACCCAACTTGCAACCAGCAGTGTAACCAAAGCCATGCCCTCTGTCCCAGTGTCTCCCTTGGTGACCTCTGTGGCTGGAAGTCTCCATCCCGGCTGGGGAGCTCAGGGCTAAAGTTGTCATTAACATTCTGTAAACAACAGCTGGCACCGTGGCATAGCATGCTAACCCTCCTGCAGTGCTGATATCCAATCTGATTACTGGTCCGCGTCCCAGCTGCTCCACTTCTGATCCAGCTCGCTGCTTGTGGTCTGGGAAAGCAGTGGAGGATGGCTCTAGTCCTTGGGCTATGGAAGACCTGGAGGAAGCTCCTGGCTCCTGGCCTCAGATTGGCCCAGCTCTGGCCCAGCTGTGACCCGTGCATCCCTTGATTCTCTGCAGGACCATTTCAACCCTCGAAGAACTTGTTGAAAAGCAAGGAGACATCATAGCGTACCTGCGGCGACACAACGCCCTGTTAAGTAAGCGCCTGTTGGCTCTCAGCGCCTCAGCCCCGAGCTCCCAGTCAACGTGAGAAAGTCAGCACACCGCTGGCGGAGCAAGGCACCTGCCCACCTGACAAGTCAGCATGGCGCTGGCGGAGCAAGGCACCTGCCACCTGACAAGTCAGCATGGCGCTGGCGGAGCAAGGCACCTGCCCACCTGACACGCTGCACAGACGGTTGCTTTGCACTTCTGCTTGAAAACATGAATTCAGTTGTGAAAGTGCAGGGCTTGTGAATCGTTGGAGACGATTTTGAAGAAGCTGTGATGTCACG
Source organism: Ochotona curzoniae (assembly GCF_017591425.1). Classification (NCBI taxonomy): domain Eukaryota; kingdom Metazoa; phylum Chordata; class Mammalia; order Lagomorpha; family Ochotonidae; genus Ochotona; species Ochotona curzoniae. Next base: position 10,747,623 of record NW_024465322.1, on the reverse strand, counting down.
AGCACACTGCCTGCTGTGTTCGTGTTCATTATTTGGAAATAATGGACTGTTTGTGTTTATCCTTGGATTAAAGGTAGGGTTTATACACCTCCACAGTCAGCAGTTTTTCTACCTGACATGAGAACCTGCTAATAACCTGGTAGTTTATAGAGGAAAACTGACTTGCAATCTATTTTAAAATCAGGGATCCAATCAAATCATTCTCTTGTGAAGTGCTGCTTTTTGTTTTTCGTATGTCTCCTGGGTCTGTGGGTGCAGTCAGGGAAGCGCTCAGCGTCCCGTGGGTCTGCAGGTATAGCTGGGGAGCGCTCAGCGTCCCGTTGGCCTGTGGGTGCAGCGGGGGAGTGCTTAGGACACTTAGGCCAGGCAGGTTGAATCAGAAATTCTCCACCGTAGGGCCAGTGTGTCTCTGGGTTCTTCACCATGTGGAATGGCTACCATTTTCTTTTCTTCTGAAATAAAAGATGAAATATTGGCGCAGGCCAGTGGTAGGCAAATCCGGGCTGCTTGTCCCATTAGCAGCACTTTCCATTGGTCGGCCTGAGTAATTCAGAGAAGGATTTGGAACTTGCACGTTATGTTTGCTCTTCTTCCAAAGTTGGCGTGTAGTTGAGTATTTATTCCCTGGACCACGAAGGTCAGATGTAGCACAGGAATCTTGTGGTCATAAATGTAAATAGAAAAAATAGGAGATACTTTCCTAAGTCACAGAATATACTAAGAACTGTGATTGGGATGAGAATTTAAAGCCACTTTATATTCAGATATTAAACATATCTAGCTGTTGAAAGGAAGTATTTTATGGGTACATGGCATCGTTTCTCTGTTTTCCTAACGTGCCCCTTTGCCAGTTTGCTCTCAGCGCCGTGACACGCTGGTTGGAGGCTTCATGAAGGAAAGGAGCATCTGTGACTTGCGGGTGTATCTTTGGTGGTTAGCCGGTCCTCAACCTTCTATTGAAAAACCATACATAATGGGCCAGGCATTTTGGCAGAGTAGGTTGAGCCAACACTCGGACACCTGAACCCCGCGTCAGAGTCCTGGCTGCTCTCTGCGTCTGATGCCGCTTCGCCCACTAGGCCTGGGAGGCAGCACATGATGGCCCAAGCGCCTGGGTTCCTGCAGGGTTAGGGTTAGTGTGGGAGACCGATGGTCCTCACGTCTCCTGGCTGTACCAGGCATTTAGGGAGTGAGCCAACAGCTGCAAGCTCTCCCGCCCTCCCTCCCTGTTGCTTTGCTTTTCAAATAAATAAATGTTTTAAATACAAAGCTTAGCCACGTTGGCTGTAACTGGACAAAGGATGCGTCACTTGGTAGTATCCGAGTTGCTGTTTGCTTTAGCTACTGCCGTTCCTGGGGCAGTTTAAAAGTTGACGACCCTGAAGGTGACTGTGTGTCAACTGCAGGCAGTACCTCCGAGCCTTCACAATAAGACATTCACAAACGGAAGCCAACCTGGACTCCTCCTTTCAAATTCAGAGCGTGCCCAAGTTCCTTCCCTTCTTCCTTTTGTTTCTCCCTTCCTGGCCAAGAAGTCTCTCTGGAAATTTGCTTCTACATAGGAAAAGAACCTGTCATCTTTGACATCAGTTGCTTGAGAACACACCAGTGGTAGATGATTAGCTCAGATTGATTTTTAAGCTCACCCGGAATCTGATCAATTAATCAATTTCTGAGATTTAGGGAATGAACTTTGGTTTATAGAGAAATAAAAAAAAAAAAAAGAGGAGGGGTGGGGAGCTCAAATCCTGATGAAGACCTGTGTGGTCACGGGTACTTGTAAAGCAGGAACCTTGCGGACAGTGCCTGGAAACGAGCAGGGACATGGAGCGGTGAGCAGCGCGGTTGGTGTGCTACGGCCGTGCAGAGTCCAGGACTGGTGCGGGTTACAATCCAAGAAGGGACAGGCAGAGGCTGCACGGGCTCAGCTCTAAGCACTCTTGGCAGGAAGCACAGGGACTGTGTCGGAGGAGCAGGGCTGGGAATTGCAGCAAGTCGGTGCAGAGAGAACGGAAGCCAGGAGCCTGCGGCATCAGAGGCCCTGGAGGCCATTCGAGTCAGAAGCGGGAGGTCAAGGTGTGGGCGAGAGGCAGGCGAGACCGGGCCCGAAGGTGGTGACACTGGAGGGGACCACGCGTCCTCTGCAGGACAGTGGGATCCTCTGAAGGGCCTCAGGCCACAGACACCAGTTTTACTTTTAGAAGGATCACAGTAGTTGAGCTTGGAAGGTGGCCCTGGACGAGGACAGCTGTGGAGCCATTTTGTTCTGAGTGTGGGTCTGTATGTGTGTATATATGTGTGTTCTCAGTGACAATAGCATCGTGATTTGTTATAAAATAAAAAAGCATTATTTTTTTAATGGCTATACTGAAAAATACAAAGAAAAATGATCTTTTCAAATGCCACTACCGAGGAATTGCACTGGTTTGTACACCTGGTTACCCCATACCCTTTCCAGTAGTCAGTAATATCAGTGTGACCCAGCCCAGCGGGTGGCTCATTACTGTGGATGGAATTTCTTTGAATACTAGTGGGGGGAAGTGTGCCGCTCCCCCGTTTTGTGATGTTTCATACATGCTTTGTGATATATGCATTCAAGTCCTTTGCTTATGATCGTCCTGGGATAGTCTTTCTGTTACAAATACAATCTTCCTTTATATACGAAGAGTAGTCCCTGGCTTGCATTTACTGAAAGTATGTCTCGATCGTGTCTATTTAGAACACTGGATTGGTTTGTCTCAGAATCAGAAGTTCAGTGTAGATCTTATCACTGTTGATTCTTCAACTCCCACAGCTCTGATTTCTTCTTCACTCACGGGTGGGAGACTTCACACGGCCGGATGGCCCGGCTGCCCTGGGCGTGACGCGCTGCAGAGTTCCCAGTAGCTCCAGTAAATACCCACACACCCACGCCTCTGCTACAGGTTCTTTGCCTTCTCTCTGGTTTTCAAGCAAGTCTTTGTTCACCTTTTATCTTTTTTAAACTTTCCCCAGCTCTCCCGTAAGACTACAGACATGGTGGGTCATACCAGGCTTTGTAAGCAGTCGCCCGTGCATGAGGGCGGTCGGCAGCGTCCTGGGGCCTGGGGGCCAGAGCAGACCCCCAGTCGCGGCAGACGGCTCACAGTCAGTGACTTGGCAGCTCACTGCCGCAGGCCACGCCCTAGGGGCTGGAGACACAGCGGTGAGATGACACTGCCTGCTTCTCGGAGGGGCAGCAGAGGGAGAATGGCAGTGAATGGCACAGACAGCAAACCCGCTGGGCTTGGCCTTTTGTCAACTGTAAGTATAGAACCCTGGGTCTAGTGTGTCAAGGAGAAGCCTGACCGCGTGTGCTCTGGGAGGCGGTGAAAGATGGCCTGGTGATCCTGTCACCTCATAACGGTGACATTCCTTGCGACTGCCTTCATGTTGACCCAGGCGTGTCCTTTGCAGACATCTGGGGAATCAGCTAGTCTGTTATGCAAGATCTCCTGCTCATTTACTCTCTCTGTGCCTTTCAGATGCGTGCGCCTTAAAGACAGCACATGGAGGTTATATTACGGAGACGCAGAAGGGGGCTGGCCCCGTGGTGTGGCGGGTAAAGCTTTCTCTACGACAGGCAGTAGTTTGTGTACTGTCTGTCCCACCTTTGATCCAGCTTACTGCATCAGAAGTTTGCCCCATTTTCCCCTGCCCCCCACCGCCCCTGTGAGCCATCGGAGTGAAGTTTCCTGGCTCCTAGCTTTGGTGTGGCTTCGCCCTGGTTATGGCCAGGTAGGGAGTCAGCAAGTGTTACGGGGTGCAGCCAGTGATAGCCAGCACCCCTTGACCGTGGGCCAATGGAATGTGGCTGTGTCCTCTGTCCTGAAGGTGGGCGTAACAGCAATGGGATGTTAATTCCATCCTTAGTCACGCCCCCCACCCCCTAGGTATTGGCACCTGCCCGCCTGTGCCTCACCTATCAGCTGAGAGGGGACGGCATTGCATTGTTGTGAAACCACACCCCTCACAAGCCCCTTTAAGAGGTTCCTGGAGCAGGGGCTTGCTCTCTTTCTGGTCACGGGCTTCCTTGCTCTGGCATCTCGCTCTCGGCTGACCCAGGACAGGTAATCCCCTGCGCGTGGTCCCTGTGTACCGCTTAGATGGGAGAATGGCTACAGCAGCTGTTTATGGTTTGTGTGCTCCCCAGGAGAGGGGAGACCTAGCGGTGATGGAATGTGGGCATAGAAGCCAGGGAAAGGTGAGCGCCTGCAGCTTTGTGAGTGTGCCCGGGTCATGTGCTGCATGTCTCAGGATAGCTGGGACAGAGGGCCTCAGTGTAACGGGTGGACTTCAGGGTAGTGGACACTCGTTCCTCTCGGGGTTGTCATTTGTTGGATTATATTCGGTTGGATTATGATTGGTGGGATTACAATATGGTCTTGTGATTTGCTATTTCTTTTGTTTTTAAGATTTGTTCATTTTTATTGCAAAGTCAGATATATACAGAGAGGAGAGACAGAGAGAAATATCTTCTCTCCGATGATTCACTGCCCAAGTGACTGCAGCGGCTGGCACTGTGCCGATCCAAAGCCAGGAGCCCAGATCCTCTTCTGGGTCTCCCGTGTGGGTGCAGGGTCCCAAGGTTTTGGGCCGTTCTCAGCTGCTTTCCCAGGCCACAAGCAGGGAGCTGGATGGGACGTGGGGCTGCCGAGATTAGAACTGGCACCCATATGGGATCCTGGCGCATTCAAGATGAGGACTTTAGCCACTAGGCTATTGCACCAGACCCAGTGATTTGCTATTTCTAATATGCTCTGTTATCACCAAGCTTGTTTACTAAACAGTCCTTAATAAACCTTAGATACTTGTGTTCCCCTAACACAAGGAGATGGAAGATCTCTCTCCCTGTCCATCTCTCTCTGTGCCTCTCCTCTTTCATTTTGCCTTACTGTAGGTGAGGATAAACATTGTGTAAAACAAGATTGAGGGCTGGTGTGTTGGCATAGCAAGCCAATCCTCCGCCTATAGCATCTACACTCCACATGGTTGTCCCAGTTTGTGTCCCAGCTGTTCCACTTGCAATCCAGCTCCGTGCTTATGGCCTGGGAAAGCAGGGAAGGGGTGGGGGACTAGCAAGCGGCTCCTAGGTCCTGGCTTCATGCCAGCCTCAGCTCCTGTCCTTGAGGCACATGAACCCGCACGTAGCTGGAGGTTCCCTCGCAGTCTGCCTTTCCAATAAAAGAAGCATCTTTCAAATAAAGAAAAAAGAAAATCAAGCCAAGGTAGACAAAGATACTCCCAGAATCCTTGTGGTTTATTGCAGCACACCCAAAAATGAGAAAAAGAACACCAGATCCATGTAGTACAAATTTCTGCCTTCCTGCAGGGCAGGCCAAACCCCTGGTGGCTGCACTGTGGTCTAAATGGGACATAAAGAAACCCGAGGAGTCAGCAGGCGCTCAGACACCACTGTACTCCAGGCTCAGCTTCCCCACATCCCAAGGTCCTTCTCAGCCGTTCACGGGCTCTGGCCCTGGCTCCGGCTTGCTCCCAAGGCCTGCTGTGCATCAGTACTCTTTATTAGAGGTCTCAGTGTCTGGGGCTGGAGGGGCAGTGTCTCCCGCAGTCACAGAGCTGAACGCAGCCAGGGGGCAGGGGGTGGGGTGGACTAAGCCCAGCTCACAGCCTTCCTCTGCCTGACACTGCCCCCTGCAGCGGCGTAAGCCCATGACTCAGGTTCATGGACCTGATGAGAGCAGGAGACACCAACACAAACACTTTGTAATCTTGGGGAGGAGGGGAAAGCAAGGATGGGAAAGGGATTAAAGTCCTGAGTGGCTAATGAAAGTAAGATACCTTAATGGGATCTGCTTCTCAGTGCAGGCCCCTCCCCTGACAGCACCCTGGGGGGTTCCTGCCTCAGGGTGCCCTAGCCCCACCCAGATGCTCTAGGGCAGGGCTGCCAGTTGTAGGGTGGGGACCTAAGAACCCTGCCCTCCTGGCTGCCTGTAAGAGCCAGTCACTGCAGAGCAGTCTCCACTGCTGCAGACTTCAGGGACCTTCTGTACTACCTGCCCCAGGTAAGCCAAGTTGGCAGATGGGTATGGGAGGTTGTCCTGAGGCTGGTCTGATGCGCTGGGGTTTCGCTGGTAATGGGCAAGCGAGAAGGTCACGCCAGGTTTAGACTCAGTGGACATACCAGATGCTGGGGCTTCCATACCGTGCCTGAGTCACACACCCTAACAGGTATCCCAGCAGGTATAGCTGGCAGAGATTTGCGCCATTCAAGCACTGTGCTGGCAAGGCCCTGAGGAGGTGCAGGGCAGTGAGCTGGAGCTGCAGACACGCCTATGGTGGTCACAGCCGTGAGAGTTAACGGGACAGTTCATGGCAGTGCCCTTGCTGTCCTGTGACTGAACCCTCAGAGAGCCGGGGCTGCTGAGGTCAGGAGGAACTCATCAATGAGCCCAGGGGTGGCCGTGCGCCAGGCAGGAAGGAGGGAACCTGCTTAGACCAGCAGACTGGGGAGAGGGAGACAGGGAGCTCAGGGAGGGGAGAGCTGAGAGAGCATGGTTCTGGGCCAAGGGAAGGCTGGCATCCCATGGCAAGAGCTGTCCTAGGGCAGGGCTGCCTTGAGTGGGAGGCCCCGGGTGTGCTGCTGGCGTTGGTGGTCATGGCCACCAGGTGGCAGCATGGCAGCGAGTGGAAAAGATCAGTGAACTGCGCGTGAGCCTGGGGGAGAGTGAGTGAGCCTGGGGCCCACCGGGATTTGGGGAGACGAGCGAGAGTGAGCCTGGGTCCCACCGGGATTTGGGGAGACGAGAGAGAGTGAGCCTGGGTCCCACCGGGATTTGGGGAGACGAGAGTGAGTGTGGCCCACCGGGATTTGGGGAGATGAGAGAGTGAGCCTGGGGCCCACCGGGATTTGGGGAGACGAGAGAGAGTGAGCCTGGGTCCCACCGGGATTTGGGGAGACGAGAGTGAGTGTGGCCCACCGGGATTTGGGGAGATGAGAGAGTGAGCCTGGGGCCCACCGGGATTTGGGGAGATGAGAGAGTGAGCCTGGGGCCCACCGGGATTTGGGGAGACGAGAGAGAGTGAGTGTGGCCCACCGGGATTTGGGGAGACGAGAGAGTGAGCCTGGGGCCCACCGGGATTTGGGGAGATGAGAGAGTGAGCCTGGGGCCCACCGGGATTTGGGGAGACGAGAGAGAGTGAGTGTGGCCCACCGGGATTTGGGGAGACGAGAGAGTGAGCCTGGGGCCCACCGGGATTTGGGGAGATGAGAGAGAGTGAGCCTGGGGCCCACCGGGATTTGGGGAGACGAGAGAGAGTGAGCCTGGGGCCCACCGGGATTTGGGGAGACTCCACGGAGCACTGCCGGCTCCCGAGCTCCCATGGCTGGAATGGGGGGGCGTCTGGTGTTCGGGCAAATGGGCTGATTCTTCCTCTCCCTGCCCCAGGCTGCTCTCCTTCCTGTCCCTTGTCCTGACTTCGCAGACTTGGAGAGTTTGTCAACAAGGTGAGACAGAGCTGCTATATCTAAATTATCAAAAATAACCCACATTCGTTTTCATGATTCAATGTTTGTTTCATCTAAATTCGCTGTATCCCCACAGGTGAGTGTAGTTGAGTGATTTCAATTGATACCTTGGAGCGTGAAAACGACCCAAGACCGTGGGGTGATCTCCACTCCAGCCTGGTCCCTCACATTTGACAGCGAAAAGCTCTGCTCAGCTGATTGTAGAATCAGTGTTTCAGGAACTGCCCAGCCAAACGCACCCCACCTCTTCCGTTCTGGTTCAGTTCTGACATTTATGAACAGACGTGTATCCAAAATTTGAAAAGTTTAGGTGAAAAACAAGGAAATGAATTCTGTAGCAAAAAAGGTGAAACATCAAAATAGATGCGATGTGAGGTCCAACAGTAGCTGTATTTGCCTTAGATTTCTCACAGGATAAAAATTATTTGTCTTTGTTTTCAATCATTTTTCTAAAAGGGTTGTATTGGAGGGCCCGGCACGATAGCTCAGCTGCTATGTCTTTGTCTCACACATCAGGAGCCTTCACAGTTTGTCCCTCCTGCTCCACTTCCCATCCAGCTCCTTACTTGTGGCCTGGGAAGGACCCTGTCCCTGGCTGGGAGACCCGAAGGAAGCTCCTGGCTCCTAGCTGCAGATCGACCCAGCTCTGGACATTGCAGCCACTTGGGGAGTGACCCAGGGGATGGGAGATGTTTCTTTTTGTTTCGCCCTCTCTCAGTAACTGCCTTTCCAAAACAAAGTAATAAATCTTTAAAAAGGTAGAGTTGCAGAGAAGTATTACAGAGGAGTATTCCATGTGCTGGTCCACTCCCCAAGTAGACACGTTGACCAGGCTGGGCCAGGATGGAGGCAGGAGCCAGGAGCTCCATCTGGCACTCACAGCAGCAGGACCCACGTGCCTGGGCTGGCTTGTGTCTTGCCAGGCACTTGAGCAGGGAGGGATATTGGAAAGAGAGCAGTAGCTGAGACTCAAACTGGCATTCCGCATAGGGTGGCATCATCACGAGTGGCGCTTTAACCATCCGTGCCACCTGACTGGAATTTTTGAGATCAGGATTCTATTCTCCCCTGAGGGCTGCTCAGATGGCTATGTACTTTCTCTGGGTGCCCCCATGAAGGTGCCAAGGAATGTAGGCGCCAAGAAGGCCCATTCCTTCAGTCCCATGCAGCCCTGTGGGGGTGACTAGCAGGTGGGCTGCTGGGAGTGGAGGAAGAGCCAGTGCTTTCCTGAAAGGTCACCTTGAGCAGCCCCTACAAAAAGAAAGTCAGCTTTTTAAAATCAAACAGGAGCTTGACAGTTGTATCTGCTTTCTCACCCACAGGCTTGCCGAGCTTGGCTGTCTAGTCTCTACTCCCTGCACAGGTTCCTGAACTACTCTGACCAACTGCAGGTGGCAGTCGAGGCCTCTGGAGACCTGCTTCTGCCTTGTGGGATATCAAGGCTGCCTTAGCAGACAAGACAGTGAGATCCAGGGCGCCCTTGCTTCTCACCAGAGGTCACCAGCGCAGCCCATCCCTGCCCTCAAGGCCCGATGGCGGAGGCGGCCCACCTGCGTGCGCTGCAGGAAGCAGTCAAGTGCCCCGTCTGTCTGGATGATCTGAAGAACCCTGTGACCCTCAGGTGTGGACATAACTTTTGTCATTCCTGCATCGAGGGGGCCTGGGGTCAGGGGCAGGAAAGCTTGCGCTGCCCTGTCTGTCGTTACCAGTGCAGAGAGAGGCTGGTCACGAGCAATGCGCAGCTGTGCAGGATGGTGGATATGGCCAGGATGCTCCGGGTCAGCAGCAGGGCCGAGAGTCAGGGGGAGTCACCTTTATGCAAGACGCACGACCTGGCGCTGGCCCTCTTCTGTGAGGAGGACCTGGAGCTGCTGTGTCCCCAGTGCCCTCGGCCCCCTGAGTGCGAAGGCCACCGTGTGAGGCCCGTGGCCGAGGCGGCCTCTGAGCACAAGGCCAGGGTCTACAGCTACTTCAAGCCCCTCAAGAGGCACGTGGCAGAGTTTCAGAAGGTGTTAGCCATCCAGAACACAAAGTCGTTAGAAGCGAGAGGCAAGGCAAGAATCAGCGAACTTAACTTACCGCCTGAAGTAAAGTACCTGTGCCAGTTCACACAGGGTATATGTCGTGCAGTTTTCTTAAGCGCAGATGAAGAATACAGAAATTACCTCAAACAAAAATGTGATGACGACGAGACTGCCTTTATAGATCACCTTTGCTCATTGAAAAGTCTGGCCATGGAGCTGACCGAGATGAGGGCGCTGTCAGAAGTGAGACTGCTGACAAGCATCAAGGGCATGCTCTGCAGGTGGGAGAAACTGAAGCTGCCGGTCCAGAACCTGCTCCAGACAAGGACAGCAGGACTTTCACCTCCCCCGCCACATCCAGCTCCGTAGAAAGAAGGCCGTCACTCGGTCCTGAAAATGTCACCCCATTCAGCTCGTCTTAGAGGACAAGAAGTGCACGACATAGAGCACCTTGTGCCTCCCAGTCCCAAGAGGTTCGTGTCTCCCGTGGCCCTGGGTTCTGAGCTCATCAGTTACATGGCTTTACCTTCCCCTGTCAGATGCATAGCTTATGGAAATGAACACAAATGGAACATATACCTGGAATGGTACAATCCTCAATTTGTGATTTCAGAGTTGTAATAAAGTGTGTCTACACCTATGCCTATGCTGTCAATCTTGCCGATCTATGGATGAGGAATCCCTTCCAATGTGCATCGGCTGACACCATCGGCCTTAGTCTCCAAGCGCCCAGATGTTGGGCTGGGGTATGTCCACATGTTCTGTTCTGCATTCTCAGCTATGGTACGAAATATACTCTACAGGCCCCAGTGAGTGACCTTGCCCTCCATGGGCACCATGGTCTACCGCCCAGCCCCCTAGCTTCTACACTGAGGAAGACCAGTTCTAGGCGGGCTCGTGGACCTGAGCCAGTTGACTTGGGCATTGCCAGAGCCCCACCCCCGGGGCTCACAACACCCACTGCAAAGGTGGGGCCAAGTGCCTGGACCAAGAGACCCAAATCCCGCTGGACCCCTGACCCCTGAGGCTCACAGACCAGTCACCCACTATGTAGGTGGGCACTAAGGCCTGGGCCAAGAGACCCAGTGCCAGTCCTGCCTCCCCGACCCCTGAGGCTCACAGGTTCAGCTCCCACCTTGAAGTTGGGCGCAAGGTTTGGGTCATGTGACCCATGACTTGTTGGAACCCTACTCCCGTGGGTCATGGACCTGCCCCCTTCTCATAGGCCAGGAGACCCACTCCTGGGGATCGTGGACCCAGCACCCATCTGTGTCATGTATGTACACTTCCACGTCTGAAACCCACCAAAATATTAACGACCCTTCAGTCATGAAAGGGCTTGCTTCCCATGAGTGACTTCCTAATTCAGCCATAAAAAGATGAGGACACAACATCTTGCCAAGACGAACAACATTTATTGGTTCATCTGCACATCCCGCCGGGAAAGGGGGCAGAGGGGCACAGGGACTAAAAGTGCAAGGCTCTGGGAGAAGCGTCCTGTTGACGAGGCCCTTCTATCTTCCCGTCCTCCTGGGCCTGTGGAGGTGACAGCAGAGAGGGGTCAACAGCAAGTTGATTGCCCCTTCGACATGACTTTGGTGATGAGAGACTTTGAAGGCATAATTGGGAAACATGGCACAAGATTTTCTGTAATTGTGGCAGCGAATCTAGTGGTTTCTGTTGTTCAAACCGTAAAATGAAACTTCTCCCAGCTCAGAGTCCAGAAAGATGCCAACCTGGTTGACTTGCACTTCATCGGGGCCTAGGGACTGCCACCATTCACCAGCATCCACTGCCGGGGGATGGCGCTCTGACAACCTGGCTGCTCAAAGATTCTTGAAGATGCCCAGCAACCATTCACCTGTGCCTGTCATCTACCTGCCAAAAAAAGCCTCCTGCCTGCACACAGGCCCAGGCAGCTGGAAACGCAGGTAACTGCTGGGCACTCAGGAGATCCTGTAGGTTCAACATTGAAAATGTGGCGCTTTTTCAATCCTCGGAGACACTAAAGCTAGGGTGGGCAGCTTTGGGATGCACGCTCATGATTTTCTGCATACCAAAGCAATGGGCAGGGAGACCTCACAAGTCCTTCTCGATGTCACAGGGAAAGAGCTCTGGGATTTTCAGCTCTCTGTACCTGCGCTCCACACTCTTCAATCTTGTCAGGAAATCCGCGTCCTCCTGCAGACACGTGTCTATGATGTCACTCATCAGCTCCTGCAGCGTGAACAGGTAGTCGGACACGCGGCGCTTGTTCTCAGCGAGTTTTTCTTCCACCTCCTGCTGCCTGTGCAGCAGCATGCAGTGTGACATCAGTTGTTGCACTGGCCCAGTGAGCTGAGGCAATCTCCAGGCTCTCCCCAACAGGATAGTCCTGGGAACCACCTGCGGCTCATGCGCAATGGATTCTGACAGCTGCCTAACATGCTCTGCTTGAGCATCTTCAATATACTTCTCCAGCAGATCGGCTTGTGTCATCAGCAGCTCCCTGTAACGGGCAGCGGCTTTCTGCACGGGCACCAGGCGGTGGCCAGAGTGGGCCGACGCCATCTCGCCCTGGGCACACAGCAGCTCCAGGTCCTGCTCACAGAACATATCCAGAACCTGGCCATGGGTGGCACACAGGGATCTGTCCCTGGGCTTCATGGGGGGCAGCAGCTGCTTCAGAACATCTACCATGTCGCTCATCTGGTGGTTCCTTGGGGGGCTGCTGTCGGCACAGTGGTGCAAGCAGACGGGGCAGGGGAAGGTGTCGCAGAGATCTTGCCAGCGCTGCTGGATGCAGGAGGAACAGAAGTTGTGGCCACACTCAGTGGTCACTGGGTTCCTCAGGTAGTCCTGGCACAGGGGGCAGCTGGCCTCTCTTTGGAAATCCTTCAGGGGGACTGCAAAGGCCATTGTGCGAGGACAGGTGCTTCTGCTGAGGCTGCCCTGGCCGGTCTGGTCCTCTGGGAACTCGGGAGGGTGGGAACCAGATGGCTCCTGTGCAGCCCCTCCTAAAGGGTTCCTGGGGTCTTCAGGAAGCTATGTGAGGGCTGTCTGGGTCTCTCCCTTTCTCTCGGGAAGCAGCTGCCAGCAGGTGTGGTCCGGCAATCACCGATCCTGCTGCCAGATCCACCTTCCCTCAGACTCAAGCTTGTTCTTTAGTCTTGTTGGCTGCCAGAGCCACCACCAGGCAGGGATATCCAGACCGCAAGACAAGCCCAAACAGCTTTCTGTAACAAAATCACAACAAAAAAGGATGGTTTACAGAAGGCATTGAACATGCTTTGTGTATATATTGATCACAAATAAATGTTTGGAAATTGTTTCTTTTGAATGAGCTTCAGAGAGGAATGGTCAGAGCTTCTTCATCCTCTGGTTCACACCCAGGTGGCTCAGCCTACCAGGCTGCACCCCCTGAGCACGCAGCAAGCCTCCTCCTGTAATCCCACATCTTGCTAAGGAACTGGGTCGGAAATGGGCCCACCTGAACTTGGTCTCTTGTCCATATGGGGTGACAACATCGCAGGGTGTGGCTCAGTCCACCATGCTGGTCTCAAACACAATTATCTACATTTATGCTGATCTCAAAACATATAACAAAAATAAAATAAATCAGTTTGGATAATGGAAATCCCATGACCGAAGTTATGATATAATGAAGACATTATGAATGTGACAATCCACAAGGATGGATTCAGGGGCAGTAATTGTGTCCTCAGCCAGGGTACATTCAAGCCAACCCCTGTGTTCCTTTTTTTTTTTTTTTTAAGATTTATTTTGAAACATCTTCCGTCTGATGATTCACTCCCCAAGTGACTACAATGGCCAGTGCTGAGCTGATCCTCAGCCAGGAGCTCCTCCGAGTCTCCCACATGGGTGCAGAGTCCCAAGGCCTTGGGCTGGTCCTCGACTGCCTTCCCAGGCCATAAGCAGGGAGCTGGATGGGAAGCGGGGCTGCCGGGATTAGAACCAGTGCCCATATGGGATCCCAGAGCATTCAATACAAGGACTTTAGCCGCTAGACCATGGCGCTGGGCCCAACTCCTGTGTTCCTAACCCAGCTTCCTGCACACTCCAAGAGGTCGCATATAATGACACTGACATCCCGGGCCAGTCGCACTTGCCTAGTGCCTAAAGTCCTCGCCTTGCATGTGCCAGGATTCCACATGGGTGCCCTCTCGTGTCCCAGCAGCCCTGCTTCCCATCCAGCTCCTTGGTTGTGTCCTGGGAAAGCAGTCGAAGATGGCCAAAATCTTGAGACCCTGCACCTGTGTGGGAGACCCAGACTCCTGTCTTCTGATCTGCTCAGCTCCGGCTTTGGGATTCACTAGAGGCCTGAATCAGCCAACAAAAGATGTTCCTCTCTGTATCTCCTCCCCTTTGTGTATCTAACTTCCCAATAAAAAGAAATAAATCCCAACTGGGGGGTCATCTGTGTCTCCTGAGTGTGCCACTTCTTGTCTAGCTTCCTGCTGATGGTCTCGGTAAGCAGCCGAGGACAATCCAAAGGCACGGCTCCAGCTACCCACGTGGGAGACCATGTCTAATCCCCAGCCCGTGGTCTCACGTGTCCATTGCCACCAAGGCCCTGCTCTCCCACTCTGCACTCCCTAGCAGCTGACTGCACCCCCGGGAGCCAGGCCGACAGGTTGCCTCCCTCCCCTCCCATTAGCACAGGGTGGACACTGGGTATTTTGATCAATACCTTTAAGAGCAACTTGGTGACATAATAAAGAACTTGTGTGGGGATCCAGCACAATGTCTCACTCCTAAATGCACGCCTTGCTAGCGCTGGGATCCCATATTGGCTCCAGTTCCTACCCTGGCTGGTGCACTTCTGATCCAGCTCCCTGCTTGTGGCCTATGACAATAGTGGAGAGCGGCCCAAGGCCTTGGGACCCAAACCCCACATTTGGGTTGGAGGGATCTCCTGGCTCCTGGCTTTGGATCAGCTCAGCTGTAGCCATTGTGGCCACAAGCAGTGTAAACCAGTTTCCAAAGCTCCTTTCTCTCCTTCTCTCTGTAATTCTGCCTTCCCAGTGAAAAGCAACAAAATCTTTAACAACAAAATAAGAACCTATCAGAAATTTTGTTCCCCTGAGACGTGTACGTTGAAGCCATGCAGAGCACCAGATCAGCAGAATTGGGCCCCCCCAGCTCCCCGGCCCTCCCGCGTCCCACTTACCGGCAGCAAGTGGTCCTAGAAGTCCCAGGAGGATCTCGGAGAGAGCTTCTGAAACCTGCCTCAGATCTTGCTGTCTGCTTAGCTGTGACCTGGGCCTATATTATAGGGTGTTGTTAGGGTGGGGCTCTCAGGGCCCTGCCCTGGTGCTCCTTCCTGAGGAGGGTCCCAGGCAGATGGGCTTAGAGCATTCTGAGTGGTGCTGAGCGTAGAGGAAAGCACCAGGGATCCCATCAGACCAGGGTTGGGCTGGATGTTGAGATGCTAATCTCTGCAAAACGCCTTAATCTCATCGGGGCTGGTGGGGACACGGAGGTCTGAACGGCCAGGGAGATTTGCCCTCTGCTGGTCGACTCAGGTCTCTGGAAGGATGAGCTGCAGACAGTGTCCGGCACAGTGGAAGGCAAGGAGAGGACAGCTGTGTCCTGCTCAGGCAGATGCCTGGGCAGGTGCATTCCTGGTTCCCTGGCCCTCAGGACCAGCTCAACACTGGTCTCATGATGGCAGCTCTCCCTCTGGAGACAGACAGAGGGAACCCTGGGCTGATCTGACCCACGGGACAACCCTGGGAACAGCTCCAAGTCAGGCAGCGTTGTGTGGCTTTAGACTGCTGGGACTCCCTGAGTCACTGACCCTGAGAACACAAGACCAGGGACAAGGATTTCTTTGGGACAAAGCCTGCGGATCACGAGGAGCATAGCAGAGAGTCCAGGCCAGGAGGCAGCAGGGCCTGGAGGGCAGTGGCCTCAGAGCACCTGTTGAGTCCCTGCCAGCCCCCATGCCAGGGCTAGCGTGACTACCAACCCTTCCAGCCCTCCAGCCCTCCCCCTACCAGCGGCAAGTCCAGATGCTCTCTGAGCCCAAGACCTGTGACCCTCTTCAGGGACTTGCTTCCAGAACCTTCTGTCCCCCTCTATTCCATTCCCTATGCGGTGGTGGTGGTTCAAATGTTAGTTTTCTGCATCCCACTTAAAACAGGGGGAGCGGTTTCCTTTGCTCTTGCAAGACAGATTTCATTTGCCAAGTTCTAAAAGACCCCACGCTGTCTGCTTGTCCATCTCTTCTCCAACTCTACCACCCTGTCCTTCTCCATTCCCCCACCCTCAGCACACGGCAGACAGCTTCTGGCCCAGCCCTTGGCATAGGAGCCTCCCCCGTGGGGATTCAGGTGCACAGGACACACTGAGCAGTGCTGCTCTATCTACCTGGATTTCGTCAGGTCCCACCCTAGTGGCCAGTTTCTCTCAACTCGGAAGTTGATTAACACAATGTGATTGATTGGAGGTTTCATATTGGTAACTGATCGTTTTCACAGTCCCAATGGGATCACTCACTGGGACCAGATTTCAAGCAGTGACAGACCACAATACAGGAGTCTGTCCCTAATATTCTGACACCGCCTGTGTGGCACGGCCGTCTTGGTTTGTGACGGTAAGCTCCATGATGTTCGTCAGTGACAGTATCACTCCAAGACCTACTCTTCAGAACCCGCCACACCCTAGAGCCACATGTGACTGCTCCATGTGTGCTGCCAATGTATAAACATTTCGAAACATCAGGAATAAAACAGTAAGGACTGCTAGAGCAGATGTCTGTTTGCTTGGACACGCATACCAGTGCCTCCAATTTGGAGCACCATTCCGAGGGGAGGTTTCACTGCTGAGTGAGCAGTGATGTGGCCTGTCCATGGAACATGGATTCTGTTTTGAGAAACAGATGGGCTCTGGTGCATCAGCAGGGCTTTGCTGTTGGAGATGATCTGGGAGGGAAGTGATGGGAAGCCCCCAAGCCGGGAGGAGCCATCTTGGAGCCTGCGTCCCTTCGGCTCAGAAATCTGCTTTCTCTGCAGGCGGGGTTGAGGCCAGAAACCCAGGTCCTTCAGGCAAGCGTGTCTGGGCAGAGACCAGCGTGAAGCCCCATCAGCCAGGCTCCTCCTTGCCGTCCCTGTCCACTCGGCATCCCCACGTCACGCCCAGCCTTAGGACCCTCCGCAGTAGCAACTTCTTTAGATTTGAGGTTTTTGTGTTGACTGACGTGACACAGAGCACTAGCCTGCCAGTTGATGCGCATACATCCGAGTGCTAGGTTCATTTCCCAGCTGTTTTAGATGTTCTAGACACGGCAGGTTGCGGGGCACCTGGGCCCGAGTGAATAAAGCTGCTCAGAAGGGGATTACCTGTGGAGGACCCCACTGTCTGCCCCTTCCATCGAGGAGAGGAAGGATGCTCAGTGGGGTCAGGATCCTGACGGATGAGGCTGACAGGGTGCTGGAGACCCTCCGGTGAGTGAATGGAAGCAGTAATGTAAGGCCACTGGGAGGGCAGCTGCCTGGGAGTGGGTACCCAGGTGTACACGTGCTGTGCGCAGTGCATCACCAGCAGGAGGCGCCCCTGGAGAAGGTAGAAGGGGTGCGGAGGAGGCAGCAGGTGGGTTCGACCTAGGCTCCTGTGATGACCAGACTGCACCTCCCCATTGGGGGTGTGGAGGACAGTGCCACAGAGGCTGTTTCCTGCTTGATTCGTGCAGAAGAGCACAGTATCAGCCTCATTCGAGTCATCAGCCACATTCTAGCAGGACCCAGGAAGATCAGCTCTCCAAACGGTCCACAGGAAAAGAGGTTGGGTGAGGGGTGTCGACAAGATGTTTCAGTGGAAGCAGCTTTAGTTCACCTACCTAGTTCCACACTTCTGTGTTCTGTAAGAGAAAAGCTTGGGCCCCCCCGGGGGTCCCACCTGGGATCCAGCGTGTTGTCTGCCAGGGGTGTCAGCAGAAGGGGACAGGAAGCAGACCTGTTGCCACAGGCTGCTGAGTTGCCGGAGGCTCCCACTTTCAAGAATGAAGAGGGCAGAGGAACTAAGAGACAGTCTTGGTTCACACACAGGACTGTGTTCTAACTCAAACTATGGCAGAACTGAGCTTGAAATTGCCTATACTCGATTAACTTGGAGTGTGAGCATAAACTGACTTCTTTTTACAACAAAATGTGCCTGATGTTACATACACACACAAAAGCATCATAGATCAATCTTGCAGCTTACGTTTAAACCAGGACTGCTTTTCAAGTGTCTATGAAATCTATTGAAGTGTTAATGTGAATTCAAGAGCCCCAATTCAACCCAGTTATTCTGATCTGCATTTGTGATGACACACGTATGGGGGGAAGGAGAGGGCATGCTAAAGATCGGTAAAGGGCCACAGGAAAGAAATAAGTAGGAATACTAAAGAGCAACTACAATACTTATCGATAACTTATATTTTATTCACAGATAATTAAGCATATTATTAAAAAAATAAAATACAAACCAGATGGATTCATTGCATAGGCTTTTATTAGGCAAGTGCAATGACACACACTACTTTTCAATCCATGGGGGAATCCTGCAACATCGATACCCCAGGGACACAAAGAGAAACCTCACCGACACACTGGGCAGGCTCGGGCCAGGTGAGGGTTGAGGCTGTACCAAGACTCTCCAACAAAGACTGTGCCAAGTCCAAGGCACAGGGCTCTGCTGCCCGAGCCCCGCCTCTTGTGCAGGGCTCACCCACATGCAGCAGCAGGTCCCGCCCCAGCCGCAGGCTGCACCCCACTGCCACACAGAGCCTGGCCAGTGACGCACAGGGCACAGACCACAGGCCCGCCTCTCCAGGCCGACACTGATCGGGGCAGAGAGGCGGGACAAGGCCCCATGCCCAGAACTGCCAGTAATAGGCTCAGCAAGACCCCCCCTGCTGCTCTTGCTCATGCCACAGGCACTGTTCTAAGAACAGGTGGCCCATTCCCACCCGCCAAGCTGTCCTGCACTGCTACTAAGGCAGCCACAGGTATACCATGGCCCAAGATCCCTGAGTGTGCCAAGGAATCCAAGGGCCTGTAGGGTCAAAGAGAGGTCTTGGAGGAGAAAGCAGACGCCCGGGTAGACGCAGGAACACTCACCAGGCCCCCTCGTTCTCCCCACTTGTGGTAGAATGCAGACACCCTCTCCCAACCCAAATACCACCCTGCAGGTCCCAGCGGCCACAGCCACCGCTGGCCTGTTTGACCTGTCCACAGAACCCCACAGCCTGTCTGTCCCCCTAAAAGCTCTCACCCCAATATTGGTGAGGAGGTAAGATACACAATTCCTAATCCTTGCCCTCTGGCTGTGCTGCCTACTCCCCCTCAGCAGCATGACCAGTGGGCATTTTACCATCAGAAACAGTGGGAGCACACCCCGTTTCTCACCTTCCCCGACCCAGCCTCATCCTCTTCCCCATGAGCCTCATTCCTACAGAAACGCCCAGCTCCCATGCGGGTTCACTCACTGCCCCACCTTCCTTCCCCGCCTTTCCTCCATGCCCTTGGACCACAGCCCGTGTCGCTCCGGGGAGCCCATCACCACTGCCACCATCGGTCACTTGTCTGAACACAGCCCGTGCACCTGCACATGAGGATGGGGACGTGGATAGGATCTGCCTTTCTAGAGTGGTCATCTCCAGCTCCGCCCACACTCCACCCCTGCTCCGCCCAAGCTCCGCTGGCAGCACTTGCCCCTCTTCCAAGGGACAGCGCAGTGTGTGTCTAAGGCACCCTGCAAAGATACCAGTCTGTTATGGATACCACCCTCCTTCCAAGGCTATCTCCTTGCAGGCTTCCCGCCTCCAGGGCACTGCTTGCTCTTGGAGACACAGCCCACAGCGACAGCATGGCCCCAGCCAGGTCCCCACCACGTTGCTATGTTGGGGAGACACATGTGGCGTTCCTGTTGGCCACCAGCATGACAGCTTTTCCCAACAACTCCAACACTAGCTCCCACCTAACTGGTCC
This sequence comes from Ochotona curzoniae, assembly GCF_017591425.1. Taxonomy (NCBI): domain Eukaryota; kingdom Metazoa; phylum Chordata; class Mammalia; order Lagomorpha; family Ochotonidae; genus Ochotona; species Ochotona curzoniae. Next base: position 10,728,118 of record NW_024465322.1, on the reverse strand, counting down.
AGCGCTCCAGGTACCCAGGGGCCCCACGTGCAGCCAGACTGAATGGGTTTGAGAGCCCCATGCTAGGCCTTCCTTACACTTGGGCATGGCCTGGTAGCTTTCCAGGGGCATCAACAGAACATTTGGCACCCGAGGTAGCCACCAGAACGCCAGGACTGCAGAAGAACCTCTCATTGCTGACAGGAAAGGGTGCCAGAAGACTCTACGGACAGAGGGGGTTTGGGGGCTGCATGACTTCCCCGGGCCCCGGTGCCCACACAAGGCCGCCCATATGCCAAACAGGGGCCTGGCACACCACTTGCTACTCCATTGCATGGGGGACGGGAAACAAAGCCGGCCACGGCACGGCTGTTGTAGCACTTCCAGTGCTTACCACGTTCCAGGTACCGGGGTCCAGCTGCCCTGAGCGCAGGCCACACTAGCGAAGGGAAGGCACTGTGCCCACGCTGAGGGCCTTTCTCTCCTGCCTCCACAAGTACACCTCTGGCACAGTGGGAGGGAAGGCACCCTACACCCACAGGAACTGTCACATGGCCAGGAAATGGGCTAGGACAATTATGTCCTTTCTCTCTAGCACTTTGGACTCGCCATGCTGCAGCAGAGCCGCGATGCTTGCTCACGTCAGCACCATCTCCTACGTGCACAGCACTCCAGACACGGGGAGTCCACAGGGACACAGCACAGGGGAGGCCACAATGATGCGTGGTGCTCTTGTCCAGACATGCCCAAGGGCATGTTTCCTCTCTCAGGCACGGAGTGTCACTATTGACATGAGGGCCAATGGTGAGTGTGAGGGCCAGAGAGGGGACCCGGCGGACAGGCTCCCAAGCACAAAAGCGTGCTGCTCTGATTGGAGCCCAACACTCTGCCCCACTGACTTGCACAGAATCGGTCTCCAATTGTGAAACATCTTCCACGGGGACCAGCAACATGAATTTTTAGCTCCATCAAGAACCCACTGTACATTGCAATCAAGATAGGCCCAAACTGACCTCCGGGGTTATCTCTGCATGCTTAGAACCATCAAACAGAATTCAAAAGCAAATCTGGGCTGCCAGGCTGACCTGGGGGAGAAATGTGGAATGACACTAGGCTGCCCAGTGGTGATCTCTGCCCTCCACCTCTGCAGGGTCTGAGGCCAGCTGCGCTGACCCATTCTGAAATTGAGTCCATGCCTGTGAAAGTTCTGTGCAGGTGGAGGCACTCAGGGACTCCTCCGAGAGGCCATGCTACCACGTACTCTCGAGAGTCTAGAGGCACAGGAGCTCCTGATATGTGTATGCTAAGCAGGACAACACGCTGGGAGCACCGGCTCGGGAGTCACACACGGCAAGTCAAAGGCGGGCTAGGCCACGACCCTGCAGTGATCTGAAAGACAATCTGAGGCTTAAGTGTTTTGTCAAATGAGTGAGGAGAAAGGCAAACACCTGTTGTCAGGAGATGATGCTGTGGCGGGCAGGACGCAGGTCAGGGCACCCTGTCCTCCTCCAGGAAAAGTTTGCAACTCTCCTGGCAACACCATGAGTGAGGGTAGCTGTGGAGGAAGTGAGGCTGTTCTGTGGGGCGTCGGGCACGCCCCTTTAATGTGACTGGTCGCTCTGGCACATGTCTGGCTCAGCTTTATCCTCCTCCTGCCCTGGGTGATTGAGAGCCTCCAGCACAGGCTCCCTCGGGGCAAAGCTAGATCATAGGCAAAAGGAGCGGCGCTGGCGACGCCCAAGCTGAAGCAACCCGGGCACAGGTGTGGCTCGGGCCCCAAAGCCCAGAGGGAGCCCTCTCGGGGCAAACACCTGCAGCCCGCCTCATGGCTGCAAGGCATGCCCCGTGCTGCCATCTCGGGTGCCTCTGGCTAACACCTCCAATATCTCTCGCTCTGATGCACCATCACAGGTGATGAGCAGTAGGGACTCTTCCTGCTGAGAGAACAGGGCTGCTGAAGAGCTCTTCCTCCTCTCCCTGCTGGCAGTGGCTGCCTGCCCCCATCTGGCTCTGCTTGGGCAACTGTTGCACCCAACCTGGTGGCAGCTCCAGCCACGTTGCTTCTCTAGTCTGTGATGCTCCCCCAGCTCCCCCTGGCTGGGCCTGCTACCTTAACTGTGTTGTAGGAGGATCTTGGTCCTCAAAGGACTGCCTCTCCCGTGGCCCTGCCAGGTGAGGCACCCCTCTGTCACCAGGACAAGAAGGTGTCTAGCCAATCCCAGAGGCTGGCTTAAGTAAGAACCAGGCTCAGGTGTCCCACTGAACCCGCGGGAACTGGAGACATCCAAGGCCAGCAGCCCAGATCAAACTTTCTGCTCTGTCCTTGCCTTGCTAAGATCCCAGTGTGTGGCAATGAGCAGCCCCAAGAAGGGGAGCATGAGACAAGGGAGGATCATAGCAAGACCCTTTGCTGGGATGAAGACTGCCACAGCCGGGTCCCTGGAGGGTGTGAGAGGGACCGCCCTTCCGGAGCAGTGCTTAGCCATGCCTTTCAGGGAGCACCTGCAGTCACGAGGCTCTGGTCTCTCAGAAGAGCAGCATCTCCAAAGGCTTTGTAGCCAAAAGCTCAGTACCAAGTGCCACCCCCCGTCCCCCCATCCCACCCCCTCGTTGCTGCATTCCTAAGAGTGAGGCAGGGATCAGGAGTATGAAACTCAATCAGGACACGTGAGACCCTCTTGCCAAGTAGAAGAAAACCATTCCATTCCCTGGGAGTCAGTGGACCCTGCCTCGGCCCTAGGGCTGCCCTGGCCTCCTGCCACCACTCAACACCTGCACTTAGAGACACAGGGTGCTCCTGGGAGTCTCATCCCTGCAGGGTTGCCAGTCCTGGTTTTTTTTCTCACACATGGCTGCTGCTGGGCCCCATATCTTGGGCAGCACCATCTCTACCCGACAGTGCTCCTAGAGCCGTTCTAGGCTGCTTCCCAGTGCCCCTGGCATATTCAAGTAGAAAAGAGGTACTGAGTTAGTGGTCCCCAGCAGCCCCTGCGTGGTTCTCTCCAGGAGGTGGAGGGCGAAAATCCATGGCGGACCTACTGCTGTAACTGCCTCTGATGGTAATCGGCCGAGCTTGCAGAGGACTGCACTGCTCGACCTGCCGAGCTGTCCATCCCAACCCCGTCCCCTTCACTGCCTCGTTTGTTCCTGAGGGACAGGGAGCACCGAGTGTCCACAGAGCAGCCAGGTCCTGGGAGACAGAACGGAGTCCTTGGGTGGCAAAGCAGATGCCCGGGTCCAATGCAGTCCCATCCACAAGCCCCTTCTCTCTCCTCACCACTGGCACACACCGTGGGCTCTCTCTCCTTGCCCACCTCCCTTTTTCAAGTCCCCACTGCTACCACCATCGCTGCGATACCAGAACCGTCTGTCCTGCCTCCCTTCCTCTCTGCCCATCTATGCCTCCTCTTGACACATGCAGGCGATCAGATCACATATTGCTCCCTAGGGCTGCTGCTCTTACTGTCCCTGCCTGCCTTCTCCTTTTCAGCTCAGTTCCATGCCACTTTCACACTTACTTGCAGCTCCTCACTTCGGTACTTCTCCATCTCCCCCCACCAGCCTCACACCTCTTCAGTGATGACTCCCTGCTTCCATGAGGGTTCCTAATCCCCACCGCTGGGATTGTCCACCCTGCCTCCTCCGGGCCTGTCTGCCAGGCCCATGTTCTCTCTGCTACAGCAGTCATTTCTTCCATCACAGCCACTGGGCCTTTCCCCCTGCTAGCATGAACACTAACTCTGGTTGAGCACAGTTAGGCAGCGTGTGTCAGATGGCCTGTGGTCTGTAGTCTCATCTCCAGCAGCCCCATCCCTTTTGCACAGAATGTTTGGTGAATCTGCATTGTCCATCTCTAATGCCCAGGACCACAGAGGCTCATCCAATCTCGCCCTTCTGTTTCTAAGTCTTCCACATGGACTCCTAGATGGCCTGGTTCGTAACTGACAGCCCCTCTACAACATCCCCAGCCAAGCCTGCCCTAAGCATGGCCCCTTACACAGCTGCATTCTATTCCTGGTGATATCTGATGCTGAAAACAGACAGAAGTGGCAGGACCTTGGCATGTGCCTCCACACCTCTGACTGCACGGTGGGTACAGGGACCATCTATGACTGTCATCTATGTCTTCCACCGAGGAGAGACCCCCGGGCCTGTGTGTTTGGTGGCTGCTGGCCACGGCATGCTGGCACAGCAAAAACAAGCATGACTTTTCTCCGAGTCATGCTGTGAATGCTGCACAATGCAACCAGGTACGTGGGCTAGACATGAGTATGCAGGTTACGGTTGCCTATGTCTGACCAGATTTCTCTGTTGGAACCTCAACTACTACTGGTTTGGAGGCTGTGACCAAGGTGCCAGGCACTGGATGAGTGCCAGTGTTGGCCAACCTAACTCAAGACCCAGGACCAGCTCTGCCCCTCCGACTCCAGACACATAAGAATGAGCGTCCCTGCACACAGGCTGTGCTACACCAAATTAACAAGAATTACCCATCTGGCAACCAGGGCACTTCCCTCCTCCTAGCACCTGGCACCCACAGACACTGTTGCTGTCAACACAAGTACCATCCCCATCTGGTCAACACTCCAGGCACCTAGGGACCCCACATCCAGAACACGTGCTGACCACAGGACCTGTGCCTGCCCTCAGAAACCCTCTCATTCCCTCTATCAGTCACCCCTGGCCTCGGTGCCAGGACCAGCACCCTGCCTGTGATGGGAAGCCCTGTGATGCCCAGCTGTCCTCAGAGAAGCACATAGTGGCGCCCAGGGGGACAGAGAGACATGTCCTGTCACTGCAGGTACTGGCCATCTCACAGGCTGCCCCGGAGGAGGGCGGCCCAGGAGGCACTGTGGGGGACAGGGCCATCCATGTGGGAACAAACCCAATGTCTCCCTTCTAAGAGGACTAGCAGCCCCGCCCCCTCCCACGCCAACATGCTCCCTGTGACTTGGGCAGTCAGCATTGTTGATAAGCACATGTGTTTGCAGGCATTCGGTCACAGTAATATGCGTGTGCCGTGGGCATGGCAGGACGACACTGGGGCACTCGGCACGTGCCATGGGCTTCCTAGGAACCATGAACCCATTCCCTTCTGCCAGCATGTGCCTCCACAAAGAGAGAGAGCAAACCTCCCTGCAGGGCAGCGTCCCGGGCACGGACACTGATTGCTCTCTGAGAAGAGGCTCAGCCACCTGAGTAGAACTTGACCAGCTCTCTTCTTTCTGACACCAGAGGGCAGCACATCAAGAGAGCTTGGCATGGACCTCCCTGGGTTTGCCAGGCTGGTCTGAGGAAAGCAGCCTGGAGTCCTGCACACCCTCAGCCCTGGCCTCCCTGACGTCACTCCAGTCCTGGAATGGCAGGCAGCCAACTGCTGTTCACAAGAGTTCCCTTCCCCAACTTGCCCCCAGCCTTGGTCTGTCCCAGACTGTGCCAGTAAGGAGCGCCTGGCTCTCGCTCTCAGCACCGGCTCTGCTTCTTTGCTCTTTGACTCAAATACGCAGGAAGACTTGATGTGGTGAGCTGGGGTGGGCTTGGTCAGCCTGAGACCACTGCCCGTGTCCCAGGGAGGAGCTTATGCTGGTCCCCTCCCTTCACAGGGCGTCTGCTACCCTGAGGGCTCCATGACAACAGGCCGGGACAGGGGAGGTCCAGAGAGGGAGGGACAGCATGGCCACCCTCCCCCCTGACCTCAGGACACTCTTGCAGCCCCGGGGCCTCACTGCAGGCAGGTCATGTCTCCTGGGTGAGGACAGCACGCTCGGTGGTTTTACTTGGTGACCACAAATGACTGTCCTTCTCTGAGCATTCTTCTTCGCTGGAGCTCTGGCCGGGCACCCTCACACCTTCCTGATTCTCAGCAGGTGAGCGGCGAGCTGACATCAGCCTCTGGCATCTGCAAGAACCAAGAGCGGAAGGGTTCATAGTGCACTGCCATTTGTTAATGTAGAAATCATCACGTTGCTTCGAAGCATCAGAAAAAGTATCGTCTTTAACATCTGCTGCAGCGTTAAACACCAAGCCCTCCGCACATCAGAATCGCTAACTGCCCACAGCTTAGCTCATCCAAGAGTTCTGGGGGCCTCACGGGCCACAGCAGCTCCACGGCATGGTCCTCTCTCATTTGCCCTCCCCCGGAGCCGATCTCATCAGGGGAAGAGGCCGGTCCAACCTCGCCTCGGCTGCTACCAGTTCTGCTAACACTTATTCAGTGATAAGTCCGTGCTGGACTGCACAAAACCAGAACTGAAAGACTTCTCTTGACTCAGGGTAAGTTACGACACAGTGTAGGGACAGATGGCCCGCCCTAAGCACACGTGGGGTTCAGGGCTAAGAGCCCGGGAGCAGATTAGAGCATGGTGCCGACATCTCAGGAGGACACCGAGTCCGCGGGGCCGGGACTGGCCCTCAGCATGCCTCTGTGATGCCTGGTGTGGTGTGTGCGGGCTCATTCTAGAGAGTACAAGTACCCTGAGACTACGAAGAAGAAGGGAAGGAAGTGAGAGAGAAGAGGAAGAGGAGGAGGAGGAGAGGTCCAGAGACGAGAGGGAAGGAAAGAGAAAAGGGGCAGGGAGTGGGTGGGCTTGGAGAGACTAAGTCGGGTATGAGAAAGCCTCCCCTAGCTCAGGCTGAGGAGTCTGGGAGCCACAACGTCGCTGCCCACCCCTGTGCCAGGGAGTGTGTGCCCATCATCACCTGGCCCTTGGGGGGAGGGGTGCTTGTTGTAGGAGCCCTGTGACAGCCAGGCAAAGAGAGGCTCCTTCTGTTGGCTAGTTGGTCCCTGCTTCCTTGGTTGGGTGTCTCTCTTCTCCTCCCCCTCCATGGCACTCTTGCTTCCTGTGGGCAGACGCGAAGAAGAAAAGGTAGCCCTCTCTCCGTGCCTTACCCTTTTGCTTGTTGGCTTAGGCTCCCCAGTACTCTGTACTCCTCACCCTGTGAATAAACATCACCACTTGTTTAAGCCCTGTTGGTGCCTGTGCTTCCAATGCTTTCCAGGTCCAAGGCAAGCACCTAGGCGACCCATATTTGGCCCAACCCTAGAGCACAGCATGAGAGAGTACCTGGTGAACGTCAGGAGGCACCACGGCTCAGGTCCTCACGTGAGCATGTGCCCATTCGACGCCCAGCTGGCCCAGGGCCATCTGCATGGCCAGGGGTCACAGCTCAGGCTTCAACCATGGGGCGCCAATTTCTGACATGAAGCAAGGAGCGTTTGCCTCCAGAAGGGGCGTCAAGTTGGGCAGCAGCGGGTCAGGCCGGGCAGCACTTCTTCTGCTGCTGGGCTGGGGACACTGACCCGGGAAGGCCCCCAGGGGCGGCTCCTGTGGCCGATCATTGTCCAGCTGGGTGGCACCTGCGGGGACCTGGAGAGGAGCGTTACAACAGGGTTTCAGGGCTCAGCCTGCACCGTGGCCAAGAGTCCCCAGCCGTCACAACTGCACTCCACTCAGAACTGCGCCCGCTCAACGGCAACGGCGGGTGCGCAGGGCCAACGGCCACTCCTGCCCGTTGCCCTCAGGGGTGGCCGTTGACGGGCACAGGCGCTCGCGCGGGCATCTCCACCTCGGACAGCTCTGGGAGAAGGGGTCCGCAGGTGGGTCCCCTCAGCGCCCTGGCCACACAGGCCGCTCTGCCAGCTCCAGGCTCTCAGGGCGCGCAGAACCCAGGCCTCGCTCTGGCCTCCTGCTCAGGACCTCCCGGCTGCTCGCCCTGCAGCCCTCCTCTGGCCCTGCTCCTGCCTGTGCGCCTGGGCTTCCTGTGCTGGCGTGGCCCACCAAGACGCAGCCGTGCTGTGTGCTAGGACTTTCCAGACGTCGGACCTCGAGGGTCACGAGGACCCCTGAACTCAGCCCCTGATGTGCGTCTCTGCCTCCACCAGCTGCAAGCATCTAGCCTACAAACAGAACCCGTGTGCCCTCCCTGTCCCACCAGGAGACTGAGACCTTGGCGAGGGTAGCCCTTGGCAGCCTTGGCGGAAGGAGATGAGCTTGCCGCAGGGCAGGGTGGCGAACAAAGCAGCCCCAGCCGTGGGGAAGCTCTGCCTTGGGCCTGGAAACCCAGGGCGACTTTGCTGCCTCCCAGAGTACTCTGGAACCTCGGGGGAAGGTCCACCCCAAGCCCTCGGACAGTACCCAGCGCCTAGTCCGCGGTTCTCAGCAGGGCGGAGTCGCAGCTCTGGGACTCGGCCCTGACACAGGAGCCCTGGCTCCAGCAGAAGCTAGGCCACACAGCAGAGCCAGAACTCAGAGACTGGCTGCCCCCCGGCACCACAAGAGGCATGGCCAGGACATGCTGAGTGAGAGCGCAGCCCCGCTCCCCAGGACAGCCTACAGCAGGCAGCAGAGCATGCTCAGCCCCGCTCCCCAGGACAGCCTACAGCAGGCAGGAGACCCACGCACAGCCGGTTGCTGTGCCATGAAGAAGCCTGGTCTGCCCAGAGCTGTGCAGGATGGTCCCATGAAGGACAATGCGGCCGTGCCACAGGTTCTGTTCTGAGTTGGAGGTGAGCGGGCCTCACTGCCCCCCAACTGCCCTGCATTGCTATAGAAGGAGCCCTGGGCACCATGGAGACAGACCTGCAGGGTCACTTGGAGGTCTTGGAGGAGAAAGCAGACAGCAGGGTAGACAAGCTGCAGCTCATCTCACCTCTCTTTCTCCCCAGTTGGGATTGGGACTGCTGAGTGCCTGAACCCACCTTGTACCCTGGCTAGGTGCGACTACCAGCCCCGGCTCTCTGGATCACTCTGGTTGGATGCTGCCTATCCCTGTACGTCTCCCCTCTACACACCACCCGTCAATGGGAGACTAACTGCGCATACCCCCAGCTCTTCTCTTCTGGTTGTTCCTTGGTTTGAGGTTCCAGTGTACCACGCAAGTTCCTCCATCAGAGTGCCAAGTGCCATCCATCCTGCTGGGACCCTCACCCTCTCCTGTACGGGGCTGCTAGATGTGTGGGTGCTCACAGGTCGGAAGTCAGCCTGCTATGCCTCCTACCCAGGCTGCCCAGCCTGTACACATTTCTCCTGCAACACAAGGTTTACTCCATGACACACATCCGTCTAGGCTGATGGTATATTTGTTGCCCGTAGTCTCTCTGGGAGTTGAGGCAGCAGTTCAACATGTTTCCAAGTCACATTTCCAGAGCTGTCCACTTTGGAAGAAGGACACGTACTCCTACTCTGTGTGTCATGGGCAGGGAACTTGGGAGCCACTGGGTCATTGCCCGGTTGCCACTGCGGCCCCAGGGCTCTCCTCTTTCCACGTAGGGACTCAGCTCCTGGGCTCTTCACATGCCAGGCCCACTGATTCTGTGACCTGCAACATAGGCCATTCTCGGGGAGAGGATGTACCACACCCGTGCTTGTAGACCTTTGAGCTCTGCTTCCTTCCAGTGCACCTAGGACACACTTGGACAGTTATACCTGCACTTACAGAGGCCAAGGCCTTGGACAGGAAACGTGTCTATTTCCACCTGCCCCTCTAGTCCCGGGGCTCCCTTGGCCACAACAAGCCACTAAGGTTGTCAACACCACCCACCAGTTAGCCTTGTGGGACACATGGCAAGTGCTTGTCACCTCATAGGCACCTGGGACCTGCTTTCCCAGAACTTGGAGAGGAACTGCTATGGGAAGGGATGTTGCCACGCTCATGAAGACTTTGAGCTATTACTTGCTATGAGTGCATCTGGGACACACCTACCTACGTAGAGGAGCCAACACCTGGCTAAGAAACATGCGCTACGAGACCTGACTTGTCTACTACCAGCTTTCACCTGTGCCCCACAGTGCCCCATAGGTAGAACGCTGGATCATACCAGCACCATCCCCCTTTGGGACACGTTTGTAGTTCCATGTTCTACCACAGCCCCAGGGTGCATCTCACCCAAACACTGGTGGTAGCACAAGAGGGAACAGTACATTCCCGTGGGTAAAGGTCCTGTGTGTCCTCCTCCCAGTGCACCTGCGACCCGGACAGGAGATACACAGTGCATTTTCTAGGACCACCACCACCCTGTGATAGGAGGCCTTAGTGAGCCCACGAAGTGGCCTAAGTGAACCTGACATACCCAGTACCCAGCTGGGTTCCCAAACCCTTTGGTGTCTTAGAAGACGGCAACATATGTGCCCTGACTGGAAATACTCATGAAGCAATACAGAAGAGTTTGGGCTCATCTGGCAAAGCAATTTGGTGCTATGCTGGAAAGACCCCCACACTTTGAAGGAGAAGTTCAAGTGTTTCCTCCAGGAAGCACACCAGTGACCCACGATGTAACTTTTGACTCCGGAGCTGCCAGCATTGTTGATAGACACATGTGTTACTCCTGATCAGAGGCACTGTGCTGTGAGATGCAGCTGCAGGACAGCCACTTCACTTGCCGCGGGCTTCGAGTGGTCATTGGCCCACATCTTTCTCCCATCACAGATTTAAATGTATAGGTTACAAAGTTCCCAATATAATCCACCAGCCATTCCAGTTAAGGGAGTGCGATGGTCCCACCAGGAAAAAGCTATGACTTCAAACTCAAGTCGAACCTATTTTCCTGCAAAAGTTAACATGCAAAACCTTCAGGGCGGTTGGAGGGGCGTGTGTGGGGAGGGCAAGGGCAGAGAAACCCAATGAGAAGCACAGCAGGCATACCACAGTTGTCCCGCCCTCCCGCAGTGTCAGTGGCAGCCAGTTTCTAGGTCCTTGGAGACGTCAGAAGGCTCACTGCTCACAACTGCCTCCATCTCCCGTTTTGCCTCCATTGCCTTTGCGTTTCCCAGACCCTATCTATAAATAAAATGCACCTTCGTGTGCCTCAGATTCTACTGTGTCTCTGCTTTTTGATTCAGTAATACAGGAAATATCGACACGGATGGGATGTGACGAGCTGAAGCTGGCTAATGGTCCAGTGAGCCGTGCTTGTGCAGGGCAGGACGCCAGGAAAGGGGTCAAGCACCTGTGAGTTAAACTTGTGAGTTTCATAAGCCTGAATCCTGGCCCTCAGGTCTTCCAGCTGCCTCTGCCAGCGGTGCTGACAGCAAACGCCTGCATCTTTGCACCTGACAGCAGTAACGTGACATGCTCTGCCTTTTCTCGGCCTGTTTGTTTTGGTCTGATGTAGGCAGAGATGCTGTTAAGTTGGTATGGGACATAGAGGTGACTATGTTTCTGTCTGTGGCTAAGATTGCTACATAGAGGTCAACTGGGTATGTTTGTAGAAGTTACTGCATTTACATATCACACACACACATTACACATTAGGAATAAAACACTGTGCTTATCAGTTCTCAAATTTTGCTGCGAAGTGTCAAGGTACAACTGAAACAGAAAAAGAGAAAAAGTTTTATTTTTTTCTTTTTTTTTTAAAAAAAGATTTATTTCCCTGAAAGGCAGAGTTTCAGAGAGAGGGAGGGAGAGAGAGAGGAAGAGAGGAGTCTTTCATCCACTGGTTTGCTCCCCAAAGGGCCACCGAAATATTTGATTTCAAATCGTTACAAAAGGATAGCAAGGGCTTTTTTTCTATTCCCTTTCAAAGTACTTTTGCCTTTTAAATGATAGCTCCTAAATAAATTCTCAATTTCACTCCTCTCCAAAGCTATGAAATATATAAGTGGCAAAGGTTTTTTTTTTTTGCATGAGACACATTGCATTATGTGACACAGTGTTATGGGCACTGGGATTCCCCCCACCCCTCCCCGAACCCTCTCCCCATGGTGGATTTCTCCACCTTGCTGCGTTACCACAGTTCAAATTCAGTTGAGGTTCTGAGGTTCTTTCATTGGAAGTATTTACCAAGCATAAAGTCCAGCGTCTTATTATCCTAGTGGGTTCAACGATTTCTTGGTGAGACCATCTCTGGTCTGAAGGTAAAGCCAGCGAATTATCATCCCAATCAATTAAAAGCCCGAACATAACATCAACAAACATTTACAACCTTATGGCATTAATTGACATGGTATTGATTAATAGTATGTTGATAGGAAAATGCAGTTTCTTAACTACATCCTGTGACTTCTTCATAGACATTTCAATTTTTGGTTTATATTCAACCGGATTCCATACAGCTATCAGTTCAGGTACAATACCATTTTTTTAGGATGGGTGTGCAGAGAAATCCCCAATACCCCAATGAGGCATAACTTATCTTTGTGTCCCACCTAGTGAGGCATGTTTGGATCCACGCTGGCCATTTCCTGTCTGATTCTAAGCTTTCCTTGCTGTTGTCTGTCCATTCTAGATTTTTTGTTTAAAAACTTCTTGAAGGTGGGGTCCGAAATGCATGCACACGGGAGAGTGACAGCCCTGATCTCTTGGGGTCCCACGTGCGGTGTCACCTCTCGCAGTCAGGGCTGCTTCAGAGCACTTGAAAGCTTGGCCAGCTCACTGTGCCCACTGTGCCCACTGTGCCCACTGTGAGTGCTCAGAGAAACCTTCACGCCTCCCTTCTGGGCTGGGCAACTGATACGCAATATGATTCTGAATTTGTTTTTACAAAGAAACCACTGGAAATCGGAAAACAGGAACAACATCAATAAGCCCTTCAAGCCGAGATTAGAAGTGAATTTTATTAATCCTGATAGTTGCAAGCTTCTTAAGACACAACAGTCACAGAGGTTCCCTCCTCCTGGCTGAGCACACGACGACCCACTTTCCATAGTCCAGAAGAGTCGGCCTGGGATGGTATTGGTAAAATGCCTGGGTTAAGCAATGAGTAGAAACAATACAGGAATTAATGTCTTCCTGTGTGGTTTACAACGGTGGGGGGGGGCCCTCTGCACAGACGTTGAGGGGAGCGGGCTGCGCACGTCACCACAGGCCACCCAGGGATCTTGGTCAAATGCAGATTCCGGGGCAGCAGGTGAGCTTGCAGGGGGCTGACGGGTGGGGGGCCAGGCTCCAGGCAGAGGAGGAGCCCACAGCCACTATAAAAGAACACCCACAGACAGCAGTAAAACTGGTAAACAAAATCTAAAGAAAGGTTGTTAGGGATCATGTGGCGTCAGGGAAATTCCTTACAGCCACGTTGAAAAGGGAAGAGTTGTAAGGCAGTAAGTTAAGCCTGCCTAGAGGCAGGCGTCCCCTGCGGGGTGCCGGTTCAAGTCCCAGCTGCTAGGGATCCGGTTCCTTACTTACAAGCCTGGGAAAGCAGCAGAAGATGGCCCCGGTCCTTGGGCTCCCACAGCCACTTGTTAGACCTGGATGAAATTCCAAGCTCCCGGCTTCAGCCTGGCCTTTTCAAATATAAATAAGGAAACCTTAAACACCGAATCTTAAAAAAATATTAAATATATTAAAACTACTGTTGCGCAGACCTCAGGAAGCTGCAGGGAGATGGCCCATTCACCCGTACGCCTGTGGCTGTCTAGGAGACTGCAGTGGGAGCCCTGGGAGCCAGCAAGAGCCGCCGTGGACGCTGTGTGTCTCAGGCTGAGTGCACTTGAGCAGAGCTAAAGAAATAAAGGAAATAGACATTCAAGTCATGGAAATACAAGGGGAGGCATTTGGCGTACCAGTTAAGATGCTTTTGGGGACACCTGCCTCTGCAGGCCTTGCCTTAGGCCCATTGCGGTTTTGCAAGCCGAACAGCCTAGCCGACTTTGCTCCCAGATGGCTCCTCTCAGACCTGTCTCACTCCTTCTCTGACTGTTGATGTCGGCTCTGAAGGGCCAAAGTTGACATACTGAAACATCCTCCTGGAAGATGTCCCACTGAGTAGAACATCTGCAGTGGTTACATTCCAAAGTGCCTCTTTACCCCTTACTGACTATGAGTTCAACACTTTGAAGAGGGGCAGATGTGGTACCCTTGGGACGCTCACACCCATTTGTAGTGCCTGGGTTCGAATCCCAGCTCTGCCTCTGATCGCAGCTTCTTCTGTTGTGTGTTCTGGGAGACGACGGGTGATGGTTCATGTCGTTACAGTCCTGCCACACATCTGGCCTAGCTCCAGCAGTTACAAGCTTTGGGGAATGAAACACCACACAGAAGGCCTCTCTACCTTCCAAATAAACTGATAAATCATTTTTTTAAAACTTATTGGTGGAATTAGTGTTAGCTTCTCCTTCTGCCTCCAGTTGTAATACAGTTCACCTGATCCTGTCTTTTAAAAATTTTGACATTTTATTCCTCATTCATTTTGCTTTTTTTTTTAAAGATGTCATTAATAGATTATCTTGATTTATCTTATTTTTAAGCACACTTTTAAATTCTGTGCCCATTTATTCTAGTCCAACTTTGAGAGGGAGAGGAAGAATTCAGGAATGGAGCCCAAGAGTTTACAGATTTCCTTCCTGGGGAAGGATTCTGTTGAGTTGTCAAAGAAGGGACCAGGGTTGACAGTAGCCCAGCCGGGAGCCTAGACCTCAGTGCAGATGGCAGGGAACTAATCAGTGTGGGAGCCATTAGCACTGCCTCCCCGGTGTGCCTTAGCCAGGGGCTGAATCAGAAGTGGAACTGAACTCAGGCACTTCGATCATATGGGATGTGGGTCCCAAGTGGACTGTTAAATCAAATACCTACTCAGGGAAACTTAGAAATACTTTGACAATGTCTCCAAAAAAAAAAAAAAAAAAGACAAGGTGACATACAAAGCACTGAGTATTTTATTGAACAGCATTAGGAGTTGTACAAGTGAAAATCTGAAACCATGTAATTACTTGCAACAGCCAGGCTAGTTTCAATTTTTTTGTGTGTGTGAACGTAAGAATTTATACTTGAAAAAAAGAGTAGGGTTGTACTGAATAAGATGTATGTAAATTTTATAAAATGTGGTTATTTTTCACATGAAATATATGTTTTAACATAAATATAGGTGATTATAAAAACTTATGCTTCTTTTAAATGTATCTGTGTAAAGAAATTATAATTTATCCAGAAAATGATCTAGATTTCCCCAATAGTATCTAACTTAAATAATGAGGTAAAATATTTCCTGAAACATCTTTTGTCTGTGTATGAATTTCGCCACAGTGCCATATTAGCACCGTCTGTCCCAAAGGTTGCTAATGGTTTGGGAAGGGAGAGGAACTTTATGATTTTGGTAGATTTTATGTTCTACATTGTTTATACATTCATAGGAATTCCCGTATTTTTATTTTAGGGGAAAAAAGATTAATCATTTATGATTCCTCCTAGTTGGCAAAACTTCTAGGCAAGATACAAATTTATAGATTTTTTTTTTTTAAATCTGGCATAGACAGAGTAAAGAGAAATCTTGTGGCATTAATAGCCTTCCAGTAAATAAAAACTATCAACACTTGGCTAAGAGATTTAGCCAAGACAAGATTCCTTGTGGGATAATGGCATTCTGAACTCCTGACTTAGCTCCCTGTCTTCCCCACACGCTGAACAGCAACAAAACACAGCGATTAGAAAGATGTGTGCTCAGCTGTGATAAGACACCTGCTAGGCCTTCCCTGACCTAACCGTGGATGCTAACCATTTCTGAGGAACTATCCATACAGAAACTCAAAAGAATTCATGTGTCACCTTCTTACAGTTATGATTAAAGACTCAGAAACAAATTCCACCTGCAACTGTATATTTTCTTTCACAACTTCCAGTGGGCATTTACTCATAAAATAAAATCATAGTTCCTAAGCACTAAAGCTTATCATAGACAATTGGTACTGAGGAGTAGCTTCTCTCACAGTCCGTCTACATAAACAATTAACAGACCAATTATTTTCTTCCTATTCTGCAAAGCTAGCCAATAGAATTGATTTCAAATTTAGAATTTTGCAAATCACTTAGAAATACACAATGTTAATGTTTTGGGGTTTTACAGCAGAAGCATAAAAGAACAAAACTTTTAGTTTTTCCACTTTTTAACATTAGAGAGTTCTAAGACATTACGTGGTATTTTTCTAACTCATATAAGATCAACACTGTACCAAAAATATGAGGATTTTTGTTATGCAAGTAAATAATTGTGTTTTTCCCAGAATCATGTTTCAATCCATGTTACTTTTCCCCTACATCGAAGCCATCTCAGTGCTCTCAAATGATTACTTGTTGTTCAGGAACTTCCAGACAACCACACGTTGTCCTAGCGAGGTTTTCTTCGGTGGCTGACCTGTTCCCTCCTCTTCCTCAGGCAGACCCTGTGGGGCAAACTGTAGATCCACATCGGGGGGGGGGAGGCGAATGAGAAACACACACAGCATAAGAAACAGCCCCATCCTGCAGACCAGCTTGCCCACACCTCAATTTATTGACGAGTAGCCAATGAGTTATGAAAGGCACCAGTGGTTTTTTCCAGGGAGGAAGGCATATCCATTGCACCACTATTTAATACAGCACACGTTTGTCAGTAAAACGTTGAGTAGCCATTGTTAGAATGAAGTTAGAATTGAGGTAATTAAGGCTATCCATCCAATAAAACACTGAAGCGTATGTATGTAACACGTACCTAAGCTTTCATAGACTAGCTTTCTGTAGATTATAATGTTAAAGCCGAGCCAAGCTACAACAGTTTCAGCTTGAACAAAGTCTGGTACCTACAGAACTCCAAAGCCTTCCATTCTCGCCTCCTTTGCTCCTGCCACAGTTATTCTGGACAACGCAGTGAAAGCTGCAGGCAGCACCCATGATCTTACATGTGGGAAGTGAGATCTGACCCAAGTTTTGGCTTAGCGGGTGAAGAAGACGTCAGGCAGAGAAAGCAGCTTGTGTGAGAGCTCCGATGTGGCCTGGGACGTGACTTTGTTAATGACGCACAGACAGCCACAGTGAGGCAGACAAGGCTGGGAGATGGAGAAGCATGGATCAGTCCCCGAGTTCCAGGTGGCATCAAGGGCTTCATTATAATCCTACAAGGAAAGAGAAACCGCTAAAGTATTTTAAGCAGTGTGAATTTATAAAATAGAGAATGAATGAAAGGAGAGTGGAAAGTGACGTGGGGGGGGGGGTTTGCTATGAGGAACGCAGGAATTGACCTAACATGATGAGGAGCTGGAGAGGAAGTGCTTGGGAGCTGACCGGCTGACTATGCAAATGAAGGTTGGCCGGTTTCCATGTCAAAATGGAACATGACTCACAAGCTCTGTGAGAACCCAGTCTAGGAAAGCAAATCCCAGTGTTGGCCTGAGCCTGCTGAGGCGAGGTCACCTGATCTTATCAGAGAGGGAAGTGAGAGTGCCAGTAGACGTGCAGGTTGGTCAGTACCCTGGAAGGGCCAATGAGGTCTAGACTGCGGGCAAGACTGACCACGCCCTGGCACGCCGCAGGCAGGCAGAGCTGCGAATTTAGGCTCTGTGACTTCCTGACTCATACAAATATTTGTAAAACATCAAGTTGTAATCGACACTGATCACTTTCTTTGAGATGGTAGATCCACTAATAAAAATGTAAATGTTTCAGGTGACAATTGTTCATAATTTTATTAATTTTAGGTTAATATACAAATTTTAACATTGAAAGGATTATAATATTAACTACCATACAATGTTATTTTAAAAAAATATATCTAATGGTGAAATGTGTTGAAATAGTTCATAGTAAATGAGTTCATGGATCTTAGCTATTATCTAAGAATAGCATATTTTTCAAATCTATTACTGACATGTAACATTCACTTGATTACAGCAGGTCACTGGTTACAAACATGACTAAGAATGAAACAAGGTCAAAAGTTTTATTCCAAACATAAATTTAAGATTCTTAAATAACATAGAGGATTCTTTAAACATCTGTAGGAAGCATTATTGTGATGAGAAATCACTTTCTAACATGAAGAAAATGCTAAAATTTACCTTTAGTTCATCACATACTTATTTTGAATTGGAATATACATCTGTTATATGTTTATAAAACTGCAAACATCAGTTTTCTCCAAGCATGGTCTTTAGATATTAGACTACGAGTAATTGAGAAAAGAAGGATTTTCTATATTTTATTTAATTGTAAGCAACATGTTCTGCAGATGTTACAGCTTACACAAGAATCCTCTGTACTTGGGGCAGCTCTCAGGGCATTCCCACTAAGCAAATGTTTGTGCCCCAAGCTCTAAGGGTCAAATTTTGTCTAGACTCAAAGATCTCACTTCCTCATACTGATAGCATCTAAAGAAATAAGGTATAATGCAATAAAAGTCTCAAAAAGCCTAATAAAAAATGATGCGATTGTTGGCACAATATTAAGAGATAATTTTAAGCTAATTGGATCTGAGTGAACCTCATGGAGAAAGTAGAATTTGAACCCTGGAGGAGGCAGGGAATTCCTGCAACAGGAAACACCTCTAGCACAGATCTGAAACTGCAGTTGGGTCTGGCAGTTAGCACCAGAAAAGAAAACATCAGAAAATGTGTGTTGGGGTCTGACGGCACTAAGTCTTCAATGCTATAAGGACAAGTCAAAGTTTCCCTTCATTTCTTTTAGCAACAGTTATGGAATGCCTGCTGCGTTCAGGCACTTTTTTTTTTGGCTGAAGATACAAAGATAAATAAAACACCCTGTGCTTTCAGAGAATTTATTGCTTGCCGATGGAGGAGTGGAGGAGGTGAGGCCGCTAACGTTGGGAATGGGGACCGTGTTGGAGAGTGCAGTCAGTGTTCTGAGAGCAGCAGGGTGGGCATCTCACAGGGCACTCTAAAAAAGCTCAGGGAAACAGGAGTTACAAGGCTCTATTTTGGTGCAAAAATTTAAATCAATGCACGGTGGGGAGAGGCCTCTTCAAAATCAAGAAGCTTTCTCTAAAGAATGAAAGGTAGTTGTTAGGAAAAGAGAACAATGAGAAGAACAATGCAGGCAGAAGTGCAGCTTGGAGAACAGCAGTAGACCAGGAATAGTTGCTTTGAAAGCAACTGTTGCAGAGTTATATACATGTCATGCAGGGCAGACTAGGCTAAGTGACTCAGCAAGGAGGCGAGTGACAGGGTCACAGCTGGATCCCAGGTGTTCTGAACACAGTGTTTACACATAGGTTGTTGGCTTTTTGCTTGTTTTTTTTTTTTTTTTTTAAGATCTATTTATTTGGTCTGAAAGGCGGAGTAGCACCAAGAGAGAGGTATGCATTTGCTAATCCATTCCTCAGATGACTGCAGCAGTAAGGCCTGGACACCCAACACTTGAACAAGTGCTCTGAGACCAGATGCCTCAACTGCAGCACTGACTTAACTAACTCACTGTGCCACGATGCTGACCACCAAACAGAATCTTAATTCTTACCGTGCTGGACGATGAGGCCACAGAAAAGACGGGAGTTTTCACTTGAAGGCTATCGGGACAGTTAGGATATTTGTTCTGGATGTGATATGGTTGGATTTACAATTTAGAAAAATCAGATGACAAAAGAAAGCGATGGGCTTCCTGGGAGCAAAATGGAAGCTGGGGTAAGCAATTAAATATCAACATCATGCTGGAGGGTGTCTATATCCCGCCCCAAGACAGCAGCGATAAGAGCAAAAAAAAAAAAAAAAAGCCAGTGGCAGCTTTAAAAGTGTTTCAAGATAGAAATGAAAGGCCTGGAAGACTAACTCGAGCACAGAGAGTTAAATTAGATGCTAACTGGATTTCATAGCGCAGGGCCTGGTAAGTAGCACAAATCTGGTCCGTGGTAGCTTTGAAATTACTCTCCAAGTCCCGATGCCACAGGAGGTGAAAGATCAAGTGAGAGGAATTGAAATATTACATTTCAGGTGTCCATTCGTCCATTTCTCAAATTCCTGAGGGCTTAGTGTAGTTAGCAAGCATAGTGTAGTGCCAAGCAGGGTCCCTTGCCAAGGAAGCTACACTGTAAGGCAGCAAGGCAGATATTAAACATTAAATGAAGAGGCATGCCAGATGGCACTCTATGGAGAAAAACAGATCAGGTCAAAGAGGCATTGGGTATCTTGGGTAGGTTGAGGAACTGCTCCTCTTATTTAAGTCCCTTCCTGACTGTGCACCTGGTGTCGGGACAGAGAGCTGTGTTACCATGGATACAGGAAGGACACTGACACACGGCAGGTGCAGGCCTAAGGTGCTGGTACTACAGCTCTGCTCATTCCAAGGAGGCTGTCCTGTACCGGGCCAAGACACAACAAAGATTACTTGCAGAGCGAAATGGTGACAAGGGAGGATGGCGTTATGGGAACCACAAACAACGACCACGCTCACTGGATTCAGAGAGGAAGCCATCAGAGAGCTTTCCCAGGACGTAAGGGCACAGCCGGGAGAGGAAGCAGTCACATCTCGGGAACTGCGTATGTGAATGAACACTAGGGACACAGTGGCTCAGGAATCTCCGTTTTCTCCACTTCCTAACGGGAGTTTAAGTAAGAGAACTTGACATCAGGCAGGTCCAGGTGAGAACTGGACAGTATCTGAGGCAGGAGGCAAGAGGTCAGGCTTCTAGACAGTGGTGGATGAGAACAAGCCAGAAGGCAGAGAACGAGACGTGATGATAAGCAAGAGTAAGTTCAGCAGGCACTTTTACCAGAACCTTCTAGGAACTGAGAAAGGGCCAGAGTCGTGTTTTACTTCTCACCTAACGTTCTCCCATATCATCAACAACAAATTTTGCACCATGAATATGTACAAAAAGTCCTTTAAAACTTCATGGGAATCTTTTAATGAAAATAGTGTACTTTTTGGTACATGAAACATTTGTGAAGCCCATACAGTCTGTGCTTAACACCTTGTGAATATCCCTCGCATTGCTGCAGCCATGAGAAAGCTAGGAAGGGTCAGCAAGGCATGTCTTTATCTGTGGTGCACACTGGCACACAGGAGCGCTGTTGTGTAAGGGGGAAGTCATTAGAATCCTAAGCCCCTACCTCATTTCCCACTCTACAGCTCTCCCATTAACCTGTAGATTTCATTTCCTGGCCCCTCTTCCCACGCTCATTCTCCTCTCTTGAAGAGCACTGAAGGCAATACCAAGGTATTGCTTTGATTAAGACAAAAAGACAAGAAGATGAACTGCATGGAGCACAGATTCTGTTTAACTCAACCACACAGGCAGGAAGAGCTTCCCGGGGAATGCTGAGGAATCCCGGACTGAAAAAGGGGCGGAGTGCAGATAACAGCATACCTACTGAATGAACCCAGGGCTCAGTGACTCGGAAGGGTCAATCCGGAAAACTTTCAAAGCCAGTCGTTGCTCTTGCCTATCCCTTTTACAGTCTCAGTTGACCCTATCTGATTTTTATCTAAAGCACATGGAAAACAGAGAGGGTAGGAAACGAGAGGGGTTTGCCTGCCCGCTGAGTACCTGTAGCATAGAGAAGATGCTTCTGCCCAACTAGAAGGTACCATTTAGATCACAATGCTGATGGAGCAAGACCTTGGGGGGAAATTATCTCACTGTTTATCTTACACTGGTTCTTATAATAATCACTGAATTCCAACAGGTGACTTAAACACATTCATCAAAGAACTGTATCTGGAAAGTACAATTAGCCTAAACACTGGGAAAAAAGCTGCTGTGACCTGAGCATCTCCATGAAGCTACCTGTCAGGTCCTGTGAAGAACTGTTATTGCTAGGTAGTTTACATAATCTTCATTTAAATTTCCCTTTGGTCTACAAGCTTGGTTTATAGGTCCACATTTCCTTTAACTTGGGGAATTTAAATTTCCAAACGCTGTCTTGTGTACTCACAATCCTAGTCTTTTATGATGGATGGTTTGTAAGAAAGCCGGGCTGCCCTGTGGCTAAGGACCTGTGCTGGGTGCTACAAGGGATGTTGGGGCAGGAATTCTCTTGCCTCCCGGCCCCCCCCCCCGCCCCCGTGCTGTCCGTGAAGGTGTGCTGGGAACGTCCAGGAGCCTCCCGAGCTCTGCTCAACACTTCAGCCATGCACACCAAAGGCCACGTTGGTACGTGCAGCCCTGGCAGGGTGGCTTGCCACCACTCCTAGGCGGCCTCTCTCGACCCTCCTGCTGGAGCTCTCTGCATATCCCCACCGAGCGTATTTTTTGTATTTTTGACAGCAGTCATTTGTTACACAGGCCCACTCTTCTTGATAAGTGCTCATTACTGGATTGTTCTGTTTAATCTCCTACCCCAAGGCCTTCACTGGGTTTAAAAGGCATGGATTGAATGAATGATAGGTGCAACAAACGGGCCACATCTACAGATCGACTGTGTTAACCAGCCGAAGGATTACTTCTATAAAATTTTCTCCCCCACTTAGGGAAGATATATTTTTCAAGGGCTTAAAGAGCTTAAAATAACAGCAATAAAATACCAGATCATTTGTTTTTAGTACAAAATGACTTAAACTTGGGCAGCTTTTGAAGTTAATGGAGTCAAGTGGTATTCCTGGTGATGGCTACGGTACAAACTCATTGGCCTGTGAGAGTGCGTGGAGACAAGAAAGGCAAGAGCCCAAGAAGGCACCTGAGAGATGCAGCCACCAGGAGCAACACTTTAGTGAGCCTGGGGGCTGCCCGGCTGCCAGCTGCCAACAGGAAGTCAGTTTTTCACAATAGGAGCCAGGCTGTCAGTGCCGGTGCCGTGTCTCTCTGCTTTGGAGTAGTTGGTGGCCTGACTGGGCAAGGTGCTGGTTCTGGAGGACAGCTGAAGACTTCAGCAGTTTTAAAGATACTTTAGCAACTGCGTTCCTCTCTGGTCTGACACAGTTCTCAAAGGCGCACAGTACTTAGCAAGCCCTGTACCATCGCTCAGATTCAACGATGATTAAAATATCCCTCCACTTTCTTCAGCTGCCTCGCTGTGTTCCTAACCTATGGAGCAAATCGCCAACATCACGCCCTATCACTGGTGAGTGTGTAGCTCTGAAACCAACATCACCACAGGCTGTTCTTAACATCCCAGAAGACCCATGAAATCAAGTGTTTCAGAAATACCTCAGGGGAAGGGCACCCGGGAGTGAAGAGGCACGCATCTCCTCTGCAGGCAGTTGTGTCTGTGAAATTTTCTTCTCATGGCCAGGTTGACTGAACGGAAGGAAGGAAGAGAGAGAACTATTAGAACAGAAGAATTTCAGAGAACTGTGTAATCTGAACACTGTCATGCCGTATTTTGTGGTCACACTGCACTTTGCTCAAAGGTGATGATGGCATGAAGTCAGGCCGCGGGTACCCCTAAGAGAAGAAACAAGATCTTGCAGGAGTGCGGTGGCTTCTCCACGAGCACCTCCTAAATGCTCAGAGACCTTGGACTTGATGCCGTGAACTGGTCACCACTACAGTCCAGGAGCCCGTGCGAGTGCTCTGTGCTGGGGAAGTAGAAATACTGAGAACAGCAATTGCTGCCAACAGTGAGAAGGGGCCGCAGAGCCTTCCCTGCTTTGGGTCCAAGGAGGCATAGCACCTCTTCTGAAAGTGCCCAGCGCTGCAGCCCCACTCCCCAAGTCAGGGTCCGCATTTCCAATCAGTGCTGCACCATTTTCTTCTCTCACCGGAGAAGCGCAATCATGCAGCAAACGACCTCACTCTTTAGAATGTCAGTATTATCACTCCGTACTTACACTTGGGTTTGTGGTTTTCCTGAGTCAGAAAACCGACTTTCTCAATTTTTAACTTCCCAGTGCTTCATTTCCTAGATGTTAGATTTTGAAGCAAAAGCACATTTTACAATTTTGCCTACTTGGTTCTGTTGCTGAAGTCCACAGCAACTGATGTTATTCTTCAAAAAGTGTCAGCTACATCAGTATCATGCTCCCACCCATAGATTTCGCTGGTTTTTTTTTTTCCCTCTGTGGGCACAATAGTACAAGCTGTACCATCTTGTTCTTAAGTGCAAACCTAATTACCTTCCTGGAGACAGCCGCTACTGGCCTGTTTTGAAATTTGGTCTGCATTTTGTCACATTTTGACTTCTGTGTGATCTTAATTCAGCTGAAGTTAACCCCTTCCAGTCAGTAACATGCTTTTTAAATAACCACTTTGGGTTTTGCATCTTACATTGAAACAAAACGAAACAAAACAAGACCTAGGTTTGTTCAACAGTATAATAGGCCAGCATCTCTGTTTCTGTCCTCTACATTTAGAAAAATTATCATTTCAAACCCAGCTTCTTACAAAAATATTTCCAATAATAGACTCAACAGGATAGCGTATTTCCGAAATCCTACACATTCACACACACACACACACACACACCCCGCGTTCTGCTAACTGCACGCACACTCACATGACTTTCAATATAAACATGACTACGCTCGGAGACCCGGGGACGCACACCGGCAAACACAAGAGGCTTGCAACAAACCTACCTGGCCTCTGCCCGTTGATAAAAAGGAGACTCATCATAAAAACGAAAAACACGAGGAAGAATCGTTGGAATCTCATTTTTTCCAAGCCCCGCGCAAATGAAGCAGTGGCTCTCAGAGTAAAACACACTGAACAGCGCGAGCCGTGTCCGTGCGGCTCCCTCACATTCTAAGGACAGACCTCGGAGAGCTGCCAGCTGCCTCTTCCAGAAAGGTTAATGATCACATCACACAAGGTTACTGGTGCGCTGGGCTGTGGTCAGAGGCTCCCCCAGCCACAAACCCCTCCTCCCCTCCCGCCCCTCCCCCGGCACCCCCCTTTATTTCCATAAGCAAATATTGGTGAAACAGGCCATTCAAGTGTGCTGAACTTCAGTGCACGTCCGTCCACTCTGGAAGCTCGGAGAGACTGACTTAACTCCATCTGGGTCTGCAGAACCAAGTAACACAAGCCTCCTCCCCTCACCATTTGCATCTGTTTAAACTTTGCATCGCCCATGTTGGTCCCGCAGCAGAAAGCCCGGCAATGACAGGAAGTTTCTCCTTTGTGCTTTGCGGGAGGAATTCGCGAAGCTTTGTGGCCGAACGCGCCGCTGAAATGCTTTACCCCGACCGAAGCTGCTACAAAGTGACACCAATTTACATTCTGTCTCCAAACGGTGCACTCTGCGCTGGGTTTCTGTCTGTAAAGCTTCAAATGTTCTGAAGCAAATCCACAAAACATTTAAATTGTGATTTCCTAAAGTACAGTTTTAAAAGCGGTGGAGCTCATTTCCATCAGCAGATGTGCAGGGTTTTCAAAAAGGAAGCTTAGGCAAGCCACAAACTCATGAAAAAAATCTGTGCTCTGTTAAAAATTACATGTGGTGCAATCCAGGCCAACACATCACAGCCTCAGAAATCAGAGATGGAGAAGTGACTTCTAGTGCATCTCTCAGTGAATTCAGAGGAAGCAAAAAATCCAAGAAGTGGACTGAGGTCCCTTTGTTTAAAGTGTTTCCTTTATATTGCAGAATTGTTATAAATGGGATTTTCTGTACTTATTCTAGAGAAGACCTAAAAAAGAATTTGCAGATACACGTTGAAGTATAAGTACAGCCAACACACTAAATGTAAAACATATGCGATAGGCCATGAGCAGCCAGAAATGTTCCTGTATGTGCAGGTAGTTGGTGTACAACCATGGATCCTCTGAGCTTTGAAATTAATATTCAGTTTGTTTTCATTCCGTAAGTCAGCTTGTAAGAATTCCCTGCCCGCCTAGCTACGCGCGCGGTTTGTGACGGCATATAGGCACTTCAAAATCCCGAAGCAGACTTGGCCCCGTGCGCGCTAGAAGCATGTGCTAACCTAGGCACACGTTTTAGATGCAGTTGTGTCATACTTCACTGTGTCAGATCAACGAGCTACCGAAGCAGCCGTGCTCCACGGACGGTGAAGCGTTTGTTCAGATTTTGAATTCCCTCAGCGGAATGACAGATACGTGGTGGACCAAGCAAAGCTTGAGAGACAGAGAGCCATGTTGGCGCTGTAGCTTCAGGCCAGGCACAGCCTGGACGAAGGGACAGCAGTGAGTCTCCATGCACGCTCTGTTGCCCAGTGCAGATGTTGTGTCCCAAGGCAGAGGGGCTGGCTCAAGGCCCCAGGGCCTCTGCTCCCAGTGCGGCTTTCTGCAAAGCACACCTCAGCCAGCAGCTGTCCCTGTCCCCAAGGGGGGCGACCAGATAGAACTCCAGGAACCTGGCTCTGGCCTGGCTGGTGGAGACATCTGGGAAGTGAACCCATTGTTGAAAGTTTCTGTCTGTCTGCCTTTCTTTCAAATAAGATGAAAATAAGTCAAAGTTAAGAAAAAGAAAGACAGCGACCTACCACAGATATATATATATTGGTGAAGTGTTTTATGATCAACAACGAACACCAAGAATCTACAAATACAGGCAAGTGTTAACAGAGCCAACTGCTCTATTTAAGCCATATAACCACTGTGGACAGCAGTTTTCCCATTTTTTAAAAAAGTGAGACGGGGCAGGTGTGTGATGTAATGGTTACAGTGCTGCGATGGTTCGAGTGTACAGGTTGAAGTTCCAGCTTGTTTTCCCCCAAGCTAGTGGTGTTCCGGGCGCCTCAGTCTACCCGATCTCACCTTCCTTTCTCATATACTCTTCATCTTAGCATTGAATAAACACATGTGCAAAAAGTTTGGTAGGCAAACACTGGCCAGAACAGAGCTCCAAGAGCAGTAAGTTCAGCCTGCAGCGGTGCGTCAGCGATGGGCTTTTCTTCGATTGCGTGAGCAGAGAATGTCGGGTCCCTGTTCCTGTGCAGCAGCCATGCCAAGCACGGTGTCTCTGGACCAGGTACGCGTTCAGCGTGTTCCGTTTATTACTTCACGCCCTGCCCCTCCCCCGTCCACTCTCAAGCATTCTTCTCCACCTTTGTCAGATGAGAAAACGGAAAGCAGAGGTGTGGACTCCAACATTAAACCAATGGTAAGAATAGATGGGTTTCAAATCCCATGACCTGAATTCAACCATTTCACTGTTCTGCCCTCTAGAATTCCAGTCTTAATTACTGTGCACAGCACTTTGGGCTGTGCTGGGTTGGGCCACTGCTTGGGACACTCACATTCCATGTTGCAGTGCCTGGTTTGAATCCCAGCTACTCCAATTCTGATCTAGCTCCCTGCTAGTATACCTTCAAGAATAGCATAAGGGGCCCAGCGCTGTGGCCTAGTGGCTAAAGTCCTCGCCTTGAATGCGCCAGGATCCCCTATGGACGCTGGTTCATATACCAGCAACCCCACTTCCCATCCAGCTCCCTGCCTGTGGCCTGGGAAAGCAGTTGAGGACGGCCCAAAGCCTTGGGACTCTGCACCGGTGTGGGAGACCTGGAGGAAGTTCCTGGCTCCTGGCTTCGGATTGGTGCAGCACTGGCCATTGCAGTTACTTGGGGAGTGAATCATTGGACGGGAGAACTTCCTCTCTGTCTCTCCTCCTCTCTGTACATCTGACTTCACAATAAAAATAAATAAATCTTCAAAAGCAGCGTAAGGTGACCCAAGAACTTGGGTGTTTACATGCATGTTGGAGACCCGGGTGAAGCTCTGGTCTTACTCAGCCCTGGGAAGCCAACTTATCCTTATATATTCATATGTTATCATAAACAAACATATATATGAAACATATGAATAATGACAAAGCATTTCCATGGTGGTATACTGTCTATACAACCTAGTTAATAACTGATTTTGTTGGGTTGGTGCTGTTGCATGGTAGTTAAGCCATTGCTTATGGTACCACTGTCATGCTATATGATTTCTGGTGGTCTTGCTTCTGATCAGCCCCCTGGTAATGCACTTGGAGAACCAGTGGAAGCAGGCCTGAGTGCTGGGAGATCTGGAGGTGGGTGGGGGTTCTGGATTTGGCCTGACCCAGTCCTGGTGCTTGTGGCCCTTTGGGAAGCAATCAGCAAATGAAGGCTCATTCTCTGTCTCTCCTTCCCTTGCTGTAACTGTGCTTTCAAATCAAATAAATACATTTTTACAAAAAGATTATTTTTGTGCTACATATTGCAATCCTGTGATGCATCTTATCTGCATGTTACAGATGAAAAAGGCAACTGCAAAGATCAAGTGTCTTACCTAAAATTAAATACCAAGTCTATCTAGTTCCTAAGTATCTTACCATTTGATTTTGATTCTTGTGCCTTCATTTGCCCTAGGTCCCTATCTAAGTCGTTTCTGTTCCCACTTGCATCTTCGATCTGTCCTCCTTCATTTCATCTCCTTATTACAGTGTTCTGTCTCTCCCCCTGTCCCCGTTGTCACTGAGCCTCCACTTAGCCAAGCACCTAAGATACAGTCCACCTTGGTGGGCATTCAGAGCAGCCAACATCCCAGATCAAAGTGCCTGGACCAAGTGTGTCTACTTCACATCCTGCAGCCTGGGAGGCAACGCACGATGCATCAAGAGCTTGCCTCCCGCGTGGGAGACCTCGATTGGGTTCCAGGCTGCTGGCTGCTGCCTGGCCCAGCCCTCATCTCAGTCATTCAAGGTGTTTAAGGAGTGAACCACGAGATAAAAGAATTCCTCTGCTAGCTCTGCATCTTTTCTGCCTTTCAGATAAAAATGAAAACAAATTATTATTTTTTTTTAAAAGAAGAGTCAATTCTGATTGTTCAACTCCCTTACCACCTTCTCAAGGGGGGGAGTTCTTACTGGCCTCCATATGTCACCACTGGACTGAAACATTCAGATAAGATCACTTTTGAAAATGACCTTCACACAGATGAAGCTACTCTTCATGCATGTGTTCCTCCTGTTTCTGCTCACGCTGTGCTCCTTGGAAAGATCCCCGTCTCGGTTTTCCTTAATGGAAGTTCTAACAGCTCCTTAGTGTTCAATGCAGTCGTTCAAGACCAGTTCACTTATAATCGGGAAGGACTCAAACAAGTGCTCTATTCTAGGCTGTGTTCTAGTCAGTGGGAAAACAAAATCTCTACCCGAATTAAACGTGTCTTCATTCCATTTTGTCTAATTGAATTCTCTTTTAGATTCACTCCATTTCCTTATTAAGCAGTTTCTGATTCCTGCCAAGTGAAAGCAGCTTTAACTCTCTTTGAGGGCGCTGGAGGATTTCCTGTCATCATGACCTTTTCACCAGCAGACACACTGGTCGCCTCCCTGGAGAGCCCTCAGACATTCGTCCTCGGCTGACAGTGCTTGATAACTTATGGCCTCCTGCAGGAAAAGGCCCAGTGAATGGTCAGGACTGTCCCATCTCTGTCTTCTCCAGAAACGAGAAACAATTGAATTCAGCTGACCTGAGTACTGAACTCAAGGGATAGTGAAACAATAAAAACAAAAAGAACTTTAAAAAGCAGGAATAAGAATTTAGAAGATTGAACTCCAGAATTAAAATTAAAAAAGGAATGTATTGGGACTGGTGTTGTGGTAAGCAGTTCAGCCACAGCCTGTGGTGCCTGCACCCCACATTGGAGCGTTGGGGTTCACACAGGTTTAGCCATCTCGTTCTCTATTAACGTACCTGGGAAGGCAGTGGAGGACGCCCAGACGCCCAGGAGGGAGACCGCTGAATGTAGCTCCCGGTACCCAGCCTGAGCCAAACCCGGACCTGGCTCTTGCAGCCATTTGAGGAGTGAATCAGAGAATCAAAGATCTCTGTGTTTTTCAGATAAGTAAGTAAATTGAGTTTTTTTCTTTTTTTAAATGAATGTGTGAAAAATATCTATGAAGAGTGAAAAGAAAAAAAAAATGGCACAGATTCAGGATTTAATTAAAGCCAAGGGGTTTACAGACTTGGCCTAAATAGAGACTGGCTGCCTTCTGAAATCTAAAACGCTGGGCTCTGTAGCTGGGCTCTCTCACTGACGACTCGTTGCACTCGGTGAGAGTAGGAGGGATATTTATACCTGTTTCCTATTTTCAGTATCTTATTTATTGTCAAATAAACGAATTAGTGACAATCTGCTCTGAGTGGACTAGCAGTTAGTAACATCAGTAGCTATTCTAGACTCTTGCCTAACACACTTGTGTGTGTCTTTGTGGTGAGGGTCGCTCCTGCCCACAGATGGAAACATTTAAAAGTAATCCTGCTGGAGACACGTGCGGCTCCATTTAGAGTCTCTCTTCCCGGGTGTTTCCTGTTTGCTTCCCAATCGCTGGGAAGGCGTCTGCCGCCCCTTCCGGTCAGGAATCAGCCTGCGGCGTTATTTCTTCCTGGTTTGCCTTTCTTCCCTTTGTCTGCCTTTGGATTCCTTCAGATTCTTGCTAGACTTCGGATCAATCCACCGATTGATCTGGCTTGGCACACCTTTTCCTTTGCTGCTCCAGTTCCGTTTGACCCCCTTTTTTGACTCTAGACCCATCCAGGGCTTCTCAGCTTCGCTCCTGTAAGTTAGTTCTCTCTGCCTTCCTTCACTGTCTTTTTCTCAGATCTCAAACTATCACTAAGGAGAAAGCTAATAACTAGCTATAGGAGATGGAATCACAGAAAATTAAAAATGATTATTTTTTGAAAACGTGTGCAACTATAATTGGCATTCTGCCTGCCTGGAGGAAATGGTGAATTAGACGAGCTGGAAATATCAAATATAGAAAATGAGAATTCTGACTGCAGCAAAACATTTATTCAGAAGAATGCTCCGTCAAAAATGTTCCCAGGGTCTTCTTGGGCACATTTGCTGGTTGGAAAAACACTACTGATCGTAAATGCCGCATCAAGCCGATGTCTGAGCCAAAACATACATTTTCACAAGGAACCATAACCCCCCAACAGACACACACTTTTGATAATCTTCCTAATCCTCCTCTGTCTGGCAAACCTGAAAAACCAAATCACACGGTCATGGTGCAAGATTCTCAGCCTCGTCATAGGCAAGAATCACAGAGGTAGCAACAGGCTTGGAATACCCAGACACCGCTGTGCTGTGGTGAGTCTCATTCCGGCTGTTGAGCTGCAACAGTTGACCAATCACATTCAGAAGTCCTTCTGTCCTGGGGATGCATTACAAGGATGTGGGTGACCTGAATTTTCTAATGAAGAGCAAATGAGCTCAAAGTCATTAATGGATTAGAAGGGACTCCCAACAAGTAATAGTATAAAAATTTTAATAAGTGAGATATATTTGGGTTTAGCCTCTATCCCTGTTTTTGCTTATTCCATCAAATCCAGTCTCAGGAATTTCCATATTAAGTGCAGGTGGCAACAATGATCATTTATTAGATAAATTATATATGACATAAACCTGCTGGTAACCTTAGTGGTTGAATTTTTTTAAGGGCACACCAAAGATTTGGGGATTCGTGGCATTTTCAACCTTTTTAACTACAAAGCTTAAAAGGTCTAGAGTTTATAAAGAGAGTACAGAAACTTTGAACTTGAATCTTGGGCTTGGAGATTTTGTTCATGAACAAAAACTAAAGGAGGTTTGGTATAGTGGAAATAGCATGAGCAGTTTGAATTTTGAATGTTATTTTTCACTTAATTTAGCTTTGGTCCATCGGCTCTATCAGATTCTGCATTTAAAATGAAGGTGGGGCAGGCGCTCAGCTGAGCAGATAGGACAGGGTGATCCCTGGCTGCTTCAGGTTCTGTCGTCCACTGCCTTGGCTCCTGGGTACTCCTGGACCGGGCACTTGGGTCGCTGCCCTGCTCCTGATGCTAGTGCACATGCTGGGAAACAGTGCCAAGGGCCCAGGCGTTGGGGTAAATCGGGCTTGAATTCCTGCCTCCCAACAGTGGGGCCTGGTCTGGTCCAGGCTGGGGCCCCGTGACTACCTGGGAAGGAAGAGTGGATGGATATGTTGTCTTATCTCTCTCTTTCCCTTCATTCCTCCTTCTCTCTGCCTGTGTCTGCCTTTCCAAGAAACAAGCAAACAAATAAGGAATTTATATTTTAAAAGTTTACAGTTTTCAAAGTTCAATAGAACCCTAACTTTGGGCTCTCCTTTGAATTCTCTTTGTGAAAATTTCAAAGAGCTCATTATTCACTCAATAAACATGGAATGAACATTTACTGTGTGCAAGGATCGTGTTACATTTTATGAGAAAGAAAAGAGCAAGCGCCCCAGGTCTCAGATTCTTGAATTTGAAGGTGGTAGAATGCTAATTAACGTGTGACTAACAGAGCAAAGAGCCTTCTCGCTCACTTTCCAACAATCTCATTCTTTGGTTGACCCTTACTTCACTCCCTACAGAATATCATTTCTCTTTCCCAGAGATTGCAGTCTGGTGAGAGGCATCTCCGGCTGCTCAGGCCGGTTGCCAGAGCCGAGAGCAAGGCCAGACTGACTGCCAACGCTCTTTCTGCAGCAAGGATCTGGACGGGTTGTCTTCAGGACCGCTGACGGCAGTTCTGTTATGCCTCCTGACCTTGGAGTCGGTGCACCTCACTCCTGATGATGGTGTTGCCACTTCTGCATTCCCGAGTCGCGGCACCCCAACTAGACATGCTTATATCTGTCTTAGGTTTGCTGAGCCCCTATCATGCATAGCAATGTTTCCATCGTTTTATGTGTTTTTGAAGTCCAATAAAGGATAGAGATCTGTATCTAGGAGAAATAATGGAAATGAAGTCTAATCTGCCTCTTGTTGATAAGAAAACCAGATGAAATGACTTGCTCAAGGCCAGACAAAGCAGCTCCGCAACTGAACAAATGTGTACCAGAAAGGGTTGTCGTCACAACCAGCAGTCACGTGGGAGGGCATCTGTGTCACCTGCTGTAGAGCAGGCATTGTCGAAGAACTCCTCTTCATCTTCCCCACAGCTCCCTGGGCTGTGCTTGTGCATTAGGAGATGGGTGTGTACACGTGGAGGAGTACTCTCCCTAGGCGGGGGGAGGATTTGAAGCCCCGTTCCTATGATCTGTTGCGAGCCTCACTTGACAGCTGCAGACACAAAGCTGTCCTTAGCATCCCTGAAACACTGTCATGCTTCCCTTCAAACTGACAGTGGACTCTGTGTCTTTGTGAAACTCTTTAAATTGGGGGCTTTGTTCATACTGCACACAAACAAATCACGTTAAATTTCTGACTGGAATGTCAACCACATGCTGTTTTTCAGAAACATAGCAATATGGAGTTCTAAAACGGATGTGCAATATGTGTAGATTCATTTAGGAAGGGTCCTACTTTCTTGCGGATAGAACACATTCAATCACGCTACCATGCAAGGACTGAGACCTACTGGTATGAGGTCTCAGCAAAAGAATGGGAGACTGGCTTGCGCAGCAGTGTATCTGATGAACAGTTATGGGTGTATGCTTTGACCAGCGGGCTTTCTTAGTGGGACCCTGCAGTTAATTTCTTTTTAAAAACATATAAAGAGAGCACATACAGATCCAATGACTTAACTCTGGAGCGGTTGTAATGACAATTGCTCCTACCAGGCCCAGCAGTCGGTCAGATCCCTGAGGAATCCCTGAGCACGAGCACGCTGAGGAACGGTTCCTTTCTGGAAGAAGTCCAGTAGTAGCCGATGCAGTGGGGGTGAGAGGCGGGGTGCGGTGTGCGCCTACACATACATGTGGGTGTGCGCCTGCGCGTGTCTGTGAAGAGAAAAATGCACGCGGTAATCTAGTCATTTGAAACGGAAAAGAAGTGAAGGGATGTGTGAAGTAACAGAAAAATGGGACGATGCAGAGAGAGAAGGAGAAACAGCAAGCAGGAGGACAAAGGGAAGCTGGCAAGGAGGCTTAAGTGGGAAGGAATTTCAATGGATTGTTTATTTGTTTACTTTTCGGAGGTCCTGTTTTGCACATTTAACTCCCACCCTGCTTTTGGTAAAAATGTAACAGGGGGCAATACCAAGTTAAACACAGCCGAGGAAGTGGTAGGGCAACAGTGATAATCTCAAGGAAACAACTCACATTTTCAAATTCTTTGCTGGTCGTTTATCACACCTCAGCATGAGCCGGCGGTTAACATATCAATGTTTCACCCTCACTGAAACAGAGCACAATGGAATGTTATTTTCCTAAAGAGTCTCACCTTGAAAATAAGGTTGGCAAAGTTGATCATCCTCTGCTGGCACACTACTGAGTCTGTCAGCTGAGTCTTTTTTTGTCTCAGCCATTTCTCCCCCCTTTTCAAGTGCGGCATCAGAATTTCTAGAAGCAATATAGGCTGCAAAGAAAATGCTAAGGCAGAGTTACTAAGATTTCTGTGTTTCCTCCTTCTTTGTTGTTGATGATTCTCAGAATTACCTACAGACTGGAGAAACTTTTCCTAAATGAACAATGGAACGAGGTAACAGTGTAACAGGACGTTCTGCAAGCCAGGAAAAGCACCTGCTCTGCACTGTAAGTATGGAACTCACTCTGACTGGAGCGTTACTATCTAATTCTGTAGCATCATGACAGGACCTTGTCCATAGCCTATAACTGTCGCTGTATCTATTCATATGACAGAGTGGGTGCATGTGGCGACAGGGTAGAGCAGACAGGCAGGTTCACGTTTGTCAGGAATTTCATTCTGCATATTTAAAGTCAAACATCAGCTCCTTACACAGCACAAGCTCCTGTCAGCATGTAACTGCTTTGTGTGGGATGTGTCAGATCTTGTAAACACAGCCTCAGTCCTCTGTACTGGGAGCCCCGCTGGCTCCTGAACAAAGACACACCAACAAATTCAGTGTAGCTACCTCAGTCTGTTAATATCTTATTTGCCCACCTAAATTTATTTTTCTATCAAATCTGAATTTTATTTCTCTTATGATTAAGGTGGAAACATCAGTTTCCTAATTGTTGGAGATGATTCCAGAAGAGAAGGTGGCTGGTACGGACCAGGCATAATTTGTATTGCTGATGGGGATAAAAAAAAATACTAATTTAATTGTCACTTATCTATCAAACTGTTGTTTTTACTCCTAGATGGTCAGGTTTATTTATCATTTTAATTCACAGTGGTACACAGATTTCTGATTGAATCTCTCCTTTTTTTTAAATTGAATCTCTTGTTACAACTGGTGAGACACACTTGTTCCGGTTCCATCTAACACTCTGCAGCTCCCAGGAGATTTCATTCTTACTGTGTATCCATGACGACTATACCAAAGAGCATGTTTTCTTCTTCTTTCCCGTGGTTTTGCTCTTTTTATGTGTTGCAATTTATTTTTGACGGCCTGAGATAAATGAAGATGGACAGGAGTGTGTGCTTCATTCCTTCCCAACCTTTTCAGGCCTACGTGGTTCACTTCACTCTCAGGAACAAGTCACCAACAAGGGAAAAAAGGAGATTGAGTTAGGAATTCTCTAACAGAGTGGCATTGAACATTGTCAGCTACTCTCACAGATACACCCAGGCATTTTTAATTTTATTATTTTTATATTTTAAAACATGTATTTCTTTGAAAGGCAGAGTTACCCATGCAGGCGTGTGCACGTGCAGTGACACGCAGACACATACAGAGAGAGAAAGAGAGAGAGAGAGAGAGAGAGAGAGAGAGATCCACAGCCAGGGCTGGGCCATGCCTGGAGCGTCATATGGGTCTCCCCAGGAGGGTTCAGGGGTCCAAGATTTGGCCATCTTCTGCAGCTTGCCCAGGCCCGTCACAGGGAGCAGGATCAGAAGCAGTCACTGGGATGCAAACTGGTGCCTGTGGGGATGCTGGTGCTCCAGGCAGTAGCCCAGCTTGCTATGCTGGCCCCATTTCCTGCCTTTTTCCCTCAATTTCTTTCCCTCTACTTCTACTATCCCCCAGGTAGCACAGGTGATATTATGTTTTACATGTTCTATTAACTTATATTTAAGATCGGGTCTCCTTAATGCCAGACATCTGGATAAACAGTGAAATTGCAATTTAGAAATAACCAGACATTCCATAACCCTTAAAAGCAGGGAGCAAACCTGCTGCACTGTGAATGCAGCATTCCGTGTCCTCCTTGTTGTAGTCCATGTCTGATTGCATTGGATTTTTTCCCTCAGAATAGTAAGAAACCGCGGCATACCCTTCCAGCTCATACGTGTCTGTCTGGACGGGTCAGAGGAAGAAGGAATGATGCCGAAGGAGTTGAAGGAGTCAACAGATCGAGTATAGCAGGCCTGGCGCGGCAGCCTATTGGCTGAAGTCCTTGTCTCGCACACGCCAGAATCCCATATGGGCACCAGTTCAAGTCCCAGCGGCCCCACTTCCCATCCAGCTTCCTGCTTGTGGCCTGGAAAAGCAGCCAAGGATGGCCCAAAGCCTTGGGACCCTGCACGCACGTGGGAGACCTGGAGGAGGCTCGGAGCTCCTGGCATCGGACCAGCTCAGCTCTGGCTGTGGTGGCCACTTGGGGAGTGAATCAGCGGACGGAAGATTAGAATCAGTGCCCATACGGGATCCTGGCGCTTGCAAGGCTAGGACTTTACCCACTAGGCTACTGTACTGGGCCCCAAAGATTCTTATTAATAAATTTATTCTGCCTGTTCAAAAAGTAGCTCAAATATGGAGGGTTTACGCCAATCTGCTATCTAACTATACAAGCCAACTAAGAGGGTTGTATACCAAGAGTTTTATGAATGGTTGCTGCCTGATTTCTTTAACATGTTTTGCAAAACTAGTTATTGTTCACTGCTTTCCCAAATGTATGTGCGCAGACTTGTCTTCTCCAGTTACCATCACTGTGCAAGCGCTGAGCGCCTGGCCCCGGGAAGCGGTGGATCCACCGCAGTGCGTGTCTGCACAGGCGCTGGCGAGAGTCTCGCTCTCAAGGTTAACAATCGCACCTGTTGATTATGGAAGCGGGAAGTTATTCCTGTTATTTTGCACATCCTGGATCAATTACCATCCAGTCTGTCTTAGACCAAGACCTAATATTTTGAACATAAATATGGCATTAGTAAATGCTGCTGTGAGAACACATTGTTTTGAAAGATACACAGACTGATAAGGACACCAGTGTGACATGGTTGAACTTCCACTAACAGCTTAGCCAGCAAACATGCTGACTTACACAGTTAGAAGATAATGATTGAACAGACACCATGGCTAAATCGATATCCCTGGCATTTTATCATTTGGTTGAAATGCATGGTTCACTAATAAAAAATATTCCAAAAACTTTTACTTTTTATTTGAAAGACAGATTAAACAAGTAACGATCATGTACAGAGTTCAGAGTATGTGAAAACAACCCGTGTTCTACATTGTCCAGACACTGGACGGTAGAAGCTGCCATTGTCCTTCTCACTGGCAGCCACAGAGAGGTTCCTAGCTTGCCCGTGTGCCAGGGGGCCAAGGACAGAGCCGGCAGTCAGGATAGCCCCTCGGCTTCGATCCCAACCCGGGGCTCGCCTGTGACTTTCAGCCGTGCGGGTCATTCGTTTACCATTGAGACATCATTCCCAGCCCAGCACACATCTGCTCTGCTGGATTGCGCAAAGTTCTATGTGACACGAATTCAAGGTGAAAGGATGAGTTCCATGGAATATAGACCGGGAGTAAGGCTCAAGGATTGCCGAAGGTCCCAAGCAGCCAAGCACAGAAAGATCACATCTCATGGCAAGATGTGACCAAAAATGCCACCCTACTTCTGGGAGAGGAGATGCAGGAAGGAGACAGTGTGTACTCCACACTACCGAATTCTTGGTGCCTTTTCTTGGGAGTTTTGTAATATGTGTGAAACCAGCATGTTACTTGCATGGTTTTATATATTTTTTTAAAGATTTATTTATTTTATTGGAAAGTCAGATGTACAGAGAGGAAGATCTTCCGTCCGATGATTCACTCCCAGGCGGCCGCCACGGCCGATGCTGTGTCGATCTGACCTCTGGCCAAGCTACGGGCCCACAGTGGCCGTCTGTCCGTGTCCACTTAGCAGAGGCCACGCCTTGGGCCGCGTCCCGTGTTGCAGAGCAGCGTGGGGCTGGCCAAGGGCCGGAGGAGCCATCGGACACCAGAGCAACTGTGAGTGGTCACTAACCCGCAAGGGTCACCGCCGAATTCGTGACCAGACTTGATTCATGCAAGCGTCTGGCACCTCAGTCAATCTGCTTTACAAATAAGGTGACTGACACCCGTTTCAGGCATTTTTTGTGAAGTCCTAAGAGAGTCAGGCGGCCTGGTCTGAAAGCAGGAACGATCACTTTGATTTAAAAACTGTGTCCAGGTTTTCAAAACGACGCACTCGTAGATAGAACACTGAAAAAGCCGCTGGACTCCTGTTGCTTTTTATTTTCTTTGAAATCTTAAGACTGTAAGCATGAGAAAATACCTCTTTCCACCAGTTTCTTCCCAAACACTTTATTTGAATTTTGCCCACAGCTTGCGAGGGGGCTCCACGGAGGTTAAAGAGTCGCCTAGGGTCCGTAATACTTGGCCATTTCGACTTGTCTCCAGCTTCCTGCTAATGCAGAAATTAGCTGAGTCTGACCAGTTCTGCTCATGGCCACCCCTGACCGCTGAGGGTGAGCCAAGAGGTGGGACCTGTCCCCTCTGCTTCTCCAAGAGATAAATGTGAGTGCAGAGACCCCGACCCAAGACACAGCCTGGCTTCCAGGCGGACGCCAGCCGCGCCTTGGCCATGCCCAGCCCCAAACGCCTGGGTCAGCTGTGCAGCACGTGCCCTGGCTCCCTGGGCACAGGGCGTCGAGGCCCCGGGCGGAAGGGGCGTGGCCTCGGCGCTGGGCTGTGCGCGCGCACCGTGTGGACGCCGCACGCTACTTCCTGGACGTGGACACCGCGGCGAGGCCTGCGTGGGGCCGGGCCTCGGCCAGCCTGCCACGCCCCGCAGAACCAGACGGCCGGAGGCCTTGTCTGGTCGGCCGCGAGGGGGAAGTGCCTCGGGGTCGGCGGGGCAGTCCGCAGGCCGTGGCCGAGCAGGTGGCCGGCGTGGCCCCGAGAGGAGGCCGGAGGAGAGGAGGCCGGAGGAGAGGAGCCCCGGGGACTGGTCCGCGAGAGCCTGACGAGGGAGGCCGAGTGAGTAATGACCTTACTCCTTGTTTCTGTCGTGTTGTGAAATGCTTGTGTTACCGCCGGCGGAAGTGTCAGGTCGCTCGCGGAAGTGTCAGGTAGCCGATGCACGCAGTGACTGCTACCACCTGCAGCCATTGGCTCTGCGGCCTCTTGCTTTGTCTTTTTTCTGTGTGTGTGTGATTTGGGGAATTTTGAAGCGTAAACCTTTCTATATATTCACTTTAAACTTTATAAGTCGCGAAGAATGTAAAAGAAATGTGAAGAAGAGTTAAAAATGACATTTAACGGCCACTCCCCCGCTTCCAGGGAGCTGCTACTAAAATATCTTTTCATCTGGTTCTTCCTGGGGTGGGTCACCATTTGGGACGGCAGTGGCCACTCCAGCTTCGTGCACCTGCTGGCACCGGGAAGCGGGAGGCCATGGCTCATGGTTGCAGCCCTGCGGTAGCCGTGGGAGCCCGGACCGAGTTCCCAGCGCTTGGCCGCAGCTGCAGGCTCTTCCCACTGTTGGCAGGCGTTTGGGGCAGTGAACCAGTAGTATGTCTGCCTGCCACAAAAATAGATAAACGGAAGAAAAAAGCTTCTCGTTCTCATGTTTGCTTCCAATGAAAATGTCACCCAATACTAGTCATGACTGATATGTTGCGCTGTTATTTTAAACATTAGAGTGCTGTCAGGCCTCGGAGTCCTAGCTCGGCTCTGTTCTCTTCTGGAATAAACAGCTGCAGAAATTTATGTCTCTTCTGACAAGCACGTCTCTCTCTTTTTTACATTTGTCAGAATTAATTTGTAAAACAAATATTCTTCCACAAAATTGCTTTATTCCAAATTAGGAGTGATACATGTTGATGTGACATTCATTTCAAGAGAGACAAGCAGGGATTCCCTTTGCTCACCAAGGAATTACAAAAGGACAGTTAATAGTTTCAGCTAATTGAAAGGGCCGCTGCGACTCATTATACAAGAGCAGTGTTCAAATCCTTTTTGGTTTTTACTTGCGCATAAAAGTAAACATTGTGAAATAAAACCAAAATCCTACAACAAGAGTACACGCGAGACTGGTTTTATTTAATTCCACATGCATTGCTCCACTGCAAATCTGCTTTTCTTTTTCTTTGCCCTATCATATTTTGAGATAAGGTTGAAGTGTAGTTGGTGTTATTTGTTTAATATATTTTTATTTTGAATTACGTGGTACATAGTTGGTGTTGTTTCATCTCTTTTTGAAAGAAAAGTTCTTGTTTTGCTCTTCCCGGGATATGCGGGCTAAGCAGTGATGATGGACAAGCTGCGTTCTTAGGACAGTGGGCACGGGAGGGGCACATCCAGACCTGGAGGAGTTACACGCATGCTCGTTGGACTGTCACCTGTGCAGTGGAGCTGGGACTTTTATGGAATGCGGGCTTTCCAGATGGTGTACTGATTGGTGGGCCACAACTGATTGTGATTTTTCTGCTTGTGATACTGGGTGTGGCATTTAAACATTGACTTGGCTGTTATCAGAGAAGCCCGCAAACAGATACACTTTAGACATAGCACAGCCAATGGCCTTCCACCTCTGCTAATTAGCAGAATGTTGACGAGGACCACCAGCACCGTTTTTGATGGCACGGGGTTTCAAGAAGTTCATCTCATTGAAAAGCATTTTATGATTCAGAACAACCTAGGCAAATGTAGACTGCTGTGTGTGGTTTTCTTTCTGGAAGTTTTCCATTTATGCAAATGGGCCTTGACTGTTAATGTAGAAATCATGAATGCATGGTAGTGGTCAGACTCAAGGAGAGATGGGAAGCCACCTTGGCACTTGCAAGTAAGACTCCCGCTCTCATTCTCTCTCTCCTTGTCTCTCTCCTCCCCCTCCCCCATCAAATCGTTTCTGCTAAGGAAAAACTTGCATGCCCCATAAATATTCTTTAAAAAGCCTCACTCTTCAGCTTGCAATGTGGCTCATGATATATGATTGCTCCCAAGAGGCTGATGTCTGCACTTCTTCATCCCTTCCTTGTGCAGTGCACGCTCTCACCATTGCCATTCCAGGAAAAGCATCAAACGTTACAGGTTGCGGTTAGGAGGCAGGTGTCAGGTCAGAGACCACTGCAGAGTCACCACCTTTTCTGAACTGCACCTCCTCGTCATGCTGAGACGTGCGTGGAGTGTAGAAGAGGCTGCCTTGATGTCCTACACGACGGCGTACGGGCTGTGCGGCAGGAAACATCATCGCATAGTTCACATGGGAATGGAATCTGCCTTTTTGAAAGTATGTAGATAACATTGCATGCTTTTTTTTTTTGATCTTCCTTTTCATTTAATTTTGGGTATCCCATGTTCTTTTAATAACTGAGGTACAGTGTGGTAGTTAAGAGTTCTGTAAGCAAAAATCAGAAAGACTTCTGCGCACATTTTAGCTCTACCACATGTTAACTGTTAACCTCCAGTTTCTTGTCTGTGAACGGGTAGGAATTCTGCTAGGGAAAGGGATGATTGAGAATGAGTGTGGAGTACTTGGTGTCTGCTTTGGTTGTCAGTGGCAGTCCTGGTAACGGTGACGCTCACCGTCAGACAGCGGAGGCTGCTGCTTGCCAGGCCCAAGTGTGATCTGGCAGCGTGTCTGGCTGCTTCAGGATTGATAACGTGGCCTGTTGATCTCATTTCCTGCTGCTGGACCTGTCCTGGTGTGCAGTGTGTGGGAAGCTGGGACTTTAAGAGCAGGAAGCAGAAATGGGTGTTTTTATTTGATGATAGAAGCTGGGGGGACGTGATGTCACACATTGAATTGAGTAACTTTGAACTTTTGATGATTCTTTAACAAGGTTAATACTTTGTAAATATATGATTAACTTTAAGTGCTCTGACTTCAGTATCTTTTTAAAAATGATTTAAAAAAATTTTCTCTAGAAGGCAGAGTGTCAGAGAGAGAGGGAGAGTCAGAGGTGAGGAGCTCACCGCCGTAGTGTTCGCTCTTGACTGCAGCAGCCAGGGCTGGGCCGGGCTGGAGCCATGAGTCAGGGCCTGCGTCTGGGCAGCCACAAGGGGCCCATGCACTTGGACCACAATGGGATGCGTCCTGGGCTCACCAGCAGGGAGCTGAGACAAAGCCGTGCTCCAGGATGAGATGCCCCAGCGGCTTCACTCACTGCCCTCGCAGTGCTGTGCCCCTCTGTGCTGTGCCCCTCTGGCTTTCGTCTTTTACCAGAAGTGCGGTGTGGGAGTGACTTCTGAAGTTCAGTGGTCCACTGCCGTTCCCTTCACCCTGTGCTTCCAGCAAGGCCCGGGCCCTCTGGCTCCTGCCCACAGTCAGGGTTTTCCCTTGTAGTAGCCATGTGGCTCAGCAACACAAACCGACTGCCGTCAGCTGCTCTCCTTCAGTGGTCCTCCCTGAAGGGAGATGGTTTCAGCAGCAGACTGGTCTTGATGCATATGAAAAGCATCACGCTGAGATGCTGTGTAGCCTCGGGAGGCAGGGCGGCAAAAGCTGCCTTACTGGTAGTCCCACCTGCTTGCTGACAGACTTGAGAAAAGTCACAAATCTCCTTAGCTTCGGTTTTGCTGATTGCAGAGGCCTGTGAGCCTCCCCTGCACTTTCTTGGAGGAGGTGGAAGATTGAAGGTGTTTTGACAGACCTCTGATGCCTGTCTGTTACTTGTCACGCGGAGGGCACCTCAGAGTTTGTGGAAAGTTGAACTAAATGATAACATTTACTTAGGTATAGAAAAATTTTGAAGCCATGTGTAGTTTGTTTAATTATACATATTGCCATTAACTTTTTAAAGACCATGTGTGTTAAGACAGACTACACACAAAAAAATGTCATGAACTGCACATAGTCATAAATATTGGCGAGTACATTTTTAAACTTTGTTTAAAAATATTATTTCATTATTTGCGAGGCATAGAAAGAGAAGGACGAGGAACTTGGATCTGCTGGTTTACTCCCCACATGCCTTCAGCAGCTGGGTTAAGCTGAAGTCGGTCACGGGTCACGGGGTCTCAGCACTCACATGTCACTGCGGCCATGCCTGAGTGGGAAGCCGCAGCCAGCAGCTGCTGGACCCAGTAGGCCTTGAACCCAGGTACTCCAGCGTGCGCCGTGGCCTTCCTGACCACAGGATTGCTGCTGGCCCCACTGTGTGCTTCTGGCCTTCCTGACCACAGGATTGCTGCTGGCCCCACTGTGTGCTTCTGGCCTTCCTGACCACAGGATTGCTGCTGGCCCCACTGTGTGCTTCTGGCCTTCCTGACCAGCAGGATTGCTACTGGCCC
Organism: Ochotona curzoniae; assembly: GCF_017591425.1. Taxonomy (NCBI): domain Eukaryota; kingdom Metazoa; phylum Chordata; class Mammalia; order Lagomorpha; family Ochotonidae; genus Ochotona; species Ochotona curzoniae. The sequence continues at coordinate 10,685,316 of NW_024465322.1, read as the reverse complement.
CACTGTGTGCTTCTGGCCTTCCTGACCAGCAGGATTGCTGCTGGCCCCACTGTGTGCTTTTGGGATGAGTTAGTAATGTGTGCAAAAGTCACATCTGAGTGTATGCAATGCAAGTTAAGGACAGTGGTCTGTGAGGTTTTCCCGAGTGTGCAAGGCAGGGCCTCCTGCCTCGCTCTGCTGATAAGGCAAACATCCCGGCTCCATCAGCTTCTGACAATATAAGTTCCAGGGTATGAAAACCCACACTTTAAAAAATGGGTTTCAGGCCCATTACGGTAATGATTTCAGCTTGTTCGAATTCCTGGCTGGAGTGAGACACTTCTGTTTTTCATTAAATGTTACCGAACAGGTGCTGAGCTGTGCTGTCTTTAATGCCTTCCAGTCTCTGTGAAGGAATAGTTAAAAGTAAAATATTTGAAATTTGCCCAGATTTCAAGAGTCACATACATGAGCTCTATTTTGCACCATTTGGTTTAGATTTGAAGGATACAATTCTTCTCCTCTGGTAGAATATTGAGTTGGAGGTTGAATAATAGGAAAAAATGTACAAATTTGGCGTTGTGCCGTATGGTTGCATGAGAGTCCTGGAAGCACCGTTGTTAGCGATCAGGACGTGTTGGAAGGAAGGCTGCTCTTCAGGGCTGTGTTTGAAGTGGGGACATTTGTGCCCAGGACAAGGGAGGTAATTACAGGACAGGTACCCCGGCTGTCCGGTAGATCTGATAGATTCGCAGAGGGCTCAAAGCAGCATTTCCTGCTGGTGTGTTTACTCACGGTCATACGAGGCTAGCTCCCTCCACTGAGGCCTTTCAGCAGGTCTCAGGCGTCTCCGCCTTGGAGGTTGGCTTCGTCTGAAATGCTTTCCGAGGATTGAGGTTGGGCAGACGGGATGAGCAGGGATGACTCGGATCCCCACAGCCCTGGGGGAGCTCCTGCTTCTACCATTCGTCAACGTGGCTGCTGTAAGAAGTGGGGGATAGAAAAGAGAAACACTGCAATGAAAAGTAGGCATGGGAAACGAAAAGCTCACTTGTAAGTAAAAAAATGATAACATAACTATCCAGAAAATTATGAACTTACAAGATTGTTTATTGATATCATTATCAATAAAAATAAACTTTAATATAGATAAAAGACTATTAGTCACACATTTTTTAAAGATTTATTTTTTTATTATTTTTTTATTGGAAAGGCGGATATACAGAGAGGAGATACAGAGAGGAAGATCTTCCGTCCGATGATTCACTCCCCAAGTGAGCCGCAACGGCCGATCCGAAGCCAGGAGCCTCTTCCGGGTCTCCCACGTGGGTGCAGGGTCCCAAAGCTTTGGGCCGTCCTCAACTGCTTTCCCGGGCCACAGGCAGGGAGCTGGAAGGGAAGTGGGGCTGCCGGGATTAGAACCGGCGCCCATATGGGATCCCGGGCGTGCAAGGCGAGGACTTAACCACTTGCGCCACCGCACTGGGCCCATAGTCACACATTTTTAAAGCGTCTAGCTCTGGTGACACTTCTGGGAGGTGGAGCCCATTTTACAGAAGTGTACGCTGAAGGCACAGAGAGTAAATAGTGTTCCCGAGCCAGCAGTGCAGAGCTGTCGGTAAGCCTGGCGTTAGTGTGGAAGCTGCCGCCCGCCTTGCCAGGCCTTGTTGCTTGCTGGCGTTCCCTGTGGTCTCAGAATCTGAGAAGGGCCGCTTGAGTTTGTGTTCTAATAGCAACCATGGAACCACCTTTCAGCAGAGTAGTTCGGTGCATCTCTGACCCAGTGATTCCAGTGCCAGGGGACCTTCTAAGGAGGTGGACAAGTGTGAATTGATGCTGGCACCGTTTTGGTGCAATGTGGGTTACACGTGAAGAACATTACAAGAACATGCCTAGCAAGAAGAGTACTGGAACAGGTTGTGGCTCAGGCATACAGCGATTTTGCTAGGCAGTGTTAGTAAGTTTGTACTTATTAACAGAAAAATGTTGATAAAATGTTGCAAATGTGGTTACAAAGCAGGTTACAAAGCATCCTGTGGAATACCTCGTGTTGTTATATTGTCAAAATAAATACCTAGAAGTTACAGTGTGTATATGGGTGCTTTGAAAATGCTGTGCGGGCCCCTGTTGTGGCATAGTGAGTGAAGCTGCCACCTGCAGTAAGTCCCTGCTGCTCTGCTTTCCAACTGAGTTCCCTGCGGATGGCCTGGGCAAAGCAGCAGAAGACAGACCAATTGTTGGAGTCACTGCTGCCCCGTGGCAGTGGCGGCTGAAGTACCTGCTTTGGCCTGGCCCAGTGCCGGCTGCTGCAGCCATCTGGGTAGCTAATCAGCAGATAAGATGTCTTTCTTGGTCACTCCCTAACTCATTCAAAATAAGAAAAACTGATTTTAAAAAAAAATTGTGGCAAAATGGAATTAACAGGTAATTATTTTGGTGCATTTTTTGATATCTGTTCATCATTTTTCATCTTATGTACTTTCCGCCCACTTTTTGAAGCACCCTCATGTTTATGTTTGTTAAAATACCCAGCCAAGTGTTAACAGCGCTTGCTATTTAGGCAGAAAAGGCATAGGTACTTTCCTTGTTTTTGTATGTGCTTTTAACTTTCCCTCACAAAACATATTTCTAGTTATACAATAAAAATCATTTTGGTGCAGCACACGCAGTAAATTGAACACTTGTCCTGCTGACAGTTTCTCGGGCGCCCACTGGTGCAGGGCTGGAGAGTGAAGATTGTGGAGAAGTTACTAGCAGTGCTGCAAGTCAGTCCTACTGCGTGCACTGTTTCTGCAGGCTGACTCTGCTTTCTCATGGTAAAGTAGGAATAGTCCCTGGGAAGCTGGTGACGCCAGCCGGTCGGTTCCGCCCCGCTCGGCCTCTCCTCTCCTCACCTTCCACTCTCATCCCTGCCCACGCCGCTTCTCTCCCAGCATGGGCTGCAAACACAGTCAAGACGCTTCTCTCAGAACAGGCAAAAACAAGCAACCCAAAATAACAAACATCTTCTCTGTTTTTTTTTATTGCATCCTAAAATAAGTCACTTTTTCTCCTCTCTCATTTTCTGTTGAGTCAACTGCAAGTTCATTTCTGTTTGCAGTCAACCTAATACAACTCTGTAAAGACTGTTAATAACAAATCGAATGGTCTTTTCTCAGCACTTTCCCCACTAACTCCTCTCTTTGACTCAGACTCTCCAGAGCTTGCTCCTTTCTTAACATTTATCCCTCTTTCCCCTCTGGGTCTCTTTTATTACCCCACTTCAGTTTCCTTTGTTGGCGTATGTGGTGGTCTGGGTAATGAGCCCCAAATATATACCAGGACCTAATCCCCGGGACTCGCGTATTTGCCAGAAGGAGACTTTGCAGATGCTGTTGAGTTAAGCGTCTTATCATCCTGGATTAACCAACAGGCGAGATGTTAGCATCATGGTTCTGGCAAGACACAGACGTCCTCAGCCAGAGTAGGGGAAGGCCGTGTAGGGACAAGCAGGGACTGAGTGATGCGCTTTGAAGAGAGAGGAAAAGGTCACGGGCTGAGGGTCACCAGCACCATTAGAAGCCGGAAAGCCAGGGAGACAGACTGTCCCTTCAGAAGCTCCGGGAGGAGCCAGTCCTGCTGGCAGCTTGGCGAGCCTGCAGAGCAGCACCTGAACAGGTGGGTTTGAGCGCACTGAGCTTCTCTTGGAGAAGCAGAGCATGTGCTGTCTGAGTGTATATAATATGCATTGATGATCTCATAATCAAATATTAGTACTTTTAGTTGATATTATATTTAATTTTTTAATTACTTACTGAATTATATAATATTATTCCAAGTCTGGTCGGGGTAAGTTATTGCAACAGCAGCAGGGACCTGATGCACTGTGTTTCTCTCAGTGCTTTCTGGAGCCATCGCATGGTTCCAGAACTTACCACACGGTCCCTTCCCCCTCTCTCCACAGTTCCTCACTTGGAGATTTCCCCTTGTTTCAGGGTTTCAGACATGACCAGCTCCCATACCCTTCACTCTGAGCGCTGCTCTGTGCTCACACGCAGCCCTACTGTGTGAGCTCCCTCACTGTGAGTGCTGCTCTGTGCTCACACGCAGCCCTACTGTGTGAGCTCCCTCACTGTGAGTGCTGCTGTGTGCTCACACGCAGCCCTACTGTGTGAGCTCCCTCACCGTGACTGCTGCTCTGTGCTCACACGCAGCCCTACTGTGTGAGCTCCCTCACCGTGAGTGCTGCTGTGTGCTCACACGCAGCCCTACTGTGTGAGCTCCCTCACCGTGAGTGCTGCTCTGTGCTCACACGCAGCCCTACTATGTGAGCTCCCTCACCGTGAGTGCTGCTCTGTGCTCACACGCAGCCCTACTGTGTGAGCTCCCTCACCGTGAGTGCTGCTCTGTGCTCACACGCAGCCTGGGCCTGTAGGTGCCACAAGCACTGTACTTGATGTGGCTGGCTTGTCTGTTCCTTGGGATTGGGAATCAGTCGGTGTGTTATATAGTCGGTGTGTTTGGAAAACAGATAATTTCAAGAGCTAGCACGTTGGAGCAGACTTTAAAATAAGCCTTGGTTTCTGAGGTCAGCCATCCGGGAGGCTCACAGCTGGCTAGTGTTGACTCAGGGTCTCCGGCAAAGCGGCACTCCGGCTGGGGGATCTGCCCCATGCTCCCACACAGGCTGTTAGCAAAGCACTGTGCAGGTCCTGCCAGGACGGCTTTCACAAGCACGCTGCTGGTTTCTTGTAGAGAAAGCAGTGAGGGAATGGAGGCCGTCACAGAGCTGTGCACTTTGAACTCTGTCAGAATTTGCTACTGTAGGGGAGGGAACTGCACACATGCAAGTACCTCCATGCGCTCAGATACAAGCAGGGAGCTGGACGGGAAGTGGAGCAGCCGGGACAGGAACCAGCACCCTAGCCCTTGCAAGGCAAGGATTTAGCCAGTAGACCACCATGCCAGGCCCATGGGTATTTGCATTTCTTACTAAGTTTCCAAGTGGAGCAGATGCTGTTGGCCTGGGGTCCCGCCTGGACATCTGCCGAGTCCATCTGGTCTCGCATTCTGTATAGCAGTCATTCCGACTGTGGTGGCTCCGACTAGGAAGCTCCAGGGGTTTGCTCGGGCCCCGTGCGGTGCTGTATGCAGCACACCTGTCCTGACATCTCCTCTGAGCACTGGTTCATGTCCTGGCTGCTCAGCGTCTGCTCTTGATCTCTGCTGATGGCCTGGGAAAGTCGCTGAGGCTGGTCCAAGTCCTGGGGCCCTGCATTCACTTGGGAGACCCAGAAGAAGCTCCTGACCCCAGTTTTGGATCGGCTCAGCTTTGGACATTGCAGCCATTTGGGGACTGAAATGACAGGTGGAGGACCTCTTTCTCCCTGTCTGTAAAATCTCCTTCTAAATAGAAACAAATGAATTTTTATAAAAATGATCTTAGAAGGTATATGATAAAAAAAATTGGTGATCTTTTCATTACTATTGTTATCTTGCACTTTCAGTGTCTTTCTTCCTCTTAAATATTCTATTTTTCTTTTTGCTTATTTACTGTTTTATTGATTAAAATAGGAGCAATAACATTGTTATTGCTATTTTGTCATAATGATGGAGAGAGGGAGAGATAGACTTAACATTTTTTTTTCCCAATTTTTATTGGAAAGGCAGATCATATTTATGGAGAGTTGGAGAGAGAGAGAGAGAAAGAAAGACCTTTCATCCACTGTTTTATTCCCCATATAGCTGCAAGAACTGGAGCTGAGCCAATTTGAAGCCAGGAGCCAGGAGCTTCTGCTAGGTCTCCCGTGTGGGTACAGAGTCCCAAGGCTTTGCTACATCCTCTGTTATTGTCAGGCCACAAGTGGGGAGCTGGATGGGAAGTGGAGCAGCTGGGACTTGAACCGATGGCAATATGGGATGCTCATGCTTGCAAGGAGAGGCTTAAACACTGAGCCATGCATCGGGCCTGGACACGCTTGTGTTGTAGGAGGTGAGATCTGACAGAGATATTTGTTTTTTCCATCGGCTGCTTTCCCCCTGCTCCACTGCTTTTCCCTGTATTGTGACAATAGCTCAGTCCCTCAACAACAGTCACAAGGCCACCATTCGCTGTATCCTGACACTGCAGCGTAGAGAACGATATGCAGTCCAGGATTGCCTTGGGATATTTAACAGTTTCGTTGCGAGTCTATCAGAAGTAGAGATGCGTAGTGCAGTGTGGCCCCACTGCATGGTGTGCCGGCCTCCATTGTGCAGATCGTCTAGATAAACACAGGTATTCACTTGTACACCTATTGATTTGTTCATCCTGTATTTTACACGAAGGTTGCCGTATATCAGAGAGAACATATGGTATTTGTTCTTTTGGGATTGAGCTGTTTCACTGAGCCTAATGATCTCTAGTTGGGACCATTTTGTTGTACATAATTTCTTTTTTTTTTAAAGATTTATTTTTATTATTTTTTCATTGGAAAGGCGGATATACAGAGAGGAGAGACAGAGAGGAAGATCTTCCGTCCGATGATTCACTCCCCAAGTGAGCGCAACGGGCCGATACTATGCCGATCCGAAGCCAGGAGCCTCTTCCGGGTCTCCCGCGCGGGTGCAGGGTCCCAAAGCTTTGGGCCGTCCTCGACTGCTTTCCCAGGCCACAGGCAGGGAGCTGGAAGGGAAGCGGGGCTGCCGGGATTAGAACCGGCGCCCATATGGGATCCCGGGCGTGCTAGGCGAGGACTTAGCCACTTGCGCCACCGCGCCGGGCCCTGTACATAATTTCATTCTTTTTAATGTAGGATTTGAGTAGAATTTTATTCTTTCTGATGGCCGATAGTATTCCACGGAGGAGTTGATGTACCACAGTTTCCTTATCCACTCCCCTTTCATCTGGGTTGTTTTCATGTCTTCATTATTGTGTCCATTTACTTTGAAAGAGTCATAGGGGGAGTGAGTGACCTGGAGAGAGAGGGGTCTTCTATCTGCCGATGTTCTCCCCAGATGGCTGTACTGTCTGTGCCTGGGCCAGGCTGAAGCCAGGAGCCCGGCACGTCATCTGCCCTGCTACACTGGTGACAGGCCCAGACACCTGGGCCACCTTCTGCTGCTCTTCCTACATGATTACCGGAGGCTCGATCGGAAGTAGAGCCGCTGGGACATAAACTGGTGCCCTTACAGGATCCAGCATCACTGGCAGACCTTACCCACTACGCCACACGGGTGGCCCTGTGTTTTTCTCTTCCTGTTAAATGGTTGCATTAGGACAATGCAAGTGGGTTGAAGACAAAATGTGTATAAATAACTAAATATTGCCTTCACTTTTGTGCACAAACTTACTGACCCTGGGACCCCGGGATTGCGAGAGTCCCTGGACTGATACACCAGCTTATTATCCTTGGAATTAATCTAGTGTCAGTGGCTGGCACGCAGTTGTAGATAGGAAAATATTAGCTAAATAAACACATTGTTTTTATTGCCTTTTATACAGTGGGTTATAAAATGAGGGAATTTATACTTCCAAAATTTAGTCAGTGCATTTGTTAAGTTCCTCCTTATGCTTTAGACACTTTGATCATTTTGGCGTTAATGGTTTGGGGTTAATGGTAAACAGAGACCCACATGATTGAGCAATGGTCTGTATATTCTGGACCCATAAATTTGAAGAATATGGGCTGTATGAATTATTTCCTGCAGTAGCTCAATGGACTTGATGAAAAGCCACATCTGGGAGGGAGCGTCGCTGTAATCTAATCTGTGGCCTCACGTGACGCATGAGGTAAGTGAGGTGAAGAGTTGAAGCCATTTGCCCTCGTCTAGATCATGTTGCTGCCAACTCCCTTCTCGGGCTTGGCCCACTTACTGTCCATTTGGTGTCATGAATGTGAATATCTAGACAGATTTAAAAAATTAAACAGTTAATTTATTTTTCAAAAATAAGTGAACTGATACATGTTTGATTTTAATTCAGCTGTCCACTTTGAGGCACACATGATCATGTGTCGTGTGTGGTGTTTATGCTAACACAGTCATCTGGGAATGCAGTGGGCTGCTTACCTTCAAAGTCTTGGGAAATGCCGATTCATTCCAAAAAGCATCACCTAATGATCTCTCACAGCAGGAACAAGCACATTTCAGACTACACACAAAGATGCTTGAGTTTCTGCAATCCACAACCTAACAAGAGTTTGTATGCTGTAAAGTAGATTTTAAAAAATCGGACCTGTAAAGGTAACATAAACCTGGATTTTTCCATCCTTTAATACAGTTTACAGTTTGGTCTGACCACAGCTATGATCTTTCATGGCAGTGTCATGCTCTGCGGCTGTCTAAGTGTGACAGACGCCTTTCCAGGAAGAGCCCTCAGCTCTGCAGGACACCAGCAGGCCCCCTTCTGTCCCTCTCCCTGCAGAGCCTGCGGGACACGCACATGTGTGAGGTCTTTGAGGACTGAGGCAGAACTTTATCCTCCGTTGCAATAAATCCAAAATTGGCCCAGACTTTTTTCTTTGTCTTCTTCCTCCGTACTGTGCTTAACATCTCTGAGTTCTTTTCCTTGAAAATGGAAGTTCATAGAAAAGGTTTCCATCTGGCAGATATAAAAAGCCTCCTGTATCCTACCCACAGAGCTGAGTCTGTGTACTTACTGTGTCGCTAGCTGCTTAACTCTCTGCCCAGATAGCTAAAACTACGTGTCTCTCACGCTTTAAAAGCTTAGGGATCATTGAGAAGAGTTTTTGATTGATAGTAGAAGGAGTCAAAGGACATATTTTTGTTGGAAAGTCAGATATACAGAGAGAAGGAGAAAGAGAGAGGAAGATCTTCCATCTGATTATTTACTTCCTAAATGGCCACAACAGCTGGAGCTGAGCTGATCCGAAGCCAGGAGCCAGGAATCTCATCTGTGTCTCCCATGCTGGCACAGCGTTCCAAGGCTTTGGACCATCCTCAGCTGCTGTCCTAGGCCATAAATAGGAGAGCTGGATCTGAAGTGGAGCAGCTGGGACAGGACCCATTGCCCATGTGGAGAATTAGTCAGTTGAGCCATTGCGTAGCATTTTCTGTATTGGTCATGTGTGGTGGCATGATGCATGTTGGTGTTCTTCTCTGAGTTACTCCAGTGTGGGATGGCTGTTAGGGTAAACTCCTAGCCTGGATTCTGAATTTCATCTGGAGTTTATATAAGGTGCTTAATTAAGTTTTAATCTTCAGTCTAATGTGGATCGAGGAGTTGGTATATCCTCAAACATTCTTTTGGTGAGGGATTGGTGAGATGTTCTGTTAAAGCCCAGTCAACCTGAAGGCTTTTCCGTCTACATGTAAACTTGGTGTTGGTGGAGCAGGTGGACGGCTGTGCTGGTGAAAGGTGAGTGCAGCCTAGACAGTTCTCTTGTCTCTGATGCTCTGATGGCTCTGATGTCTCTGATGCTCTGATGGTTCTGATGTCTCTGATGGCTCTGATGAGATGGGAGCCATGATTTTAAAAGCTGAGTAGGGCTAGGTGGAGGAGTGTGGACTGTCCTGCCCATGGGGAGTACATAAGGCCCAAGAAACCATTTGTTCGGGTCTGTCCTGGAAACTGCATATAGGGATTAAAATCTAATCAGTCCATAACAGGCTCATTCTTTCATTTTGAAGATTTAGTTTATTTTTATCACAAAGTCAGATATACAGTGAGGCGAGACAGAGAGGAAGATCATCCTTCCGATGATTCATCTCCCAAGCAGCCGCAATGGCCAGAGCAGAGCTGATCCGAAGCCAGGAGCCAGGAACTTCTTTTGGGTCTTCCACATGGGTGCAGGGTCCCAAGGCTTTGGGCCGTCTTCGACCGCTTTCCCAGGCCACAAGCAGGGAGCTGGATGGGAAGTGGAACAGCTGGGACAGAGCAGGTTCCCATATGGGCTGTCAAGTGCTTGAAGGTTTAGCTAATTTAACTATTGTGCTTATCCCCTTAATCCCACTCAGTGAAGTCCTCGTTTCTTGCTTTTAGAAGAGCAGAGGTGAGGCTGGCACACAGGTACCTGGTGCTAAATGTGGATATTCCAGGTGGTGTTTTATCCGCTGTGTCAGATGCTTGTTCTGTAACTTTCAAAGACGTACACATGGCACATTTTTGTGGAGTACGTTTTGATCCATGTGTACCTTGTGGAATTTCAGTCCTGCTTGACATGTCTGCATCCTGGCCCCTGTAGCAGTTCCTTGCTGTGAATACACTCTTGAGCCTTTCCTCTGGTTGGAGAAACACACAGTGTGTTAGTATTGTTATCTGTGGTCCGGCTACTGGGCCATAGAGCACCACGATTTCTTAGTCCCAGCCAACTATAACGTAGTGCCCATTAATCAGTACCTCATCTTTCAGGGCAGCTGGGTCCTGGCTTTCACCCACTCATTTCACTAAAAAGTCAATGTTTCTGTTTTCCTTGTCTGGTGGGAGGCAAAGTTCACTTGTTTTCTGATTAAGTTAATAAGATACTTGGTAGATGTTCAAATATTACAGAAATACTGACGTACAACATGAACTATTTTGCAATCTCTGTCTTCTTCGCCCATGTGCAAAGCTGGTAAACATTGTGTTACAGATTTTCTATCCATGTATTTTTAGTAGCTAATGTAAGAAGAACTAGAAGAACCTGAGTTTTGAAGTCCTATTATCTGACGTGGCCACATTCCCACTAGCTGATGTACAGTAATGGTGTGTTGTTTGTACTTGATCAGGATTTGTGAATATTCAGTGCGATTGCAATGAAATATTCCGTATGCATGATGTGATACTGGATTCATTCAGTTATTTTTCTGTCCTTACAGTATGTATTTTTGCATATGCCAATTTTAAACACATACGGTGATGATAAAGAATTTATTTTCTTTAATAACGTATGTTTGAGGTTCTAGCCATAACTCTCAGTTTCTGTCCCATTTTTTTTAAGATTTATTTATTTATTGGAAAGTCAGATATACAGAGAGGAGGAGAGACACAGAGGAAGATCTTCCGTTCGATGATACACTCCTCAAGTGAGCGCAACGGCCGATGCTATGCTGATCCGAAGCCAGGATCCAGAAACCTCCTCCAGGTCTCCCATGTGGGTGCAGGCTCCTAAGGCTTCGGGTCGTCCTTAACTGCTTTCCCAGGCCACAAGCAGGGAGCTGGATGGGAAGTGGAGCAGCTGGAGAATGAACTGGCATTGTATATTGTGCCACAGAGAGGAGGATTGGCTTGCTGTGGCACTGTGCTGGCCCCTGTCACAGCTCTTAACTCTGCCAGCTTGGGGTGGAGGGGAGGCTTGCAGCTTGACTTAGTTGAGGTTTTTATCCCTTCATGAGAATAAGTTCAAGAAAGGGACAAGCTAAAGGTGACCTGAAAAGTAGATTCATTTAAAGATAAAGGGCAAGTGTACAGGAGGGAGGGGGTGTAGCAGCCACGTGAGAGGGTGTTGCAGTGAGCCAAGTTTGGGCGTATCCTTTTATGGAATGTGTCATGTGGTGGGTGGTACCTGGGAACGTCCTAACCTGAAGATTCGACTGGGAGCAGAGTTTGGGTGGGCTTCACTACTGCCTATTTCTAGTCCCATTTTTAGGAGATCTTAGAAGTGTCATGGTATTAGGTACATGTTGGGAGTAGGTGTGTTGATTGTAATAATTTTATTATAAATATATTATAATCGTCTAAAGATCATTGCAGACACCCACCCTGCAGCCATATTGAAAATTTCCAAGAAGTGAAACATCAGCAGCTGTGTCTGCATACAAGGGGAAAGGGTTTGGGTGAAGGCTTGCATGGCTGTAGTGCTGGTCTGGTCACCCTGAAGTCCTCTCTCACCTATCTTTATACTCATATCAAGCTGATCTCACATTCGTAGCTTGATAAAGCAACCAATGTTGACATCAAGCCCCAATACAATGCCCTTAATGTAACAGTGCCCAGTCCTTGTCTGCCAGCTTCCCTCCTTTAGTGTTTTCGTGTTCGGCTTTTGCACCTACCCCATTATTGAGAGCTTTGCTGGCCGACCACAGAGGGTCTTGGCCAGAGGACCCCTACGTTCCTTCCTTCCCTATAGGTAACGTCTCATGGTTGGTCCTCTCTGAGGTTTTTTTTAGGAACCCCAGTCTCTGGGAAAGAAGTAATCACCATCCGAATACCTGTTGCCCTCTTTGCCATCATCAGAATTCCCAGTGGAACCTGGGATCACTGACCAATTCGAGAGGGAGTGCAAGCACTCTGAACCGGCCAGCAGCTGCATGAGAGCTGCGTGAGAGCAGCACGTGCACTGCAAGCCTTGGCTTCGTTGTGCAAGAATCCTTACCCTGACTTTCAAGAACGCTCAGAATTCAGTGATCGCTGCTCAGCTGCTTGCTCTGTGCTTCGCAATGACTTTCTGCTTTTCCCACTATGCCAATGTCAGTGATTTTTGTTGCGAGGCAGGAGAGCAGATTATGTTTTGAAGTTCTACAGTAGGACTTCCATGGAAGTTGACAAATTCGAAATCAGGACTCCCTTTTGCATCCTTTATCCACCCCCTTTCCATCACGATGTGCTACTCCAAAATATGGCACCTTATAGAATATTTTAGGCTAAAAGGATTTCAGAGTAGCATGTGTGGGCAGGACTCTGTGAACTTCCCCTGAAGCATGTGAGAGGTGCCCTCCCACCATTCAGAGAAGAGGAGGGTCCTTGTTCCCAAAGCTCAGGAGCCTGAGGAGGAATTGAAGGTGCAGTTCTATAGTCTGGCTGAGCACATAACTCGTACCTTCTTGTCCTCTCACGTTTTTCCACGACACTCTACTCACCAATCCCAGCTCAAAAACACCCTGTTGAACGGCTTTTCATGTCATAGTGAAGTCTCCCAGGTCTTGTAAAATCATCACGTTGGTAATGAAAAAAAATTATAGTCTTGCTATTTATTAAAGACAGGAAGGAAGACTTCATTCCAGGGGACCATTGCTGTTGGTGAAGGCGTCAGTACAAGGAAGACTTGAGTAGAGTAGACAGACCAGAACTGTAACTACATGGAAGACAGTGGGAATCTGTAAACAAAGAGCAGATAGAGGAGACGTGGTGGCTAAGGGCTGGGCTGTCCTTTCTAAAGCAGTGTGACAGAATTCTTACTGAAGGCTGTTCTGGGTAGCCAGCCGCCTGGGAATGGCCCAGGATGAGGATTCCAATTAGAGATGGAGGGTGGCGACTTCTGGTTGTTGATCCAAATAGTCTTACTCAGATCGAAAGACAAAAAGGACAACTTTATTTTCCAGAAAAATTGGAGTCAATCTGCTCATGAAGGACCACCCATTGTAATAGCAGAGGGGAAGTCAGTAAGGGGAAAGGGCTACGGAGGGGGACGGGACATCCCAGAGCCTGTGGAACTGTATCAGAAAATAACAATAAAAAAGACTCATGTAAGATATACATTTTTATCTTTAAATCTAAGCTAACTTTTTGCACAGTACACATTTTTATGATTTTTAGAACTTTATTTATATGCATGTTTCACAATCCGTTTTCATCCTATTTTGGTTGGACACAGGATTTCTCCAGTCTTTGGTTGTCAGTGATGCTGTTAAGGAAGACTTCACATCTGTTGTCTTGGTTCGTGCACACAGGACATTGTACACACTGAGCTTGCTGGGTCACACCTGTTGGTTCGTGCACACAGGACATTGTACACACTGAGCTTGCTGGGTCACACCTGTTGGTTCGTGCACACAGGACATTGTACACACGGAGCTTGCTGGGTCACACCTGTTGGTTCGTGCACACAGGACATTGTACACACGGAGCTTGCTGGGTCACACCTGTTGGTTCGTGCACACAGGACATTGTACACACGGAGCTTGCTGGGTCACACCTGTTGGTTCGTGCACACAGGACATTGTACACACGGAGCTTGCTGGGTCACACCTGTTGGTTCGTGCACACAGGACATTGTACACACGGAGCTTGCTGGGTCGGCATTGACTTCTTGAGCCTTGACTCTTGTCTGTAGCTTATGTTTTACTCTTGAGGTGTGGTAGGTGTTTTCCTGTTTGCATTTGTTGAAACTTTACCCAGTCGAGTGTTAAGCCTGTGATTACAAAGTGAAATAAAAGTATGATATTGTAAAGGTTTCAAAAAGAAAGAGGGAAGAAGGAAAGTTAAGTGAGGGATGTGGGCAGGAAGTGTGACAGGGTGGGAAGTATCGCTGTGTTCCTAAATCTGTATTATGAAATACATGGAATTCGTTCATTTTGTATAAATAAAATAAGTTTAAACAAATTAAAAAAATTGGAATCGGTGTACAACCTCTCCCCCTGCCAACAAATTTATAAGCAAGTGAAAAAATTGAAGTTAACATATTCATAGATTCCAGTAACTTGATTCCCTGTTGTAATGATGCTCCACTGTGCAGGTGCAAGAGATCAAACGACTGCATACATTCCATGCAAATTCGAGCAGGAGGTTGTGTGTTGGGAGGGGAATTTAGCCTGTACGAGGTCAAAAGGTTATTCCTAGGACAGGGTGGTCATTCGTGGGCAGCCTTCTGCAGACTGGCCCCCACGGGTCTGGGACCTACAGGGGCTATCAGGGATCAGTGTGCACGCAGTCGGCTTCTTGCCCTGTTTATCTGCGTTTATATTCCAAGTCCTTACTCCCCACAGAGATAAGAGTTTAAAGCAGAGGAATAATGCAGTACAGTCATGAGAGCAGGGCTTATTCAAAGTGAGAAAGTGAATACATGTTCGTGCATAGTTGGGCAACCCACAGGAAAAGACACACATCTTGAAAGGGCCAGAGGTTTAATTAGGCGGGGGAGGCTGGAAAGTGGTCCAAAAGGCAGCTAAAAGGCAAGGACATTCCCATGATTAGCAGTCACTTCCAGGGGCTAGGCGGTTCTGTTCTAACAGAGAAGCCAAGAGGAGTGCGGCTGAGGCTTAGTGTAGGGAGGCTTTCTGGGGCTTTCATTGTGCCTCCCCGAGGGCCTTCCCTTCCACGTGGCATTGATGGTGTGTCCTTCTTCCCGCTGCAAGAGGTGATACAGGTGCATCCTGGGATAGTCGCCGTATTGGGTGACGAGGAAGAGGTGCAGCAGAGATCCTATGGGCTGGTGCTGCCTCATCTTCCTCCGTGAATAGGAGATTTCCTACTCTTGTAAAGGTGGGAAATTCAGTATGTTTTCAAAGAGATTATTTATTTGAAAGGCAGAGCTATAAAAAGAGAGTGAGAGAAAAAGACTGGTTCGTTCACCAAATGGCCACAGTGGCCGGGGGTGGACCAGAAGCCAGGAGCCCAGAACTGCATCCAGGCTCCCGTGTGGGTGACAGGATGCAGGCACGTGGACGACCATCCCAGGCAGCTCAGCAGGGAGCTGCATCAGGAGCAGAACAGCCGCGGCTGAGACCATGCAGAACGCTGGCAGCACAGCCCGTGATGTCATCTGCTCCAGGAAGCCAACATTTCATTTCTTTTTTTTTTCGAGATTTATTTATTTTTATTGGAAAGTCAGATATACAAAAGGAAGAGAGACAGAGAGGAAGATCTTTCGTCTTCTGCTTCACTCCCTAAGTGGCCCCAATGGTTGGAGCTGAGCTAATCTGAAGCCAGAAGCCAGGAGCTTCTTCTGGGTCTCCCACGCAGGTTCAAGGTCCCAAGTCTTAGGGCTATCCTCAGGGAGCTGGATGGGAAGTGGGGCAGTCGAGATTAGAACTGGTGCCCATGTGGAATCCCAGCATGTGCAAGGAGAGGACTTTGGCTGCTAGGCTACCACACCGGGCCCTCAATATTTCCAGTTTGGGTGCTGGTTGAAGGTATTTGCTGCGAGGCTTCTGTGACTGTACCTGGGAACTGTAGCCCTCATCCTAAAGTCTAGTCTTTGATCAGAGTCTTCTCGCTGAGGGCTTCCCAGCTCCAGCTGGGGATGCTCATTAGTTGGCTGGCAATAGCTTTTGGCTCCTGGACAACACTTCACCCTAGCAAAGATGGGACTGCTCATATGAGCCCACGCCTTGGGTCGTAGTCCATGTTGCAGCTGGAGTGAGCGTCTCGCCTTCCTGCCTGCTTCTCCCTTGCAGCAGGCACCCTGCTCCCTAGCACAGCTACGGGGAATTCTGTCACCCCCGGGATACCAGCCGGCATTGGGTCCTTTCCTGGTCCACTCCATCTTCTGGTCTTTTGTTATCAACTTCTGCGTGACTAACAGGATTATGGCTAACATTGGACCTTGAGGAGGTCTGCATTGTAGAATTTTTTCTCTGAGAGTCTTTGGAACAGTTCAGTTTCCGCTTGTATCCAGCCTAGCTGCTAGTTCTAATGAGTGATGACCACAGTGTGGGAATGTAGCATACTGAAGTCAAAATCTCCTGGGCTGGTCCTACTTCCCTTCTAGAACAAGTGGTCCATCCACTCTTTAAGCCCAGGGAATCCAGGGACCCTGACATGGGAGACCCGAGGGCGACTTGCCTGGGCTTCAGAACTGGGGGGCATGTACAGACACGACCCCACGTACCCCTAGAGCTTTCTGGGACCTAGGGAGACTGGCTTCTGTGGTCCCTGGCTGTCCGTCTGGAAGTCCTCCACCTGCCTCCTGGTTGTGTGCATGGGTGTTCTGGTTCACAAAACACTGAAGCACAGAAATGAGCACAAGGAGCCCGCGGACATGGGTCAAGGAGAGATTGTGTTATCTCGCCTGTGTGGTTTGTAATTTTTTGGTTTTAATACAGAATTAACATTCTAGAACATTTGTATCTGCACATTGGCATCATTTTCAAAGCAATATCTGTAAGATAAACCTGAAAACACGAAGCAGACATTTGTCTGCTAATCAAGGTATCCCATAGGGGGCATCGACTTAGTTCCTGATCCGTGCCGTTGCAGACCCCAGAAGACTACGTGATGACCCCGAGGTGTGAGTTCCTGCCACCCATGTGAGAAACCCAAGGTCAGACTCCGGCTTGAGCTCACCGAGTCCCAACCTTGCGTGAGTCTAGGCAGTGAACTGGCAAATGTCTGCCTCTCAAATCACACAGTTAAACAACTGCAATAAGTCCATGTAGGACTTTCTGAGTGGTTCCTTCCGGTAATTCCTTCCTTCCTTCCTTCCCCTAGCTGGGCAATGAAACAGAAAGTGGCAGAAAATCATTTGTCTCTTTTCAAGTTCTTCTGCTCCACCCTACATTGAAGCACATCAATGCTAGGAATTGTGTTGGCCTAGCATTAGAGCAGGGCGAACATGCACTGGTTTTACCAGTCTTCTGGCTCTGTTTTCCCAGATGTGTCTCCCTGCAGTTCCCTTGAAGGGGATGGATGGGCCCCAGGGAACGGGAAAGGAGATGCAAATTCAGACCCCGACTGAACTCCATTCCTATTCTGGAATGCTAGCGCCGTCACATCACAGAAATACACTCCTTTTTACTTCTCGGAGCAAGGAGGGGGCTTGTAAAACGCAGATTTGTTCTTAAAGGTACATAGAGACACACAATGGAGAGGAGCTGTCCCGGAGACCTCAGGGCGGCTAATGAAAGGGGAGAGTAAACTACCCCCAGCCCCCACGCAGTGCCCTCTCCCTTCACACCCAGCCCGGGGAGGAACTGGAAAAGCAGGGTGGCACTGAAGGAGAAACAAATGACCAGTTTATGCTGAAAGGTTTTGTGCCATTCATACTTGCCCTACTTGTAAAAGACTCAGACAATTTATTTGGCGGTTTTAGATAGGGTTGTCATGGGTGAAAGGAAGAGGAAGAAAAGGCAGAATCCGGGCTCTGGCCAGGCCAGAGAGGAAACCTTTAAGCCTCATTTGCATCCCAGAGCTTCCTGGTGTAGCTGACTCCATTGCGACCAGCTAATGGGAGAGCAGTTACAGATCTAGTTGACAGCAGGGTGCCAAATAAAGTTCCAAATCTTAGAGGACAGACCGGAGCACGTGAGCACAGCAAGTTACCTTCTAGGTAAGCATTTGACGGACTGGAGTGAAGAGGCAGTAAAGAAACAAAAAGAATCATTTCACTATTTCCTAACATTATGGAATAGTAAATTTTTCTAAAAGGGTGCCCCAGATGTTTGAATGTTAGGAATTCCTCACTCCCCTCTATTTTCTTATTGAAATGCACGAGGTTACAACAACAGACTGCTACAAAGTCACATTTTCTGCTTCTAATTATTTGGAGAGCGAAAAGGTTAGTATGTATTTACTTTGGGATAAAGGGAGTTGCTAGAAAGTTTAAACGGTATGGGAGATTTATAAACATCTCAATTGTATTGCCTTCTCCCCACCCTCTCCCAGGCAGGGCTAATTAAAATTCGTCCATTAATTTTAGGGGAAGAAAGGAGGGCCTAAAATAGTCCTCAGAAAGAATTTGAGCCAAAACAACTTCAATGAGTTTGTTTGCACTTGGATCTTTTCAGACTTTTCTTTGGATTCCGGTTCATGAAGTCTCACCCTCGTGACACTTTAGCAAACTAAGTGACCACAACACCCTGTTGGGGCTCATGTTCAGTCTCGGGGGGCGGGGGATATACAGAGAACGTTCAGAAGGCTCAAAGCTGTGGTTTTCTGGCAGGTATGTATCACTCCTATGTAAGTCTTATCTAAATTAGTGGGTCCAACAACCGAAACATGGGCCGGGCAAGGTTGGCTAACGGCAATCAAATAGACTTTCCAGCTAGATGTTGCCAGAAGGACAGTTTTTCTCAAATGAGGGCTTCGCTCCCTCCAGCTTATAAAATAGTAGTGCTTGGGTTGACGTTGTAACACAGTGCATTAAGCCTGTGCCTGCGATGCAGGCATTGCACCCATATGAGCATGGTTTGGAGTCCCAGCTAAAGTACTAATGTGCCTGGGAAAGCAGCAGCAGATGGTACAAGTGTTTGTGCCCCTGCATCCTCACGGCAGACCGGGATGGAGTTCCAGGCCCCGGCTGCAGCCTGGCCTCGCCTCTGCTGTTGTAGCCATCTGGGGAGTGAGCCAGTGGATGGAAGATCTCTCTTGTCTCTCCCTCGCTGTCTTTCAAATAACTCATAAATATATATTTTTAAAAGAAGTGGTGTCAAAAATGCTTGTGGGAAGTCAAATGAAGTCAGCCAGTCTCCGTCAGTATCACCACATTTTACTTCATCAGCTTCTGATGGTGACACTTCCTGAACTGT
This sequence comes from Ochotona curzoniae, assembly GCF_017591425.1. Lineage (NCBI taxonomy): Eukaryota > Metazoa > Chordata > Mammalia > Lagomorpha > Ochotonidae > Ochotona > Ochotona curzoniae. The sequence goes on along the minus strand of NW_024465322.1, from coordinate 10,666,257 downwards.
TGACAATGCTTTTGGAAACACAGAATGCTAAGCTCAGGGACTTAGAGCAGGGGCTGCCGCACTTGTTTTTTTTTTTTTTTTAAAGTAATGGCTTCTTCTTCTTTTTTTTTTTTTTTAAAGATTTATTTATTTATTGGAAAGTCAGATATACAGAGAGGAGGAGAGACACAGAGGAAGATCTTCCATCTGATGATTCACTCCCCAAGTGAGCGCCTTGGCCGATGCTATGCTGATCCAAAGCCAGGAGCCAGGAACTTCTTTTGGGTCTTCCACATGGGTGCAGGGTCCCAAGGCTTTGGGCCGTCCTCGACTGCTTTCCCAGGCCACAAGCAGGGAGCTGGATGGGAAGTGGAGCTGCCTGGATTAGAACCAGCGCCCATATGGGATCCCAGTGCATTCAAGGCGAGGACTTTAGCCACTAGGCCATGGCGCCGGGCCCCATACTTGTTGTTGAGGAGGGTAATGGGTGCTTAATTCTGTTCTCCTCCAAAGCCTTTGGCACAGTCTGCTTTGGTTTTGTTGCATCTTGTTCATGTGAAGAGCAGGCAGCACTGCCAGTGAGGGGGCTGCTCGTGGGAGACACGACAACGGTCAGAAAGACACGCTCTTCCCGTCTCCCATGCAGTGGCCACAGCTCCGGTAAAACTGTCAGCCGGCACTAGGCTGGCGAGTCTGCAAGCTAAGTAAAACCCACCACTCCTTCTCGCCTGCCGTGGCGCCTGCTGTGTCGCTCTTCAGAAAGCACCAGGGACCCTGCCTCTTTGCAACCAAGCACAGTGCAAGTCAGAACTGCCCTGCTTTTCTTGCTGACTAAACAAAATCCAAAGTGGTTGAATGTGTATTGTTGCTTCAGGCTGTGTCCTGAGGTAACCCACTGTTCATGATGCTGGCATATCATATCACAGTGCAGGCTGGAGTTCTACCCTGCTAATGTGCTTGCGAAGGCAGTGGGAGCTGACATACCAAGCTTTATGTCTGCACAGCTTTGAAAACGTTCCTAGAAAATGCATATTATGAAACTGCGCAGATTTAAAAATTTGTATCACCAAAATAAATTTAGCTTTTAATTCAAATTTCTACAAACTTTCTGAAGTGCCCTTGTATGTGTGTATGTTTCTTGGCTGTTAATATATTTTTAAATTCTATTGCAAACATAAGTTATAGAACATAATGGCCTAATTTTTCTTCTCTGTAAATGCATTTTATATAAGCACTCCACAGTGCTCTCCACTGAGCCACGACAGAATTCCATATCACATATGAAATGCTTTCTGTCTCTCAGTTTAAGAACTTATAAGATTAAGTAGGGAACTGTTGTTCACTTTGTAGTAGCAGCCCAAAATGGTAGGTAAAATAACTAATCCTGCTCTTAATAAAAATGATTCATTTGTTTATATTAAAAACTATTTTATTGCTTTGTATCTCAGAATCGCCACAAAAATATCTTCGGAATGCTTGGTCATTAAATGATGGCAATCGCCACATTTAGCAGATCATTACTGTTCATGTTTGGAAACTCATTAATTGTCAGCTTTGTTGTTCACCTGCCGGTGATCTGCAGGATGAGTGCCTGTGAGCTGAGAAGTAGGTCTGGTTACAGATGGAACTGTGTGAGGTGTCGTTGCAGGAATCATGGGTTTAACTAGTCAGGTTTTACCAAACTGGACTTCGAAACTGTTTATTTTTGCTCATAAGTCCTGAGTAAATCCAGGATTCAGAATACTTTTGGATTCAGAAATAGTGTAGTAGTTTGATAAGTTATCAAAGCCTGGAAATTAAAGATAAAGGAATTCTAATGAAAAATAAACTTCATTTCTCTTAGTAATCTTTGTAGTGTTAGCTTCTGTGGACCCTGACACATTATCTTTTCATTTTATACCGAAGTTAAATAAAATGTGTTTCTAAGTGGATAAACCCAAATTTCCAATGTTTTCTTCAGAATATGTTTATTGTTACATCTTAAAGAAGAAATAAATCATTATAGTTCTACCATATGGGCCTAAAACCAAGTGTGGATGTCTTCCCGTTGAGTTCACTGCTTGATGGATCCCCGCTCAGTATTCGAAGCACTCAGTACATTTACAAGTTAATCTGCTACTGGTCACTAGAGACACTTTAAACAATCTTCATGAAAAATGCAGATTGTATTGCTTTACATTCCTGGACGTTTTGCCACGAAGAGACACTAAAACAGTGATACGGGGATTTAGCCAGCTATGCTTCCCGGCCACCTTCATTAACTGGGAGCGAGTCAACACTGATAAGACATCAGAGGGCCTTCTGCAAATGTTTTCTCTGTAGAAAAGCTTCAGGACTCATTCCTGAGAGTCAGTAAAGAAGAGTCTTTCCCTCCTCTTCCAGTTCCACCTTGAGACCCAAGAGCGCACCTGCTTTTCAAGCTCGGGTTAATGGTGGACCTAGTTTCTTTAGGCTTGCTTCCAATTGGAGAGATCAAACGAGCTGATGCTCCTGTCTGTGCTGGGCACCGTGTGGCTATGATGCTTGGCCATAGCAGGGAGACTCACAGGACCTAGGCTCAGGGTGCCTTCACATAGCAGCTGGCTCCCCGCGTCACCTCATTCGACCACACAGCAGCACAGCTGATCCCATTTGAGTCTCACTTTGCCTGTGTTCATGGCTTTGTTCCCTCACAGGACAGAGCCCCAGTGTGCTGCTAGTTAAGCACATGCTAGCTATACTTCTTCCAAAGTGGGGGGCGGGGGTCTCATCTCAGGCCTTCAGAGAGAGTATTTTGAATTCACTTGTGTTTTGAACGTGACTTTGTAGAAAGCACCATCTTAGTGGGGGCAAAAGTGAATGTGTATTAACATAAGCCCACCAGGGATAATTTCAAATAAACTGTCTTGGGGATTTATTTAAAATACGTGGTATTGGCATCTGTGGAGAATGGCTTTGAAAGATGAGTCCACATATAGCAGGAGAAAAGAACATGTCAGGTATAAGAAAGTGTGAGCAGAAAGAGGACACAGCCTGCAAAGGGCTGGAGATTACAGAGCCTGGACGGCAAGGCAGCTGCAATCCAAGCAAGATCTCACAGAGCCTCGGGGGTGGAGTTGAAGGAGGTGTTCTGAGGGCTGGCATAGTGGTACGGAGGGTTAAGCCACCACTTAAAATGCCCACATCCCATGTTAGAGCACCAGTTTGGGTGCTGGCTGCCTGTCTTTGATACAGCTCTCTGCTGGAAAGGCAGTGGAGGCTGGCCCAAGTTCTTGGCTGCTGCCTCCCTCTTGGAAGACCTGTTGATGTTTCTGGCTCCTGGATTCCATTTGGTCCAGCCTTGCTTGTTGAAGCCATTTAGAAAATGAACCACTAGATGGAAGCTCTTTCTTCTCTGTCTCTCTCTCTCTTTGTTACTCTACCTTTCAAATAAGGTAAGTCTTTATTTTTTTTAAAAGGACTTACTTATTATTTATTTATTTATTTCTGAAAATCTGAGTGATGGCCAGCGAGCAGGAGAGAGTGGATTTTGCACTTCCTGGTTCACTCCCCGGGTGGCTGCAGTAGCCATGGCTTAAGTCACGTGCCAAGATCTTCATTTGTGTCTCCACGTGGGGACGTGGGGTAGGGACCCGGACACTCAGACTGTCTTCTGGATTAATCCTAACTGAATATTAGTTATGTGCAAACATTGTTGCAGGATATAAGAAAAGATTGTGTGTGTTTTTTTATTTTTGGCAAGACAGTTGTATTAAGGGAGTAATACAGTTATAACAGAGTTAGCAAGTCAGCATAATATGTGGAGGTTTGCCTTCCAATGTATGACTCTTCCAAAGGTTAGGGTTAGGGTTACTTTTTCATGATAAGTTTTTATTAAGCAGGTAAGTTTTACTGAATAGTAGAAGTTAACATTTGCTTAAGTTCTCCTTGAGTCCATCCCTGACTACTATGCATGTAAGAAGATAGGCTAAATGAAGTTATCTGAGATTTTGAGAGCTTTTGTAAGCTTAAAAGACTGTTTCTATAGAAAAATAAAGTTTTAGTGGTGGATATAATGTAAAATTACTTCTCAACGTAGAATTTCAGTACATTTATGTGGTAAATTCTGTGAACACTCTAAGCATCCTTGAACAAAATCATGACTGAAATGTGTGGCTGGCATTGTGGTGTGTCAGACACAGCTGCTGCCTACAAAGCTGGCGTCCGGTGCAGGCTCCAGTTCGAATGCCACCTGCTCTGTTTCTGATCCAGCTCCCTGCTGACGTGCTGACGTGCTGGGGAAAGTAGTGGAGGCTCCCCGCATCCACGGGGAGACCTGGAAGAAGCTCTTCCCTGCTGTCTTCGGCTTAGCCCAGCCTTGGACGTTGGAGCCATTTGGGGAGTGAGCCCCCCAAAGGAAGAGCCCTCTGTCTCTCTTTGTAACCAAACCTTTAAAATACTCACTAAAGGAAGATATGCATCTATGGCAAATTGATTTTTTGATTGATCAGTGGGCCCAGGACAGTGCTGATCGCTCTGGCCATTGGAGTACTGAGGCTGGTGCGTGGAATCGTCTCACGCTCAGTCTTCTGTTCTCCTCCTGGATGATGCATGTTGACGTCCACAGCGTGGACGCGTCTTTCTGAGAAAGCACCGAGTGGCACTGGCCAGTTCCCTCTGCGAGGTAGCAGGTCGTCATCCTCCTTCACTCAGCATTTACCATATTTTGAATCATTTTTGTTGAAATAATTATTTCTGAAAACTTTTAAGTCTTCATTAATTCCTGTCAGGTTTCCTTGTGTGTTTTATCTTCCATGAGCTATTAAGCTACTAAGAATTTTGTGAATTGTTGAATTTTAAGTAAAATTGTGGGTGGTCAAAGCAAAGATAAATCATGTACAAATAGATATAGGACTGTCAGTTTTGAAAAACAGTTATAAGGGAAAGTTAGTAGCAAATTCTAATGGAATTAAAATTTATGGGAATATTTAACAACTCATATTGGATTTCCTTTTTATTAGAGGAGTATGAACTTTAAGGGAGGAATGGACTGAATATTTAAGGGTTAACCCAATGTTTTTGTATTTTTGATTCTTTTAGTTATTTTAAAATATTTATTTTTATTGGAAGGTAGATATTTATAGAGAGGAGAGACAGAAAGATCTTCCATCTGTTAGTTCAATCCCCAGATGGCCACAAGAGCCAGTGCTGAGGCATTCCGAAGCCAGGAGTCAGAAATTGCCTCTGGACCCTCCCACACGGGTGCAGGGTCCCAGGCTCTGGGCCATCTTCCTCTGCTTTCCCAGGCAACCAGCAGAGCAGGATGGGAAGTGGAGCAGCCAGGACCCAAACCGGCACCCCTCAGATTTTTTTTTTATAATGCTACTGAGTAGGCATATACTCTTTATATATAGCACATTTTGCTTTTCAAATTTTCAAAAATTTAATTAATTCAAATATTTTTTTTTTTTTGGATCGTACATTATCTAGCTAAAGTTCAGAAAAATACCAACAACTTTTCTTTGGAAAGTTTCTTTTCTCCCCTTGATCCCCAGGCCTTTAGTTTTTCTCCTTGGGAACTTGTAAAACTACCAATTTCTTGTTTATTTTCCAGAAAGTTCCCTGCATTTCCTGGCAGTGATGTGTCTATCTCTTCAGCTCTGCCCTAGCCTGTATGTGTCCAAGTGCACACATGTTGAATGAGCGTGGCTGTGTTACAACAAAACCTCATTTATAAGAACAAATGGACACTGCGATTTGGCCCGTGCTTGCAATTTGTCGGTACTTAACACCAAAGCGTTGAGTAATGAAAACAGTTCATTTCTCCTCTGTGCAGTTAGAGGAATATTGGCTACAGCTGCTCTTGGAAGAACTGCGAAAACAGTAAATAAATGGCTAAATGTCCTGCAAACTCTAACAGAAATGTTACAAGATCTAGAAAACTATCCAGTGATTGCTGCTGCCTTTTGTTGTGGAGCCCTGTACCTGCGCCTGTGGAGTCAGGTCTTGCTGCGTACTTAGCAGCTGCAGTCTGGCTCCTTTAGGACCGTCCGGCTCAGCCTCTGACCATGTGGAGCACAGCTTCTGCTCTTGTGTTCTCTCCGGCTCCTCAGTGTACCTCCTGGCTTCATGTTCCCATTCCCTCACTGATATCAACCAAGCCCTACTGTTACATTAGCTTTCTGCACTGGTGAGAAACAAAAGAATTAAACCCTGTAGTTGTACTTTTTTTTTTTTTGTACTTTTATGTGATTTCTGAAAGAACTTAGCAACTGTAAAAGGAATAAGTTAAAAGTTAACTTACTTGATCTAGTTTCTGGTGAGGTCTTCAAATAATAGAGTGAGCTTGAGAGATTAAAATTGACTTTTGTATTACTTGTGAACTTTATAGAGTGACAAGTAGCACATGTAATGGGTTGTTGATTTTATTCTTTGAAAATCTCGTATTTTTCCAATGAGTAGACAGTGATTTTTTTGATAGGCATGGATGAATGCAGAACTTGCATTTTAAACTTACCCCTGCCATGCATGTCTGAGATAGAAAGGTCTTCTTAGGATAGAGTGTCGCAGAAGTCCTACTCCTGGGCTTCCCAGGTCAGACCAGAAGAGAAATGAAATGCTTTCGTAGTTAATCAGTTAAAATGCTGATAGTTGGAAGAATAACAAACAGTAGACTGTTTTCCTGACTATCGTAAAACAAAATAAGATATTTACTTACTGGCAACACTATCCCTTCTTTAAGTCCCTCTCTCCTCTCTCTGCTATCTCTCCTTCTGATTTTCCCTGATGGAATCCTTCTCTTATCTGAACAAACATTTTTCTCTGTTTGTCTTTTCTTCTCTGAGTGGACATGAGAGTGACCCATGAACTCCGTGGGCTCCCACAGATTCAGAAGTTTGGAGTGCAGTGCTACTTGTAGTCACAGACCATGGACTGAATGTAGCCCAGTTCTTCTAAACTACAATTCTGTTTCATCGTATTTCTCTTAGTATTACCTCTTGCACTTTACCAAATGGAAGCTCTTCTCGTAAAAGAACAGGGAATTCAATGGGCATTGAACAAGCAACAGTTAGGAAGCAAAGCAGGGTTTCATTGTTTATGGCTGTTGGAGAGTTGCTATTACATCAGCGTAACTTTTTATTTAAAAATTTTTTTTATTATTATTTGTTCATGATACGTTCCATAGGCTCTGGGATTTCTGCTCCCCACTACCCCGTTCCCCTCAGTCCTTGGCTTCTTTTAAAAGAGATTTTTTTTTGGTAAGAGTTTTCAGAGAGAGAGGCAGACAGTAGGTGCACCTGTCAGCTTTCTTGGTCAATGCCTCCTCTCTTGTTCGCTCAGTGACTCACTTGCTCTCTCTCCATGGGGGCAGTTATCCGTTGCTGCCAGATCATGGATGGCTGTAATGTCATATTTAAATAGTTTCAACTCTGTGCTCTTTCTCTGAGACGTTTTTCTTCTTTCTAGACTTTTTTCGTCTCTTCTCTTTTTCTTTTATTTGATGTTCTTCTTCTATAATAAAAAAGAATGTAGGAAAAAGGAAGGAGAATTAACCATTTGGAAAATGTGGAGATGAACTTTGGTTACACAAGGTCATGGATATGCAGTAATGTACATTTTCTGCTGGTGAAGAAAGATATTATACCAAGGAAGGAGGACAGGGCAAAGAGAAGGGAAGTTTGACCAGGAAGGAAAAACACTCCTGAACATTCATTTTATCCCAGGTAATGTTTTTGTTCAGTTTCCAAAAGGCGAATGATTTCCTTTATAAGGTGTGGACTGCCTTGGAGCCATGTGAACATTTAGATTGGCACTAAAGTAGCTGCATGTGGTAACTGTTCTATCTAGAAACACGGGATGAGGAGGGTTAGGTGCCTCGGACAGTGGTACTCGATTCCAGGAAGCCAGGAGTGCGCCTGAACTGTTCTTCCCCAGGCTGGGGTCATTACTATTTAGTCTGGTAGATTATCTCAGTCAGGATCAGTGAAGATGCTGTTTTTTTTTTAAACATTTTATTTACTAGAATGGGCACTGTGGCATAGCTGCTTAGTCATCTCTGTCTCCATCCCCATCCCATCTCCATCTGCCTCTATGCTGGAGTGCCACTTTGAGTCCCAGTTGCTCTGCTTCTCATCCAGTTTCCACTTAACGCATTCTGCTGAAGGTTCATGTGCATGGCTCCCAGCCACCCGTGTGGGAGATCCAAGTGGAGTTCCAAGCTGTGGGTTTTGGTCGTGCTCCATTGCGGCTCTGGTGTTCATTTGAGGTGTGAAGGAGCAGAGGGAAGACTCCTTACCCTGAGTGTCTTGTAAAAACAAGTCTGGGCTTAAGAAATGGATCCGTGAATCACCAGTTTGCAGGTGGTGTCTAAAGCTAAAGATACTAGTTGAAAGAGATCAACAGGAGGGAGAGCATGGATAAAGAGAAGATGCCGAAGGCTGGAGTTGCATGCACTCTCACGTTGAGAGGAACCTGCAGTGGAGACACTGAATGAGGGAAAATGGAGAGACGTATCCTCATGGACTCCTCATCATTGAAGGAACAGGGCTGACTGTCCACGCAAAGGACTGGTGACACTGCATGTGATGACTGAAACAATAGGGAGTGCTCATCTCCTGATGGATGAGGAGTGTTCAGAGGGGACTATTCAAGTTCATTTTATAGTTGGGCTGCGGTGTTCACTCACAGAGGAGGCTGCCCGTAAACTGCCCTAAACTGGATGTTTCTGTAAGTTTATGAGACCATCACCACCCGGTCAGGTTGGACTGTGAAGACATCATTGAGCATCTGTGAGGCAGGCGGGCTTTCTCTTGAGTGGATCTGAGAAGCTGTGAGTGGAGCTAATGAAGGGATAGAACATGGTCCACCTTACAGGAGGTTCCTGTAGTGTGGCCACTTTCTTTGTGATAACTTGTCTTCTTTCCATTTAAATTTATTTGTATAAAGTAAACAGATTCACTTAGTTCACATATATTTGTTGGTTATAATGAGTGCTCATTCAGGGATTATGAAATCTAACTATGCTTTGCCGGTTTGGCGTCTGTGCCTGAAAAGCCCAGTTACTTGCATTTAGGCATCAAATAGTAGGACCTGCGATAGCTGACATACGAATAAATTGTCTTGGTAACTAGCATTTGAGTTGACAATGCTAGAATAAAGCACTAGAATTCTGTAAGAAAGTGTACGCGAAAGTGAAAATGCCTTTTGAAAAGTGAGCCAATACTGTTCAATTTTTTTTGTTCCTTTAACCCCAAGTCCTAGGGTTTGGGGTAATAATTGAGAATATTACTACCCATAAGGCAATATACTTATCAGCATTTCGGGAAGACGTCTTTGATGTGCTAACTCATGGGAAGCTATGTCTTGAATGGATGGCATGCCCACAATCTCCTAGGGAAGTTTAAACATAAGCCATTACAGCAACTCGGAGCCGCTGAGGCTGAGAGCTGCTGGCGGGTGTGGGCTGGCCTACTGGGCAAGAAGTTTAGTAAGCATCCTTTAGCTGGGATTGAGTTCCTGGGAAACTGTTGTAAAAATAAATTCTATTACTTTCTCCAAATCTGTGAGGTTGATTTTTCTTTAAGGGTATAATTGTTTGATGTGAATTTGATACTGGTTTATTATGCGTACTTTTGTGAAGGTGGTCTCTTGAGTGTCTCAGGAGGGAGAGCAGTTTGTGTGGTCCATAAGGATGAGCACTTTCCCTCGCTCGCTACACATTGCCATTTGCAGTGGGAGTTATTGAGATCAGAGGAGCTGTGCTGTCTGCAGCCATGACATTAGCAACCCTTCCCCCTGAAAGCCTGCTTCTACCATTGTAGGAAATTGTCTGCGATCATTCTCAAAACACTGGCTTCCTTTAGTTAAGGCTGAAAGGCCATGTACATATGAGCAGTGCATAACTGAAAGGTTGGATCCATCCTGTAGAATCTGTCTCAGCAACAGAGAAAATATGCTTAATTCTTCTATCAGTAATACCTTGAGTATGATGGGTGGCTCACTGTTTCCAGAGTTCGCTGTTCACTGGAATGTACCATGTCACACTGTGCAGGGGGAGTGGTGTTACCCCCCCCGTTTTACAGAGTAGGTGATACTGTAGATCCTTTGTTGTTGGGTAGTGGGCCTTGAACTTCGAAATTCATGAAGAAGTTTTGAGAAATAAAGTGTAAACCAATAAGAATGTTTTAAAAAAGTGATTTTTAGAAAAGAAGCTACTACTACTGTCCTGGGGAGTGAAAATCCTTTTGTCTTTTACTGTTACAAGACTGTGTGTACTGCTTAATAAATCAGAAATCAATAATCAAACACATGTAACCTCCAGGAGCAACTACTGAAAGCCAGGGTTGTTGACTTCTGTCTGTGGCTGCTGAGCTCTTCTTGACCAGACCTGCAGTGCTCTCAGGGTACCACAGCACCTTATCTGAGCAGGCAGTCCAGGGAACATTGCCTTGCCCCCACCCTGACTCCGTGTTGGTTTCTGTTCAGATCCCCATCTGCACACACAGGCTCCATGATGCCCACGACCTCTCTTCTGATTTACGGGTCAGCACTCAAGTAAATAAACCGTGTAGATGTCATTTCTCCCGGCATCTCTTGTCCTGCTTTAGGCAGGCCTCAACCAGCCATGTTCTTAAGACCATTTCCTGGTTTAGTGCTGATTTCTACTCCTGTGGAATTCATTGTGTAGGATCTGTTTCCAGCTGCATGTAGTTGCTTTGCCTGTTTTTGGATGCCATGTGGAATGTGTGACTGCTTCCACGTGGCACCATGGTCTCAGCTGGGCATGGCTTTGACCTCCACAGGGGACTTAGGGCAGTGCAGGGAGAGGCTTTTGCTGTCACAGCTGGGGAAACAGGGAGTGCTATGTGCCTCAGTGGAGAGGGCGGGGTGCTGCTAAACTCCTTACCACATGCAGGGAAGCACCACCTTACTATAGTGCGTTTGACTTTCACTCATTGCTGCATTGTCAACAGCATTTTCTTAATTTGGACTGTTTTGTTCTTAAAAACAGAAGGCTCATTGTGTCCAACAAGAAGAGGAAAAAGTGCCAAAAGTAAGTCTTAAAGCTGTGTGTGATAGAGAATCTACAAAATGACCAGCAGTTTTACTTGGTATTTTATTAACAGGGCTCTCCTCACTTTTATGAAGGGCGTGCAGTAGCCTCTCAGTTAGAACCTAGGCATTTTGGCATTTTACTCCCAACTACTTAGCTGGAAATGTTGGAGCCAACATCTGCCCGGCTGGATGCATGCCAAGCTTCTGATAAGTATTTGTCAAATACGTGATTGAATGACATACTCAGCTTATGCTCAATATTTATTTTATGAATAAAGCAGCACTTTGCCTTTTCAGAAGGAGAGTTGCGTTAACGTGGAGCTGGCTGTGACTAAGTGTGGGGGAATCCTGGACCGACAGAGCGTACAGGGCCGCCTGGAGTGGTCCTCAGCTCAGCGGGCCTTTCTGACCTAGTCAGGGAGAGTGGAGGGCACTGCACTTTTATTAGGATGCAGGGTGCTGCTTGCTGCCTGTGAACTCCATGTCCTAGACACGGAATGACCCGGGATCTTCCTCCCTCCCTCCAATGGCACATTTCTGTGAGAATTCAGTATTTTGAAATCTCTCTCAGTGTTTTATTTAATCATGGTTGTAAATTCCTTAATAGTCAACCAGTTTAGAAGATTATAAACTCCCTGTCCCAATTCCTCTCTCCAGAGTTACCGACTCTTGCCAGTTTGTGTTTTTGTCATTCTGGAAATGATCAATGGGTAATCTGTGTGTACTTCCACACACATACGTGTATGTATACAATGCTTGTTTAAGCACAAATGCATATATTGACATATAAATACAAATTAGATAGTAATGCAGTTCAGCAGTACGCTTTCCTACGTAGGGTATCTTAGATGTTTTTCATGACAGTCATGCAGCATTCTTTAATTACTGAGTAGTATTCACTGTGAGCCTCAGCTATGGTTTAATCATACCCATGTTGATTGATACGTAGCGTGTTTCTAAACAGTGCTCCAATGGGAATCCCTGATTAATTTGATTTCCTCTATTCTGTGCTGAGATGTTCGCTGTGGGTGAAGCTGGTCTCCCTGTGGGCGACAGAGACCCAATTACTTGAGTAATTACTGCTGCCGGCATTTGCTCGATCAGGAGGGGCCGGGAATTGAACCCAGATGCTCTGAGGAGCCAGGCAGGCCTCTGCACGGTTAGGCTGAATGCCTGTCTCTGAAAATTCATTTTCATTTTTACACTTTCCACGTGTGGCAGAAGCTGGATGATTTCAGAGGCCTTGCATGCCCCCGAGGGTCAGAGTGGCCTCTTGCAGACCGCCTGGCACAGCTGGCTCTGTGGCGCTCCATGTGCTCCTGCTGTTTGAATGCCACGCTGAAGCATGTTCTCTTAGCTCCGTGAATGTTCAGTTTTTAAAATGGATTCATCTGTGTATTCATCGTTTGAAACGAAAGGCGAGAGAGTGGAGAGAGTGAACGAGTGCGTGCACAAGCTTCTGCCTGCTGGCTCCCTGCCCAGATGACCGTAACAACCAGGTCTGGGCTGAGCTGAATTCTCCACCAGGAACTCCGTCCTGTTACTCCGCCTGGGTGCCAGAGGCCCTAGAAGTCCCCGGGCCTTTGTCTGCTGCCTTCTCCAGCACATTGGCAGGAAGCCGGATTAGAAGCGGAACACCACCTTATGGGATGCTTGCGTTATCAGCAGTAGTTTCTTTCACTCTGCTGCAGTGCTGAACCTCCCTCTTTAGTTTCTTCCTTCAAAACACAGCCAGATAGCTACTTTGCCCCATAAATACGCTTAAGCTAATTTGATTATAATCTTTGATACTAACAGTCTTCATTTTTTAAAAACCAAATAGCCACTCACTCATAATATCGTCATGCTGACTAACCAAAAGTAAGTGTGGCTGGGAATACATTTAACATCTTTAGCTAATGTTTGTTTCCCACCTGAAAACAGGTGCACCCTGATGCGTCCTTTGGAGCTCTGCTGCCAGTTTTCATCAGTATGGGTAAGTTTACTTTTGCTGTCGCCAAGGGCCTGTCAGTTGATGGTGCTGTCTGTAAGATGTAATGTGATGTGGAGAACAGATGTCACGTGGCTCCCATGAGATGAAGGCTTTCCTGGTTGGAGTTTGGAGGAATTCCTTAACACCAGATCAGTGCTGATACAGTATGTGCTCACTGGAATGTGTGAGCATTTCTTGCCTCATGAATTTTTAAAAGGCTGTGGTGAGGGCAGTGGACCTGTCCAGTGGTCCACAGTGACTGGCTGCTTAGTGAGGTGATGATGGGAGTGGAAGAATTTAAAGACCGTGTAAGAGATGACTGGGCCGGCTGTGGCTGTGTGGTGTGACACCTCCTGCAGGTCCAAAGCTAGTGGCATTTGTTCAGTGCTCCATTAAGCACACAGTCACCACATCCTAGGACTCATAAGTGTACCCAGAGACTGTACTTGTTTATCAGTTAGTAATCCTTGTGGAACAAAGGAAATGCCCACTCCTCTCTGAGCACACTGGCAAGTCTGCTACAAAGTTGAGCAGCAAGGACTTAAACAAATGCTGCGCATTGCCACGTGGCACCCACTGTTGCCAAAACAGACAAACAAAACCCCACAACCCAACCCAAACCAAAGAAACGTAAGGAGAGCAAAAATCATAAAAACCTGTAAGCCACTATTCAGACAAGACTTCAACAAAACTCCACTTATTCGGAGGTAAATAAATAACATGTATAGCACAAAAAAACAAAACAAAACAAAAATGTCCTGTTGGTGGTAGGAAATAGATCAACCAGGGGGTCGCAGGTCATCCGGCCACCTCGGGCCCTGAGAGTGACTGAGTCACAGGTAGCAGTCAGCAGATTACAGATCCACACGGAACAGTGCTGCAGGAACAGCAACAGAATGACAACAAGGCGTTTACAATTGGTAGGGTTGTGCTTTACATAGCTTACCATATTTTACGGAACTTTACTCCTCATAACACCCTGTCTTATCTTCACTAGTTGAGGGGAGGAGGCTCAGCACATGATGTAATGCTGAGCATTTATGTGCTCAGCAGAAGTAACGGCGAAATACCAGCACATCTCTCTGACTCCAAACATGCACCCTTTCTCTCAGCCTTCCTGACATCCCTGTGTGGGAGGCACAGGCGGGCCTTTTGCTCACCTTGACTGTTGAACTGCAGCAGCTGAAATGTCTAAAGGAGTTCTCTACCAGTTTTTAAGTCTAACTCCAGAATAATTTAGTGTGGAATGGGGTGTCCACTTCTGGGGTTTGTTTTCTCTCCCTGAAACTCTGTGCCGTGTGCGTCAAGTCAAGGAGGCTGTTGATCCTGGAGGGGAGTGTGTGGTGAGGGACGCGGGGTGGCTCCTGTTGATCCTGGAGGGGAGTGTGTGGTGAGGGATGCGGGGTGGCTCCTGTAGATCCTGGAGGGGAGTGTGTGGTGAGGGATGCGGGGTGGCTCCTGTTGATCCTGGAGGGGAGTGTGTGGTGAGGGATGCGGGGTGGCTCCTGTTGATCCTGGAGGGGAGTGTCTGGTGAGGGATGCGGCGTCTTCTGTTTGTCAGGGGGCTGGACCCACCTTTGATGAAGGATCTAACAATCCTACCCAGAATACCCTCATAAGTCCCTGACAGGTCCCTCAGGTTTTATCGCTTCCTCCTGGTCGTTAGACCAGACGGTTTCAAAGCCAGGTATCAGGTGTTGGTGGACAACAACCTAATTTAGGCAGGAAATAGCGGCTTTTGTAGCATCACCTACCGGTACAGGTTATTCTCTGAAGATACAAAGAGGCCATTACATTCATGTGTTCTGAACTGATGCTACAACGTTAAATTTAAAACCTAAAGAACAGTTAAACAGAAAACACCTTTTTATAATTCATGAAATAAAGTTAAGCAGTTTTCTCTGTAAGAAAAATAACCAAAATATGTGGAAGCACTTATATTTGGCACTGGTGTGAATTATGTAATTTCTTCTACCCAGTGACATAGTTATCCTAGTTGTGCTTCATTTGAGTGGTAATAAAATGCAGTTTCAATTCGTGAATACATCCAACTGGACACCACGGAAAGATGATCAGCTATGTTACATCATGAGGAGGAGTCTCTTACTGATTTATTTTACTGAGTTAACTTGCACTGCATCCCGCTGAGCTTTCCAGGATGTTTATGAATACACAGTGGTGGTGCCATTTGTTCACAAATCAATCTGATTTTAATGTAAGAGCTGGCATGGGCAGGGACTCAGACAGACCCAGCTCTGCGCTTAGTGGATCCTGCAGGTCGGCCACACGCAACATTCTCTCTCATTCTCCAGTGCTATTGTGGTTCATCATCTTATTTCTGGTCTCTCAAGAAAAGACTTCATATGAAAATGAGTAATCAGCCCTATTTGAGCAAGAATTTTCTCATTTGATTTTCCGCCTGTTTTCTCTCTCCTCTAGCACTAAATGTTAAAGGGCAAGACTAGCAGTTGGTTTAGTTTCCATTCCTGACCCATGGCCAGTATGACGCCCAGCATGATGCCATCTTGCAAAGTACAGTTACTAGATGGTCAACAAGTTTCAGTAAGAAACCATGCGCTCCTTCCTCACTATTTTGTAGTCACATTTCTCGCTCGTTGGTATTGCAAGATGAAGGTAAACACTGAACCAGTGATGTGTGAAGTTGTGCTGCAAAATTTCCACCGAGAGAGAACTGGTTCTGGGTTAGCGATTAAAGAAGAGAGAAAGTAAGCGTGACCTCTTGGAATCAGTAGCATTTCTGTGGAGCAGCAGGAGGAGCGCGTTCTTAGCAAGAATGGAAATTTCCTGCTTGCAAGAATGCTAACTGCCTTGGGAATTTTCACTTCGCTTTGCATGTACATAATGAATGTTTCTGCCTGGGAAATTGACCTATAGTTCATAAAAAAGTCTCCCTTGCTATATTTGGTATTGTTGTCTGAATTTAGGGTTCTGTGACCTACCCATATTTAATGAGTAGAGAAGCCACTTTGGCAAATTGTCACCAAGCTTACAAATTAAAAAGGCAGCAGAAACACAACACGTTAAAACGCCTGGGCTAAGTATTGTTTTACGAAGTCACCTTTGTGTCACACACACGAATCTGTGTTGGTCAGAGAGGGGATTCGGAAGCGGGTTCCAGTCAGTGTTACTGAGGTAGGGTCCCTTAAGAGAGCATGAAGCTGGAGCAGAAGTGGAGTAGCCAGGACTTGAACCAGGCACGCTGATGCGGAGTGCTGCATCTCAGTGCGTCATGAAATACCCGTGCCTACGTCGAGGGTTTTTTTTTTAAGTTTCATTTCTAGTTGTTTCTGCAATTTTCTGCTGGTTTTGGGAAAGAAAATTAAAACAATCCGACTATTTCAGAGGCGTTAGCTGTCACCCCTAGGTCACACGATGTGTTGGAATTGTACCCCTTTGGCCTTCTCAGGGGGAGTGGTGCTTGTGACTGCTCTGTGGTCATCGGGAAGTTGAGTTCAAGGCCAAGGGGATTTCTTAATGGGGATCTGTTGGCAGCCACCTGCAGTGTTGGTGATGCACCCTAATGCGTTCAGTAGTATTCAGACACAGGAGCGTTATCTTGGGAAATGAACATACGAGGAATAGAGCAGAAGAAATTGTTACAAAAATGGGGTATGAAAACATCAAGGAAAGCTAAACCTCTGAGAGAGACGTCATCCTTGGACTCCTCATAGTTATGGCTTACAGTCCGGGAAGCAAGGTGCGGTACGAGGGGGGCAGCAAGCTGGGGAGCTGAAACACCTGTGTGGTAGTGAACAGATGTTTGATCCTCATGAAGAGCTGAACGCAGTACTTCCTACTGGGAATGAACCCTGGAATAATGGGTGTGCTGGTGTGCTTAAAGACACAGGAAGAGGTGCCACACCTAAGAATACAGATTCACTGGGTCATAATGGCCATAGTGGGCCAAAATCTGAGGCGTGTCTCCAGTGTTCATCTCTGGTTAAAGACCCACTGGCCCTTAGTTGCCTCTTTGTCTTCCTTGTAACTCAGTATTTCCTTAGTTAATGAACATCAGCCCCCTAATGATGGCATGGTTTGATGTATATAAACATATGTGTCTGGCAGACGCTGCTATTTCTACCTTTCCTTAGGTATGCAAACTCTGCATTTTAGTTGGGCACATGATCTTTCAAGAATAAGATCAGGGCTAGGCATCTGGCTCCGTGATTGGGCCTCCACCTGGACGTCGTATTCTGTAGCAGAATGGCTGTTTGAATCCAAGCTTTGCTGTGCTCCCAGAATTGGCCAGTGTGCGCCCTGGAGCAGCGGGTGGGCTCTCGTGTGTGTGGGCCTCTGCTGGCACTGTGGGAGACCCGGTCCGAGTCCTGGGTCCTGCTTCGGCCTCGTCCGGCCTGGCTGTTGTGGGCAAATGGGGAGTGAGCCAGAGGAGTTGATCTCTACCTTTCTGGGTGTCTTTCTATCAAAATAGAAGATCCATAAAGAACAAAAAATACTTGCTGAGCTTCCTGCGGACTACATTTGACCAAAGGGGAGTTGTACGAGCAAATTCTGAAAGTGCTCTCAAAGGATGGAGTTTCCAGTCTGCCTTTACTCCTTCTCTTTCTGAAAGGCATGCACAAATGTCGAGGAAAGGTGTGTCTGCCAGAGTGGCACAGGGCATGAGACTATAGCTTCAAAGTGAAGAGACACAAAGCAGAGGAGGCTGCTCCAGGACACCCTGGGTGCCGCTCAGTCTTGCACTCAATGCCTCCAGGTTTGTTTTCCTTAGGAAAGAAGTACTATTATCCAGTTAAAGTAACCACAGCTTCTGTCTTACTCCCGCTTTCAGCCAGACCCCATGTAAGTGAATGCAACGTGAATCATTTGTGGAGGAAGAGGAGGATTTTATGGACTCCATTGTTTTCCAGTCTGCATGAACAGCAATTCCTAATTACTGCAGCTTCTTGCTTTCGTTATGTAAATGTTGCATGTCTGTCAGACAGAGAAGTTTCTGTTTCTTAGATGTTGCTTTTCTTTTATGCTCAAGAATGGATGTGGAGGAGGAAGATGTGAGAAAGCAAAATGCAATTTGCTTTTCCATAATTCGGTCTTATTCTCTGCAACCACGTGTAATTTCCTTGGCGTGCATTTATCCACATGCCCAATGCATGTAATTTTTTGGCTCCTTTTGGCAACACTTCCCAAGTTATCATTAATTTTGTATGAAACTTGGTGAATTACCAAGCACAACCATTTAAATTATGTATTTCTATTGTTAGTGGTTATTGCTTTTGGGCAATGCTTCTACATGTTTTCCAGATGTTTGGGCTTTAACAAGAATGCATTAAAAAACAAACTCCTGATCCCTCCTTGTTGAACGAACACACACACGTCCCTACCCCCCCCACCCAGCACTGACCCAGGCAGGCACGTGCAGAATTGCCTTGTGGCTCAAGGGCACAGCGCCCTCTTTGTTTTTACCTTCATTCTGCTCATCCGGGTTAGTGTAGATGGAAGCCAGGGTGAATAATGAGAAGATGACAAAGGCGAGTAGGATGAATGCCATCTCCAGGTTGGTGAATGGAAGCTCCATGGAACTCCAGAAACTTCTTCACCTGCGATAGACAACAAGGACAGGCTTAGCACAGTCTAATCAAGAGAGAGCCAGTTGCAAATTGCTTAGTTTAGAATAAACACATATCAGATTTGCTGAAACTTGCATAAATACCTGCCAAATAATGTATCTGGCATTGGAGATGACTGTGTTTGAACTTTTTGAAATTTGATGTAATTGAAATAACACCCTCGCTGTACTGATTAGAAGACAAAGTGGAAGTTTGAAAGGCAGAGTCAGTTTATGTTTCTACGTCTTTGTTTTTGGAAACAACTCTGGGAGCAAGATGGGGTATGTTTAATTCCTTGCAGGGACAAGTTGTAAGACTGATTTCTGCTTGGCCATGGCTACACAGAAATTTAGGGTAAAATGTTTTATGTGTGTGAAATTACCTGGCATCTACAGCCTGATGTACAATTAAAGCAAATTGGGAACATATAAATCATAGACTTGAAACTATCACTTGTCTAAACCAAATAAAGACTGTGTGTTAACAAATCAATGAAGAAGACTTCCAGCTTCAGTTCCACAAACGGGGCTGAATCACAGTTTTGGTACCAACGGGATTTCACATCTTTTCAATACCCAGTGCAGTGTCAGGGCCGAGTGAAGCGCTGTCATACTGTTACTTAGAGAATGATGGTGAGGAAAAGTCTGCACACATTCCATCCAGCTGCAGTTTTCCATTCCTGATTGATTGAATTCCAGAATGTGGAAGCCAGGGCTGTGGGGCTGATGCTGTCCACAGCAGGCCCTCTTCAGGTCAGTTCCCTCTGCGAGGGGGTGAAGTGCTTCCCAGGGGCCTCTACTCATGGTGCCCACTGCTGCTTATGTCCTGGGAAGGTTAGGTTCTGGAGTTGGCAAGTGACAATTAAAAGACGAGTAGAAATCACATATTGAAAAAACCGAAGCACGCACACACAGCTGTGTGGCTGAGGGCGGGGAGAGCGTGCTGCCTGTTCAGGAGGAAGGAGGGCTTCCGAAGGCCGCGGGCGGGCACTGAAGGCCAGGCGGGGCAGGGCACAGAGCAGGGTGCCTGCGCTGCTCACGAGCTTGTGCAGAGTAGCTGTAGATGACATAGTTGCTGCTGTCTGCGTTTCCACTAGGAGGTGGAAGTGATTTGCCTTCAAGTGTCAGGCTGGAGTGTGGCAGAGCTGCAGTGCCAACTTGGGTGGCCTGCTTCCTTTTTGTTTGTTTGTTTTTTTAAACAAAAAGCTTATTTATTTCTTTGTTGAGATGAGACAACCTCCTTATTTCCTGGTTCGCTTTCAAAGGCCCAAACATGGGAGCTCTAGCCTCAATGCAGCTCCCCTGTGGGTGGCTGGAGGCCACCTGCTTGTCCTAACATCTGCATTAGCAGGAAGCCAGGACATACAGAACCCGGGCCCTCCTGTGTGCAATACAGGGGCCTACACAGCGTCTTTACAAAAAATACGTGTTTTTATACACCGAGAACTACAGAGACAGGGAAGCAGGGAAAGAGAGGGAAAGAAGGAGGAAAGGGGGAAAGAAGGGGGAAAGGGGGAAAGAAGGGGGAAAGGGGGAAAGAAGGGGGAAAGGGGGAGGGAAAGAAGGAGGAAAGGGGGAAAGAAGGGGGAAAGGGGGAGGGAACGAAGGGGAAATGGGGAGGGAAAGAAGGGGAAAGGAACCTTTCATGCCTTGGTTCACTCCTCTGATTGCTGCAGCAGTTGGGGCTGGCCGAGGAGGAAGCCAGGCCGAGTGCCTTCACCCAAATCCTGTCTCGTAGTAACATGCTTCCGGTGTTCAGGCAACATCGTCAACCATTTGGACATCAACCAATCAGCCAAACACCCACCCACAGCCAAAGCCGCCCTAATAATTAGACTCACATTTGGCAAAGCATTACATGGACTGACTGGAAAGGGGTTTTATGTCAGGTAGTAGGCAAAGGGTCATTGAAAGCATGTAATGCTGAGATGAGAGCTTTGATTGAAATGGTACTAAGAAGGTGAATGTGAGGAGTTCAGTAGGAGAAAGCCAAGGCAGTGTTTGGAAATATTAGTTACCAACTCACATTGGAGATGGGGCACAATAATGAAGGGAAAAAGCCCAGGAGTGAGACTTAGTGCTGGAAGATCTTGGCAACAGCGGAGGAAGGTAGGGGTGAGAAGCACTTGCAAAGAGAGGCAAGGTGGCCTTGGAAGCTGTTGGTGTGACAGGTGCAGATGGTACCCAAGACTTCTCCAAAGGAGCACATGCAGGAGGGGGATGAAGATTGCCAGGACAGAAGGCCCACAGACCCCTGTCAATTCAGCGGTTGGAAACAGCGATCGCTCTAAGCTCCTCGTGGTTCGCAGGGATGGATAGATGCTCTGACATTGTGCGATTCACTGAGATTTCAAAATGAAGTTAATCGTACATGTGATTCTTAAGAGAATGTGAAGACTGTTAGCTCTGCCAGAATGGTACATAGGACAGAACAGTGTGGGTTTGAGATTCTAATAAGGAAGAAAATTAAGACAAACTGAAATAGAAACAATGCTGCCATCTACTGGTGTCTGAGTGTTATAGGTTGGGGAAAGGAGCCAGGATGAATGAAATGCTAAGGGGGTTTTACTGTAGAAAAGGAAATTAAAAGATAAGTATTTTGGTTCATAATGTTTAAACATCACATTTAATGCAGCTTTGAAAAAGTTCATGGAAAAATATTATGGGAAATCTGCATGATTTTCAATTGGGGGGGTACCAAAATATTTATCTTTTAAACGCACTTGCCATGAACCTTTTGACGTACCTTAAACCTGTATGTTTGGGACAATTTTCTGGTTCTGTCCCACATGTACGACTACTTCTGCTGCGACTCTCGGCACATGCCTGTTTTGTCTGTGAACACCTTGTCAGGTGGGCTGTTTCCAGCTGCTCATCCTGAATGCTCTGCTTCCGGGGCACAGTGAGCACAGACTGGAGGCTCGCCTTGGCAGCTCAGCAGCAGAACACTGGCCGAGCACACCTGCTGGGGAGGCCTGTGTGTTGTCGGACATCGTGGAGCTGTGTCGGCTGGCCCTCCACCACTGTCCTGACTCCTGGCCAGCGTTGCTGTCTGTGGGTGGAGACAGTGAGGCTGGCGCCTGTGCTCTGCTCATCTTAGGCTTATTTATTTTTAAAAGCGGATTTAATGAGAGAGGGGAGAGATGCTCCAGCCTCTGGCTCACTCCCCAATGGCTGCAGTGGCCAGGACTGAGCCAGCCAGACAGGAGTCAGGTGCTTCAGCCAGTCTCCCGTGTGGGAGGCAGGGGTCCTGGGACTGGGGCCCTCTTCTGCAGGTGGCAGGATCAGAACTGCAGCCTCTGGGAAATGAACTTGCTTCCATATGGGATGTCAGCATTGCAGGCTGTGGCTTTACCTGCTGCTCCACAATGCCCATCCTGTCCCAATTAATCTTTTAAAAATTGTGTGTTCATTTGAAAGGCAGAAAAGCACGCAGGGAGTCAGAGTGTGTCCTGCTGTCTGTGGATTTGTTCCCCAAATGCCCACAGTGGCTGGACCTGGCTGAACCTGGCTGGCCTGATCTTGAAGCTGGGAGCTGGACGTGCAGTCTAGCTCTCTAACCTGGCTAGCAGGAACATGACTTCTTAGCCACAACAGCTGTCTCTCCTGCTGCCCCTCAGTGCTGGCAGGTGGCTGGGGTCAGGGGCCACAGGCAGATTCAAGCCCAGGCACTCCGACTGCCCCTGACTGAAGACAGCACTCCTGTCCTATCACCTCGGCTTCCTGTCCTCTGTCAGGCACAGCTCGTCCAATGTCGTTCTGTGTCCTCCCTCCCTTGTGCTTCCAAATCCTTTTAAAGTGGAGAAACCAGGTGTAGTCAGCGTTTCAGGTTAGGTTGACTGAATTCCAGAAGGTCAAGAGCAGCTACTGCATTTTAGTGATTGTTATTGTACCGATGGTCGAGTTACCAGTCATGTAAAAAGTACATGTGTTTGTGCGCACGCGCGTGTGTGTGTGAGTGCGTGTGTGCGCGTGTGTGCGCACGCGTGTGCGTGTGCATTCCGTTGTCAGGCCTACCTAACCCTCTGCAGACCTGTTCACTGTGTCATTGTTAGTTTGCCACATCAGTTGCTGCATTTCAGTTGTACACCTAGCTGCTTTATTTTTAGTGTTTATACTGTTTCATATAATTAGATCTCAGCTATTTTTGTGTTCCATCGTCCTATATATTAAAGAAATCTTTAAACTTTATATCACCTACAAAATTTTTAAAAAAATATTTGACACACAGAGAGAGACAGAGTGAGTGAGTGGCTGTCTCTACTGTTCACTCCCCCGAAATCTGTGACAGCCAGAGCTCGGCTGAGACTGCAATGGGGGCAGCCGGAAGCTGAGTCAGGAGCCCAGTGGCCGCGCCAGCACCGCTCCTGCCCAGTCTGCGTTAGCAGCAAGCTGGCATCCGGAGCCCAGTGGCGACGCCAGCACCACCCCTGCCCAGTCTGCGTTAGCAGCAAGCTGGCATCCGGAGCGGGAGGAAGGCTCTGAGTGGGACTCTGTCCCAGCTGGCATCATACTTCTCAAACACCCCACCAAGACCAGTTCCACCCCCCCAGCTATATGGAGGTATCATGGCCACATAAAAATTATGGTTTTTACATGCATATAGCTTGGCACTTGCCTACACAAGCTTAATGAACAGATTTCCTATGCCTTCACTTTTAAAATATGGTGAAAACATTTCCTGGAGCACTTTGTTATACAAATAGCTAAATAGTCTGTATTTGATGTGTTCAACCTGTGTGGTTAGGAAACCACTTTGGGAATTTTATGGAAGATCATATGAGATAACATACCTTGATATGTGTCTGATATTTATCCATCTTCCTGTACCTACCAGGAGTTCTTTAGTTTAATGTTCTTTTTACATAACATGTCTATAGCTGGTGTGGACATTTGGTTAGCGGCTGTGATCCTGGCTGGGATCTTCACATCCCAGTACCACACTGCCTGAGTGTTGGTCCTGACACTGAGTCTCAGTGCCAGCTTCCTGGAGGCAGCAGCACAAAATGCCTTTGAAATGAAGATTCCCCGTTGCCTCAGGGAGAGGGCGGGTCCCCGGGCTTCTGGACAGAAAGACCTTACTGCCCAACTCTTTGCTGCTTTAGACTTGTAAGCGACTGACAGTCGACCAGGGCTGCTTTCACTGAATAATTGCTGTAACTCCAAAGGGCAGAAACTTTGCCTACCTTTGTAAAAATACAAGATAAGCCCTGCTAAAGTTCAAAAGCAGTATGCAAATTTTTATGGCAATGATTATGGCTTTGTGACTAAGATGATTTTGTGGGGAACGGAAATCAATTCAATAAAACTAATATATATTTTTAAAACCTGGAAAATTAAATTGTTGATTTTAGGGGTGGGGAATTTTTTGGTTCCAGAGGTCACTGGGTATTTATAACATTTGTGAACCATACAAAATTATTAACTTAAGAATTAGCCTGATATAGATCTGTTGAATTTCTTTTTTATAATTTGCTTATTCATTTTCAGTTTCTCATGTTATAGTTCCATAGTCCTCAGGGATTTCTCCTTTTATCCTTCTCATTTACCAGCCCCCCCAACCCACTCTTTTCTTTTGTATTATTGCAGCAGTATATTCCATCATTTTGCTATTTAAGTGTATCCTGACATTATAGGTCTAGGCAATGTTAGTGAGTCCAGCATCCTGTTGTCAAGATCTATTGAACCGTTTCATAGGGTTCCTTGTCTTATTCAAGAGTGGAGGTGCATACAGGCTCTAGGTAACGTAGTCTTCCTTATACAATTGCTCTCGATGAGTATGTGTATACACATATTTACCTATCTACCTATTGATCTGGTATTTTGCATCAAGGTTGCCTTATGTCGGAGAGGACATATAATATTTGTCCTTTTGGGGTTGGCGTATTTCACTGAGCAGAATGGCCTCTAGTTGGTCCTGCCTCAGCCGCCTTGGACTTGCAGGTTGGAACAATTTCTTGAGTAGGTTTGTCTCTGACGAAGGAGACTTGAGCTGGTTCGCTGAGAGCTTACTCCTTAGAGTCGGGTTTTACTCGAAGTCTTTGCAGTTACTGATGTCAGTTCTGTATTTTTTTGACCTAAGAACAGTAGTAACATCTAACCCACAGAGAGAGTTTGTGGAGATTAAATGAGTTAGAATATATATTATCCATATTACGTAAATGTGTGTCAGTTAGCTAAATTGTAGAATACAGTAAAATATCAGCTATTGTTAGTAATTCCCTCTTCCTTGGGAAGATTATGATGAGTTTACAAGATGAATATATTCCAACAAACCTTTAAGAAAGAAATGGAATACTAATTTTACACAAAATCTTTCTGAAAATAGAAGCAGAGTAAATAATTCCCAGGCATTTTATGAATCATGCCTTAATTATGTTATTCACATCTGATTGATGTTTAATTTAATTGTTCTGGTTTAATTTAATTTGTTTCATTGTGTCTATTAATAAAGTGGCTTGCTTGGGAAAAAATAGGTCTAGGGTCAATAAGACAGAGCAAAGAAGAAAACGCACACGCCGGGGGGGCCTCCCTCCAAAGTTGGAGGTGTCTTCCCTCCTGTTTATGGCTGCAGCTCTTTGCAGTTGTGAATATTTTTATAGGTGCTTTTAGGAAAGGTTAGTGGCAGATTTCCAGATGTCTGGCTGTGAAATATGGTATATTATTATTCATCAAGAACTACAGAAAAGTTTCATTTTTAGGTGAGTAAAATATGGGGAGTTTGTGAAAACTTACCAGAAGCATTCCTGTCTCCTGAGAGCGGCTCGGAGGCAGGCGGGCGGCTTGATCCACAGAGTCCTCAGTGTCCTGGCACCAGCGCCCGGCAGGCTGTGTCTGCTTTAAACATTTTCACGGAACTCTGCCCGGCCCCGAGAACCTGGGCACTTCCTGATGCCACTTCATTAATCAAGGTTTGCTAAACTCCGTGCTGGAGTTCTAATCAGAGTCTGTCCCAGGGAATCTACCCCTAAAGGAAGACTGAAAAGAATCCTTCCCCCATTAAGCATCAAGTGGGAAACAGGAAATTGTCTGGGTGAAATTCAGTTGTTTGCTTTTTCTGTTACACACCTATCTTCAAACACTCCTTAGATATACAGTTCTCGGTTTCCAAA
This sequence comes from Ochotona curzoniae, assembly GCF_017591425.1. Lineage (NCBI taxonomy): Eukaryota > Metazoa > Chordata > Mammalia > Lagomorpha > Ochotonidae > Ochotona > Ochotona curzoniae. The sequence goes on along the minus strand of NW_024465322.1, from coordinate 10,640,597 downwards.
GACTACCTTGGCTGGCATACACATGCTGTTCAACAGGTGGTTTATAGGAGTGACGTGTCTGAACTCAGGTCAGTTTCTGCAACATTCTTTGCCTTCTTTTTATGAGCACAGCCAGGCTGAACAGAGGAGAACTCAACAAGCAATTAACTTTCCAGCCACAGTTTATCTTGGGACTTGATAAGCAGCTGCCAACTTTTGCTTTGGTTTTTATTGTCCTCTAAGTGGCTCCTTTGCTACTTATTCTGCAGGGAGCAGCTTGCGTGTTTACTTTCTTTTAATTTTAGTTATTTCTTGATCTGATCACATGTTATTTTTATTTATTTAAGAGAGGAAGCGAGAGCTCCCATATGCTGCTCCGTTCCTCCGATGCCTGCACCTGCCAGGGCTGGGCCAGGCTGACTCTGCAAGCAGGGAACTCAGTCCAGGTCTGCAGGTGGTGGCAGAGACCCAACTACTTCAACAATCACCGAACTCTGATTTATTTATTTATTTTAAAGAGATTTTTTTAATTGCAAAGTCAGATATATAGGAGGAGGAAAAACAGAGAGGAAGATCTTCCATCTGATGATTCACTCCACAAGTGACCACAATGGCCGGAGCTGAGCCAAACCGAAGCCAGGAGCCAGGAGCTTCTCCTGGGTCTCTCACATGGGTACAGGGTTCCAAGGCTTTGGGCCGTCCTCGACTGCTTTCCCAGGCCACAAGCAGGGAGCTGGATGGGAAGTGGGGCTGCCGGGATTAGCCCCTATGGGATCCTGGTACGTTCAAGGAGAGGACTTTAGCCTCCAGACCATCACATCAGACCCACAGAAGAACTCTTGAAAAATATTTTCTCAGGGTCTACATTGGCAGGAGGCTGCAAAACTGGGAGCCAGAGCTGGGGTCAAAACCAAACATCCTGTTGAGGAGACCAGGTGTCTTCACTGTAGGACAAGTGCCCTCCGCTTCACTTTTTTTTGGATTCATTTTGATTTTTTTTAAAGCTTAAAAGTGTTAAATAGATAACTAAGGTTTTACAGTAGCGTTCCAAAGAGATTTTAGCAATATGCAAATATTTCCAAACCAAGGTCTTTGAGTGGAGATTGCCATTGTAAGAATTGGAAAATTAATATAGTTGCTGTGTAGTTTATATATCAAAGAGTGTTACACAGAATATGTTTTCTGCAGTCATTAAATGTATGTTGATGTACTGGCTGATAAATCATTTACAGTCAATACTTGTAGCAACATACTCTGGTTAACCTTATTTGGCTAATTATGTTTCACATTCTTTGTCTTCTTTACTATCTGCATTAATTCTAAGATGACTGTCCAAGTCTTTATTATCCACTATTGAATACTTCTTTGCATTTCTTTCATTTAAAAAATGTTATTTATTTTAAAGACAGGGTGGCACTAGGGGAGAGAGGAAGGGAGGAGATTTGGGCGAGAAAGAGAGAGAGAGAAAATATTTTCCTCTTTCTGGTTCACTCCTGAAATGGGTGCAGTGACTGGGGCTGGAGTAGGGCCGGACTGAAGCCGGGTTCTGGAGCCTGGGACTCCGTCTGTCCACGTGGATGGCTGGGCCTGGTGGCTTGGATCGTCTTCCTCTGCCTTCTGGGCCGTATGGAGGGGGGTGGGCAGGGAGCAGAGCAACTGGGACTCCAGGCAGGGCTCACGCACAGTGATAGCGTCAAAGGCAGTGTCTGCACGCACTTCATAGTTCTCCACCTCCAGCAAGTTTCTTTATAGACTTACAAAGATAATTTCTTGATCCCTTACGTGTACCATTTACAAACACACCATTTCAAATTCAGTCTTTTTGTCCTGTTCAATACAATAGAGATGAGTCACACCTGGTTGTTAAGTCTTGAATTATGGCTGGTCAGAATAGAGTTCGAGAGGTGGCTGTTAAGTACAGTGTTTGAGATGTTTTAGTACGCAGTTTTAGTTCGCTGCTTGAGATGCCCACGTCCTGAGTTTGAGTCCATCTGCCTGCTAATGAATACCTGGGGAGGCGGCCAGATGGCCCGGGTACTTGGGGTCCCTTCTCCCTCCGCGGAGCGCTCTCTGGCTCGTGGCTTTGGCCTGGCCTTGCCCAGCTGTCGTAGGCATTTGCAGAATGAACGAGTGCATGGAAGATTGCTCTATCTTTTTATGAAAGTTGAAAATACAATGAATTTGTGCATTAAGATGACAGTATTTTTTTAAAGATTTATTTTATTATTATTATTATTATTTTTTATTGGAAAGGTGGATATACAGAGAGGAGAGACAGAGAGGAAGATCTTCCGTCTGATGATTCACTCCCCAAGTGAGCACAACGGCCGATGCTATGCCGATCCGAAGCCAGGAGCCTCTTCCGGGTCTCCCACGCAGGTGCAGGGTCCCAAAGCTTTGGGTCGTCCTCAACTGCTTTCCCGGGCCACAGGCAGGGAGCTGGAAGGGAAGCGTGGCTGCTGGGATAGAACCGGCGCCCATATGGGATCCCAGGCATGCAAGGCAAGGACCTTAACCACTGCGCCACTGCGCCGGGCCCAAGATGACACTATTTTAAGTGTATTGGGTTAAATGAGTGAAAGTTAGTTTTCGGTGGGGAAAGTGGTTGTCAGAGTAAGTTGCTGCTCGGAATGCCTGCATCTCATTTCTGAGCACAGTGTCAGGTCCATCTCACTCTGTCATCTAAAGCATATATCATCTCTCACAGCTGTGTGTCTTTTGTAAATTTCAGAGTCTATTACTTTCTCTATCAAGTTTCGGGTAATGCTGTTGAAAGGCATTAAGATGCCACTCAGAATCTAGCTCTAGTAGTCAGCGCTGACTTTGTGATGTAACTCAAACCAGCCACTAGTCAGTCTTATTTTTTAAGATTTTTTTTTTTTTTTGCTTGAAAAATAGCTTCCCAGAAAGATAGACAGATTTTCCATGCATTGGTCCACTTCCCAAAGTGCTGCACTGGCAGAGGGTAAGCCCGCCCAAAGCTAGGAGCCAGGAGCGTCATGTGGGTCTGTAACATGGGTGCGGGGGCCCGAGCACCTGGGGTATCCTCCGCTTCCCCAGGCACACTAGCAGGTGCTGGACTGGAAGTGGAGCAGCTGAGACTCGAATTGGCGCCATGTGGGATGCCAGCACCACGGGTGGAGGTTTAACTTGCTGTGCCACTGCACTGGGTGCTGTATACTTTCTTACGGACATTACCGTCCATCCTGACATTTTCATTTAATTGCACATTATGGGACCAACCTTGTGGCCCAGTGGGTTAAGCCCCTGCTTGCAACTCAAGCATTCCATATCGCAGCATCAGTTTGAGTCCTGGATGCTTCACTTCTGACCCAGTTTCCTAGTGCTGTGCTTGGAAAGGCAGCTATGGGTGATCCAAGAGAGACCAAGAAGGAGTTCCAGCTTCTGGTTTGGACCTGGCCCAGACCTGGCTGTGGCAGTAGTTTGTGGAGTGAACCAGTGGGTAGAGGATCTCGCCTTCTTCCTTCCTCCACTGAACCCTCCCATCTTCCCCTCTCTCCTTACCTCCCTTCCCTCTCCTCCTCTTGTTCTCCTCCTCCCGTGGCCGTGTGGGAGACCCGGAAGACGCTCCTGGCTCCCACCACTGGAGGAGTGAGCCAGCAGAGGCAAGATCTCCTGTGTCTTTTTCCTTTTCTGTAACACTGACTTTTAATTAAATGAGTAAGCGAATAAATAACAAATAAAACAAAGTAAGGAAGAATATATAATAATAGGATCTGAAAGAAACTTGAATCAAATTTTTCTTAGATGTGAGATTTGAGTTTCATTTCATATTAACAAATTTTAAAATTTGAAAGACTCAGAGTATTCCTTGCTCAGTCATCTGCTTATTCTCAGATGTCATTAGAGGTGTGTGTGTGTGTGTGTGTGTGTGCTGGACCTATACTGTGCACGTATAAGCAGATATGCCTTGTTTTTTATCACAAATAATTCACACCTTTTTCTGTATTTTGGTTTTTACATTTAGTATATGTTGGAGGTTATTCCAAGACATCAGGACTTAGTTGCAGTTAAGATTTGTCAGAATATTTTTCATGTCCTGTTTATTGATTGCTCTAAGCACTAGCCTTTGACTAAATATGACTAAATATCACTTCATTTTAACATGAAGTCAACACTAGGCACTAGATGGTGCTGTCATCACAAAGAAATGATAGATACTTACCCACTAAGCTGCACCAGTTAGAGAAAAGAATAAACACACTGAATCTGTAAGGAGTAAAGGAGAATGTGAAATCTTAGCTTCTGAATGGTTTTCTCCAATGGCAATCCCAATGACGTGGGGCTGTTTCTCTGCCACGTTATTCTGTCTGTGTTGTTTCTAGGCGTGGATATACTCTTTCCCACACACAAAATTCCTATTTTGCCTTGCTGTTTTGAAACTTTTTCAGCCAATAATAATCTCTCTGCTCCATCCTTAGAGATTAACTTTATTCTTCAATAAAACATATCAGCTGAGTTGTTTTACTAGAATGTTGTAAAATGTTCCACACTGTATTTCACCTCTCACAGTAGATATTTGGGATGTGCTGGCGTACTTTCTGTACAAGTCATGGTGCAGACACATTTCTCCGGCTTTGCTGCTTAAGGTCTTTGTAGTTCAGACTTTCCAAGAAGGCAAGGCCCGATCTTGACTGTCTCTGGGGAGAGGCTCTGGGCTGCGTGGGAAGAGAAGTCTGTGAGTCAGACTGCTCTTCTTTTAGTAACGTCCTACCAACTAGTTACATTTCACTTTCACACCCTTTGAGTGTTCCTTCATACGGAAGGTCCTTATCATGGTCTCGGAGTGCCTCCTGACTTTATCTGTTAGTACCCGTCCTTACCTCACCACGACAGTGCCAGGCGCCCACATTGGCACCTACATCCTCTGCTGTCGGATGTCCAAGTCGTTAGCTCCCTCTGGTTTGCTCAGGTGGGACTTTCTGAGACCTTTCTAGATAACCAGAGTGTAAAAGGGACTTCCGCATCCCACGCCGTCCAACTCTCTCCATTCTTTGCTTTTCCTTCTTTGCATGTATTCCCACAGTAATCACATACATGTGTTTTAGACCATAAGCACCCTATGAATAAACCTCTTTCACACTGTCTGTCCAGTCAGCCGTGCTTGGCCAGTAGGATGACTTGGATACTCTGCACTTTCACTTCTAGTTGTATTTTGTCACTTTTAGTAATATAACAACTGTTTGCACTTTTCTGTAACTTTGTTACTGTCTGTGGGATGGCTGCAGCATGTGCCAGGAAATTGCCATGTCCTGATGCGTTCATTCATTCCCCTAATGTTGGACATTTTAATCACTTGTTTCTTCTATTCTCTTACTATTATACTCACCACTATGTAGTTCATGATCTTTTTGGTTCAATTTTCAATTATTTGATATCCAGAAAAATTTTAGAGATGAGACTATCGAGTCAAAGGTTGACTTATTATTTTTGTAATTTGTCAGTGAGTGAACATTTTGTCCCACTCTGTTGGTTGCTTCTTTACTTTGTTGATTGTTTCCTTTGCTGTGCAGAAGCTTCTCAGTTTGCTGTAGTCCCATTGGTTTATTTTGATCTTGACTACCTGTACTTTTGATGACATTTCTGGGAAGTCTGCCTGCACCTGTATCTTGTAGAGTATTTCCTACGTTTTCTTCTAACAGTTTGATGGTTTTTGGATGTAGGTTTAGAATCCTTCATCCATTTAGATTTGATTATTGTGTGTGGTGAAAGGTGAGGGTCCTGTATGTTCCCTTTGCAGACTCCTGTCCAGTTGTCCCAACTGTGTAATAGAGACTACCATGTACAAATGTGAGTGTACAGTGCAGCATGCATCTCTACTTTCAAGTCAGAGATGGAATGCCAGTGAAATTGTCAAATATATCTTGACAAGGGATGCTGGGTTCTCTGCCATTGTCTGCACCTATAATGTCAGGATACACCTAAACGGTGGAATAACAACTTATAAATGTTCATGGAAGACTGTGATATTAGAGGGGTTGGGAGCAGAGACTCAGGGTAGGTGAAGGAAAATCCCAGAGCCTGAAGAACTGTATTATAAAGTAATAATAATAATACTAATAAAGTAAAAAAAGAGTATTTCCTCTCCTGAAAACAACCATCACTTCTCTAATTTGCCTGTCTCAAGTTGCCACAGTAAAATAGTAAATCCTGGGGAGTTGGGGCAGCGCGGGAGAAGGATTTGTCAAAGAGAAACTTCACTAGGCTTTTATTAAAAATGTCCAGACAGATTTTATTCTGACCTTGACTTTTAATGTAGCAAATATAACTGAGAAATTATGGCCACTGAGCTGGGTGAGGGAAGAAGGGGTTAGAAAATTACTAAGGAACTCTGTTAGGCATCAGAGGTGAGGGAAGAGAACTTGATTAGATACCAAGGGCAGGGATGATGCGTAACTTCATTAGCCATCACTGGTGTGCAGTGGTCCGTCAAGTGTCTTCACAGGCTACAACCTGCTTCAGTGGGCCGAGGCCAGGCGCTGCTGTTTATAGCAAGTAACGTGTTAGTCTGCATCCATCCTTTTACCATCAGAAAACACCAAGAGGTGGGATTTTATAATGAATTACCACCTATTTAACAAGAATGTGAAGTAATTCCCCGGGCGCGGGACAGTGCTATGACTGGAGGGCAGAATCCCATCCCCAGCCCACTGCAGCCTTCTGAACCATCTGTGGCTGATTTTTCAAGCCTTGAATCTCAAAGTTGTCTTAAGCAAGTAAGCTTGACTTTCTCTTCTGAAACCGCCAGAGGGCGCCACACCCAGTGCCTTTAGGAGTTCAGCAGGTCCTCAGAGAACCTTGTGGGATAAGTGTATTCATCTTTTTTCCCTTGAGGGTACTGGGTCCTTTGAATGGCTTCATTTTCTCCCTTCCCGTAGAGAATTCTCTGAGCTCTGCTCAAAGACGAGCCACGGCAGGATAATGGCAGTGGTACCAGGAGCCCTAGCCATGGAGCAGACAGCTTGGCACGGAAGTTCTGTGGGGACTGGGAAGAAGACTCCCACCTCTGGAAGCCACGTCTCGTCTCAGCTGCTGAGCTTTGAACTTTCTGAAGAGAAGCTGAAAATCTGGAGTTTTACCTAAAGTCATCTTATTTTTAAAAGCCCTCAGCTCATGCAAAAACGTTAACAATGCTGTGCTGGCGAAACAGGCTTGCAGGCAGTCTGGCCTGCGCAGCTGTCAGTTTAGTCACTGAACCATGCCTTAATTTCTGGGCAAGGCTTCTCTCCTGAGCTCCTGACCTAAGTAATCAGTTCCCTACCAGTCGTCTGTATAGGGAGCAGAGTTCTTGGAAGTTCAGTGTGTATAAAAGACTTAGAACACAGCTCTCTTCGGCTGCTACTGCATTTAATCAATCACTCCACTGCTCCCTCTCCAAGTTGGCAGTTGCTGTAACTCTGCCCTGCTCTGCCACTCACACCCAAAGTCAGGCATCGTTTTATCCATCTTTCCTTCTGAATTTAGGTCCAAGAAGTCCTGGTCTCGCCCACCTTGTTGCCACCACTTTATTCTGTTCTAGACACAAACAGTGGTCTACAAAGCCTCCCAGCATTGCACTTAGTTTTTCCTTATGCTCTCCTGGATAGCCCTTGTAATGGAAATCCGGTCCTGCAGCTTTCTGATCTAGGAGCTTCGTAATGGTCTTTGATTGGGATTAGGATGGAATTAGAAGTTTGACCCAATCTTTAGGGCATCCAAGCTCTGGCTGCCATATTTTGTCATTCATTTGATAAATATTTATTGAGCACCTGGAAGATGCAGTTTAAGGTAATTTTTTTCATTTTACTTTTTCTAAGGGATTTATTGATTTATTTAAAAGAATGACAGAGAGAGAGAGAGAGAGAAGGAAAGTCAGAGAGAGACAGAGATCCTCCATCTGCTGGTTTGTTCTCCAAATGCCGGGAGCTGCCAGGGCTGGTCCAAGCAGAAACCAGGAGCAAGAGCTCCATGTGGGTCTTGGCAGTGAACAAGGCAGGCAGTGTCTGCCCTCTGTCTGTTGCATGCATGCATGTGTCACTTGAACTCCAGAGTTGAGTTGCATCTGCATTTCCCATCTAGTTCTCTGCCAGGGCCCCGGGGAGGCAGCAGATAGTGGTCCATGTGCGTGGGCCCCTGAGATCCGTGTGTGAGATCTAGAGTCAGTCCGTGGCTCTGGGCCTCGGCTTGCCCCTGCCTTTTGTGTGCACCTGGGCAGTGAAATAATAAGTGGAAACTTGTCTCCTTGTCTCCTTGTCTCTCCGTGTCAAAGAAAAAAGTAAGCAAACGAAATGTAGCTCGCTGTGCGGTTGCACTTAGTTACTGATTTTAAAACATGTTTTAAATGTTCTTTTTAATTTTGTATATAGCTGTTACATTTTTCATGATAAAGTTCCACAGGCTCAGAGGTCTCCCCTCCCACGCTCCCCACCGTAGTCCTGTAGTAAAATACCATGTCCAGCTTGTGCTTCTGACAGATTATGTTCAGGTGCTTGTCTAGGTGCTGTGAGAATGAGAGCAGTAAGACATAACCCATGTGGGCATGGCAGGACTGCCATCAGACCTGGGGAACAAGGAGACACGCCATAACGATCCCAGCGTCGTCAGTGGCTCATTCCTCTGGTCTTTGTTTCTTCAGTAGTGTTGGAAAAGGCAAGTGTGTGACTTTTATTTGGCTTTTAGGAATGCAATTTTTTAATGCAAAAGGCTGAAAAACATATTGCTCAGGCTTTCCAAAGTAGCCTTAGGTTACCAAAGGATATTGGTTGACTAACAGAATAAAGGAAATGTGAAATCTATGGGGCCATCCGAATGGGAAAGGCAAGGGACATTGTTAGAGTAAAGGCACGGCTTTTTGGTTTACCCAGAGCATTTGTATGCCTTTTTAGTTCCATCGTTCACACAGAAATTTCCTTTGTTCTAATATAGGCTTTTTTAGCACTTCATGCTGTCTACTTTGTTTTGGAAAGACAGGGATGAGATCTGGGAGGATCAGGGCGGCCTGGGCGTTTGGTATAGACAGGGAAAGGGAGAAGAGGATCAGACAACCGTGGTCAAGGAAGAGACTGGAGCCTGTGTGTTTGAATTGGCTCTAAAAAATTGAAGAATTTCCACAGGCAGAAGAGAAGGTAAAGAAACATTACCTTATTATTGGAATACTAATTAGAGCGATGATGCCCAATTAGAACAAGTGCAGGCTCAGTTTCCTGTTTGAGGACACTGCCTGGAAAGGCTCCTGCCACAGTCGCTGAGGGGTGGGAGGAGGGAAAAAGCAATGGGAAGGCTGGAGAGGGGCGTCCTAGCAAGGAGAAAGAACAGAAGGCGCGTTTTGTGGTTCTCAGGTGGGGAAACTCAAGTGAAAACTCAAAGTAGCTGTTGCATGTCTGGAAGACCAGGGTCTCCAACGACCTTGACCAGCCTGATATTCTGTGTGCATTTTTGCTTTGTGAGCTACACCGTTGTGCCAAATATGAGCACAAATAGATGGACCAGAGATACAATTTCATTGCCTAAAATCATAGGGCCATTCCTGCCTGTGCTGCTGTGGGTCTGACTGGTCAGAAAACTGAGAGAAAGAAGGGGGGAACAATGAGTTTGTTCTTAGAATATTCCAGGAGCATCAGCTATGACAGGTTTTAAATAGCTTTAAAATTTACAGCTTTAATAAAACTGATACAGTCTTTCCAACTTTCATGCAGTGAAATATGGTTTGATATTCACTGGAGATAAAGGAGTTTGTAATTTCCCTAGGGCTTCTGCCGGAAACTGAAATGGCTTCATCTGCAGGGAAGCCAAGGACTCCCTTCGGGTTAAGGTGTGGGCCGAGGACCCCCTTTGGGTTAGGGTGTGGGCCGAGGACCCCCTTCGGGTTAGGGTGTGGGCTGAGGACCCCCTTCGGGTTAGGGTGTGGGTCGAGGACCCCCTTTGGGTTAGGGTGTGGGCCGAGGACCCCCTTCGGGTTAGGGTGTGGGTGACTGAGCAGATGACGGCATATTGAGGGCTCGTGTAGGAAGTGAGCCGCAAGGAAGCCAGTTAAGTCAGGTGGCTGCAGGTGTTTTCCAGGCGCCAGTGTTGACTCACTGCCATGATTGATGCCACCATGAACCCCATAGTGCCTGTGCCTGGTTCTAATGGGGCTGCATGTCTGTTTAGTTAGAACAGGAGCGGAGACAGCGTACAGTCTCATCCTCCTCCTTTCTCTCTTCCAGACCCAGCAAGAAGCAAATCTGCACACAGTGACACATCCCAGGCTTCTGGCCCGGAGTGGAGTGTCTGGTTGCGATCCATCATCATGACAGCTGAGCCTCAGTGAAGGTGGCTCATCACAGGGGGACGCACGCAGGAGTGCAACTGGAGGGTGTGAGTTTGCAGGAGCCATACATCAGAGGCACAGCCAGAGGGAGGCCCGCCCCAGCCAGCAGCAGCCTGGCTCGCACCTAGAACTCAGTCACCATCCTTTTAGAATGAACATCCCAGGGAACTGCAGGGAGACTCCTAATAGTGGATGGAATCTGAGTGGCTGTTTCACCAAGACTACTGACTCTCCCTTGGAAGATAAATTGGAGAGAGGGAACACGGAGACTTTAATTTTGATTGGTTGGCTCTCAAATCAAATAGAATTTCATTTATATTAATGTGTGTTGTTTTGATTGGATTTGGATTATCGCTGAATCAAATTTGGAGAGAGATTGCTGTCAGAAGAGGGTTCTTCAGAAAAGTTTTTGCCACATTTTTTGGAATCCAGGCCTGTTTTTTTCTTTTGAACTTTCTGAAGTCCCTTCCAAAATCCAAGTTTTATTTTCAGGCAATCAATCAAAGTAGATTCAGGACAAACACCTACTGGCTAGGAAAAACTGAAAGAAGTTAAGATTTAGATCATCTGTTAAATGCTTATTTGAATAGTTTGAAAATTAAGTAGATATATGTTAGAGAATTAGCTTGATGGCTTCAAATTGAAAAGAAATTAAGGCATTCAAGATTTGCAAGTAGTAACTGGTGAAAGAATTTAAAAATCAGATATCTTTTTAGTTTGAGGGTGTAGTTTACTTGTTAGTTGAACCTATGGATGTATCGTTGTTTGAGTCTGTGCTATCCCAAGTATTCATTTTGAGTTGCTCAGTTGCTCAGTTGTGAAGTCTCTCGAGTGTCTGGCTCAGAGCAAGGGCACAGTTCAATCTGAACCCAGCACCAGGGGCTATTTGTCGCTGCAGTGAAGAGCTTGGGGGCACACCGAGTACTCAAGGTGTGTTGGAGAGAAGCTGTGCCACAGCCCTGCAGGACACTTCAGACTGATACATCATCCTTTCCGGCAGCTCTAGCAAATAAAAGCATGAAGACTCTAATTTTGCTCAAGTAGAAACCGAGGCAAAGGCAGTGGATGAGACTTACTTCAGGCCATAAATGAAGGCTACCAGTGTGAGGGTCATCACATCTTCTGATTTAGACTGAGGATACCTGATGACAGCTGTTCTGTTGAAATGGGAACGTAACTGGAACCCGTATGTGTTAGTAAAAGAATGTGAGAGTCTTGAGACTTCAGGTCATCTCCAGTGGTCCACCCTGGGATGGAAGGGCCACAGAGAGGCACAAGGTCCCCTCTGTGAAGCTGTTACATCCTTCTCACATGGTGGATCGCTATGTTCTCCCAGTTGCAAAGGTGTTTATGAAAACTGGAGCGTAAGTGCAAGGGTTTGGTTGGAGAGATTTAGAAAACTCAGCGAGGTGAGGGTGCATAATGAGGTTCAGTGGTCAGCAGCCACCACGACGGGCAGTCACAGCAGGAACGTCACACGAGGCTGAACAATGGGACGAGCTAGACACGGCTGCCTAGGTCTGGTCACCTACATGGATAGCAATTCAGTTTTATTGTTCAGAGCCTTAGGGTCCATCCACTGTTACTGGGAGCATTTGAGAGGGGCATCGTGTCCCTGTGGAAGACCAAGGTCTCATTTATGGTGAGGAAGCTGGGTGCTGGATCATGGTAGGAGTGTTCTTCCTAATCTTAGGGTGGGCCAGTTATAAGGAGGCAGATAGTGTTTGCATGTGAATATAGGCAAACCAAGAAGGCAGAGCTGGTGGCTGACATTGCTTTCCCATGAGTCTTTTTTCCCCCTCTTGTTTAGCTGAATTTTACTATTAGAAACACAAAAAGACAGATATTTACCTTTAAAATTGGTAAATATAATTCACATCTTTATGCAATCTGGGAATTTTCAGCTTAAAGGATTTCTTATGTTAAACACATGGACCTTTCCTTTGCCTACATTCTTCCTTAATTTAAATTCTTTTTTTAGAAGACACATGAAGTAGTCCCTTTGCGGTTGTCTGATGCACTAGCTTAGGCGTACTGACAGTGTGCTGCACTCCTCAGAGTGTTTCCTTCAGATTGACTCCTATGGCCCATCCATGCATCCCATTGTGTCGACACTGTTAAGTTTCTCTTTTTGTTTGATAGGGAGTCTGAGGCATAAAGACACAACCCGACAGCCCAGGGAGGGAGTGGATGGGCCTGTCTGTAGGCAGACCCCACTGCCTCTCTGAGTCTGCAGCTGAGGGGCTGCATCAAGCAGCTGAGGACACAAAGGAGAGAGTGGTTTTCTGTGAGTGAAGAGGTGATGGCCGCTTTGCAGCTCTCTGTCTCTGTGAAAGCTGGAGGATGGAGGGCTACGAATGTTGAATGTGTTAAGTAGGAGCCGCGAAGGGGTGGGAGGTTTGAAGAGGGACAATCCTACAGGGATGCCTGAGACGGAAGATTATCTGGCCAGCCAGTGAGGAATGGTTCTGTGGAGGAAAATGAGGTGGTGGCACTTAGGGTGTTAGGACCAAGATGGAGCACCAGTTGGAACTTAGCAGTTGGTCTGGAAGTGAAATTATTTGGGTTGGCAATAAGATTTTAGAAAGCGAAGAGACGTTAGATCTTAATATGTTTATTTTCTCTCAGCTTTTTTTTTTCTATTTTCTTTTCCAATGAGAGTTTCCTAGAGCAGCAGAATGGTCACATTTTTGTCTTGGACATTGGAGTGCTAATCAGGCCACATTGTTCTGTTGTGACTTGAAAGGTAGCCAGCTGGGACACGTGGGCCATGATCACTAGCCCACGTTCCTGTTCACAGTAGACCTTGCACCATGGCGTCAGTGACTCCTGTGAGGTGTTACATACTCTGGATATTTAAGCGTAAGCAAAGTCTCTTGAAGTCCTCATATGATGTTAATTAGTCTCCAGGAAATGATGGGCTGTGACACACCCTCCCAAGCCGTTCCCTATCGGGTTCTTTCTGTTTCTGTTCTTTGTTAGTGGATTCCCCCTCTCAAGGCAGGTGTTATTGCCTTTATGTCCTTCAGTGGTTTATGTTTGGATTTGCCCTGCTCTACTTTTTGTTAGTAATTCTACTAAAGGGTGATGGCAATGCATAATTTTTAAGTTTTTTTTAAAGGGCCTCTGGCCCTATCTTAAAAATGAGTTGTTCTGAAAGCATTCAATCAAGTCAGCTGGATCCAGGAGTATAAATATTGTTTGATTTACATTTAGTAGGAATGTAGGGCAGTTGCACAGAGGCAGAAAATGAAATTCCAGTTATTGGGGCCTAGGTACAGGAGGGAGTAGAGTCTGGTGGTTCAGTTTCAGACTGGGATGCAGAAGCATTCTGGAGATTGACAGAACTATGCTGTATAATAACGTGGGTTTATTTAATGACACTGGACAGCCCACTTAAAAGCGGTCTAAGTGATAACTTCTATGCTGTGCATACATGGTTTACCCCAGCTAGAAAAACAGGAGCTGTTCTGACTTACTCTACCGCTCCCTCCACCCTGCAAAGACGATCGCTTGATTTGGTTTAAGCAATTTTGCTGATAATTCCATATTGAATAGAATTCCTTATACTTTTAAAATAATTAAAATGTATTTTATTTTTATTTGAAAGGTGGAAAGTGATAGGGAGGGAGGAAGGAGAGAGGGAGGGAGGGAGAAAACAGAGAGAGAGAGGCAGAGGGCAGAGGGCAGAGGGCAGAGGGCAGAGGTCTTCCAGCTGCTTCACTCTCCAGATGCCTGTGACAGCCACAGACTGGCTAGGCCAAAGCCAGGAGAATCCCATCCTGTTCTCCCACAGGGTGACAGGGCTTGCAGGCTGTGTGTTAGGAGGAAGCTAGAATCAGAAACAAAGCTGAGATGCAAAGTGAGCCACTTCCGTATGGGATGTAGGTGTCCCAAATGGCCTCTTAACTGCAGTGCCAAAAGATGAGCAATCTCTAAACATTTATGAGACACGAATCATGCCACATTGCTCTCTTTGATCCAGGTCAATTATTGATCCTCTTTGCCTAGAGCAGCATTTCCTAAACCACACCCTCCTGAAATGAGGTCTTCAAAGTGTTCAACATGTCCTGGGAAAAATAAGTAATTGAAAAAATTACAGAGTTTGAGAAATTATGAGTTCAAAAGACTAAAAATGCTACTCCACCACTAGACTTCTCAGAAATTTTAGCTTTCTAATGGACATATGTTTTTTTAAGGAGTGGAGTACTTTTGCCCTTAGATTTTGACCATAAAATTGCCCACTCACAGATGGTCTCTTGGATCTAGAGCGGCTGGAAAGCAGTTGGGAGAGCAGTGACCTACAGAGCACAGTCCACCTATTCACTGTGATTGCCAGTACGTTTTCATGATGACTTCAGCTAGGGGTGGGTAATGTCCTGTCCGAGGACTGTACAAGACCCAGGAATCATTCGGTCTGGTCTTGCCAAGGTAATCCCAGGCTAGGCCTGAAATTCAGTGAATCTGTGGCAGACTATTCTTTGATTTGTTTATTTCTTTATTTATTAAGATTTATTTTATTTTTATTGCAAAGTCAGATACACAGAGAGGAGGAGAGACAGAGAGGAAGATCTTCTGTCTGATGATTTGCTCCCCAAGTGACCGCAACATTCATTGCTGAGCCAATCCGAAGCCAGGAATCAGAGGCTTCTGCCAGGTCTCCCACATGGATACAGGGTCCCAAGGCTTTGGGCCGTCCTTGACTACTTTCCCAGGCCACAAGCAGGGAGCTGGATGGGAGGTGGGGCTGGCAAGACCAGAACTGGTGCCCACATGGGATCCCAGTGTGTACAAGGTGAGGACTTTAGCCACGAGGCTCCCGTGCTGGGACAGGTAGACTACTTTTAAGTTGGTGATTTTGTATGGCCTGTGAAAGATGTCATGAATATCAATATGTGTTCCCAAACTCACATAGCACGCAGCCGTGCTGCACGTCCCAGGACTTCCTGGGGATGGTTTGTTCTCTAGACTAAGGCAGATGCACCCGCCTCCCGTTTTGTCCTTCTATAAGACTTCATTCACAACACTTCAGTGTTTGGTCTGGTCCTCAGGTTGTAGAGAACCATGCCGTACCACTCCCTTTTAGCCAGCTGGATTGTTGGGCCTCTTTGCTCCCAAACGCAGCATTTCTGAAATCAGAATCTTCTTCTTCTTGTGTCCATTGCCGTAACAATCGCCTTGGTGGTATTAGCGTTACTACACCAGTGTAATCCTGGCATCCAGCTTGCGTTCTGGTTGATTGTTCACCAATCCCTCTTGTCTACTATCCGGTACATTTGGTGAGTGCAAGGTAGAGGACTGCATCTTACTCATCCTTGCGTGTTCTGTAGCCTGCTGTTGTTCATCTCAAATAGGTCCTGAATATATATATATATATGTATATATATATTTATACACCTGAATTTAATTGCCAAGCATCACCTATGATATCTGGCACTGTGAGCCAGGTTTAATTGGTAGCATTAAAATATTAGTCACAGTTTCTCTTTGCTGAGTATAAGAAACCAACATATGCAGACCTGAATTAATTTTAGAAAAATTATAAAGTGAGATAGCTGGTGCAAATGGTGGGATAGAATGTGTGAATACTGAAGTAATGAAAAATTAAAAATAGACCTAATTTGGTTGATTTATGGGATATGGTTTGAGGTGATTTTAGAGGAAGTTGTGGGATCAGGTATTTATTGTGATAGTAGACACTGTAAAGAAGGTAAAGAAGTAACTAAGGGGAAAACAGTGAGGCCCTTTTATTTTCACGTAGTTCAATGCACCAACCGCTTGGTATTCATGATGCCAACTGTTTTTCATGGATCTTTAGCTTGACCCAAAGTTTAATGTCATGTTGATGTGGGATTCTGGTGGGAAAAACAAATCATATTTACATACATTTGAAACTTTTTTGTTATGTGGACATTATTTATTTATACATTTCTAGTTTTTAAGGTCCCCCTAAGACAGTTTCTAAGAGCCTAGCTTGAAGGAAGCCCTGCGGACGACTGCAGACCCTTCCTGTGTACGGGCCTCTGTTACCTGGCCTCTGCAGGCTCAGGTTATTCCTGCCGTTGGTGGCACACTGTTTGGTGTGCCATAGGCTATGCCCACAGCAGGGAACTCAGGTCTGGGCAGGCTCATGGGTTAAACTGGTGAAAAGGAAAAATTGTTGGAAACGATGAAGGTGCCCCTGCAGCTGGGTTGCATCGACATGAAGTCAGGTGAAGAGCTCCCTGGAGAGACTGGCTTCCACACTCTGCACCCCGGCACTGACAGCTCCCCCGAAATGAGCAGGTGGCTCACCTGCTACGCTAAGAACCAGGTATACCTGCTCCCATGATCACTGCGTGGAAGAAAGGGCCAGCTTGCCTTAACAGACACAAGCCTGCAACATTTGTTTTCACTCAGATATTTCTGTTGAACGAGATCCTGGGCTACTCCAGTGAATCATGAGCTGCACCAGAAGGTGCTCTGTAAGCTGTAATTCCCAGCAGTGAATAATACTCTATCCATTATGATATGCTGCCAACACTCCATTACATATGTGAATGCTCTTACTGTCATGATTTGAAGCAGATTCTTACATTGGAATTTAGATCTTTCTCTTGTGTCTGGTTCTTCTGTCATTCGATAAAAGCGTGAGAAGTGGAGAAACATCAGGCATTGGTTGTGCTTATCTGGGAGAGGGAGTGAGAGGAAGGACGAGACAGTATCATTTAAATTTAAAATTTTTTGTTTATTTGAAAAACAGACAGAGCAGCCGTGGGAGCTCTTGTTTCTGCAGCAGCCAGCACTGGAATACAGAAGCCGGGAATACAATCTTGGTCTCCCGCATGGGTAGAAGGATCCAGTTGCTTGACCATCCCCTGCGGTGTCTAGGCTGTGCATGAGCAGGAACCTGTACCAGACCCAGACACCACCGGATCCCAGGCACTTAGTGGGAGATGTGGGCATCCAGAGTGCCAGACAGCAGTCCAGTGTCCCACGTTAAAGCTCCATCTGCTTCTATTAATACAGAAGACATCACAAAGCACTGTGTGTTAAAGTAGCTGAGTTGACAAAAGTGAGAAAAATGAAATGGTGACATGCAAAGTGAACACGATTGAGTGAATTTAACACTGGGTTTATTTCCCTTATAAATACCATTAGACAGACTCTGCGCAGTAGCCTAGTGGCTGAAGTCCTCGCCTTCAACGTACCAGGATCCATATCGATGCTGCTTTGTATCCTGGCAGCCCCACTTCCCATCCAGCTCCCTGCCTGTGGCCTGGGAAAGCAGTTGAGGACAGCCCAAAGCCTTGGGACCCTGCACCCATGTGGGAGACCCAGAAGAGGCTCCTGCTCCTGGCTTCAGCTCAGCTCAGTTCTAGCCATTGTGGTCACTTGGTGAGTGAATCAGTGTAGGGAAGATCTTCTTGTCTCTGCTCTTCTCTGTATATCTGTATATCTGACTTTGCAATAAAAATTTTAAAAATCTTTAAAAACTACCATTAGAGGTAACTGAATTCCAAAGATTCCAAGCCTTTCTGTATATTTGGCTTATATTCTTATATTGCATTATGAGATATTATTGATTGAATTTTTTTCTTCACCCAATTTATTTCTCTCAGTCAGAGCCATACAGTTTGCTTCCAGAAGTGGGAATACTATAAATGGAATAAAAAGGAGAAAAGGCTAAGTGTTAGTTTCCTTGATTTGAAAACAAAATTCAAGCGTGAGAGACTGAAGGAAGTAGGGAACAAGCAGAAATTACACTGTGCCAGCAGCTCAAGGAACCTAGAGGTTCCTGGATGGCGCTAGGTGAGAGTGCATGTATAGTTCCCCCCAGTGGAATGTTAGCTGCATGTGCAAGCTGGGATTCTTGAGACAGCATTGAAATGTTGGCTGCTGCATGAAACTGAGCCGGTGTCCCGAAGGCTCCTGGCCACCACCTGCCGATAGAGAGAGCCTTGCAGCCTGCTGGGACAAAGCAGCCATGCTCTCTTTTGTCACCGAGGTCTCCTTCAAGAACAGCAATGTGCAGGGGGCTCACTTGTTGTTTCACAGAATGGTTCCAGGCTGCACCTGAGCTGTCCCATGTGGACACCATGCGAGGCCTTCCCACATCCTGTTACAGATCCAGAGTTGAGTAATCTACCTAATGGAATTCAACCAGTTATTCTGCTGGGTGGTTACACCAGGCAAACACAGTTTAGATTCAGACCCATACAGACTTACTAGTAAAACCCTAAAAATAAAGGGCTACTTAAGGCACAAAGCTACGAGGACTGTCAGCTCAGTGCATTCTGAAGCTGTGACAGTCTTGGCTCTGGAATGGGCAACCTGCTGTTTCACAAAGATCGCTTTTATTATGATCCTGGGAAAAAGAAAATAAAGAATCTATGCTTATACTTGGAGTGGCTGCCTTTATATGTGTTGAAGCCAATAAGCTCCTGCCTTACTCGTACTCTGACTTAAGAAATTATCACCAATCTTCCATCTCTTGACCTTTCCTGAGGCTTGGGTTTTCACCTTGGAAATTAGAATGAAACACCTCGCCTACAGGGTTGCAAGGACTAAATTAGATAACTTGTCAAATATCAAAGCACTTAGCCCAGTACATGACACATGCAAGACCTTAGCATTTGAATTATCTTTTCAGAAAAAGAGAATGAATGATTCTAGGGCTATTTAGCATGTCTCAACCACATAAAATGCCAGATATCAGAATAAAATAGATGTAATTTGTGTTTAATGGCCACACTTCCCCGCTTACCTTGAAGACCTGTCCAGAAGCCCTTGTTCCAAGGCCCCAGTGCTGGAAACGTCCTAGAAGGGGTGCTTGCGCTTGCTGAGTCAGGGTGCAGGTGTGTGAGGGGGCCTTTCTGCCCTCCAGTCTCTGACCTAGTCACTGCTAGGGTTGTCACTCGTCCAACCCAATGACTGTCTTTATGGGCATTGCATTTTCAGTAAAAGACCCATTTCCAAGCCCATACAGTCTGATTCCTTTAAAAATCACATTCCTCTGCAAAATTTTACTTTTAAAGCCAATGTCTTAAGAGGCCACACTTTTAAAACCAGTTTCTTAAGAGCTGGGCCAATCTGAAGCCAGGAACCAGTAGTGTCTCCTAGTTCACCCACTCCTAGGGGCCCAAGCACTTGTACCATTCTCCACATTGCTTCGAAGAGTGTTACCAGGAGCTGGACTGGAAACAGAGCAACCAGGACACCAGCTGGCACCCCTAGGCGATGCCCGGGTCCCAGGCTGAGGCTCCGGAAGTCAGTTTGTTTTCATTTGGAGATTTCCTTGTTCTTTTTGTCTTTCATTGGTTGCAGCGCTGAGAAGACTCACATGGCTGGAGCATTTACTCGCTTGTTACTTAAGGAGCTGTGCAGCTCTTCCTCTTCCCAAGGCTGCGTGGGTCCCACAGAAGGGCTGGGCACCACCCCTGCAGGTGTTTCAGGGCTGGAGGAAAGCACCGTCGTATGCATTTCTGTTTTTTCTTTTTCTGTCTTTGTGCTTAGTTAGGAAAATCACTTCTCATCACCCGCTGCTTGATTTTTCTAAAATTCAGGGACCGCATTAATCTCATTTAACACAATAGCTGCATTCATTACAAAAAGTGCTTGATGAATGCTTGGTAATTGCCAAGCTACAAATATGAAGCCTTGTCCTATAGCCTCGTTCTTTTTGTTGTTGTGATTGGTGATGGTAACTACTGATAGGAAATTCCAGTATTCTCAGAGATCACCAAAATGATTGGATCTCCCTAGTGCACCAGTTTGAATACAAGATCTCTGAGCTAAATTTGGCTTGATGTCTTACCTTGTTTTGTGCTGCTGTGACAGAATTCTTGTGCCTGGGTAATTTATGAAGACAGCAAAATGGTTTCTTCACTGCTGTTGAAGATGATGGTTAGGGTCTGGTGGGGAGCTTCCCAGCCTGTGGACAGGCTCGGGACGTCACATGGTGAGGGATGGGGCGAAGAGGACGCTGGCACCACTGCTCTACGGAAGCTGCCTCTGTGGAAGAGCCGTCCATCTCTGTCCTCGTGAGCTAGCTACCCCTTTTGTTGTTGCTTTATAACTGTAAGTGCAAGATCTTCCTAACTACAGAGGAAACTTAGGGAACAATTTTCTGACTGATAAAAGTTAAAAACTGCAAGAAAGCACAAATGCCAAGAGAAAGAAAAAATGGTATAATTAGCTACTGAGAGTCATATAATATCCTCAAATCGTCAAATATAAATTCCCTAAATAACTTTCACGGTTTAATGTAGGGTCAATGAATTAATAGGTTCAAGGGTCCATCCCTCCCAGCAGTCATTTTCCTTATCCGGAAAAAGGACTGGTTTTTCTGGGGTTTTAGTCCCTGCTTTGTGTGCTGGAATGTAGTGTTGCCGCCGATTTTCAAGAGTGATTTCAAGCAAAGCTTTACTGACAGTTCTCCCCTTTGTGTATTCATTTATTTACTAGCCTCATTCATACCCAATTTTCATGCATACTTTTTCTTACAGATTTTTGTTTTTATTGGAAAGTCAGATATACAGAGAGGAGGAAAGACAGAGAGGAAGATCTTCTGTCCGATGCCCACTCCCCAAGCTGCTGCAGTGGCCAGAGCAGCACCAATCCGAAGCCAGGAGCCAGGAGATTCTTCCGGGTCTCCCATGCAGGTGCGGGTTTCAGGTTTTGTGCGCCGTCCTCGATTGCTTTCCCAGGCCACAAGGAGGGAGCTGGATGGGAAATGAAGTAGCTGAGACACAAGCCAGTGCCCGTATGGGATCCTGTTGCTTATAAGGGGAAGATTTAGCCACTCGGCCATCATGCTGGACCCGGAGAGCATAATTTTAATAGGAATAGATCTTGGTGTATCTTAGTTTTGAAATAAGAACTTTTTAGTCCATAACTGTAGTTTAAGTCATACTTATTGCTTATGTACACAGAAGGCATGATTAACTCTATCATAGATACAAATTTGATTTTTTTGCCTGTCCTTATTTGTCCACATTTTCC
This sequence comes from Ochotona curzoniae, assembly GCF_017591425.1. Classification (NCBI taxonomy): domain Eukaryota; kingdom Metazoa; phylum Chordata; class Mammalia; order Lagomorpha; family Ochotonidae; genus Ochotona; species Ochotona curzoniae. The sequence continues at coordinate 10,619,326 of NW_024465322.1, read as the reverse complement.
CTCTGATCCATTCCAGTTGACTTTCAAATAGCCTTGAACATAAATTCATATTCTCCTAGATACTCTGAAGCATGTTTACAAACTCAGAAAGATGTTTATAATTGTTCAGAAAGTTTCTGAACCGTTCCTATTTATCTTCCGAAATAACCCTTCATGAAATGGCAAGATGTTTTCATGAAGCAGACCACTGGGTTCTCTCCTCTGCAGCTGCCGCTGGACTCCAGGGAACTCATTGAGTTCAGCGAATCTCAGATTTGATTGCTAAAATGCAAATTGAAAAAAATTCATAGTAATTTCCTCAGTGGTCTTTGAGTTCTTCAGGGAACATTTGCTATCTCTGTAAGATAGTCCCTCTCTGTGCGCTTGTTATTGCTAAGAAACAACGAGGACTCAGTGCCACTTGCAGAGTGTGCCTTTTTTTCTTACAGTTCAATGAAAATATGGCTTTTTCCAAAAAAGATATTAGCACTGAAATATCTAATTTTTATTCAGAAAGATGAGTTTCTTTTGGAACAAATAACTCAACTGCATTTTTTTTTATCAGCGTCTCTCTCTCTCTAATTCCTGTTGTGTCTGTAACACACAGAAAGGTGGCTGGTGAGCTGGGAAGCAGCCGGCATTCTCCCGTGAAGGAGAGCCCGTAACATCTGCCTGGCGGCAGGAAGCAGGAAAGGTCCTGGTTGAACTAATTAGCACATCTCAGAACACCAGAAAATAGCTCTTCTAGTTTGCTGTAAATGAGATTTAATGAACTTTAAACAAAAAAAACAAACAATAGAGAACCTAAGAATCCTTTAGAGATAACTCTTCTAGCTTCTCCTGTAATCTCTGTTTATGAAACCAAACCTTTTTGCATAATTGGTCTTACAATGTTAATATTATTCATAATAGTGTCAGTGATTATTTGCAGAATAGCTACATGAGCTATGCTGTGTGCTACGCTTTGTTCAACTTTCATGTGGTCTTCGGGGCAGGTGCCATGGCCTTCACTTTATAGATGTGAATGCTGAGTTGCCAAGTGTTCCCTGCTAAGGAAAGAGAGCTGGTGAGTGGGGGAGTGTGGGCCGCATCCATGGGCCTCTTCACTTGCCCAAACCTGTAGGCAGAGCTAGAATGTTCTGAATAGTGAATGGGAGGAAAGAAAGGCTGCAGCTACAAATGAAAATGCTGGTGAGCCTTCTGTGACCGAACACTCTTTTCTGCATTAGCAGCAAATAATAACAAAATAAATACTCCCAGGAGCAACGATGAAGTATTTTACTGTGCTCTTTGTCCTAACGGTCATTTAGTCAAATAACTGTAGTGGGCAATCAGCTTTGTGAAACTCGCAAAGGAAATAGAGGCTTCCTTTCTTAGATGTTTTAGAGGTTGTGGGGGTAGAGAGAGAAAGGGTGAGAATGCCTTCGTTTGGTTCAGTCTTCAAACACTTGATGGTTGCGGGTGAAGGGTTGAAAGGTTGGGACTGCTTTGGGGAGCTGGGAGCCAATCCCGTGGGGGTGACGGGAAGCTAGTTACTTTAGCTAACATGTCCGTGTGCATTAACAAGAAGCTGGAATCAGGAACTAGGAACTGGAACCAGCTGTTGAGTTCCAGTTACTCTGCAGTGAGACCAGGGCATCCTAACCAGTAGGTGCAGCGTCCATAAAGGGTTCTTGATTAAGCTGTGGGATGTTGTACTGAGATGATGACCCCAGGGAATGGCCAGAGGGAGAACAAGTGTGAAGGTAGGACCAGTGTTGATCTTTACGTCTGTGTCACTGACAACTTGAGCACACTAACATCAGTGTTGCATAAAGCAATGCAAAAAGGTAATAGTTGTTCAGTTGATTTCGCCAACATCAAATGCATTCACTTAAAAATTCACATCATCATAATTGTTATAATTCTTTATATTTTCCTAATCATCTTCCTTTCCACATGTTAGCTTCATTTCTCTGTTAGCTTCCCTCCTCCCTGCATTTGTTGGTCCTGGTGAAAAAAATGCCGAACTGGAAGGGAGGCGCTGTGAGAGTGGTCCCAGTGGCCCCGTCTCTCGGGGTAGGGTGCATTGAAGCGAGGGCCACAGCTGCACCCTCTCCTGCGTTCTCAGGTGACCCTCTGCCAGCAGGCTTCTGTGCTTAGATGTAGCAGACTTGAAAGGCACCTGCCCCTTCAGCTTGCCCTTGGCTGTTCTTGGAAAGCCGAGACTGTCAGGTGAATCAGATCCCGCTTACTGCCACTGTGGCTGGCCGTAGGAACAGGGCTGTGTCAGCTGTCGCCTGCCTCATCAGTGAGCCAAGCCCACCATGTGTTGTTCATTCACAGAGCTCGAGCTAAGGAAGTGCTTGTTTCTGTAAGTCACCAAGTTGTGGGGTGGCTTGTTCACAGTAAAAGATGACTGATGCAAAGCCCAGTTTAAAAAAATAATGAATAACAGTTTACGCACCGCTGTGGCATTTTTTGGAAGGAGCATATGGAGCAGTGAGGTGATTGTGCTGGTGCAGAGCAGGGATTGTTGAAGACCCTCATGTCTTGACAGCAGTCGAATGTTGGGCGCTGAACAAGTGACTGGATAATGAACTGTGTAAGTATTAGGTGCATGGTGGCTGTAAAATGGACTAGCCATGTGTTTAAGAATCTCCCAAGTGACAAATTTTACTTTTTCTCTTTTATTAATAATTTTGATGTATTGGGTATGTCATTGAGAATTGGAAATAGTGAGGGAGCAGGGATGGCAGCTTGAGTCACCTGGGCTGATGAGAGCTGGGCGAGAGGACCAGCAGTTTCTATCTAGGTCTGTCCCCAGGCCCCAATGCCACTGCCATGATGATGTGCGTGTTCTCAGGGCTTCCTCCGGGTGACATGATGCTTCTCTCTGCGGTGTGACTTTTGCCTTTTTTTTAGTCTTCAGTATCTGAGTATCACTTCCCATAGAACAGCCCTGGAGCCCGGGATGCAGCACTTCTGGGGGTTAGATTTGGAGGCCTGGGAAAGATTTCTGCTCTGAGACAAGGAAACATTGTCAAGTCAGGCTCATTAGCAGGGATCTATTCAGAATTCCAGCTGAAAGCACAGTTGCCTCAGCTGCATGTACAGTTAGGTATTTTGGCTCAAATATGGACTTTTCCAGAATTGGTGATCATTGAAGTATAGCACAAATAGAGAAACATACATAAAATGTACAGTTACTGTTTATGGAAAACCGTAAGCAGGCACCCGTGTAAGTGCTGCTGGGTAACAGCGAGGTCATTGCCTGCATAGCACTACTTCCTGCTCACACCTGATGTTGTCCTGGCCACAACTGGGAACTTTACTTGCTTAACTTTATAGTTTTATCCGCTCTCAGAGAGGAACCACCCACATATGTATCCCTAGGCTTTAAAGTTCCATTTGACCTGCTTTTGGATTTTATAGGAATGAAGTCATTCTGTATATATGCTTTGCTGTCTTGCTGCTCCTGGCTAAAGCTGTTACTTCTTTGTGTAACAATAGTTCATTCATTTCGACTGGAAAGTAGATGGTTTAAATGAGTAGACTATGTATGCAACTTATTGTTGATGGACATAGCAGTGGAAAGATAGGTTTCTGCAAGAAATGCCCCCTTGGCATCTTAAAGTAAGCATTTCTTCAAATTAAGTTAAAGATGCCAAGCCAGTTTCTTAAGTTCTAGGGCCATTTCATCCCATACAAACAATGTTTAAGTGTACCCAGACCAGCATATCTTTGCCAGAACTAGTTATTTTCATTTTTGGGCAATCTCCTAAAGACACCACTGACATATTCTGATTGTGAATGAAGGTAAATATGTTGTCATATCTTTTTTAGTCAGTGTGTTACTTTGTAAAAAAGATATTTACTTATTTTAGCTAAAAGGTGGAGAGATTTTGTCGTACTGTTTTTTGTTGTCATGGATGTGCCCCGTCCCCGTGTTTTGTCATATGGTTCTTCGTTGTCATGGATGCACTCTGTCCCCGTGTTTTGTCTCCTTTGTTTTATCTATTGATTTTCTATTGATATTGATCTATTGATCTTTTCTATTGATTTTATCCATTGATATTTCAACAGGCAGTTGACAAAGTCAGAGGTACTTTGATAAAACAGCTGTTGAGGTAGCAGGCAGACTAGATCGGAGGGAACGAAAGGCAAGACTGGAATCATTTCAGAAGATGATGAGGTCCTGCATTGGGAGCAGGCTCTTGCCATACAGCGGGGAGGGCTGGGTTGAGAGCAGCTCCAGAGCCTGTCGAGTGATGGCTGCAGAAACGATGTGAGAACAGACTGCGGGAGGAAGACCACACGGGTACACAAGTCCTCCCAACGAGTGGCCACAGGCAGTGCGCAAACTGCAGAGCATGGACACCGCAGCAACACACAACTTCCATAAAGGGAGATGGCACTTGATATGAAACTGGTGCTTGGTGATGAACACACTAGCACAGGAATTATGCATGGCTCCAGTTTGTTTAATTACATATACACATTTCAGTTTCTGGCATTCTTAGCGATAGGTTCTTCAGTTTCTCCATCTGGTGCTTTTCAGGTAACTTGATTTCAGTTTGTAATATCACAGTTCTTGCTGCAAATGCATTCAGATACTTCTCGATTGGTGATACCCGCTAGGCATAGACACAGCCTGTGTTTTCTCACAAACCCGCTTGTCATTTTTCCCCTCTGCTGATTTTTTTTCTGTTGTATTCCTTAATAAGTTCAGAACCAGTAGATCAGACCATAATTCTGCTGCTGTGGTTCAAATTTATATTTTGTCCACTTTAAAGAGATTAATAAGATACTTGGTGACTGCTGGTTGATTCTTAGGGAAATTTCATTTGCTCTGAAATGTATGAATATTTAACATAGTAATTGCACAGTCACAAATTTCACACTCAAGATTACACTTTCTACTGACATTTCTGAGTTTTCCACTTTTAAAAGAAATAGGCCCTCTGGAGCATGACAAATTTGAATTAAAGACACATGCAGCAGGGTGTTATTTCATCTGTCAACAGCAATGGAACCTGTGGGCTCCCTCTTCTTAGTTTGGAATTCTTGGGCTTAGGAACTATTAATGTGAATTCTAACCTAGATGTATGAAAAAAATTAAACTCAGAAAATTCTAATAATTACTCAGAAAGTGTGGATTGAAGAGTCTGCAGGATCCATAATTAAGATGTTTTCAAATTTAGTAAATTATATGGTGGTTTTTGAAAGGCAATAGTGGCATTTGTGAAGGAAAGAAGAAAAAACAGAAGTGATAAGATTTAAGAATAACTGCCACTAAGATTACCCAAACTTTGTGTGTGTGTTTGTATGCCTGTGGTAATAGTGTGTGTGAGAAATTTGATTCTGTAAGAAAGTTAATTTGAGAGGCAATGAGAGAGAGTGTGAAAGTGTGAGATAAAGAGAGATCTTACATTTGCTCTTTTACTTTCAAAATGATCACATAGCAGGGCCAGGCCAAAGCCAGGTGCTAGGAGCTCTCACATGAGTGGCTGAACTCCATTCAGGTCCTGTGTGTGGGTGATACGGACCCACATATGTGAACTACCACCTTCTGCTTCCCATGGCGTGCATCAGCCAGGAAGCTAGAATCTGCCAAAGCCAGAACTTGAGCCCAGGCATTGCGAAGTGGGACTTGTGTGTCTTAAGCATCAGGACCAAGGTCTGCCCCTCGTATGGATTCGCAGCTGATAACTTCTCAGAGTCATGTCAGTTCTCTGAAATGGTGGTTGCAGGATGAATGTTCTGTAACAGCGTGTTTTTTGCTGACCAGCGTGCTTGTTCCACATGTAAGTGGTGCCCTAGGCCAGGGCAGAGCGGCAGTCAGAGGGCATGGGCTGGAGGCACAGCCTTTGTTATGTGTCTGTGTGTTGTTTCAGGTTCTGGTTCTTGCCTCCCGCAAAACGTGTGCATCTCTCCCTTAGCAGTGGGTGGAAGGGAGTTCTTGGATCATCTGAGATCTATTAGTTCTGAGAGTTATCAAGACTCTTTGCTTTCTGTCTGTTCCCTTGACAACATTCATAACATGAGTGTGGCTGGATCAGCTACCCATTCACATGAGAAACAGTCAGAACTGGAACCTGGAAGCCAAATCCCTTCAGAGTGTGTGGCAGTGGTGGAGTGTATTGGATTAAAGAGGAGATGTTTCCAGTAAAAAAAAAAATTAACTTAAAACAGTAGCTTTTACATCAAGAAAACGTTGATTTTACCACGAACTGAGGAAGGACAGCTAAGGAAGGGCTGGGCTGGAAGGTTGCAGAAGGGTCATGTTCCCGAGCCTGTTGCTTGGGCAGGCTGCACCATAGCTGACACCTTTCTGACGCTCACCCTTCTGCAATGCTGGAAATTGCTGGAAGCTTCTGCAATGCCCCTGCAGCTTGCCTGTACCGATGAAGGTCGGCATCATACTTACGTTAAAGGACAAAGCCTTTAAGGATCTGGTGGCTTACCATAAAGCTTTATATTGGAGGGTGTGTTTACACTTGTGAGGCTGTGACTGGTTAACCGACGCAGAGGAAGACCATCGATACTAGCATTCCAAAGACAGCTGGTGCTATTTTCTGTCGGTGGAGACAATCTCCAAAAGATCCAGAAGACCAACTTTCGTTGTTCTTGATGACAAAAAGGACTGAAGAACTTTGATAATGTAATGTTACAGCACATTCACTTGTGTATTGCTCAGTAGAGCATTTCTTACAGGTGTGCTCATAAATGAATGAGGACTTTTCAAAGAGCTGCATTCAAATAAGCATATCCAATCACCCGGAGGCCAAGAAAACAGCCAGTAAGGGGGGTGCCCTTGGTAACCTGGGGGCGTAGCTCGCCCCTTCCTCCCTCCTCGCTTCTCATGTTTTACGAGATTAGTTTTCCGTCTCCACACCTCTCTGTTTACTCACTTCTGTTTGCTTTTCTTTTCTTCCTTTGTATTCTTAGGTTCACTTGTTCTGTGTCTGTTCTCCTACCAGTTTGGCAAAAGTCCTTCAACTAGTTTGTCACCGACAAAATCTTATCAGGAGACAGAGATGGGAGGAAATGTGGAGAACGTGCCCCATTTTCTTCATCTGTGTGCCAGGGGAGGCTGGGGACATGGTTACATCACAGGCCCTGTCCCTGTGTGCCAGGGGAGGCTGGGGACATGGTTACATCACAGGCCCTGTCCCCTGTGTGCCAGGGGAGGCTGGGAGCATGGTTAGATCACAGGCCCATCCCCTGTGTGCCAGGGGAGGCTGGGAGCATGGTTAGATCACAGGCCCGTCCCCTTCCAACATTGTCCTTATCCATCTGTTGTCTCCCTCCAAGAAGTGTGGGATATTCAGTGCTTCAGTATTTCGATCTCTCAGATGTTGCAGGAATTTACAACCTTCAGAGCACCTTATTTTTCTCCTTTTTATCAAGCTGTGCCTAATTTCTCTCGGTTCTTGGGAAGTGCAGCCAGGTGCAGCCAAACACGTGCGCGCGCGCGCACACACACACACACACACACACACACACACACACACACACACACAATTGTTCTCCCTTTTTACTCTCCAAAGCCACTATTTCTCAAAACTTACAAAAACTTGCACTGGTATGGCATGCTGGCATGACATGTGGCAATTTCAAATGCTTTGCCACCATGTTGGCTTCTGCTTTAAGTTACTATGGAAGTGTTGTGTGTTTATTTTTGGTTCTATCTACCTTTATTCTTGACAATTTTAGTGCAATTAGCTCAAAGTAGTCTCCGTACTGGTTCTTATGAATATTTGGTACAATTGGAAGTATTGATCTGCAGATATAATGGAAAAGTTGGTGAACTGGGCAGGAAGATAATTTCATTTGATAACTTTGTTTCATTTGGAGCTGCCAATGAGCTGATGTCACATTTTCCAGGAGTAGTGGTGCTTTAAAAATGCTTTCACATGCCCGCGGGGCAGTGGCGACCTCTGGTGACTGCGCGTCCTCATTTCAAGCTCTTGCTCTCCTGCAGGTGTCTGCTGCTTCTGGCCGTCGAGTCCTCAACTTAGTGTTCTTCTCTCTTGTTTAAAACCAAGCTTCAGGTGACGTTTGGTTTTTATCAAGATAAAAATATTATAAATCATGTAAAAGGAGCACTCAGAGAAAAGAGCTCCTGCAAACTGAATCCTGGTAGGGAAGGTTATAAAGAAGAAATGTGTCGGAAAATGTTTTCTGGGTAGTTTTCAAGATACGACATGTTTTGGTGACGTCAGGGCCACAGGGATAAATTTTTCCCATCCCCAGCATCCCTCCCTGTCTGGTTTCTGTAAGTGCGATTCCTGCAGACTTACTCAGACGGACTTCTATCAAGAGCATGGCTGCCCAGGGGCAGTGACGTGAGCTCACAGCTATTGATAAACGAAGGCTTCACCGTGATTTCTGGCTGTTTGTGTGAACACACATTCACACACATGAGCAAATTCATTAACCATCTGTTCTAAAATCAAAGAAACATAAGTCTTTACCTAATAGATTTGCTAAGTGCTCAGAAGTTTGTTGCAGTCCTCTGTGGATGGCACTGAGCAGTTTAAAAGCGCTCCGCGGCGTCTCATGAGCAGTGCTGTCATTCCATGTGGGTGAGTTTGGAATTCAGGCGCTGTCTAGCACTAACAACTAGGAGAAGTTTGAGCTTCTCACTCAACTTTGGTCATTCTTTCATACCATCTCAGTTCTATCGTGGTTCATGGCCAGTGAGCCCACCGCATTGGAAACCTGCGGAGAGTGTTTGGACTCAAGGTGCCTGCTGGAACTTGCTCATAAGCTCAGGAGACACTAACTTGCATCTACTGCTTTGCCCGGCTGCAGGTGGACCACACAATGGCAGAGTCTTGGAACATTTAGGAATTAAGAGTCTCAAAAGACTTATTTAGAGCTAAAAGTCTCTTTTAAAGGTTTTATGTGTTTATTTAAAAGGCAGAGAGAGAAAGAGAAAGAAAAAGTGAGAGAGAGGGAGACATTCTTTTATCTGCTGTTCCAATCCCTAAAATGGCTATCTGGCTAATGTGAAGCCAGGAGTCTCTTGTGCGGGTGCAGGGGCCTTAGCACTTGGGCCAGCCTCCACTGCTTTTCCATCCAACCAGCAGGGAGTTAGATGGAAAGTGAGCTGCAGGGCTTGAACCAAGGTCCCTTCGGGGTACCCTGTCACAGGCAGCAGCTTTAACCAGCCATCCGTAACAGTCCAGCAGTGTGACTGCTGCCCTTGGGGTGAGGACGCCCAGGACACTGCAGAAATATGCAGGAGTTACTTACAGTGCACTTCCTGGCTTACTGCGTCATGGTAAAGCACCGAGTAACTCTCATAGTCTATTATGATGTTACTTAAAAATGTTTGTGAAAAGTGGAATTTAACTTTCAGTTGATTTTGATGCAGTACTGTTTTGGTACAGGTACTTTTTCCATAATAAATGGAAAATTCATGTTATAAAAATACTATGCATGGCTTTTAAGAAACAGTTTGCACCAAGATAAACTGATTAATTTGATTTTCTACAAACCTTTGAAGTACCCTCACATTCCCTGTGTTGATTTGCACCTTGTTAGTGTCAACAAATGTTGACAGTTTCAACTCCATGGGAGGCACTGAGACTGAGTTAACTGTTGGGATAAATTAGCAAGAAAACGCACGTGTATGTATCTGCCTTCACCGTGTGGCGGAGGGCCGACCATGGCTGCATGCCAGCTGAAGCAGCTTTAAGGCCAGTCTCAAAGCTGTCCTTTCCTTTTGGAATTCACTGCTTCTTCCCAGAGGACTTGCTCTCCCACATGTTTGATTTTTGGTTCTATCCTGTGTCTCCCCTTGCTCAGTGCTAGCCTTGTAGGTTGCTGTATAACCACTGCTGGCTGATTGTTGTCTTCCCTGCCTTGTGTTATTATACTCACAAATGGACAATGAAAAAAAAAAAGCAAAACTAAAGGTGCCCTCAGGCACAAGCAGCTGAGAAATTACAATATTTAGTAAAAATAATGTCATAAAAATATTCTGATCTGAAAAAAACAAACTCTTGTCAATAACTTTGTAACTTTGTCAAGTTACTAACTTTGTCAAGGCAGAGTTATAAAGGTTTGTAAACTGCTTTAATTTGGTAAGAAATGAAATATCGACCCTCCACAACGTCACGTGAAAATTCTCTGTTTGTAGCTGAATGTGTTTAGTTGCACCTTCTCTGCCAGGAAGTAGATGGTTTTCCTGGACTTACTCTCCCTTTCTGATTCTTTTTCTAAAAAGACCCGCTGCATGTAGATAACGATGTATTTTTTGTGCCCAAAGCAATAATGAGATGGCTAAAAAGAGGGTTCCCCTGCCGAAAGCCTTCTGATTGCCCATCATTCAAAACAGAACATCTTAAAAGGGGCCATTTTTAAAATTTATCTCAGTGGTGCTCAGAGAAGGAGTCTGTGGTTTGTTTATTTATTTTTGCCGGGTCTTATGCTCATCAGCCCTCAGAGTGTTTTATTTTGTTATGGGCCATTAAAGAGTGGAATTGATAATGTTGCATCATTATGCAATCATGCAGAGGACAAATTTCTCTTTTAGACAAATGGAGTTAAAAGGCTGTTATTCTTTTCTCATTTTCTTTCCCAACTAATGGATCATTTAAAAGCCATAGGGGTATAGCATCTAAAACAAAAACAAAAAGAAAAGCACAAACTTCCAAGAGCCAGAGTGCATTTTGATCTAACTTGTAACCATATGAATGATAACAGATATTTTTGGAGGAAGATGTTGTGACTGTGGCTCTTTGCTTCTTGAGGGGTGTCTTTGTGCCAGCATTCCTCTGCACTCCACTTTTAAAACAGGAATATGGTGCCTTGCTGACTCAACGTTGCCATCATTTAACCAATAAAGATAAACCAAATTACTTAAATCAGGATGAAAAAATCACCACAGTTGTCAGACTTGTCTGTTTGTATAGTGATGAGTCAACCTAGCTGAAAAAGGCTGCAACTGGAGAAGATGTGGCCGTCACGACCTTGTCTAAGGGAAGCCAGTCCCCTCTGAGGAATGTGTGGCGTCAATGGTCGCTAGGGCTGAACTCAGTGTATTTATGCAAAGGCTGAAAATCAGCATGTCCCCGATGCCGTGGGCGTATCACATGTGTGATAGTTAATATACCTTCTGATTCTGAATACTTTCACAGATGAACATGAGAGTCTTCAGAGAATAGTTTTAAAGAGTAAGTTGGTGAAGAGCTTGTCACCCCCTTGATGGTTGGAATTTAGCTCTTGCTGCCAACTTAGATTACAGGAGATTATTTGACCTCTGCAGTGGGCTGAAAGCAGAACCCATCTCACCCACCAACCAAGGAATGTGCTTGTGCCTTAGTACCAGGGATCTCTGAATGTGATCTCGCTCAGAGCAGAGTTCATGTGGATATCGTTAAAGGTCTACGGGCACGTTGATCTTGAATACTCAAAGACTAGGGTACAGGTGTCCTCAGAGAGAAAGGTGTGTGGAGACGTGAGAGCGGGACACAGAGGGGAAGGCGGTGTGAGGATGAAGGCAGAGGATGGAGTTTGGAATCTACACCCCACGAAATTCTCGAGCCACAAGAAAATGCAGAGGCGAGCAGTGGTGACGCCAAGACCTCCGTGCAGAGCACGCCTGCCAGCACCTTGATTGGGCTTCTGGCCACCAGATCTGTGAGAGAATAAATGTCTGTTGTTTCAGGCCGATGACAGAGGTGTTGGCAAACTCCTTCAGTCAACTGCCTTGGCTGCAGATTGGCCGTGTACAAATGCCCGTCTCAGGGAGCTGGAGTGAGGGCAGAGCGTGACCAGTGTGCTACAGGACTTAGCTCATGGTAAAGACTCAGGGAATCTTAGAGAGGGTTCTTCCCGCTAGTTAGTTTCACTGAAAAGAAGTTGAAAGATGACTAGAATATATGAGTGGTTACAGTTTTCCTTACACTTATTTAGACCATAAGGGGCTGATATTTTCTCTAAAAGGAAGTGGCATCATTATTCATTGCTGACACTCTTAATTATTAGTGGCCAAAATCTGTGAGGAAAATGTACAATGTACCTGCAAGGTATCTTTAGTCTGTGGAAATTTCACTGCATCCTTTTCCCTCACTTCTCTTGTTAGAGCAACAATTAAAAAAATATTTAATTGGAAAGGCAGACACACAGAGAGTAGAACCATTTGCTGGTTCACTCCCCAAATGGCCACAATGGCTGGAGATGAGCTGATTCAAAGTCAGGAGCCAGGAGGTTCTCCTTGGTCTCCCACATGGGTGCAGGGTCCCGAGGCTTTGGCCATCTTTGACTCCTTTCCCAGGCCACAGGCAGGGAGCTGGATGGGAGGTGGAGCATCCAGGATACAAACTGGCACCCATATGGGATACTGGCCCTTTCAGGGAAAGGGCTAGCCAGTTGAGGCGTTGTGCCAGTCCCATGAGCAGCAGATTTTCATACCTGTTGGAATGTATTTCAGAAAAGCTTATAAAAAAAGAATTAAAACACAGTTATAATTTGGTGCAAAAATTTTTGAGATCCATGATTTTTTTTTAATGCAAGGTACATGGGAACTCTGATATCTGAAAAATCTGTATGATTTTAATTTCATTTTCCAAAAATTTTTAGAAAAACATCACTTAGTGCACAGAATTTTTAAAATATCCAGCCCCAGGTGACCCTGATTTATGATGTGTGTTTTAAGAGGAGGAAGTTCCTGGGTGTCAGGCAACACGTTTGTTGGCATTTAGCCACTGACTGCTAACAAGACCATCGAGTGTTCTTGTCTGTCTTTTTTGTTTTCCAGTTGATTTCCTGGTTAGGGACTGTAATACACCCCGAGACTGAGAAGTTATTCAATTGAATGTCGCATATTCCACACACGATCCATTTACATAGAGTGTTTAATGTCTTGTTGACTACTTTGTAAGTGTTCTTTAGATGGAAATGTTTTGCGGATTGCTTGATACACAAAAAGAAACAACGGTTTCTCTCACTATTTTCTTCATGTTCCACTGTGTCTTTGTTCCATGTTCTTTGTCAAATGGAGAACACAGGTGAGCTCTCCCGTGTAGCTCAGCCAGCTCATGCAGGCGCTTCACCAGTGGAGGAGAGGATTCCCTGTGAGGGTCAGAGTTGGGCTGTGTGACTTCACGGCGAGGACTCAGGTGGGAGAGTTCATTGGGCAGGTTCTTCTGGAAAGCAGGAAGCAGAGGGCTGGCTAGGAACTGACGAGGCTTTCTCTCCATGGCACCTGGGGTCAGGGGTCCTCATTGCTCTTCAGGTTAAAGCCAGGGCACAACAGAGAACATAGAGAGGTGCTGTCTTCCACACTGGATGCGTCCAAATCACATGTGTACGAGTGAAGAAGGTTGGTGCCATCCAGTGTGAGATGAGAGATGAGACTAAGGAAGGAAAATTGCACCCTTGGCAAGTGCAGTCCTCAGTGGGTGATACCTAAGTGGGCAATCTTCCAGCTCCACAACAGGGCAAATGTGGCATTTTTAAAGTAAAAACCATGCTCTGAATTGTGAATTTTCCATGTCAGTAACAGATTGTACAGTGCTGTTCTTGACACTGCTTCCTGACTCGGAGCAGTGTCCAATCACTTCGGTGATCCTGAGAAGCAGGTGGTACCTCGCAGTGTGTTGTGTTGCTGAGTTGGGATGCTGTGGTGGTTAGAGGGATTTGGCACGTTTTCAGAACAAGGAGTTGTAGTAGCAGGTGAGAGTATCAGTAATGTAGAATAGAAGATGAAGACATGATTACATTGAATATTAATGGGAACAACTAATATATTCAATAGGTGAAAAGTTAAACCAATTATATCCAACAGCATGGACCAACTGCCAGGAAATTAAATTGCATTAAAAATGAGCAATATCACAAACTATGTGAATCCATTTGTGTTGCGTTCTTGAATTGGGGAAAAAAAAACAAACCAAAACAAAACCTACAGGAATGGAAGAACAGTGAGTAGCTGCAGGGTTTAGGAGAGGCTGAGTGTGAAAGGGCAGTGGGTGTGGCTGCCAAGGGCACTCGGAAGGTCCCAGAGAAGATGGACGTGCCCTGTGGCCACTCACATCACTGTCAGCATCCTGGTGGGGACACTCTGCTATGATCTTACAATAGGTTACTGTTGGGGAAAAACTGCGTAAAGGTGGCCTTGGATGTCTCTATCCAGTTACTTACCAAGAAAATAAATGTAAATTATCTTAACATTAAAAACCTGATTATAGAAATTGATTTATTTTATTGGGGAGGGCAAAGAAAGAAAGAAAATGCCAGGAAATGGAATATGTTGCTTAGATATGGTCCCCAACTTCTTATCCAAATAGAAGAGATTGCATTAACCACTGCCTTACACTTAAAACAATGTTTGAATAACGGAGTGGAAGCTAAGCCACTAAATAACGTTGATTCTGGGGGAGAGAGCAGCTTTATCTACATAATTTCCTCTGTAACTGAAGCAAAACAGAATGCTAGCATGATTGAGGAGTGTTGTCACTATGTCGTATTTCTAAGTTAGAGGTATTTTCAGGGACTTAATGCTCTGCCATTTCTGTTCTCGTTTTGTGTAAATCAAAACTACTTTTAGTCCTGGTTATGACAGAACATCTTAGTTCATAATCACACTAACACCTAACTTTAAACATTGAAAAACTGAAGGCTATTTCTAGGAGACTGCTTTAAAATTGGGGGATGTACAACCCTAGTGTTATATTTATTCAAAACTCCACGTGAGAGTGATTTGAATGGAGGAATTGGAAAGGGAACAAAGAAGGCGGTGTTTGGCCTCGTGGTTTCAGAGCTCATGTCCCATATGCAAGTGTCTGGATTCTGCATGCACCTGTACGTTCTGGCCCAGTTCCGCTGTGCGTGCTCTGGGAGCAGCAGAGATGGCCCAGTGCTGGCTGACTTCTTGGCTCTGGGCTTCAGTCTTGGTCCGGCCCTGGGCGACATGGGCCCCGGCATGCTGGCACAATAAACTCTGTTGCTTTTTGCATTACCAGTGAGACTCTGTCATTTCTGGGGAGTTGGCAAAACCGGACCCTAACAATAGTTAAAGATGGTATCTATTAATGAACAACTTTTATTTTGTTCTTATGAAGGGAATCCCTGAAACCTTAATGAATAAATTAAGACGTTTACTAAAGTAAATGATAATTTATATCATTGGGGAAAGTAATAGTTAACCATTTCAATGTCCTAACCGTGTTAGAAGCAGAGATTAACAATTCATTGTTTCTGACTATACTTCCTTCTGGCTCACAAATTCTTTGACAGATAATCCTCCTTTACCCATTTCTGTCACGTGAGACAGCTTCTGTGGTAAGAGACTAATAGACATTTGTAGAATCAAGCTGAATTTCCCTCTTGGTAATTTTGAAAGCTTTTGTGCAAGGAGAACAAACAAGCAAAAGTCTCAAGTGGCTGCCAAGGGCAAGAATGCGTTTGGAAGCACATAACAAACAGTACAAACAGAATGACTTCTTCCACATAATACTGTCTTCTTTCCTGTCACCCTCCCCTCCCAGTGTACGTGTCACTGTGACTAAATGGGCCGAGTGTGACCTTACATATTGCAGCAAATTGTCACCACGAAAGGCAACGTACCCTGGTTGTCTTTTCCTTTGTGTTGTTTTCTTCACAAAGAGGAGGCCGTAATCTAGTTTTCCATCCTGCCTCGCTCCTTGGTTAGCCAACATAACTGTAGTTTTGCGTAAATCGAAGTCACGCAGTTATTTCTTATTCTTATGGGAAAAAATGGCCTGGTTCTGTGGTTGGTGTTTTTCTCCACTCCCCAGGTTTTGAACTTTCACTTTGTAAGTGGCAGATATGTCTTCTGCAGCCAGAAATTCCCTGCTGTGTCTTCACCATCTGGCACATCTTCTTGGAAATTGTGACAGATT
This sequence comes from Ochotona curzoniae, assembly GCF_017591425.1. Taxonomy (NCBI): domain Eukaryota; kingdom Metazoa; phylum Chordata; class Mammalia; order Lagomorpha; family Ochotonidae; genus Ochotona; species Ochotona curzoniae. The sequence goes on along the minus strand of NW_024465322.1, from coordinate 10,603,487 downwards.
TTTGAATGTTAGAGAAAGAAAACTTTTTGCTAGGGAGAAGCTTTAGCTGTCCGTCATCATTAAAATAAAGATCTCAAGTGGCTTTAGTCAATTCCCAGAATTGGAAGAAGTCCTGCCAATCTCTGTTAGTGGATGTCATTAGTACAGCAAAAGGCAGCAAGTGGCCACCTGGGCAAGCTTAGCACCTGTCCCACTCTGCTGTCCTCTGCGACCTTTAACCTTGGAATTCACCATTTAAAAGTCTTAATAAATACTGTGGTGGAAGACTATTCTTGATTTCACAGTTAATTTCCCCAGTACTGCTGTCATTATCAGAGAAACAGTGCTAATACATTCTGTATCTGTAAAGCCTGCTGTGGCGTCCAACCCCATCAGCTTCCCCCATGAACTTCAGGTATGAAGGAAGTCACTTAGCATCTGTCAGCATATGACGAAAGGCCATGTCTGTCCCCAGAAAGTCTCTGCAGCTCGTCTCTCTACTATGTCCTCAGGGACACTGGAGCCACAGCATCTGGGATCCTATGTCCTCAGGCACACTGGAGCCATGGCACCTGGGGGTCCTACGTCCTCAGGGAATTAATGTGCTTATTATGTATGGCCATTCAGAATACCCCTCTACCTTAGTAATATGAAAAGCAGTATCACTCTTGGAGAAAGACCTTGTACTTTTGGACTGGCAGAGGTGACATGGAAGACCGTCAGGCCCAAAAGCCATTGTGCACCTTTTTTCAAAAGACTTTCAGGTTCAGAGAAAAGTGGGTGGAGGTTGGCTGAGACAGAGATTCAGTTAGCTTCTGCCTTCTGCAGTGCGGCTTCTTGAAGAAGTCAGAATGTCCTGTGGTTTTCTGTTCTTTCTATTTCGCTCTGTGAAAGGCTCACACTTACACCCCAGGATTTGGGTCAGGAGTAAGTGCAGCAGCCCACAGAGCGCTCCTAAAAGGTCATGGCCAAGTGCCAGGACCTCAGGAGCATGTGCAGGAAGCCCTGCCCCCACTGATGAGTGAGAGGCAGCCAGACAGCCTGGGGAGCCACTGTGTTGACAATGGAGAGGTCTTGCCCAGGTGCCACCGTGCACACTGTGTGACCCACGTAAGTGAGGCTGTCTCTCAGAGAGTGGGAGTCATGATGACGTGTGAGACTCCCTGAATTATTTTGTAAAGCAGATTTATTTACTTGTTTGTGTGGTGAGATTGCACAGTGAGTTTTCCTGCACCATGCCTTCTATATCCACTGGCAGCTCATTAGTGACTTAACATGGAAGGGTAGAGAATCAGCAATGAAATGCCATTTGTCAGAGTCGATTACACAATTTATTAGCAATGATATAGGACATATACAATGTGCAATGTTATTTATCTTTTATTATTTTCACTAATAGCCCAATGGAGGACATGTTTTCCTACAAAGTTGTATTTTCTTTTAAAGATTTATTTCATTTTTATTAGAAAGTCAGAATGCAAAGAGGAGGAGAGACAGGAAGATCTTCTGTCCTCTGATTCACTCCCCAAGTGGCTGCAACAGTTGGAGCTGTGCCGATTCGAAGCCAGGAGTCTGGAGTCTCGTCCAGGTCTTGCATACGTGGGTGTAGGGTCCCAAGGCTTCAGGCCATCTTTGACTGCTTTCCCAGGCCACAAACGGGGCTGGATGGGAAGCGGGGCCCCTGGGGTTAGAACTGGTGCCCATATGGGATCCTGCCATGTGCAAGGTGAGGATGTTAGTCACTAGGCTACTGCGCCAGAGCCAAAATTGTATTTTTATAACCTTTATTTATAGTCTTTACATTCAATATACCATCGTTCTTTAAAGCATTTTTTGGGGAGCTTTTGGAGTTTTGAAAAAACTTGAAAAGTGCTTGCAGTGAGAATTTGCATTGGTAACAAATTCATTTGGGAAACAATGACAATATATCTCTAGGTCCCTTGAACAAACTTATAGATCAGTCTGGGTGATGCATGCTTAGTCAGATAACACCCTGTAAATATAAAGCAAAACAACAGCAACAACAAATTTGAATGTGTGAGTTAGTTATTTTGATGGTCATTTCAGAAAAGGCAGTCCAAAAGATTTTTGGCAGAATCATAGGAGTGGTAGCATAGCCCCCAAGAATTGGGAAGTCTTGGAGTTGGCATTGGGAAGATGCCACTGATGGATACATTCCTTGCAGATCAGACCGGGATTTTATCCAAGGGTGAAGGATGAGCCATGGGACAGCTGCCAGGGCTTTGAAAACCGGATGTTCCCCTGGCCTGTGTCGTTCAAGTCCCAGAGTTGTGCCAGGCTGCCCCCTTCCCTGACATCCCTCGGGGCTGCACGGTGGCTCCTCTCTGCCCAGCTCCTTCCTTTGAAGATCTGACTCCTGGGTGACATGGCAATGTGCGTGCCCAGACACCAGAGAGTGTGTCCATGGGCATCTGTGCTCATGTGTCTATGTGTTTTGCCTTATTGGAATATCTCGCTATAAAGTCATTGGAATGACTAAAATGAAAGAATAATATTGAATACATTCAATATGCTATTCTATAAAAGAATAAAATCAAGAGGAAAACATGGAAATTGACATTCCAGATTCAGGGGACTCAAAGTCATCACGGTTGAAGTCATGGCTGTGGATTGTGAGGCGTCTCCTTGGAGCCCTAGGAGACCAGGATCTGTCACACCTGTTGTTGACTGAAGGAAGAAGCTTTCGTTACTGCCTCATTTTTACCTGATGAAGAATAAAGGACTTGGAAAAGATGGCACCCACTTTGAAGAGTGAAATGGCATCGAGCCTCCTTAGAACTGGAGTACAAATCGTTTTCAGGTGGATGTAATGCTTTCAAAGTGAATAATGTCAATAGGCTAGGTATATTATATTATCTATGTCTCTTTTAAACTATTAGAGCTTTCGAAATTAATATGAACTTATTTGTTTGAAATGTGAAGAGACAGAAATCTCCCAAATGATCCAAACAGCGAGGGCTTAGCCTGCTAGCAGCCCGTAGTCAGAACTCGGTCTGACTCACCAGCTGCAAGGACCTGAACGTGGGACCTGTCTCATGCTGCCTGCTGCTCTGAACGTCAGCAGGCAGGCACAGGTGGGAGTGGAAACAAGGCTTGAGCCCAGCGCTGGTATGGTGTGGTGGTGTCTCAAATAGCACTTACACAGCTTTGCAAATAACCTGCCCTGCTTCTGGCATAAAATCACTCCGTACATTCATAGGGTGTAACATGCTTCCATACGTATATGCAGCATGCAATGATCAAATTAGAGAAACTGGATTATCTGTCAGCGTAAACATATTGTTTTGTGGGGAGAATGTTCCAAAGAGATTGTGGCATATTAGCTGTAGTCACTCTCCAGTGAGATGGAACACCAGGACGTATTCCTCCTAATTATAACTCGGTACCCACTGATAGTGCATTATCTTTTAAAACCTTCCTGCAACCCTGGAAAATTGTATACTACTTGATATTATATTAAACTTCCTCGATCTTATGTTCTAAAAGAGTTACTTCTATATTTTATTTGAAAAGTTCAAATAATGCACAGGTACATAAATAGTAAGTAAAGACCCTACGTGTATCAGTAGCTGCACACAGTCTGAGCTGTTAGTTTTTATACTTGCACAAATACACATGCAGAGGTAGATTGGAAACTCGGCAGGGCCAGCATTGTGTCACACAATGTTAAGCTTCCATCTGCAGTGGTGGTGTCCCAAATGGGAACTGGTTTGAGTTGCAGCTGCTTCAATTCCTATTCAGTGGACAATGGGCATTGCAGCAAACGAGGTTGGAGTGCCTGGCTTCCGGATTCAGCCCGACCCAGTCCCATTGATTGCAGCCGTTTGTGGAGTGAACAGACACGTGGAAGATCTGTTTTTCTCTCCCCCTCTCTGTAACTTTGCCTTCTGAGATCAATCAATCAACCAGTCTTTCAAAAAAAATGTGGTATGTTAAACCCATTGTTTTGCAACCTTTTTTCCTTCTTATTATAAGCACAACCGCTCCATGTTTCTGTCTTATTCTATCTCTGTGTATATTTTCAGGCTGCATAGTATTGCACTCTGTGTCAACACAGTTTAAATATGTCCACTTCTATATCAACAAAAATAAACATCATCTGCTTTGTATTTTTTCGAGTTATACACAGTGTCACATTGGACGCCTTTGTTCCTCTGTTTCTGTAGGAGAGAAAGCTGAGAGATGGACGGGGTGGTTAACTTGTCTAAAGCCAGAGCATTTCCAGTGTGACTCAGGTATGACTCCACACTCCTCCTCTAGCCACTGTCCTCCATGGAACGATGGCATGTGTCACGAGCGTGATGTCATCTTGTGGTCAACCGGAGCATCTAGAGTGGGGGCGCTGTAGTTATTTTCTGTGGGTATAAAGACATACCAGAGGCAGGCATTTTATGAATCAAATTGGGTTCTGAAGCTCAGAGTTCTGGAGATTCCAAGGCCCGGCTCTTATGAGGACATCCCGGCAGTGGCGTCACAGTGGTCACATAGAAGAGGGAGAGGCCACCTTGCAGATGGGAAAACAACAGGACAGTAGAGAGCAGTCTATCTCTCTTTCTCCCTCCCTCCCCCCAAATACAATGTGCTTTTTCAAGAACTTTCCAATACATTCCAAGGGCAATACTCTCAATCATAATGAACTCCTGTTGGCCTCATCTCTTGAAGGACCCACCCTCTCTCAGCAAAGCCACACTGGAGACCGAGTTTCCAGCACATGGACCCGTTAGGAACAGAGCACATCCAAGCTATCACATGGCTGCCCTTACTTTCTGGGTAGTTCCTACTACCATCATTTTATAAACTAGTCTGGCATAAGTGTTCATCTCTGCTCCCTAGCGAAAGGAGGACTCCCAGGGAAGCAGTTAAATATATCCTGACAGAGTGACACTAGAGCTTCTGTCTTTGTCTAAATACAATTCGGGGATGTACTTAAATAGCATTATGTTAAACTTGTAACTTACTGAAGGACTATACTGCTGTGATAGTATAGGGGGAAATGGGGAAGGAGAAAGAGTAAAATAAGGGCGAATCCCTGTACCTACAAAAATGTGTCATGGAAAATAAGAAAAATAATTTAAAAACTTAAGTGGACAATAGAGTTGCAGCCAGAATCAAGTATGCGTCAGGAGACCCAGGTGTAGGGACAGGACTGTGCTCAGGATGCATGCTGAGGAAAACGGGGTCCTTCTGTGGAACCAGCAGAGTGCTGGAGCTGAAATCCTTAATGTCCTCTCTCTCCTTCTCTACATCCTTTTTGCCCATCTCAGCGCTCTTAGAGAAGGAACTCCTGGCCTTCACTCACTGTTAGTTGTTACCCATGAATTCTTAAGGAACACCAAAAGCAGCACTGTGGTTCAGTTTGTTTGTCACTTGTAACCTTCCCTTTGCCTGCCGAGGGAGTTAATATGGACACAAGCAGTGCCATGAAATTCACTGAGACACCGTAATTTCAGAGAAACCGACAGGATTTCATTCAAAGTAGATCCATTCTGGCAGAGAAAATTGAATTGTCCTCACATTATCTTGTTCCTCCTTCAGGCGTTCCGTTGCCTCTGGCCTGAAAGCGTTTCGTAATATCTTCTTTGGAGGCCACCTTTAAAGATTATTTTCTTTCATAGCTTACTTTTATCAATCTCTGTTGTTTTTTATATTGTAGCACTGTTCCACAGGTTATTTTGAAGAGCAAGTCCATTTAATTTAATATGATTTCCTAGATACATTTCTTTTTCTCATTCCTACTGCCCTTCATGGAGCATTAGGATGGGTACTGCCAGCTGGAATGAGTAAGAGCCAAGTTCAGTGTCAGTGGACACAGGTCACTGCACTTAACCTCTCTGGATCTCAGGTACTCCTCAGGTATTCCATGGCTAAGGAGAAAATACTGTGTATATGAAATTCACAATATACCCCACAAACTTAAAGACATAACTTCGAAAGTGAGAGCAGTTTGTAGACAGCTGTTCCCTAGCTAACAATGGCAGTGATTCTCTTCCGTAGAATCTGACGGTTGGTGTTGCTAGTTGAGGGTTTTTGAATGGTCTTTGCTTTCTGTTGCTGTGCTGATCCGAAGCCAGGAGCCTGGAACCTGGAGCCAGGTCTCCCACGTGGGTGCGGGTTCCCAAGGCTTTGGGCCGTCCTCGACTGCTTTCCCAGGCCACAAGCAGGGAGCTGGATGGGAAGCAGGGCTTCTGGGATTAGAACCGGTGCCCATATGGGATTCAGGCACGTGCAAGGTGAGATCTTTAGCTACTAGGCTACCGTAAGTTTTTAAATGTTCTTACCACAAAAATGTGTAATTAGCTTTATATAATCATTATACAACGTACTCATGTGTCAAAACCTCAAATTGTACCTGTAGCACTTCTTTCTTAAAAATGAGAGAGCTGGGCCCAGTGCGGTAGCCTAGTGGCTAAAATCCTCACCTTGCATGAACCAGGATCCCACATGGTGCCAGTTCTAATTCCGGTGGTCCTGCTTCCCATCCAGCTCCATTCTTGTGGCCTGGGAATGCAGTGGAGGACGGCCCAAAGCCTTGGGACCTTGTATCCGCGTGGGAGACTCTGAGGAGGCTCCGGGCTCCTGGCTTCGGACCGGCTCAGCTCTGGCTGTAGCGGCTGCTTGGGGAGTGAATAATCGGATGGAAGATCTTCTTCTGTGTCTCTTCTCTCTATATGTCTGATATTCCAATAAAAATGAATAAATCTTTAAAAAAAGAAGCTAATAGTATCTCTAAAAGAAAAATAATGAGAGAACTGAGGCTTTGAATGGTTCACTGTCCACGATCATAGTTAGCAAATGAAGAGCCAAGTGTTTTGTGTATGTCTCTCTTCCTCTAGTTTTATAGCTACTGACATCACATGTAACATTGACACTGACGTATGTGTAGCTCAGCCTTCATAAAATGCACAGAATGAAACAGAACAGCAAGCAATCTTTTGCTCTGATCAGATAAACTTAAAACTCAGAAATGAAATGAGCTTGAAAGAGGTGTGTGCCTATCCCCTTTTCTCCTGTCACTGGCTCAGAACCATTGGGGCAAACTTAGGAATGCCCGTCGGTAGCAAATGACTTTCAGATTTTGTTGTAATGGTTTATTCTGCATATTTGTACGTCAGAAGATTCCATTGATCGGGTTATAGGTGCCCAGTCCTCGGAATTGGGAGAGTTTTGTCTGCTGTTACGCATGTGAAAATACTCCGGGAAGATCTTTAGATCTCTGTAACAAGTGAATCATGAGAGCTCAGTACAACCTAGGGCTTCTGCCACTTAGCATGAATTCATATTTCTATTAGAGATTGATCACAATAGACTCTTCATTCTTTCTCCATTATTATGGCTTGATTCTTCTCTGATGTGACAGCTTAGATCAGATGCAGAAAATAACTCTCTCCAGAAAAAGCCAAATGCTTTTTATGCATTCTGACTTGGCCAGTCTGAAGCCTGTCGTATCTGGAGCATTAAAATATCATGTGCTTGACCAACCAAGAATGACAACCTCCAAGTGGCTCTGATAAAGCAGACGTAGTGTAGTCAGTATCAGTGCAGTTCATTATGGTGTTTGTTTTATGTAATGAAGTGAATAGTGCCTTTATCTAGGGAGTGCTGCTGTAATAGTAAGATTGTTAGCAAAGCAGAAGACTCAAGTGTAGAGAAAATACTTCTCTCCCCGCACCGTGAGGTCATGGCGTATGGAGAGTTCAGTGGTGACTGTGTCGGGAAGGGGTGGCCGCTGATTGAATTGTTTCCCGTCAGAGTGCTAATCATGCCTGTTTCCCAACAGTGTTGATTTTTACATGAACATGAAATGCCAACGTGTGTTATTATTCTTAATGGCATTCAGCTGTGATAGGGAGTGTTAATTCAAGCTCCTTTTCATTTCCCAGATACTTACACTTTGCAGTCAGTCATCCTGTCTCTGCTGCAAAGGAGCATTTGGAGCCTTCTGGGAAGACAGATATAAGACAGAGACAGTGATCTGGAAGCATTGGCAATCTCTTAAATAAGATGGGTGTGTCAATAGATAGTTGAAGTCAAATGAATTAGTCCTGTCTCTACTTTTCACCTCCTTCCATCAACCTCACCGTCTTGTCAAAGCCACCAATGATCTCCCTAAAGCTAACTCCACTAAATTTGTGTCTCAGCTGGCATTGTTGATGCACTCGTGATTGTCAGCCATTCCCGCTGTCTGTACCATATCTTGAATGGAACTTTGGTTTCTATGGCATCCTTTAATTTCCTATCTCTATGGTTACTCTATTTTAATTCACTTCCCAAGATTGTGTTTATTTGAAAGGCAGAAGTGTGTGTGTGAGAGAGAGAAAGAGAAAGAAAGAGGGCAAGAGAATGAGAGAGAAGCAGAGAGAGGCAGAGAGAGGGGCAGAGACAGAGAATGAGGAGAGACTTCTCCATGTACTGTTTCACTTGCCAAATGGCCGTAACAGCCTGATTTGGCAAAGCCTGGAGATAGGAACATTGTAAGTCTCCCACATAAGTGACAGGTGCGCAAATATTAGACCATTATCTTCTTCTTCTTTTTTTTTTTTAAAGATTTATTTATTTTTATTGGAAAGGCAGATATACAGAGAGGAGGAGAGACAGAGAGAAAGATCTCCCATCTGAAGATTCACTCCCCAAGTAACCGCAACCGCTGATGCTGCGCTGATCCGAAGCCAGGAGCCAGGAACTTCCTCCAGGTCTCCCAAGGGGGTGCAGTGCCCCAAGGCTTTGGGCCGTCCTCAACTGCTTTCCCAGGCCATAAGCAGGGAGCTGGATGGGAAGTGGGGCTGCCAGGACATGAATCAGCACTGATATGGGACTCTGGTGTGTTCAAGGCGAGGACTTTAGCTACAAGGCCACCACTCCGGGCCCTGGGCTGACAGTTTTTAAAATAAACTCCAGTTTTTCCACAAATATTTTGAAGTGCCCTGGAATGAATAATGTGAGTGACTAACTTTAAGCAAGGTGCATAAAAGTTGGAATAAACTTGGTAGAGCAGGCAGACAGCTGCTTTTGGAAGACTATAATAAGCGTTCTGCAGATGACTAAACATGATAGAAACATTTCCTCACCAAAAATGAGGACAGTGCTTCACTTCAGAAATAAGAATACTTTAGCAAATATGTTTATTTCGATGCAACACTTTTGAAGTCCATGCGTACTGTGTAACGTTTTCGGTATGTGCATTTTCTTTAGCCTTTTTCCAAGACCGATTTGATCTTTTTCCTTCAGATTCTTACATACGGACTAACACTTGAGCTGCCTTTCTCGGTGACTAATTGCTGTGGTCTGCGATGGATGCTTCTGCTGGGCCAGAGGCACCACCAGGAAAGGGGAGGAGAGATGGCTTACACAGGAAGCGCACCTCCATTTGTCATGGCTCCCAGCTGAGCTCCTCCGAGCTGCTCTGGGTTCTGTGTGCTGGAGCTGAATAACTGCTAAGCAAGGGAAACCCACTGTTTATCACGTGGTTGAGGCTTGAGCCTTTTGAAAGCTTCCGACACAATCTCCTTCCTTTTAAATACTGACCTTAAGAACATAAATTAGGAACTGCATAGGTTTTCAGCTATAATCCCATTTATTAAGGTCTGACAGAATAATTGTACCCAGTTTAATCTAGTTGCACTGCATTGAGATTTATTAGAGGAAAGAGTAATACGTCTCTCTAAGAGAAGACCTGGGACTTGTACTATACGCAGTTGATGGTGATTTAACAGAAAGCTACAGAACGATTCTTTCCTGTTCTGATTCAGTTCATGGTATTTTTTTGAAAACATGAAAAATAATAAGCTACAACATGTAATTTTTCTCTCTAAAAGATTTTCTTGTAGGGTTTGGATTTCTGTTAGTCTAAAAATGCATTACTGTATAGTTTTTGCCTGTGCACGTATCTTTGTTAGAGTAGGCACCTGGGAACAGAAAACTAAGTGGCAATAAAACCCACTTCCTGTGGAATCCGAGGTGCACCTCGTATCCTTCCTGACCTAAATTGTCCCACAAGAGAGAATGTAACTGGCTGTTGTAAAATACAGTATTAGTAGCGAAATTATCTCAACTGGTTAAGCTAATTCTTGAGAAGTGTGCTAAAACACACAACAGACTACCCTAAACAGCGGACAACTAAACAGGCTGTACTCAAACAACACTTCACTTCCATTATCTTTTTAATCTTACAAAGAATTAAAAAAACGTCTTTTGATGTTGCAAAAACTGGTTACAACAGTCATTCCTTTGGGAGCATTTGGACCAGGCCCTTAAGTGTGCATCAGATATATGTGAAATATACGAATGAAAAAGGTGCCAGCAGCCTTCTAGGACCTTAAAAGTGTGACTTGCTTCGAAGATGTGGGGCTTTCTTCCCCAGCGCCTTTGCCCCATCATCAAAGTGGTTGACTGTTTTAGCAGAGAGGCAGTTTCTGTAACTATGCTGTCATGTGCTAATCACTCTTCTAAATTACTCCAAAGAATGATGAAATTACTTGAATGTTTTTCTGAACATTTAGATTTCTCTACCTTTTAATCTGTAGCATAAAATAAGTCACCATTAAATGTGGGGAAAAGTATGTTAGTCTCCGAGGTGAACTTTCCCTTGAGTTTTGGCCACAACTTGAGGCTTTCTTCTGCACAAGCTCACCTCGGCCTGTTCTGCTCCCCTCTCGTGCGTGTCAGCCTCCTGGTTGCTGCAGGACATGCTGACAAACTCAGAGAAGTGCCAGGCCTCGAGCTGGTCGTCTCCTCCTTTGCTGGTGGAACCTCAGCTGTGCTCCAATCACCTCTTTTTATTTTTGCAATTTTTCTTACCTGAAATCAAGGGCGTAGCCTTGCTTCTTTGGAAGGGAAGTCGTCACTGGAACAGCGGTAATAAAAAGCAATGGAAGCAGATTCTGTTTATCTTTTTAAACAGAGACATACTTTGACTTGACAAATGAACAAATATGTCCATTTCGTTTTCAGCCAGAGTTAAGGAATGGAATTGAAGAATCAATGAGAAATT